>NC_073258.2:45852500-46477500 GCF_029289425.2 Pan paniscus | reverse complement strand
CTCCAGCCTGCGGAAGGGCTCCTGGCCTGGGCTTCTCGGTGTGGCTTTGCTATTGCAAATGGGGCTGTCAGGATGCCCTCCTGAAACCAGGCTTCCTGCCTCCAGGAAGCGGGGCTCCGTGCCTGCCTGCCCGACCCCTGTACTTGGGTCTGGCCCTGAGCCCCAGCCCTCACCTCAGCTGGGAGTACACAGTAACCGTCCAGAGGCAGGCCTGTCAGACCCCAGGTGGGGGGTCCCTCCAGCAGGCAGCGCCCCGCATTGAAGCGCTCGCCTTTTCTACCTTCTCCCTTGATTCCTGTCATGGAGTAGGGCCAGGCCCACTAGGCTCAGGGTCGTGGACACAGAAAGGCCTCCTGGGTTGGGCTGAGGGTAAACTTGGTGTTGTTGAATGAGGGTCTCTGGGGTTGGGGGTGACAGTCTCCCGCCTGCCTGGTGTTCTCATCTGCTCTAGAAACCAGGCTGAGGAAGGGTCTGGCTGTGGCCTCCCTTAATGAGTCAGACCTCTTTGTGAACCGTAGCTCTAAAATTGATCTTATAGAGGTGAAAGGGTCTTGGACATTGAATTAAATGTTCTTGGAGGCTTGGCTTTAAGTGTTTCAAATATTTGAGGATTTGGAGTGACTTTTGGGAAGTTTTTTCTAGTTCTGAGGCTCGCTGAAATGACCCAGACTCCCCCAAAATCTAGCCAGGGAAAGGAAGAACTTAAGGCTGGGAACAGTTTCCCCATTTCTCCCCACTTTCCTTCTGAAATGCTCATGGCTGAGGAAGGATGGGGGAGGAAGGAACTTTCACCTTGGGTCTTTCTCACCCATGAGAGAATCAGGACAAAGAGGAGGAGAGCCAGGTAGCTCCAGAGTGGGCCAGGAGGGAGAGCAAGGGAATCAGGACAAAGAGGAGGACAGACAGGTAGCTCCAGAGCAGGGAGGGAGGGAGAGTGAGAGCTTTAAGGGGGCTCTTCCGCAGTGGCCCCCGGCACTCAGTTCCTCCATGCGTCTGCTCTCTGGCTGGGCTAGACCCAAGTCAGGCAAATTTCAACCCAAAAGCTTGAGAAGAAAAGGCGTCTATTAGAAGACTCTGTGGCTATGGCTGCCTGTCCCAACACACCCAGGAAGTGTCTAGGATTAAACATGCCAATGTGAAACATTCCTGTTCATCTCGTCAAAGGCAGCCACGTACCCCAGGCCTGTCCTCCGTGGCTTGGCCCAGCCCTTGGGGGCCACCTAACCACACTAAGTATGATAGGACCACCGAGTTGGGAGGAAGCTTAGAAACCCTCTAGTTAGTCCAGTCCCTTCACAACAGAGAAGACCCTGGCCCAGAGTGGAGACATGACTGCCCTGACCTGTATTTGCCCTGAGACTAAGCTGAGAGAGGAGCCTGGGACGTGCCACCCAGGGTGTGAGGGCCTGGGCTTCGTTGGCACCAGGGGCGGCCGGTGCTGCATGGAGCTCCCCTCTCCAATGCCTCATGGGCATTCACTCAGCAGCTCAGTTCTCCAGAAGAGAACCTTGGGGCCCAGTCCCTTCCCAGACAGGTGGCTAGGCCCAGCCTTCTGCACTGCAGAGCAGGGGGCCACTGCCGTGTCAGGTCCTAGGATGACTGAGCAAGTCAGGGCAGCTGCCCAAGGCCATCTGGAGCTAAAGCTCATGAAGGCAGGTGGAGAGAAGCATCTACCTGCCACGTGGTTCATTGCTATGCGAATAAGCTAAGAGAGGTGAGGATTTCCTTTGGATACCTGCCTAAGATCTCAACAGAGATGGCAACTTAAAAATGAAGTCGTGGGTAGCCGGCAGATGGATGGGCAGCCTCCCCACACTGACAGCCTCCAGTCCCTGCTGGGCACAGGTCTCAGCATGGCAAGGCTTGACACTAAGGTGCTGCTACTGCCCTCCAGATGCCAGCACTACTCCTGGGGCATGGGAGCGAGGGCTCTGGGGGGCACACAGAGAGGCTTGTCTCCAAGGCTGAAATAGCACTTGGAGGACATGGGCTTTTAGAACTTTCCTTGAATTCTTTTAACTATACTTGATTCTCAGCGCTCACTACCGTGCCTCCAGCTTCGGGAAGCACGGTGGCCAGGTTAGCTCAAAGACACTGCGACGGGGTGGGTGCAGCAAGTGTGGGGTGGGTCCCCAGCACACACAGCTGTGATCACACTGGACCCAGCTCCGTGCCCCATCTCCTGTCATTTCGGCTGGGCAGACAAGAGGGACGCTTCCATGAAAAACTACGTACCCTGCTTATGCAGTCATTCCCTCCCTGGGCTAGACAGTGGGGGGCCATCTTCGAGAACCTGAAAGACACGCAGGGGTTCCTGGTCTGTTTCATGGCCCTTACTGTCCAGTGCAAAGGCAAACAGGCCTAGCTGGGGGAGGATGGTTGGTAAACTGGCCCCCAGGATAATACTCTGTGACTATCCAGTTAAAAAATAAGAAGGTGACAAAGACCCATCAACCCCACTTCACTTCTTTCAGGATGCTGTAGGGAGGAAAGGTGCTTCCATGACCTAACCTCGGCCTCTCCTTTCTTCCCTCTTCACTCACACACATAGAGCTAGGCCTTTATACTACTGATTTTGAAGGACAGTTTTCAATGTCTAATCATCTGTTTAGGTGTGCAGTGGTTGAAAAAAGAAAGCTGAGTGCTAGAAGGAACATGAACCTCAACCGATACTTATTGTTCTCATTGTAAGATATTTTAACCCTGTATAAATGCAACTTTTCCTTTAGCTTAATGGCCTGGGGTGGAATATTAAAAATATATATTAAAAATACAGTAAAAATCCAGAAAAATGTAAAAAAAAAAATGAGGTCGGTTCCATAAAGTTTTACTGCCTATACCACCATGTAACTACATTATAGCAAAATATTAAAAGAAACGTTCTTGCCTTTTAAAGTAAGTTATTGCACTTACATCTTTTTTGGGAGAGGAGGAACACGGATGGGAAGGAGACGTAGGGGCCCAGGCATGGGGCAAAATGGAGTGCAGAGGCAGCCGGGCACTCCCAGAACACCCTTTGCTGGCCCAGCCCAAACTGTTTGGTTGTTGTTATTTGCAATAAACTCCTTCTCCTTCCTCCTCTCAACTAGAATCTGTCTGTTTTGTTCCTGACTTGTGACAGATGAAATGTGATCAGAGGGGCCTCTGAAATCTCACATTAATTGAAGTCGGCAAAAAATACTAACAGTGCCCTTTTGAACTGCTGACACAGTACAGAAGGGATTACCAGGGCTAGATGAACAACAGGTGGCCGGCTGATGCTCCTGCACAAAGAAGGGGTGCGTGGCCTGTGAAGGTCTGGGACATACCCAGCCCCCTTGTCCCAGAGGACCTGTCTGCACTGCAGGGAAGCTAGAAGGGGGCAGGGGGTACCAGAACCCACTTCTCAGGCAGCCCAAAGGGTCGCAGCAGCAACTCTTTGCCTCCCCTGCATCTGGGGTGTGCTTGGCACAGACTGTGCCGTGAGGTCTTCACAACCAGCGCTGCCAGCCCCTCGGTGCCACTGAGTACCGTTCTGTTCCCAGGGGCTGTTCTGAAAGCAGGAGAGCCAGAGCACAGAGGTCCAGGCTGCTTGACACCAGGAGCACAGGGCGGACCTCCAGGAGAGGCGGGTCCCAGTTCTGGCTCTGCTGCTGAGTGGCCAGGGGAACTGTCCTTCCAGGACGTATGGCCAGACAACTTTTAAAGCAAACCTCTGAAGACAAATTATGAAGCAGAAGGAACCCAGGTTCTACTGTCGTATAGGTGTTTCCTTGCTTTCCAGCACGAAGGTGACTCAGGAAGAGGCAGTCAGCCTCCAAGGGACCACTGTGTGGACAGGGAGTCATTTTTGTTGACCAAACCAGCAGAGTCTAAGTTCTCACATCTGAAGGATAGAAACAAGCCCTGTCCCTGCTTAGCTTACCGATGGAGGGGGGAGGATTAAGTGGACAATGTCCATGCATGGGCTTCGTAAGCCGATGTGGCATAGTGACATAAGGGACAATGATTACTCCCAGAGAATGACATCTCCCTCCAGCTCCCAGCTGTGAGTCTGATAAAACAACAACAACAACAACAAGCTCCATTTTATCCTCTCTTTCCAACTATTTGAACATTGTTCTCTTGGAACCACATCTCAGATTTGATACCTGTGTCAGTGCATTCACATTCAGTATAGACCCAACTGGGTTTTAGGTTGACCTGGGCTGGGAGCTTGTTTTTTTTAAAAAATGACACCTGTCCTATATTAGGGCTCAGGGTCATGGTAGCACTTGGACACTCCACACCAAATCACTGCCAAGTCACAGGGCAGGAATTGAAGCAGAGAGGGAGAAAAGCCATGTGCAAACCACATGCGAAACCACGGGGTGTTGTCTCTACCTCACACCCCTGCTTCTTCCTGTGGGAGCTGAGCACCCCCCAAATCCTTCAGAGTCCAGATGAGCGCCACTGCTGAAGAGGAAGACTGGCCTGATGTGTGACTTAGGCATCACGGGGGATGCAGGTAGCCCACCCCTGGGACCTGTGCCTCCGAGTGGTCTCTGGGGAGAACAACGACAAGGCCAGGGCCAGCAGGGCCTCCTCTGACTGTGGACTACGGCTCAGCCCTTCACTGGGTCTGAGCACCCAGCACAGCTTGTTGTTCCCCAAGCCATCTAGGCCTTTTCACCTGGCCACACCACTGGACTTGCTATCTCTTCTTAGAGTGCCTCTATCTCCTCCCTAGATCCCCTCCAATGCACCCAGCCACTCTGCAGTGTATCCTCCAAATGATAGCACCCTCTGTGAAGCTCTTTCTTAAGCCCATGCCCTCACCTCAACTTCCACCCCTAGGTCAAAGGCTGCCCCTCTGGCCTCCACAAAACTGTTTGTGTCATAATACCATGATGGCACATGATACCGTATATCTATTTATCCATCTGACTTCCTCACATCCCTAAAAGGCTCTTCAAAGAGGAGACAGGCTGTGTTCACATCCGAATGCCTGAGAGAATAAGAATGTTAGGTAATGTGCGAATGAGTGAATGAATGGGAAGGTGAGAATAAAGAGATGCTCTGTTTTGATTAAGGGTGGGAGGAGGGAGGCCAGAGGACACTCAGGGATTCGTTTTACAGACAGCTGGAAGCTGACTCAGCCCACTAGAGATCTTCCTGGAGTGTCAGACCCTCTGCTTGACCATGAACCTCATCCACCCCATTCCTCCAGGGTTCACATGCATTCAAGATGAGCTGTGGCCACGGCAGTAAACCTGGCCTGTTTATTTAGTGTTGCCGGGGTTGGGACAGCACAGGTCAGCACCAGGCCAGCTCCCCAAGATGGCGCAAGAGGTCCTGTGTCCAAGAGTGCACATCTGGAGGCTTCTCAACTTGTCCCTGGGCTCAAAGCCCACTTTCTCCAGCATCCCTGGATAATCCTCATGCCCTTAAGCCCTCCACTCTCAACTCCAGCTTCAGCGACTGGCTGAAGACAGCTTCTTTCCTGCCTTGGTGCCAACCCCAGCAGAAACCACTCTTGCCTTCAGCTCATCACCAATCCCATTGTCCCAGGTCTTGCTACAGGCAACACAGCCAACCCCAGGGCTCCACAAGCTGGCTGGGCCATGTGACAGCAGAATCTTCAATCTGGCGAGCAGGGCGTGGAGTGGTGGTGGTACCTCTCCTTCCACAGGTCTAGACTTGCATGCTCAGCAGCTAAGGAACAATAGGCTCTCCACAAATAGCCAGTTCCCCAAAATAAGGCTGACGGCAAACTGTGTATGTGCACAAGTGAGAAGATGCAAGTTAGCGCCAGAAGACAATGGGGTGTGAGAGTTGAAATTTTCCCAGGAATTCTGTGTGATTCCAAACAGATTTTTTTTTAAGCTCAACAAAGACCAACAGGCTTGAGGAAGGACAAACTTCCACAGGGAGCTTCAATTTATGAGCATGTGTACACCATGTGTTAAGGTGTTGCCTTAACTAGTTGGGAGAAAACCCACTGTACTGCCTGCATGAGATCTGCCTGGAACCCCAATCAGGATGTGGTTCTTAGATGTGCAGAGGACACAGTGTTCTTGCCTTGCCTCCTGGGATTTCTCTTTGGTTGCATCACAAGCCCCCTCTCTATTCCTTCTCTGTCCTCTACCCACAGCGTACCTCTGTAATTTCAAGGCGCTTCTGGAAAGGAAGGGGCTCCCTGTAGCTATGATAGTAGGGCCAAGCTACACCATGGGAAAGAATGAAAATAAATGAGAGTGTGTATGTGTGTGTGTGTGTGTGTGTGTGTGTGTGTGTTGAGAGGACAGGGGAAGGGGATAAAAGCCTAAGGAAGAATGAAACACAAGGCAAACCATAGCTCTTCTCCAAGATAGATATGGACAGAAAGCACTGTCCAGTTGAAAGCATGGGAGAGCACTGGCCAGGAACCCACGTGGTGAAGCAAGAGACAGGAGACATGAGTTTAAGATCTGACTTTGAAACTTAACCTCTGTTACCTTCGGCAAGCCACAAAAATGCTTTCATTTTCAATTTTTTCTTCTGTAAAATGGGGATAACCAACTGTTTCCTGCTTATCTCATCAGGTGGTTACAAAGTCCAAAAGTTAAAATATTTGAAAATAGTGAAGAGTTGTACAGTGGGGGAATCATGCACACTGGAGGCTGGGAAGGCCAAAGGGTTGACTTCCATCCAAGTGGCTAAGGGCAGGGTGCCAAACATTGGATAACTGCTTCACAAGAGTGACACCATACTATGGAGCACTGGGAACATCCGATATTATGTTTATCAGATTGGCGGGGGTGGGGAGGCAGTGAGGGACCTAGGGGAGAGTAGTGTATTAATCTGCTTGGGCTGCCATAACAAAATACCACACAGTGGGTGGCTAGCAGACATTTATTTTCTCCTAGTTCTGGAGGCCAGAAGTCCGTGATCAAGGTGCTGGCAAATGTGGTTTCTGGCCTCTTTCTGGCTTATGTTAATAGAAGACTGCCTTCTCTCTGTGTCCTCACATAGCCCTTCCTCTGTGTACACATGTAGATAGGTCTGGTGCCCCTTCCTCTTTTAAGGACACCAGTCTTATTGGAGTAGGGTTCCACATTTGTGACCTCAACCTTTATTACCTCTTTAAAGGCGCTATCTGCAAATGCAGTTACATTGGGGGTTAGGGCTTCAGTATATGAAGGGAGGGCACACAACAAGCAGTGTGGCTGGTATGTGTTATAGGGGTGAGAGGAAGGCACAGAAATGGACAGGGGGCTGCTTTTCCCATCCCCATATCCAAAAGGGTCTCAGCATTCCCAGCAGCCTATCTGGTTCAGTGCCCTTTCACTTTCTACCCAGGCTACTGCTAAGTGGTTACATCTAATTCCCAGTCTCTCCCTGGTCCACTCCATCAATAATAGGGATGCCAAAACCCAGCTCTGATCCATCCTTTACCAGCACATTAACCTGAACACCTTCACACAGCCTACAGACTGGAGTTCCGGCTCTTTCATATAGCCCTCAACTCCTGTTCAGCCTTGCTGTTTCTAATTCCCCAGTCTGGGCTCTGTGCTCCTGAAAACCTAGGACATCCTTTATATTTTCCCATCTTCTTGTTTCCTTTCACTCCCCTCAGGTCGAATGCCTGCCCCAACATGCATCTCTATTTGCTAAGGATTTTGCAATTATGTTCAGGAGGGTTATCGGTCAACACACCCCTGTCCACCTAATGCCCATCTTCATATATTAACTCTTCACAGCCCCTTCAAGTGCTACCTCTTTGACCAAGTCAGAAATAATCCTACTCTCCCTCCACAGTGGGGAATGTGTGCAATTTGCCCTTTGTCATGCACTGCCTTATACAGCAGATAGGACTATAACTGATTAATCTCCTGTGTTTATCAATTCAACGATGAGTTCCTTGAAGGTGGAAAAGATGTCTCCTTTGCCTGTTTATCTGAAGCACCTGGCACGGCATCCCTCACGTGGCCAGCATTTAATAAATGTCAGCCGCCTTGCTGGCAAGTCTGCATTCCATACCAAGAACGCACCAGACTGAGGCAATGGGACTGGAGGCATTCTAGATCCTGAGGCCCTAAGTAAACACCCAGGTTAAGGAAGGAAAGATATACCAGTCCAGGATAAAACCAAGGAACTGAGAAGATGATATTTTTTAACCATCAGCTTTTTTTTCTTTTTTAAATCAACACTTCATACATATAGTATGTACTCTTTTGTGTCTGGCATTTTTTTTTTTTTTTTTGCTCACCTGTTTTGGAAACTCATCCATGTTGTGTCACTCAGTAGTTCAGTATTTGTATTGCTGAGCTGTATTTCATTGTATGGATATACCAGAATTTGTCTATCCATTCATCTGCTCTTGAACATTTGACTTATTTCCAGCTTTTGGCTATTCTGAATACAGCTGGCTATGGACATTTGTGTGCAAGTTTTTGTGTGGATATGTTTTCTACGTTTTTTTTTTTTCTTTAAACAATCCCGGTATGGAATTTTGTCAAATGCTTTTTCTATATCTAGTGAGACAATCACACAAATATTCTCTTTTACTCTATTGTGAATTACATTGATTTTCCAACATTCAGCCAACTTTGTATTCTTTAGTCTTGCTGTATCAATCTGCCAATATTTTGTTAAGGATTTTGCATTTATGTTCAGGAAGGCTACTGGTCTGCAGTTTTCTTCTTGTAAGGTTTTTATCTGGCTTTGGTATCAGGGTAATAATGGCCACTTAAAATTAATTGAAACATACTTCCTCCCCTTCTATTTTCTGAAAAGGGTTTGAATAAGATTGGTATTATTTCTTCCTTAATTGTTTGATAGAATTAGCCAGGAAAACTATATGGACATAGGTATTTCTTTGCAAAACATTTTAAATTACAGATTTCTTTAACAGATACAAGGGTATTCAGATTTTCCATTTCTTCTTCAGGCAGTTTTGTCAATTTGTGTCTTTCATGGATTGTGCTCATTTCATGTAAGTTACAGAAATTATTGTTATAAAGTTCATATTTCTTAGTCTGTTTGGGCTGCTATAGCAAAATATCTTAGACTGGTAATTTATAAACAATAGAAATTTATTGCTCACAGTTCTTGAGGCTGGAAAATCCAAGATCTAGGTTTTGGCAGATTTGGTGTCTGGGTAGGGCCCATTCCTTATAGATGGCACCTTCTAAGTGTCCTCACATGGTAGAAGGCACCAACGAGCTCTCTCTCAGGTCTCTTTTATAATGACACTAATCACATTCATGACAGCTCTGCTCATGAGCTAATTACCCACCAGATGCCCCACCTGCCAACACCAGTGAACTGGGGATTAAGTTTCAACACATAAACTTGGAGTGGAGTGGGGTTGTGTGTGGGGAGGCTCACAAAAATTCAGATCATAGCAATGTATTATCCTTTTAATATGTTTAGAATCTGTTCCAATGTTGCCCTCTGATTCTTGATACTGGTAATTTGTATCTTAGTTCCTTTTTTTTTCCTTTAGCGGTCTTGAGCAGTTATTAATCTTTTACAAAGAACCAGTTTTTGATTTTTTCCATTGTTTTCCATTTTCTACTCCATTGATTTCTGTTCTTATCTTTATTCTTTCTACTTACTTTGGGTTTATTTTGCTCCTTTTCCTAGTTTCTTAATGTAGACTTTTTTTTCTAATTTAAACTCTTCAAGCTATAAATCTCTAAGTACCCTACAAATTTAATAGTTTTCATTTTTACTCAAAATATTTTCTAATTTCCTTTGTGTCTTTATTAATCCATGCATTATTTAGAAATGTGATTTAATTCCTAACTATTTAGGATATTCTCAGATAGCTGTTATTGATTTCTAATTTAACTTCACTGCGGTCAGATAACTTTTTAACGTTCAATTCCTCTAAAATTATTGAGACTTATTTTTGTGTAACACATTTGAGGTAAATGTTGCATGTGCACTTAAGAAGAATGTGTATTCAGCTACGCAGATGAAGCGTTCTATAACTGTCAATTAAGCCAACGTTGTTGACAGTGTTATTCAGGTCATCTACATTTTTCTATCAACTTGTTATATCAGTTACTGAGAGAGGAGCATTGAAACATCTATATATAATTGTGGGTTTTCGATTTCTCTTTCAGTGTTAATTTTTGATTTATATATTTTGAGGCATTGTTATTTAATGCACACACATTTTAGGATTATCTTGTTCTGTCTTCTTGATGAATGGGCCTCTTTATCATTATGAAATGTTCCTCTTGCTCCCTGATGATATAATCACTCTCACTTTCTCATGACTAATATTTGTATAGTACATCTTTTCTACCCTTTTACTTTTTAAACTTAACTTTATAGGGGTTTTCCTTGTAGACAGCATGTAATTGCTCTTGCTGCTTAATTCAGCCTGATAATCTCTGCCCTTTAATTACAGTGTTTAGATCATTTACATTTAATGTAATTGGTGACATGTTTGGGTTTAACCCTATCTTGCTCTTTGTTTCCATTTGTTCCTTTTGTCCTTTGTTTACTCTTCTTTTCCTGCTTTCTGATTGAGTATATTTTTGATATTCCATCTCCAGTATTGCCTTATTAGCCTTGTCTCTTTTAAAAGTGATTTTTAGTGGTTGCTCTAGAGTTTACAGCATGCACTTTTAATTTATCACAGGTATCCTACAGACACCTTCCTGGTTTTCTTCCTAATTCACTGGCAACTACTTCGTCTCCTTTGCTGGTTTTTCTTTTTATTCTCTACCTGTAAATGTTAGAGTGGGCCTAGTACTTGGGCCCCTATCCTTGTCGCCTTTCTAACTACACTAATTCTCTGGGTAATCTTATCGAGTCCCAGGGTTTTAAATCCCATCTTTATTTTCAGTCATAACTTTTCCTCTGAGCTCTAGATAACCAACTGTTTAAATGACACTATACCTTAGATGTCCAATAGACATCTTAAACTTAACATGTTCAAAGTAGAGCTCTTGATTTTTCTCTCTCAACATTTCCTTGCCCTCACCCTGTTCAGTCTGACACATTTCAGCTCATGGTATCATGCAGTTACTAAGGATAAAAACCTTGGAGTTACCTGTGAATCCTCTTTTGTTTTCATCTCTTAAATTTAATTCATCAGTACATCCAATAAACTCTACTTCCAATATAACTTCTCACCACCTCTGCTGCTACCATCCTAGTTTAGGTCACCATTTCTTATTTGGGGTCCCTAAAAGAGTGTCCTAGCTGAATTCCTTTCTTCTACTCTTGCTCCTTACAGCCTACTGTCCACTCAGTAGCAGGGATAACCTTTTTAAAAATGCCATTCAGATATGTCACTCTCTTGCTTAAAACTATCCAGTGTCTTCCCATCACACTCATAGTAAGACTCTAGAATCCTTCTGGCCCATATGATCCTAACACAATTTGATACCAGCCTACCTTTCTGGCATCATCATCTATCATGCTCTCCATACTCAATATGCTTCAGACATTATTCTTACAGTTCTTAAAATAAGCTGAGCTTGTTCCTGCCTGAGGGTCTTTATACCAGCTCTTCCCTCTGCCTGGTGTGCTCATGGTTCACTCCTCAACATTTACATTTGTGCTTAAATATCACCTCTGAGCAACCTACCTAAAATATCTCCAAGTCATTATCCACGTATAATACTCTGCTTTATTTTCTTCACAGCATTTATTGACATTTGAAATTATATTCAGTCACTTGTTTTGGTTATCTTCCTCATTAGAATGTAAGCTTGACGAAAGTAGGTACATTGTTTTGTTCAGTGCCATATCCTCACACCAAGAACAGTATCTGGCACACAATAACTGCTCAATAAGTATTTGTTGACTGAAGGAACCCATCACATCAGGTTTTTTTATTTTTTAAGGGAAAAGAATCTTTTTAAGACAATAGACTTAAAAACATAAATGAAAATTTACTTTCTTCTGGTCCTTTCTCTGGAAGTAAATTAAATTTTGTTGTCAGATGCAATTCTCTTCAGTAATAGCCTTCAGGTTCAGATTGTGAGCATGAAAAGATTTCTTTACTGAGTGATTTAACCACAGTAATCTGTACCGAGAAGTTAATAGTCACAGCCCAAGGTGAGAAACAATGTTGTGTCCTGCTCATAATGGTCTCATGGGATACTTTTATTGTGCTGTTAAGGCCTAAAAGAACCAAAAATCATTTCTTAGGAAGTTCTCCCTCCAGGTATTTCCTAACCCCCAGACTTCCACACAGCATATAATACACTGCAGTGGACTTCCAAATGTTTCCTTTCTATTCCAACCTCATCCAAAGTCATCCTCTCCACTGAGATGGTATAGATGACATGAGAGTTGAAAGAGCATCAATCTCTTATTAATGGATATTCATCATTATGACTTCCAAAGAAGGGCCAGGGTACAACTGGCAACTGGAAGGTGCTATGAAAAGAGAAAAAAAAAATCCTTGAATTCTCCATGCATTAGACAAGATGGAGTTAATGGAACCCTCATTTGGCCAAGTTGTAAGATATCAAACCAACTGGTGACAAAAAGGCTGTTAGGAAAAAAATTATTGGAACTATATCCAGAAAACAGGACAAGGTATTTTGGTGCAGGGTAGACAGAAGAGAGGAGATCAAGGTGAGCCCCCAATGATCTACTAGAGAAAGACTATTGGAAATCCTATAGGAGGTGCTGCCACCAATGTACAATTTTCATTAATTACCTCAATTGTGGCTGTTATCCCCTTAATGAGAAACATAACTTTACTTCTAAGCAGGCAGTGACGCTGGCAGAAAGTTGAAACCTGAAAATCAGCAGATACAGGGTTGCATATAACCCTTTCTATTGAAATTAAGCCACATAGAAAACACAGGGAGAGGACTCCAAATAGCTTCAGACAGCAGCCAGCCATGCAGGGCCCTCACCAGGCACCGGATGGACGCTCTCTGGACTCCTCAAAAGAGGCCCAAATCACAAGTGCTCATTTCAATAACATAAGAAAATAAACATGGGGCTTATTTATAGCACAGGAAAGGGACTGGGGCAAGAGAACTGCTCATTTGGTAATCCACCCTGACGGGGCCAGATAGGATCCAGACCCCCAGGCTCTCTAGTAACAGGGTAAGCAGAAATAGGGGCCGGAAGAGGGCTGGCTGCCAGCATCACCAGGTACAATCTGGTAAACGATCTGGTTAATAAAAGGGGAAGAGATATGATACATCATTCCATCTCACCAACTCAGGCATAAGTGCTCTTGCTGTCTCCAATTTCTGGCTGAGGAAACTAAGGCATGATCAAGGGAAGACACTGTGAGAAAAGGACATTTTAAAGCTTCTTGCATCCTGCATACATTGGAGAAGATGGGGTTAATGGAATCCTCATTTACAGCTGGGACTAAAACATACATGCTTAGAGTCCTGGGCCACTGATGGACTCACATCATCTTACCAAGCTCAAGAACTCCCACTAGAACTGGAGCTCAAGAACAGGATAGGGACACTGTCTTAGTCAACTCTAACTGCTATATCTCTTGGGCCTACCACACTGCCTGGCAAAGACAACATTTTCTCTTTTGAGACGGAGTCTTGCTCTGTCGCCCAGGCTGGAGTGTAGTGGCACGATCTCAGCTCACTGCAAGCTCCACCTCTCAGGTTCACGCCATTCTCCTGCCTCAGCCTCCCGAGTAGCTGGGACTACAGGTGCCTGCCACTATGCCCGGCTAATTCTTTGTATTTTTAGTAGAGATGGGGTTTCACCGTGTTAGCCAGGAGGGTCTCGATCTCGTGACCTCATGATCTGCCCACTTTGGCCTCCCAAAATGCTGGGATTACAGGCATGAGCCACCATGCCCAGCCAAAGACTACATTTTCATGAGAAAATGAATAGTTAGCATAACAGAATGACTGAATAAATGTTCTCTTCCCTCATCTGGATCAGTAACTAGTTGGTTGGTCTTCAGCTGTGCTCACCAGAAAACCAAATGTTCCTTGAGTTGATGCTTGGGTATAGTAGCCAATGATATATTTGCAGCTATAAGTAAAAGTCCAAATAAATACATTCTAAAGGGAAGGTTCTATATGGTGGCAAGGCCTGACTGGTGGCTTTGGTCTAAGACATATGGATCCCTCCTCTGTCAGCCACTCCCACCCCACCTGCAATTCCTGAGAGGTTGTCCACAAGATGGGGCTTTGCTGAGGAAGCCTCTAGCAGACACAGCTGCCTGGTACTTCTTGACAACTACCTTGTCTTCTGTCTGATAGTTCTGTGCTTTTCAGGGAGAGTGGGAAGAGATGCAACCAGTGGTCCAACCAACTGAGAGCAGAAGAAAGGAAAAAGTGCTATCCTGGGCCAGGCATGGTGGTTCACACCTGTAATCCCAACACTTTGGGACACTGAGGCAGGAGGATCACTTGAGCCCAGGAGTTAGAGACCAGCCTAGGCAACATAGTGAGGCCCTGTCTCTCCAAAAAAATTAAAAAATCAGCCAGGTGTGGTGGTGCATGCTTTTAGTCTCAGCTACTTGGAAGGCTGAGATGGGAAGACTGCTTGAGTCCAGGAGTTTGAGGCTGCAGCGAGCCATGATCACAGCACTGCACTCCAGCCTATGGGACAGAGTGAGACTCTGTTTCCAAAAAAAAACAAAAAAAACCAAAAACAAACAAACAAACAAACAAAAAAACTCTACCCTGAAAGGGTTGCAAATGTGAAGAAACAAAATGCCAGATACAGATGCTGGTGACTCAACTATTTCTTGAAAAGGAAAGAGGCCTGGAAGCTTGGGAGAGGGGGCCAAACTTTCTCTGGTCATCTTCCCACTGTTGCCAGCAAGGGTGAGCCGGAAATTGAAAGAATGACACAAGGTTGCCTGTACAGACCCACACACCCTCCCAGGAAATTAGGGAAGCTGGGCATCCCTAACAGTCCATTTAATGGAGGTGGAAAAGAGGCTGTGGCTTGAGCTTACAATGCCCTCACCCAGTCTTCAGATGAACTCACAGCTCCCACCCTGAAATGAGGGGGAAACATTAAAATTTAGAGTGGGTCTTGCCTGCCTGACTTTCCTCTGCCAAGATAAGCTCAATAAGGCCTGTTCACAGATGATGCATGGCTGGTATAATGGGACCAAATGCTGCCCTTGATTCTACTCAGAAGTAGAAAGTGGGTGAGTACCAAACACAGGCCGAGGACAGGAGGTCCAGGGCTTGGACAGAGCTCAGGGGTGAGGTGAGTAGGGGCAGGCCCCACAGGTTTCATATGCCTCCAGGCCCTGCAGTGGAAAGCTTAAGTTGCTTTCAAAGTCTCTCTGGATGGAAGCTGCTGCCAATATGGTTAACACTCCTGCCAGAACTGCTCCTCAGGAAGCGGCTGGAGGAGACATGGGGCCAGTTTAGCATTCTCTACTCTGCCTCTCTGTGCCAGGGCTGCTTGGGGAACAGCCCACTGTGGCTTCTCTTGCTGCAATGGAAGAGTACCTGAGCCAAGAGAAATGGAAAAAGCAGCATACCCCCAAAGGAGCTACAAAGCAAAGGAAACACACCAGGCTCACGATGGGTGGCTGATGGGAAGTCTCCAACACCCAAAGCCTTTACCCTATCAGCTGGGTCCTCACAGGATCTAACTGCAGAGCTAGGAAGAACCTTCCCAGAACCCAACCACTTCCCAAACCCAGTCTCTGCTTCATCTACTTTCTGATTACTATCTTGGCTGAAAACTATCAAAGGTTCTTGGATTTTAACCTCAAATCAACTTCAGAACCTGTGGCTAGAAACGTGCTATCTTTCAGTGATAAAGATGCTCTAGTTTCCTCCTGGCATGGTGCCTGTCAGAGGCTATCATCCTAGAAGGAAGCTAGGATCACAGGGTTATTAGCAACATCTTTGGCCAATGAGAGCAAAGAGGGAGCTTGTCTCTTCCAGCTCCCAGTCTGCATCAGCATAGACCAGCATGATGGTCACTATTTTCCAAAGGCAGCAGAGAAACCAGCACTTAAAAACCACGAGTTCAAAGCCCAGCTGGAAGTAGATGAGGCTTTGGCAGAGAAACCAGGGTGGTCAGAGCTTTGAACTTGATGACACTGAGTAAAGGATACAGTGGCTGAGCGTGGGGGCTCACGCCTGTAATCCCAGCACTTTGGGAGGTCAAGGCGTGCAGATCACCTGAGGTCAGGAGTTCGAGACCAGCCTGGCCAACGTGGTGAAACCCTGCCTCTACTAAAATTACAAACAAATTAGCCAGGCGTGGTGGCAAGCGCCTGTAATCCCAGCTACTCAGGAGGTTGAGGCAGGAGAATCACTTGAACCTGGGAGGCGGAGGATGTAGTGAGCCGAGACCATGCTGTTGCACTCCAGCCTGGGTGACAAGAGCAAGACTCTGTCTCAAAAAAAAAAAAAAAAAAAAGGATACAGCAGAGCATCACTGGCAGGAAAGAACACAAGATTCTGACAACTAAAGTTGCTGTTTTTCTCTTTAATTCTCCCAGAAAAGGAGGTTTATACCTAAATGTGTGAGGGTTGGTAAAATACATGAGATAAACATTTTAACAACTATGTAATGTTAATCAGCAAAATAAAAAAGTATTTCCAGCCCTGGCATTCCAAGCAGGCCCATCCCAGTTAGGCCCCTGGGGGCAAAGCCAGTGGCTCAGTGTGCACTTGGGCCAGGGCCAGTTCAAGTTCGTCTTCTCTATAGGCCAGTAAGATGTGTTTCTTTAAAAAGATTTCTTAATCTAAAACCAGCTGTTGTCTGCTGTAGGCCAGAACACGACATTTTAATTAGCATGATTGTTCCGCTTCTGAAACCAGGCTCTATGGCATCCCGAGGACAGATGATCCTGACCTAAGCTTATGGGTGAGGTTTGCTGGTTAGCAGCTCAGAAATACACGAACAATAAAGTGGAGTCCCTAGCCCACTCTGAATCCATGAATCGCCATCACCTGCTATATCCCTGTCTTGAATTTCTACGGTGACTGTACCACCTATCTGTTCATAGGGTAACATCACCTTTGAGGTTGTTTCAAGTGCCTAGGATATAATGCTCCTTCTTTAACATAAATTGTTTTACGCTGTGTTGCAAGATCTAACACCCAATATTCCTGGGAGTAATGAGGTACTTTAAATGGAGTTGTAATGCCTTTAAAGTCCAATGACTCCTATGACGATGATAAAGTCACACAGCTCTCTAGGGCTCACAGTGAACTCAGATGAAAGAGTTCCTCTTCCCAAATCAAAGGACTCTCAAGATTTTAAAAAATAAAAATTTAAAAATGTACCCTTTGGGAGAGAAGCTGCATTAGAAACCAGCCACTAAGGTAGTGCATTCGATGATGAGCAAAAGGGCAGAAATTTGAAGAAACCAGGGCAATATGACACATACACAATGCCAGCACAGTCCATAGCTTTCAGCAGAGATTTCAATGTAAGACCCTCCCCTATACCTGCCCCACATCTTGGAAAACAAACTAGAAAACCCCTAGAAAGATTAGAGGTCCTCACTGTGCTTGTCAGCCTCTGGTACCTGGGTGACAACAGAAATATTTTTCCTGGCTTTCTATCATATCGTCCCCAATATTATGAATACATGAGACCAAAATGCTTTCCCATGTCTCCTACTGACCAGTACGCATTACCCAAATCAAAAGTATTTGGTAAGCACCTGTGTTTGCTGCTGTCAGAAACTGAAAAAAATCACTTCAGTTTCTGCATTTGCAAAATGAACATCTGCAGCTTCAGTTTCTGCATTTGCAAAATGAACAAACTGGATGAGATGATCGCTTGCCCCCTTTGGCAATAATAGTCCATGATTCGATCACTTATTCAAATGAAAGAAGACAAAACTCTTATGATTTCCACTTCCAACTTTGCTACTTCTGAAACTTTCTTTGACCTCTCAAAGTCTGGGGAACACATCTGAAGTGACTCTTGATGAAACTACAGCATAATAACTGCCCACCTTCATGTCACTCAACAGAACAATGGATGGTGTATGAGTGACGCTGACTGGCAAAACAACTAAGTTTCTGTAATTATATCCATATTCTAAGCAAATTGTTATGTATTTTGTGTTTTGGGGACATATATTATGGCTAAAGCCCAAACTGTGGCTAATCTTAATATTAGAGCCAGATAAATCTGTTTCGAATCCATAACATTTAACATTTGCCAGGGTAGATTTGTTCATCAACTGGGCTTAAAGAGGTATAATTCACACATGTGCAGTATTAGTAAATGCTGAAATTTAATGATTTAAATATACCAGCAACTGTTGCAAAGCAGTTGTATAGCAGCATTTAACGTTAGCCAGAACCTCCCTGGCTAATGTTAAGTTTATACCAAAAGAATGAGAGAAATTTTGGCATCCCCTTGGGATGGGGGTCACGATTCCCACAACTTTTACGGGTACCAGCTAGAGCGACTCCTTGCATGGCTAGTACAGACCCTCTGTTTTTCTCTGACAATACCTTTAAAACATTGACTGGATCTAATCAGGAAGCAAACAGATTCCTCTGGAGGTTTCTGAGTCATCTGTTCTTAAAATGGTTACGATTTGGGACCTTCTTACACTTGATGCAGAGGGTATCAGACATTCCTCCTGGCGTGTGTTCCCAGACATGGGCAGAAGACTGTTGTCAGGCCAAAGACGGAGTTAAATATATCAAGGGAGAAAGGTGGTTCCTTGGACTATCAGGAATTGGTGTTTAAGACACAGTAGAAAAAGGAATAAAAAATAATTTTAATCATATCAAAAAGCCAAACCAAAGAGGAATAGTTCATGGAACTGACAGGATCCTGACTCAGCGGCTGGTGCTCTTCCTGTGCATAAGCCCAGCACTCCAGGTCCCAAGGCATTTATCAAATCCCACCAAGATGTTTGGCTTTTGCACCGAATTCTGGGTTTGGTTCCCTGAAAGAACTCACTGATGTAAATAACTAAAAGTGAGGTCTGGGTACCCTTTACATGATTCCCCAGGCCTCAAATGGGCTAACACGCTTCTCTTCTCCAGCAGTCTTCCTGTCTGTGAAGTTTCCTTCCAGATTGTTACATGGAACTGAAAACAAAGGGAGCCTCAGCTGGATTTAAATCTGGAGCATGCCACAAAGTCTTCCACTTGGCATTTTCGAGAAGAACCCATCAGAGATCATAAGAAATACAAGAACAGAGGTTGCATAGCTCGAGGTGCTTGGATATTCATTCTAGGTTCTTGTTCTTCAGAAAGTGGATTAGGTGGGTGCATGCCAAGATCCAAGTAGGTCAACCTTCCACCCTTAACCTACTACTCTGACATCAGAATGCTGGGAGGCTTTGTTCTCTCCCTCTGTCCCAGCCTCACATTCAGACCTCCACCAATGACACGTTTCATAAGCTGCCAATGTTGGGGAAGCTCTTCAGTTTCTCAGGAAAGTCATCTTTGTACAGGACAGGGTCAGCTCGGTGTTCCACCACCTTGAGAGGCATGGTCCCGAAGACTGAAGCAAACTTGTTGATGCACTCTGACCTGTGGGATTTGGAGAGGAGGTGGGGAGGAGGGGTTTGAGCAGAATGAGAAGGATGGGGGCAGGGAGAAAAGATAATATGTTCAAGAGGTTGAGAGATAACAGCAAAATACATAATGTTCAACATCAACAAAAAAAGCTCAAGTAGCCACAGTCTGCTCCCAGGTTCTTAAAAAGGTTGACAGGTGTGGAAAAAAGAGGTGAACTGGGGGTACTTGGACTATTAGTTCAGTGGGAGAACGTGAACAGGAGATGCTGCTTGGAGGCCACGGGCCTGCAAAGGTCAGAGTATCTTTTCCCCTCCCCCTCAAATTCCAGTCATTCCTCCAGCTCAGTGTGAGAGGGCCTCAAACCAAGGTGGATTAGCTGCCAACAATTCTTAACCCCATCTCTGCCAGCTAAGAGAAGGCAAAGGATGGAAAGAAAAAAAACTACTTGGATCTGAGCTTCAGTTTACTGAAGTTTAAAAGGCAGAGGAGAGATCTTGCTCACAAAATGATGAAAGGCAAAAAAAAAAAAAAAAAAAAAAAAAGGTGACAGGGCCAAATTTCAAACAATAAACACTTTATTCATTCAACCAACACTGACGGAGGGCCTGTAAGTGGCAATTTCTGGGAATTATGTCAATCTGCACAATCTTCTGTGAAAGCTGAAGTTCACATAGGACAGCCTTCATAATTTTCATCATTTTTGTCACTCCCATGTCAGAACTTTTAGCAACAACTACTTCAGTGCCAGTGCAGCACAGCACCGCCAGAGGAGGGGAGAGGCTGTCTCCCTATCTCCACCTCACCCCCAAAGCCAGCCTTCTCAGAGGTGAGCAGGTCAGGCATGTGTTCGGGAATGGCTCTGGTCAATCAGGCCAACTGAGTGTGACAGCTGGGTAATGAGGACGCTTCAGCATTAGGCCAGAGGGAAAACAAGCCTGGAAAAGCTGCTTTTGAAGTCAAGGGGACCTCAAGGATGGATTTCAGAAAGGTCAACACTCTTGCCTCAGTCGGGCCCAGGACATCTGAGAGCACTACAAAAAGAACAAACTTCCCTCTTGGTCATTATGTTTCTAAAAAAATTTGTTATTATTTCATTTTGAGCTTTTAACTCATAACATCATCATGTCCACCAACACCACAAAGCAACAACTACTATTTACTGTATGTTCCAAGCTGTGTTAAAATTGCTTTCTATGCATTAATAATGCATTTAATCCTCACAACAACCCTATGGGGTAGGACTATCATTCCCATTTTATAATGGGAAGACTGAGATACAGAGAGGATAAATAACATGTTCAAAGGTCAAATAACTAGAAAAAGCTAGAGCCAAAGCAGGCATTCTGGCTTCTGAGGCAAAAGTCTTAATTAGATGATACAAATGTACTTATTAACACAATTCCAGTCCAATGAAGGGGACTGGAAATTAACAACTGCTGAGCACCTATTATGTGACAGATAATTTACATACATATCTCATGGATTGCTTAAAGTAATCCTCCTCCATACTCATCACCCCCCTTGCCCAACTACTGGGTGTATAGTAGCCTCATGTTATGGGTTAAGAAATTAAGGTTCAGAGAGGTTAAGTAACTTGCCCAAGGACCCAGGGGTAGAATGTGGTGGAACTGGGTTTTAAACTCAGGTTTGAGCTGGCAATAGAGCCTGCTCTTTGGATCACACTCTACCATTACATGCCAGTGACTGAGTGTCCCTCCTGCTGGAAGTCTTTTGAGACTCAGGAGGTGGTGTTCCTAGTTCCAAATTGAAGAGAGACTGGGAAAAGATGGATGAACTTTAACAAAGTGAGGTGGACCAAGCGTGGGACAACAGCTTCCCTCTCTTCAAATTATGGGGTCAAAGCATGGCAGATAAAATCAAATCTCTCCAAGGTTTTACTTTTGACTGTTGTTCCGCCTGTAAATATGTCCAGATTCTTCTCATTTCTAGTTATGCATACAGACTCTGGCCGGCAAAGCCCAGCTGTTCCCAGCATAGGTACTAGCAAGTACGTATTAAAGAAGAATCCTGGTTCTTGGCAGAGGATAGCGGTTCCAAGGCCCTGTAGAGAGTATTGAGGACAATGTCTCCTCTGTAACTAGATCTGCCAACAGGAATGGGTCATAGGCAAGAAGCCACTGGGGCTCAGGCCAGCTTGATTTGTTGACAGCTGCCCCTGGCTAACCCAAGTCTAGTGAGTACTTCTTTCTCCTTCATACAGGCCCACACTGGAGAAGCGGCAGGCCTCCGCTGAATGGTCAAGGTCCTTAACTCTCCTGCCAGGTAATAACAGTGCTTCCTACTTTCTTTTCACACAGGGGGTCTGGGTTGGAGAGCAGGTTAGGGGAGACAGGACTTTGGCTGGTTGCCGGTGGCCCACATGAGCTGTTGTCAGGGGTCCAGCTACCATGTCAGTAACCATCCTCCTGTGTTGGTTTTCCAATCAAGTATAAACACACCAAGAACTGCCAGTGACTCTCTCTGAAGTGATGAAGGTGTCTGGGGAAGAAAGAACTAATGGTTTTCTATTTTCCTTTCAAACACATACCATTACTTAAAGTAACCAGGAGTCTTTAGGACTAACACTGGGGAAACTGGGAAGGAAACTAACATTCCCAGGCCCTGTGCTACAGGCTTTCATGTACCACTACTTCATTTATCACTACACATAACAGCTTGGGTATAAAGATGCTCAATAAATATTTGTTGAACCTATGAATGGACATTGTAATTTGACAGATACTAATATCCCTATGTTAGGAGATGAACAGATTGAAGTTCGGATAAGGTAAAGTCAATTTCCTTAGGTCAGACAGCTAATAAGTGTGGCAAACTCATCATCTGAATAAAGATTAGCCTAATTCAAAATACTATGTTCTTTTTTTTAAGTCAATACTGTCTGCCTGTCATATTGCCCTAACCTTGGTGAAGACACTTGTCAAAATGAACAGCGACACATGCTTCTGACTCTTAAAGAACTAACAGCGGATCCTGGAAATGGAAGCTGGGTAGTAATGGAAGCTACTCTCCTACACAACTGAGATTTCTGATCCCAGACCCCCAAATATAGGAATAAATGAGCTACTGAACCACAAAACCCAACACAAGGGCACACACACTTGTAAAGTGGCTAACTGCTTTCATTGTTTTGCGTAAAATGTGTATTCTGCAAAGATTATTATTAAAAATAAAACAGCTGGGCATGGTGGCTCATATTTATAATCCCAGCTACTCAGGTGGCTGAGGCAGGAGGCCTGTTTGAGGCCAGGAGACCAGCCAAAGACAGGGGGAGGGAAGAGGAAGGAAGGATGTATTCTACAGTTGTAACATCATCTCTTTATCTACCCAAGATGGCTTAACTCATGTCTTCTTCCCTCCCTATCTAAATGCCTTATTTAATAATTCAGTGACTCAATTTTTAATATAAATAGTTTTGTTCCCAGTTGCTAATTTATTTCCATATTTGTTTCCTTCTATTCTCTGTTAAATTTCTCAAAAGGGTAGTTTACATTCACTAACTCTACTTCCTCACTGTCGACTCATACTCTATAACCCTTTGGCTTCATACTCTATGACATTATTATTATTTTTTTACAGATGGGGATTTTGCTATGTTGCCCAGGCAGGAGTGCAGTGGCTATTCACACAGGTGCAATTGTAGAGTGATAGTGCCTTGAACTCCTAAGCTCAAGTGATCCCCTTGCCTCAGCTTCCCAAGTAGCTGAGACTAGAGGTGCCCACCACCACCCCTGGCTATTATTTTTGTAAGGTACCAACAACCATTGAATTCAAAGACCTTCTCCAGCCTGCCTGTTCCTTGTTCCTTCCATGCTTCTGAGCACTGTATATCCTGGTTCTCTCCTGGCCTTTCCAGTGGTTGCCTCTCTGTTTTCAGTTACTCTTTGTGTCTCCTAAATGCCAGAATTTCCCAAGAGTCTGCCTTTGCTTTTCTTTAGTCAACTGCTGTCTCTGGACAGATGACTGCCAAATACAGTTAGCCATCCATATCCAAGGGTTGCATGTTTGTAGATTCAACCAACCTTGGATCAAAGATATCTGGAAAAAAACTGCATCTATACTAAACATGTACAGAGTTTTTTCATGTCATTTTTCCCTAAACAACGCCATGTAACAACTATTTACATAGCATTTATGTTGTATTAGGGATTGTAAGTAATCTAGAGATGATTTAAACTATAAAGAAGGATATGCGAAGGTTATATGCAAATCCTAGGCCATTTTATATAATGGACTTGCGCATGCGTGAAGTTTGGTATCCTCCAGAGGTCCTGGGACAAATCCCCTGTGGATACCGAGGGATGACTGCACTCAACATTTTTTTTTAAAGTTCTTTCTGAAATTCTAGTTCCACATATCTATATCTTGATATACATACATAAAAGTATATACAGAGACTGATTTGAGTAATAATAAAACTCCGGTCTTCCAAAAAAAAAAAAAAAAAAAAAAAGCCAGGCAGGGTGGTTCATGCCTGTAATCCCAGCACTTTGGGAGGCCGAGGTGGGCGGATCTTGAGGTCAGGAGATCAAGACCATCCTGGCCAACATGGTGAAACCCTGTCTCTACAAAAATACAAAAAATTAGCCGGGCACGGTGCCACGTGCCTGTAGTCCCAGCTGCTCGGGAGGTGGAGGCAGGAGAATCACTTGAACCTGGGAGGCGGAGGTTACAGTGAGCCGAGATTGCACCACTGAACTCCAGCCTGGCAAGAGAGTGAGACTATGTCTCAAAAAAAAAAAAAAAAAAAAAAGTATATACAGAGGGCAAGACCCCCAAATCACAATCACATATCTTATTATTCTCCAACTTCACCCCTGATTAACATCACCTCCTGTCCCCATTAACGACACTGCTGAGGTCCAGCAGTTCACTCTAATCTCTCCCCTAATCAGCATCTCCTCCTAAACCTATTACACTGCTGAAGGTACTACTACCACTCAAAATCTTAAAGGTATGTTTGTCAACTCCTTCTTCATAGCCTCCCCACATCTCTTCAGTTGGAAACCAAGTTCAGGTACATCTTCCTTTGGGAAAAAAAAATCTCTTGTAATTTAATTTGTTCCTTCCTTTCCACATGCAGCTTAGTTAAAGGTTCTAACTAGTCTTTTCTCCAACCTCTTCACTCTTCATTCCACCCTGTGCATTACTTCCAAATTAATCCCAAAGCAATACTTTGATCCAGCTAGTCTCGTGTTTGAAAATTCTATAGCTTACCAGAGCCTGAAGGAAAAAAATCTAGCTCCTTATTTGGGGATTCAAAGCCCTTTGGAGTCCAGCACTAATAGGCCAGCATTCTAAGCTCTCCAAATTGGGCTTCTTCTTGTTGAACTTGCTGATCAGGCACCCTTGACAAACCATTCAGTTTCCACTGCTGAGAGTCTCTGCTTCTGGCCCAGGGTTTTACTAGTTGGGATCCTAGTGATTTTTGAAGGATCACTTCAAGTGTCACCTCTTTTAGAAAGTTATTCTTAACAATGAACCTAGCAAAAAGTTACTTCTCTTTCACCTGATCAGTTATAGCCCTTTGAGCCTCTCTCAGGGCGCTCATCACATATTGCATTGTTACATATACATGTAACACTGTTAAGGTCCTTGACACTGTTAAAAGTCCAACAGTTCGCTCCAATCCCTCCATCAGCATCTCCTCCTAACTATACAACCTACATATCATAACATATCCTATCATGCCTATAATCCCAGCACTTTGGGAGCCCCCAGGTGAGAGGATACCTTGAGGCCAGGAGTTCA
This sequence comes from Pan paniscus, assembly GCF_029289425.2. Lineage (NCBI taxonomy): Eukaryota > Metazoa > Chordata > Mammalia > Primates > Hominidae > Pan > Pan paniscus. The sequence goes on along the minus strand of NC_073258.2, from coordinate 46,452,340 downwards.
AGACCAGGCTGAGTAACATGCTGAGACTCTGTCTCTACAAAAAATTTAAGAACTAGTTAGCGTGGTGGCACGCACCTGTAGTCCCAGCTACTCAGGTGGCTGAGATGAGAGGATCACTTGAGCCTAGGAGTTCAAGGTTGTAGTGAGCCATGACTGTATCACCACACAACAGAGCAAGATCCTTTCTCTTAATAATAATAATAAAAAAGATCTTCCAAAGAGGAAGCCTCCATATCTCCCTTAGTTACTCACTCCAGTGTTTAATAATAATTATATCTAAATTAAATCTCCCTACTGCATTTTTTTCTTTTGAGATGGAGTTTCACTCTTGTTGCCCAGGCTGGAGTGCAATGGCACGATCTCAGCTCACTGCAAACTCCACCTCCCAGATTCAAGTGATTCTCCTGCCTCAGCCTCCCAAGTAGCTGAGATTACAGGCATGCGCCACCACACCCAGCTAACTTTGTATGTTTTTGTTTTTGTTTTTGTTTTTTAAGTAGAGATGGGGTTTCACCATGTTGGTCAGCCTGGTCTTGAACTCCTGACCTCAGGTGATCCACCAGCCTTGGTAACCCAAAGTGCTGGGATTACAGGAGTGAGCCACCACACCTGGCTCTCACTGCATTTTAAACCTCTTTACATTTGTTAAGATCTCAGTAGTGCTAGAGGAGTTGTTTAGCCTCAGCATGAACTTCAAGGCCACCATCAGGTCAACTTTTCTTCCTATACTTCCTTTCCTGGACCATATATCCGATACACTATTTTAACTCAGCCCTATTAATGACCACTTAGCTTACTGTTATGAATTTTCCCCAAACACAGACAATGGGGTAGGTTTAAATAACAATTTCTTGTACTCCAATAGAAGTTCAATTGGGGTCTCTCCCAAAGGAGCTATGACAGTGTATGTCACTACCCTTAACTGTGAAATACTTATGATATCAGTGATAATATATTATTTCACATCAACCAGTGATAATATATTATTTCACATCAACAGCTGGTAAAGGTCATGTCATCTGGGTAATGTTTATACATGAAAAAGATAAAGAAGTTATTTAGAGAGTAAAACATTATAGAAGCCAGGCCAACTGAAACAACTTTCTGCACACACACACAAAAATTCTCTAGGCTTGAAGAATTCTAATATAGCTGACAGATTTCAGAAATGAATTCTGCAAGCAGAGGCATATGAGATCTGTGAAATCTGAACTAGATATTTCATTCTAAAAGGCTACTATATCCTTATCTGAGTGCATTTTGGTCCCCTGACAAGCACTACTGGGATGTCAGAGTTTGCTGTCTTGTATAAATAATTGTCTTCTGAAAGTACTAGGCTTGATTCAGGCACTTCAAAGCTTGGGGACTTTTGGGGCACAAGTGAGAACTCTTAGGTCTAGTATAGTCTTAACGGAAGACATACATCTCCCACTCTTTTAATTCTTACCTACAAGGCCTAGGATTACATTCCACACAAAGGTGTGCTTGTTGAGAAACTGACTTGAATCGAAATAAAGAGAGTGTTTCAGAGCTGTCTTGCCCCTCTGTCTGTAATATGAGGGCTTTGCTTTCGATCCTGTTCTTGGCAGGCATTTCCATAGTGTTAGCAAAGGTAATTTGTCTCTGGTGGGTTTGGTTTAATTCTTTGTAATCAAGCTTTTACTATAACGTGGAGCTATTACCCTGAAAAATAATCCAGTATTTCCTTGGAATTAACTAGCTTCCACCCAATGACTGTAGATGGTTAACTGCTTAGTCCACATGGAAAATGTGGCTTCTGGAGCTTAAGGCCCACTATATTTTTAAGACCCTTCCAGCCATTACAAATTGAGTGAGTAGCATTCCAAATTAATTCTTTGGGTGACCTGGGCTTGAACTAACCCAATTCCCACAGTGCACATGGAGGTGACTATGGCTACCAGCTGCTGTCCTTATATCTCCAACAAAGCCCCATAAACAGGCCTAAGGCAGGAAATAGAGATCAGAGGCTAAGGCGCACTTTTGGTTGGAGGCTCACTTACCTCTCCACCATGTGTGTTTGGTCTAGTGAAAGCCCATCTATGGCTGTGCACTCAGGACACTTGAATTTCTTTCGTGGGGTTACCTGCCAGAGGAGGACAAAAACATACCTGGCTGTCAGTGTCAAGGACAATAAAATCATGCTTGTGACACCACACTGCATTCTTTTGTGTTGTAAGCTGAGATGTTGCATGCACGTGCACACACACACACACACCTCGCCATTCCTCCATTCAACTCTGTCTGGCTCAGCCAACGGCAGAACTCACAAGGGCCCAATAAAAAAGGCTTGGAGGGCTTTTGCCTTCTGTAACTGGAAAGAAGTGGTGATGACAAGCTCCTTAATTCCTGTTTAATGACTGTTTTCTCACTGCCAAGGTCCTTGTATAAACACCATTTGTTCTTGTAGCCATAAGGGCGATGAAATACAGCTTCCCATAACTTTCACCGTAACCTTAGTTCCAACAGGCGCTCTTTCTCCTCTTTCCAGCTAATGGCAAATGCTATGAGCAGCACCATGCTCTTGAGGATGCCAAGCTATTTTGCAATTCCCTTGAGTCAAGAAAAAAATTGAATGGTCCCTCATACTCTGAATCTTTTTCCCTGACTCCCCACTACACTCTCAAACCTTAACTAGCGATCTCCCTAGCAAACTCAGGGGAAGCTGCTATCCCAACCTAGTGAAGATAAATAAACAGTGAAGAGATGGAAGGGAAAGAAAGCTAGATAACTAAATTTAGGCTAAGAAGCATAGAGACACTGGGCATTACTGTCCAGAGTAAGCAGCCACAGCTAAAAACATGTTGAAGCGTGTTAAAAAGCAAATTTGGGGCCAGGCACAGTGGCTCACACCTGTAATCTTAGCATTTTGGGAGGCCGAAGCAGGTGGACTGCCTGAGCTCAGGAGTTCAAGACCAGCCTGGGCAACATGGTGAAACGCCGTCTCTACTAAAATACAAAAAAAAAATTAGCCGGACGTGGTGGCGTGCGCCTGTAGTCCCAGCTACTCAGGAGGCTGAGGCAGGAGAATTGTGAATTGCTTGAACCCAGGAGGCAGAGGCTGCAATGAGCCGAGACTGTGCCACCGCACTCCAGCCTGGCGACAGAGCAAGACTCAGTCTCACCAAAAAAAAAAAAAAAAAAAAAAAGCAAATTTGGGGATGGGAGGGGTCCCTTTAAAACAACTCTCACAATTTACGTTATTTAATTTTTTTTGTGGTCAGCTGTTCACTGAGTTATTTAGAGAGCTGGGGGACAGGGTGTGAACTGGGGCAAGTTTGGTGAGCACAGATAGTGATTTTTCCTATTCCCTATTCACTTTGGTTTAATCTGGCTTCTCTTATCAATTAATAGCATAAGGAATCAATGGATAATGCTGTACCATGCTTCCAGCATAAGCTCACCTAGGAATTTGGCTTTCTAGGCAGATTGCTAGGGAACCTGGCATTGCCCATTTTAACACACAAAATTCTAATCTAGAAGCAAAAAAGACCAAGATGATTCTACTCATATAAAGAATTGTACCTTCTCTACATATCTAGGGATCTTATTTGAGCAATGTCTAAATTTCAGGAATAAACAGGCATCTTTTACAGATACAAAGGCCTCCCATAGGATCTTTGTGTATTCTCAGCTTTTAATATGTTATGGGAAAGGTACTTTTAAAAACTGGTAATTGATATTTAAAAGCAATTAAATTCGTTGTGTTTAGGACAGCTACAGTTACATAACTGTATGAGGTGTACTATTTTCTCAACATCTATTAAAAAAAAAAAACCAGCTACCTTAAGAAAAATTTAAACTACATCCTTTAACTAAAAGAACTAGAACCCATATCAGCTTTGAGAATATAATTTTTTGATTTATAGATTGATCATCATAGCCTTTATTCTGATACTGAAGGTTAAAAACTGCAACTAAAGAAACTGTCTTAAAAAAGAAAATATGTTTAAATTGTCAAAGCCTAGCTTCAATTTCCCAATGTGACCGCATCAATCATAGAACCTTAAACTAAAATGGAGCTTAAAGTTTATCTAGTCCTATATTTAATTTATAGTTACAAGAACTTCCTAGGCTCAGATAATAGATATTTGCCCAAGATCACAAAGCAAGTGAGTGGCAGAGCCTCCTACCTTGATAACTGCTTTTCCCGTGACGTTGGCCACCAGGAAGTTCATGGCAATATCTTCACAGTTCATATGAGCATCTACCCAGTTCTTGATATCCCCAGGCATTTTGTAGGTATACAGGTAATTAAAATACTGTCAAGTGAGACAGAAAGAAGAAATACTCAAAAATAGCAGTTCCCTTTGGCTGATAAATAAGGGGCAGCATAGCCAAGGCATGGGGACAAGCTTTCTCTCATAAGATTAATCACAAGGCTGTATTAATAGGAAGGGTAAAAGGAGGCATTAGAATGCTTTTGGTCAAGTGACCGAGCATGTTCAATATGGTCATTTTCTACCAAAGTGTGTGCTTTTTAAAGTAGAAGAAAAATGAGGCAATTCTAAAACTACCATATATATGAAATAGTGTAGAAATTATTGGGTCAAAAAAAATAAAGCATACATAGTCTACTACTATAAATCCCATGAATTGTAAACCTTAGTTTTTTGGGTTTTTTTGTTTGCTTATTACAAAATAAAAAAACCCATTTCTGGATCTAGAGACCTGAAAAATATGAGGGCAGTAGTGCTGAGCTAACAACAAACAATCGATATGAATACAGCTAAATTAAATTAACTGTGTTGAGCTGAACAGACCTTTCTCCCGACATCAGTTCTTTATGCTACTGCTGACAACAGACAAGTTATGATTGTTTAATTAAACCATATTACTCCCAGGGAGCATTCTACTATTGAACTGAATATTCTTAAAATCAAATGCATATTCCCCAATCTCTCCCTAATAAAAAAAGAGTCAAAAACACGAAGTGATGATTCCCGGAAGAGAGGAAGTACAAAAGGCTAATAAATACACAAAAGGAATTTCAGTCTTACTAGTAATCAAATCAAAGTTAAAACAATAAAATTCACTTTAAAATTGCTCATTTCTTTTCTATTAATCATATTTCATGCAAGAAAAGGCATGGTAAAACAGTTTTATATTTTGCTGGTGGGAGTGTAAATTTGCACAAACAATACTGAAACCAACAGACACACACACACGTATACATACACAACATATATATGCTTAGAATATTCACAACATATATTTGTATATGTTGTATATGTGTATATATACATGTATGTACATACATCTTAAAAAACCCAAAATATTCATGCCCTTTGATATAATAATTCTATTTCTAGGAATCTATCACAATGGTCATGAGTACAAACAGTTATGAAAATGGACATCTATCACTAACATTAGATATTAAGCATTATTTAAAATAGCAAAAATTTAGAAAGTAATATCCACGATAGCAAAATAGTTATACATGACTTCTAAAACATTAAGATAATGGTATCTTAATTATGCTAACAAGTAACTGTTTATGAAGAAATGTCAATGACATGAGAAAAGGCTCACAATACAATCCATGAAAAAAGCAGGCTAATGAGAATATTTACAACTGTCTGTGTATACATACAAGTAAGTAAATAAATAAACGGCAAGCTGGAAATAGCACCTGAATGATAAAATGGTTATCTCTAAGTGACAGGATTACAAGTAACTTTTCTTCATTCTATTTTTATATTTTCTACTATGAGCGTGCATTACTTTTATAATTAGAAAAAGGATAGCTTTATTTGTAAAATACTGTCACACAATATGGCTTTTCTAAGCCCTCTCGGCAGGTATGAAAAATTAAATTGGGTCAAATAAAATGTGTATCATTCTCTCAGTTTTGTCACCTTGCCAGGACTGCGCCCCCTTACCTTGTGATAAAAAGCTGCCCCAGTGAGCACCATGGACACTTCATTCGTCCACTCAGACTCGTACTTCCACTTATTCATCTCATGGTCCCAGAGATGCAGACGACCCGGGTAACCCACCAACCGGTCAGGAAATTCCCGCCAGACCTAAGGACAGACACATAATAACAATCAAGTCCCAATTCAGACAGCAACCATTCAGTGCTGAGTTATCCAAACAGGTATCAACAGACTTCCTAGGTTCAAACCATCATAACCTAAGAAGGTCATAATGGGATTCTGGAGATGTTCCATCAAACAGGTGTTAGTTATTCTGCCAATACTCAAAGACAGATGCTGATTCTGACTTCCTCCCAATCTTCTTGTATATGCTTGGGAATTTCAACTAATGTGGGGGTAATAGCTTACTGAGTTGGGCCAAGGTAGGCAATCTCTTAACATATGATTAATGAAATAGGTTCCATTCTTAATGAATTCACAAAATGAAGGATAAATGGAACCCTGCAACTCAACTGCCCTGATTTGTATTAAATTGGTGATTACGAAAACTTATGATAAAGTCCCATTTCTTATTAAAAAAAAGCATCTATTTCTCTTGAGCGTACACCATTCTTATGACCTATTGGAAGCCTAAAGGATAGAAGGGCTGTCTGATTCTGTAATTTGTAACACAATGAAAACAAATACTTGCTTTCCAAATCTAGAAAGGTCCTTACATAAGAGTTTTGTTGGATTAAGCAGAATTGAATATACTGGGAATGAGGAACTTCCAGTACCTTCTCCCATGTGTTTCTGTATAATTTAGTCTAACCTTGAAAAGATCCATACCATGAATGAGTATAACAATTTGTTGGCTAGTCTTGGTGCTTCTTCTCAGTCTCTGTTGCTAGTTCCTCAACCATCACCAGACTTCTGAGAATTCGGTCCTAGGCTCTATTCTCTTCTTCAAACTCTTTCTTTAAGTAGTCTCATCTAGTTTCAATCACTTTAAATACCATCAATAATCTGGTGACCTCTAAATTTATGTTTAGCCCCTAATGTTCCTAAGATAGCCAACCACTTAGTTAATATCTCCACCTGGAGAAACAAACCTAACACGTCCAAAACATAACTCTTGATTCCTTATCCCCAGACAAGTCATTCTCTCAATGTTCTCCATCTCAATAAATCATCCGGCCAGTTGCTCAAACCCAAAAGCTAAGACTCAGTCTTTATTCCTTCCTTTCCTCATGTTCAATCCATTAGCGAGTACTGCTGGCTCTTCTTCTATCTCTTACCACCTCTAGTGCCATTCCCTCTAGCCCAAACCACCACGATCTATCACCAAGATTACTGTGCTAGCCTTCTAACTTGTCTCCTTCCTGCCATTCTTGCCCTTCCAAAGCATCATTTGCACAGCATCCCTACAAGGACCATTCCTAAAAGAATATTAGGGTATTCTGCACAGGGTAATTCAACTAGTGCATTCTATCCTATTTTATATCTATTTTAATATAGTTATTTTCACCATCAATTTCCCTAAATATATATAAAAGTCATATGATCATATGCCAGAGCAACTAGAGGCTTCCCCAACACACAAGTGTTGCTGAGTCCAGAAAGGAGACTTCATGCCATTCCCTAGGGCAGAGCCAGTGTGTTTGGACCCTATGCCCTTTTCAGTTTCCTAGGGTTGCTGTTAACAAAGAACCACAAATTGGGGGGCTTAGATCAGAAACTAGTCTCAAGTTCTAGAGGTTAGAAATCTGAAAGCAAGGCGTTATTAAGGCCATGCTCCCACTGAAACATATCGGGAAATGTTTCCTTGCCTCTTCCTAGCTTCTGGTAGCTGGCTGTCAATCTCTGGCATTGCCTGGCTTGTAGATGCCTCACTCCAACCCTCCATCTTCACAAGGCCATCTTCCCTCTGTGCAAGTCTATCTCTGTGTCTAAATTTCCCCTTTCGATAAGGACATCAGTCTGTGAATTAGGAGTCACCCTGACAACATTTTAACTTGATTAACCTCTGAAAATACCCCATTTCCAAATAAAGTCACATTTTGAGGTACTGAAGATCAGGACTTCAACAATTCAACCCATAATATCGCTCCCAAAATATTTAAAGAAAGGTCCCGCCCTCAAAACAAAACAAAATGGCTTCCTACTGCACTGAGAATAATATCCGAACTCCTTCACATGTCACAGAGGGCCCATCCACTCTTCACCTCTTCTCTCACCATGTCCCCTCACTCTCCAGTGGCCCTTCTGTTCTTCAGCCACCACTAGACCTCAAGCCCTCTGCACTTGCTGTTTCTTCTGGCTGGAGTGTTCTTCCAGCTCTTCCAAAGGCTTGGGTCCTTCTCATCTGTCAGGTCCCTGTTTAAATGTCAACTACTTTGAGAGGGCTTCTCCAGCCTTCCTTGCTGAAGCAAACAGCACCCGCAACCAGCAACTCCTTGCTACACCCCCTCCAACCTCATCCTTTTCTTTACCAAACTTTCACTTGCACCATTATCTTGGTTATTTATTGTTTATTATGTATTTTCCTCTTGCAGAATTTAAACTCAAAGAAGACAGAGACTGTTTTATACACTGTGGTATTCCACGCACAAAGAACAGTGCCTGGCATGCAACAACATTCCACACACAGTTGTCTAACACACGAATGGGCAGAATCTCAGTGAGTAAAAAGCCAAGAATGAAGGGGACCAAAAATCCTTCTCTTTTCTTCAGAGAAAATATATACCAGAGCCAGTATATTCCTTAATTCAGGAAGGAAGCCTGCAGCAGTACTGACCAGCAGTTACCATGAATAATAACGTGATATCCATTGTGTGTGAAGACCACAGTCCTAATTCCCCACTAAAGCACATGTTGTGACTTGTTTTTCCAGAAGCAGGTAAAGGGGCATTTTTGGTGAGACACTGCACTGTCTTGCCCAGTCCTCACTGTGACCATCTCCGTGTTTTTATGGAATGTCTGACCTAGGTCTTGGGCGTGGTCTGGGATCATGAAAAGAGCTTTCATTTGTGTGAAACCAGCTCACCTAACAGGGCTCTCAAACCCACAACCTTGGCTTCATTAACACTGTGTTGTAACCAACAGAGCTAATCGACCGCAGGCATCGTCATAATAGCTGCAGACAAATGAATCCATGTCAAACATTTTCTCAGATGTGTAATGCTGCTGCTGTGTTCTCTCTACTCTGGGATTTGTATTTCAGCAGATTAAAATAATATGATACTATTACAGTTTTATAGAGCCCAGAGCAGCAACACAGTATGTGAGCCATAACTTCTGTTTGTTTTGTGGGCCTGGGCAGATGCCATGAAATGTGCTGCCAGCTTCCTTTTCTCAGCACCAAGCACCTGCCTGTTCAAGTCACACCAATGCCATGATCACTGATTCATGGGGTTAAAGAGATTTCCGAAGGGCCCCAAGCACACATAACTAAACACCAGGGATGCCAAAGTGAAAGAAAAGGAGTAGGGCATGGGGAGGGGGCATCCAATTCAGTTGGCACTTCTGCTGAAGATGGAAGTTGCTTTTCTCCCCCTGTTTACTTTGAGTCAACACAGCTCTCTACTCCATGCTAAGAAAAGTTCAAATTGCTTTCCCTAGGGATTCTTCTTTACAAGCCCCTCTTTTGCAGCCATAATAATTACATTATTACTATTATTGGCTCAGTTTTCGAGTCCAATGCTGTTAAGATTTCGGTCCTCTTACTGTTGGCTGAAATCACTTATCAGACTCCTCTCAGGGACTTAATTTGGTGACAATGGGTCAGATGCTAAACTATGCTGCTCTAAAAGGCATCAGAGGTGTCCTGAATTTCAGGTTGCTTTGGAGCCTTTATAGTGAGCGCTGTTCCTCATGCGGGGCCTCTCAGCCCTTGACTGATTCCAAGCAGCTGGATACAATCAAGATACCATCCTTGTCACTTAATCTATAACTCTGCAGCTGACTACAGGATCAAAACGGAGTGAAACAGAATGGGATGGGCCCTCTCTAATTGAGCCCTAGTGTAGTACAAAGTCGATTATGTATACAGTAAAGCATTTTCCCAGCCAGACGAGCAAGAGCTCAAACTCTACCCTGTCTCTTCATGGCTACCCACCCCTACTCTAAGTCAACTTTTTTCCTTTTACCTTGGGGAAATGCTCTGGGTAAGCCTTTTGTCATTACTAGCAAATGCCTTTATATATTGTGGTGTGGGCATTTGAAACTTCACAGAATATCCCTGGAGTTCCAGTAACAGTGCTTCCACAGTTATATTATTCACAAAGTCAATATTAAATTGTCTATACTGTTGAAATCCTCCATATATATAGTGCCCCCATCTATTTTAAATTGCACGCATCTTTGGGGACAGAAGCCTATCTCTGTTATAAAAAACTCTATGCCTAAGTTAGGGACTTAGCAACAATTGGGATAGTCCTTCCATTTGTGGCTATCCCACACCACTAGTCAAATGGGGATTGTAACAATGTAAAAACATCCTCCAACTGTTTCTTTCCATTCTAATTTTTATATTTACATCATAGGGCTGTTGTAAGGACTGTGTGAAGTTGCATAGTAAGCATTCATAGGCTTCCATCAGACTTGAGATGTTTATTAACCCAACCTTTATGCTGGACACTCTTCCAGGTACTGGGGTGAAAGTGATGGACAAGGTATTCAAGGAGACTTCTCCCAAGGAGCTTACATTCTAGTGAAGGATCCTCAACACCTCTTACCTGTTGGTCCTCAACACCTCTTACCTGATTATGGAAATGTTCTGCTCTCTAGATTCTCAGCTATGCTTACTTGGCCATTTTCCAAGTTCTTCTTTCTTGAGCCTCCTGAGGTATTTTGTTGTGTCCCATTACTATAGATAGGATCAAACAAATATCTTCTACCTTTGTGTAAAAGCCCACAGGAGGCAGCCTAGATTGAGTCTCACATCCTATAGAAAGTGGACCAGAGGCACATGGTTAAAGTAGGTCCAGGAAGCTCTGCCACTAGTGCATTGTGCAACTGACCTATTCAAGGTGTCTTGCTTCCATTTTGCCATCTATAAAATAAGGGATTGGATTAAGTGAATTCTAATGTCCTTTAACAGCTAAGATTTTTTATCTTCCTCCTCACTGACCTGTTCCCAGGGAACTAACCCACCAATTGTGATCTGTTTCAAGTTGTAAGTTTCTAAACAGCATGGGCTGCATTATCTAACTTTGTTTAAAATGCCATACACATAGAAGTACCCAATAAATGGTCCTAAAAAGAGGATAATGCACTACCTTCTAAGCCAGCTTAGAGAGTGCATTTTAAACTCAGGGTGTGTGCTAACTGCAGTCAGATTCAGGAAACAGACTGGGGGGAGAAGGGGGAAGGTGTAACAACAGGTGGTGCCCATCTGGGACGTTCAGTTATGAAATCATGGGCCAGCACTAGGAGAAAAGCCACTCTGAAGTGGCTTCTACAGTCATCACACTGTCAAAGGCACAGTTCCACAGGGATATTGCTACTGGGTGAGCAATGTATCAGGACTCATGAACCAAGAGACAGACTAAGAAGTAGTGAGAGAAATGGAATTGGGGGTGCAGTCTATAGATCCAAGGCACATCAAATTTGGCAATGGCTTCATTTCCTTCCTTGCACACACTGCCTGAGTTTGGTCAATCCCTAACCATCAAAGTGCAACAGAGCTCTATGAACCAGCTCAAACCTTGCTGTCACATGGCTGGGTCAGCCAAGACAGAGCACGAGGAATCCAATATGCAAAAGCATCTTTGAATTAGTGGCCCTTCTTCCCTTCAGGCTTCGTCTTGCATGCTGCCCAGATGGGAAAGGGGCAGCTGGCTGGCTTCCAATTCTGAGCTGGTTTCCACAGAGGAGCCAGTTATAGGATTCACTCTCAGCCCTCTGGGAACAAAGCTCACCTTTTATTTTTGGAATTTCCTGAAATGAAGTGGAATGGAGGGACTGACTGCCTTCATTTTCAGCTTATGCTTTTAACTACAGTGGTAGTTGGCAGTTTTTGTCAAGGACGTGCTTTGAGAAAAGCCAAAGAGCCTTCATTCACTCCTGGGACACAATTCAATGCTGATACTAGCCATCTACAGCCAAGGAGCCCAGAAGTTGTCATGCAGAGTTCCCTAATGCTGACTAGTTTTGACAAACACATGGACAAACTGCATTATGGATTAAGATTTACCTGTGAGATCACTTTAGTCTGTCCGAGAGACCTTCCCAACCCCAGGCGGGAGTTTGCTTAAAATAAGCCACGCAGGAAAACCAATTACATGGGCAGGCTTCTGGGGTTTGGGCAGCATTCCCATTTGCTCCAGTCTGGCTAGAGGTTGGTACCTTGGTACTGGGGCACCTGATCTCCATTCTTTGCAAGTTATTTTTTAAGGCCAGGTGCCATGAAGATGGCAAAGAGACAGACTGGGGTTGGCCACAGTTGATAAAAAAATCTGTGCCATGAAATCTTTCAATAATTACCACTACTAGGAAGACACTGCCAAAGAAAGTGTCTTTAAACATGTGCCTCATCCTTGTATCTGTACCAGCTCACTGGACAGCATAACCATGAGCCTTCTGTGGATAATAAGAAGACTCACACTTTGGCAGTTGGAGTTGATGACCACTGTCCAAGCTATCTCGGAGATCTGCAACCTCAGAGATCATGTAGAAGGCAGAGGTGACTTGGTCCAGTTCCCTCATTGCACAGATGAGAAAACTGAGACCTGGAGAGACATGGTTCTCCCAAGGTTACAGTGCTGGGTCAAGTCTAAATTGGCCCTAACTCCCAGTCCAATCTTCTATTCATGAAGTCATCTGACTTCCTACTATGCTAATTCTAAAAAGCACCTTATTGTCCCCAAGCTCAGCCCCTCACCCGAAAACAAAGAAGTCAGATTATGATGTCAAAAACGACATTCAGGGTCAATGTTCTTCAGCTCTGTGGTGCCAGTGGCAGATATGAAGAGGGTCACAGGTGCCTGCTGAATGACCAGATTCAGAATAGAACCAGGTAGGGAGAGGAGGCAGGGAACATGAAAAAACCCTTTGCTCCCATCAGTCTTCATTTCTAAAAGCTACAGGCTCTTTGTGAATGTGGTTTCCATTTAGCAAAGAAAGCCATATGCCCACACCATTAAAAGAAAGAACTCCAGTCAGCTATGCAGCAAACTAGTGAGACTCCACATCTGATATCTGAGGGCCTACTGGAACTTCGTAATCTGTGAGGCTCTGGGGCAGAGAAGGAAACACAAGCAAAAAGCAGCTAAATGAAAGATTAACCCCAAATACTATTTTTCATGAGGCAATGAATCTCTTGGGAGATAATAAGAAGGGAAGGAGAGATGAGAGTTTGAGGGGATGGGAGGAGGAGGAAGAGATGGGTCAGGATCAGGTCGTGGGTTTTCTAATTCTGTGCTCCCTAAGACCCAGTAAAGATGAAATCACTTTTATTTCCATAACCTCAGCTCCAGTGTGGGTCATACTATTTCTAAGTCTAATCTCAGGAGATTGCTTAATGAAGTTAAAAGGAGAATAGTCATCATAAGCCAAATGATGATTCTCTTTAAATCCTACACAACCAGTGGAAACAGAGACTTCAGTTTCTTATAAACAACTATTATTGAGCCTTCAAAATTTCAAGTTGATTTTGGTGAGGCTCAATTTAAATGACCAGGGATCAAAGATATTAGCTCTGTCCACCACGGAGAAAATAAACTCTGCTTACTTCAAGTAGCTGCCCTGCTGACTTCCATCACTTGCAGTCAGGGACACTACAGCATATCCCCTTTGTTTTCTTATTACTGTGCAAAGGTACAAAATGACAGTGACCACAAACTCAGTAATTCTGGCTGGCTTCAAAGCATAAATCTGCTTCCCAAAACATTATTTAATGCGTTATTTCATCCTAGTGCCCTACATGTGTGCTTAAATCCCATAATCTCTTGGTGCAGAATCAAGCAGCAGAGGGACTTTTTCAGATGACTTATTTATTTATATCTCATCTATTTCCAAAAAATGATTTGGGGTCACTTATAATAAAAGGCAAAACTAAAGTTCAAAGTATCATAACAGATTATGTCCTCAATATTATTCAATATAAATATAAACACATATATCTAATATATGTACACATATATCTAATAAATATAGATATAGATATAGATAGATCTCCAGATATACTCCATCTAGTTTTAAAATCTTAATTTTGATATTAAGATTCAGAAAAGGCAATCCAACATCAAGCTAAAGTCATACAAGTTTAGGGATGGAGAGATTTGAGTGTTTTTATTTTATTAATTCATTATGCATCTGACTCACAGATACCAAGCTCCCAATATTTTTTAAATTAAACATTTTAGTTTGAGATAATTATAGATTCACATGTAGTTGTAAGAAATAATGCAGAGAGCCTGTATACGCTTTACCCAGTTTCCCCCAACATCTTGCAAAACTATAGTATGACATCACAACATGAAATTGACATTGATAGAATCAAGGTACAGAGCATTTCCACAGCCACAAGGGTCCCTCCTGTTGAACTTTTAAGACACAATTGTCGGGCCAGGTGCAGTGGCTCACGCATGTAATCCTAGCACTTTGGAAGGCCGAGGCGGGTGGATCACAAGGTCAGGAGATCGAGACTATCCTGGGTAACACGGTGAAACCCGGTCTCTACTGAAAATTCAAAAAAATTAGCCAGGTCTAGTGGCGGGTACCTATAGTCCCCGCTACTAGGGAGGCTGAGGCAGGGGAATGGCGTGAACCCAGGAGGCGGAGCTTGCAGTAAGCGGAGATCATGCCACTACACTCTGTCGCCAGGCGACAGAGCGAGACTCCGTCACACACACAAAAAAAGACACACAACTGTCTCCCTCCCTATCCCTGACTCCTGGCAAGCACCCATCTGTCCTCCATTTCTATAATTTTGTCATTTCAAGGAGGTTATATAAATGGAATCACACAGTATGTAACCTTTTTGGACTGGCTTTTTTCACTCAGCATAATTCCCTGGAGAATCATCCAAGCTGTTGTGTGTATCAGTAGTTTGCTCTTTTTATGGATGAATAATATACCATGGTATGCATGTGCCATAGTCTGCTTAACCATTTATCCACTGAAGGATGCCTGGGCTGATTTCAGGTTTTGGCAATTACAAATAAAGCTGCTACAAACATTCACATATAGGTTTTCATGTGAGCATAAATTATCATTCCTCTGGGATAAATGCCCAAATGTGTAATTGCTGAGTCCTATGGTAGTTGCATGTTTAATTTTATAAGAAACTACCAAAACTATTTTTCAGAGTGGCTATACCATTTTATATTTCCAAAAACAATATATGAGTGGTCCAGTTTTTCTGTATTCTCATTGGCATTTGCTGTTTGTATTTTTTTGGTTAACTTTAGCCATTCTTATAGGTGTGTAATGATATCTCGTTGCAGTTTTATTTTGCATTTCCATAATAGTTAATGATGCTGAACATCTTATTTGCCACCTGTATATCCTCTTCAGTGCAAGGTCTGTTCATGGCCTTTGCCCATTTTCTAACTGGATTATTTGTTTTTTCATTGTTGAGTTTTGAGAGTTTTAAAAAACATATTCTAGATGTTTAGCCCTTTGTTGGATATGTGGTTTGCAAATATTATCTCCAAGTATATAGCTTGTCTTTTTGTCCTCTTCACAAGGTCTTTGACAGAGCAAAAGTTTTACATTTTGATGAGGTCTCATTGGTCAATTTTTTTTTTTTTTTATGGATCATGCTTTTGGTGTCAAATCTAAGAACTCTTTGCCTAGCCCTAGAGTCTGAAGACTTTCTCCTTTTTTCCTAAAAGTTTTATGGTTTCATGTTTTACATTTAAATCTGATTCACTTTCAGTTAATTTTTGCATGTAGTGTGAGGTCCAGGCCAAGGTTAAATTTTTGCCCATGGATGTCCAATCTTTCAGCACCATTTGTTGAAAAAGTCAGCAAGGAAAAGACCAGGACTTTTCCACTGAATATGGAATATGGAATCACACTTTGAACAACCCCTTACAATTCTACTGACAGGAAGTATATATAAATTCAATGTCCAAACACATTCAATTCAATAAATATTTATTGAGCAGCTACTATGTGTCAAGCATTTAGGCATACAGTGGTAAACAGGGCAGATACAATTCTTGCATGAATGGACCACACTGGAGAAGAGGCTTTCAATCAAGCCCAGATCTCTGCTGTGGATGTATTTAGTGGCCGTGGTTGTGAGAAGTCAGTTTCTTCCTTCCCTCTCCAAGCACAGAGTGTCAACATGTGGTCATGACCTCCACCCAACCCCTGAAATCTTCAGCCTAAATGCTGGTTGGGAACCTAGAAATATTACTAGTAATGGTTGCCAACTCTTGATCTAAACCAGCCAACAGACAGTAGCGAATATATTTCATCATGATTAATGTGAACCCTAGGAACCAATTTTCATGCACCAAGAAATAAATATGATCGAGAGATGAGCTGTAAATATCACACTGATTAGTTTATCTTGCTTTCTAGAGACTTGTTTCACAGTTGTGACATTTCCAAGGTCTGGGACTACTCTGATCCTTCAAGTTTTCTTTCTCTTTATTCTCCCCAAATGTGGAATCACTATGTCTAATGCAATAGCAATCACCAACCACTGCCTAAAACTCACGATTTTGCAGGCAGTTGTACAATTTTGCAATGAATGGGTGCAGCTTCATATTCAGGAGAAATGATAGAGCTTTCCTCCGAAAGCTACATACACTGCTGTCTTGAGTGAACTGGGAAGTTCAGGCCTGGGGCTGCTCTGATTTACCCTGGCCCTGGGCCCAGTCCTGCCCACACATCTCCTTGGAGCATCTCTATCACAATTAAGGCAGATAAACAGCCCATGAAGACAAATTCCCCACATCCCCAAACCATAAGCCAAATTCTGAAGCTCTGAATTCCTGAAGCAGCCAAAGCTCCCCTGTAATCAATCCCAATGAGACAGCAAGCAGCTTTTAGAACAATAACCCTCAAACATATGGATCCTTTCAGGGTTGGAATATCATTGCAGATATCTCATTTTGAACAGGGGGAGGGAAAGTACATATTCTTTAAACCATCAAATGTACCAACACCTCTTTAAAATAACGATCTCATATTATGAGCACTAGTTTGGAAGCAGAGATACGAAACCAGGTGGCCTCCATGGTGCTGCAGATAGGAAAGATCCTGGGGTGAGGTGAGGGTGCAGAACACACAGCGCTGGCCATGGAAAGGTCTGCAGGGCTCTTTCCTCACTAGGGCTGCTTGGCACATACTAAAACCAATGGAATGGGCTTATTTGGAATGGGGGTCTTCGAGGAGGAGAGACCCTCAGATGGGCAGATGTGCCAGCAAGCAGTATGTGCCCTCCTCTGTAGGGCAGGGAGGCTGCTAGTTCTACATTGGATGTTTCAATAATGGCTATATAAACAAATTCTGAACTTGCTGTTTTAATTTGCTCAGTGGGGAAGAAAAAAGTGCCACTCTCTTGTAATTCCCAACTAGGTGCTTTTTTTCAATGATCAGATGTTATTTCAATGTTCAGCAAACATATTTGATTTCCTTCCCTTAACATTTGTTTGACTTGTTCTCCAATGGGGACTGGGTGCTTTAGAGAAGCTCTGAGAGGTCAGGCTTTACTGCGGCTTCCTTCAGCACCTCCCTGGGCTTCTGGCCCACTACTTGGGATCTTCTTTCAGCAGCACTTGCTGCAGCCGTGGCACACATGAGCTATTTTCTCTCCAGGTCCCTGTGAGTCTTGGGGGTGTAAATCAATGCAAGCTGGAAATAGGACAGACCTAATAGATTATTTAGTTCTCCTACAGGCTGAAAAACAGGGAGCCTGAAGCAATGTGAAAAATACTCCAGGGAGATGATCCTCTAAGAAAGAATGACTCACCTCTGACCACAGTCTTCCATTTGTCTCTTTTGGGAAGCTCTAACTGTACCTGACAGGTGGGAACACTCACAGAAATGAGCTGTTTGTGGCCCATTCTCTTCTAAAGACAATAGTCTCTATAATGGCAACCCTTCAGGTACTTCCAAAAAGTGAAAAATGGAGGTAACAGACAGAGATATGCTCTTTTCAATACTGTACTGACATTATGGTCAGGCTAAGGAAAGGTACTCGGGGGAACTGTTGCTTACTGAGATATATACACAAGGCTCAAAGACAGCTCACACCCATCAACTTAAAGAACAGGGTACACAACAGGCCTAAAAAAATTACAGTTTTCTAAAAGCTCAACTTTGGCAAACTGGTCCTAGTTACACTGTAAAGCTTTAGTGTCAGACCTAGCACAAAAGTTGATCCAGTGCAGCTCTGGCAAGGTTTGACCTTGTGCACACCAAAACCAGGCCTGGCTCACTGTGAATTCCAGCACCAGCAACACACCAGCAGCCGTGCAAGCTGACTACTAGACTGGATCCACACTGCACTCTGGATACAGGCCACCATCCAGATAAGAGAAAGAAAGACTTTAATTCCTAATCTTCCCAGTCATCACTAGGTCAGACTTAGGCTCAATGATCTGAGTCACACAAGAGGTCAAGGAATGAAAATCTAAGGTGCTAGTTCCCACTGAAAGCTGAAATACTTTCAATAAGTATATTTATTGGAAGTGGATGCACTGCAGGTATGTACTTTGTTTTATGGTTCCTCTGTTAGGGATGCCCCCTTTTTTATCAGCCTCAGCTATGTAAGTAAGAACCGAGTTTCTCTCTGTCCAAGATGAACTCAAAGGGTCAGCCTTTCCTAGAGCCCATCCATGGCAAGATGAGATAGGAGGTTCCACGTGCCATAAAGAAAAACCCTTCTGCAGAGACCCTCCTGGATTCCCAACAGACTGAGGCACATTTTCACATTTAGGATTCTGGAATGTAAATCTAGGGAGGTAAGCAGTTAATTTCTTTTCAGAAGGATCATAAGCACAAGCCTGTGAGAAGCATGTGAAGACCTGTTTTGCATTTTTATTTTTAATTATTTATTTTTTTGAGACAGGGTCTCACTTTGTTGCCCAGGCTGGAGTGCAGTGGCACGATCCTAGACTCAAGTGATTCTCCCGCCTCACTCAGCCTCCTGAGTAGCTGGGACTACAGGTGAGCGCCACCACACTTGGTTATTATTATTTTTTTTAATTTTTAGTAGAGATGAGGTCTCACTATGTTGTTCAGGCTGGTCTTGAACTCCTGGCCTCAAGCCATTCTCTCACCTCGGGTTCCCAAAGTGTAGGAATTACAGGAATGGGTCACTGTGCTCAGTCATCTACTAGTTTTTAAAGGAGGTTATGAAGTCTAATTCTAGGATATGTCATTTCTATTTTTCAGTTGTTGTAGTGAGAAGAGAAAAAGTGGGATCATTTATTTAGAATTGCAGATTCTAGGCCGGGTGCAGTGGCTCACACCTGTAGGCCCAGCACTTTGGGAGGCCGAGGCGGGCAGATCATCTGAGGTCAGGAGTTTGAGACCAGCCTGGCCAACATGGTGAAAACCCCATCTCTAGTAAAAATACAAAAAAATCAGCTGGGCATGGTGGCAGGTTCCTGTAATCCCAGCTACTTGGGAGGCTGGAGCAGGAGAATCACTTGAACCCAGGAGGCAGAGGTTGCAGTGAGCCAAGACTGTGCCACTGCATTCCAGCCTGGACAACAGAGTGAGACTCCATCTCAAAAAAAAAAAAAAAAAAAAGAATTGCAGATTCTATAATCTCTTACTCTCCTTGAATACACATATAGATAGCCATAAGTTTTACTAATTCTGTTTAAAATATAAACATTATACAGCATCTCAGCTCTGGAATTCTCCAATTAGTGAGGCCCCCTCATCACTAATTAAATCTGAGCTACGGAGTAAGCTGGTCTTTTCCTTCTCCTTGGTTCTTCAATCCATTCAAACACTAAGTCTATAGATTTTCCACTAGCACAATCTCCAGTCTCTGCAACCTCTAAGTCATCTTGTGATCTGATGGCTTTTTACCATATACTTCTCTAAAAACCCACAACACCTCTTTTCTGCCTGTCACTTTAAACTTTTCAGTTGACCTCTCAGCCTGCACCTCTGCTGGCCCTCTATTAACCTAAGCAGCCTAGCTTCCACTGCTCACCAAAACAAAATTCCTACTCTGCCACACCGATATGATGATGGTTCCCCTGTACTACCACACACACCAAGCTCATTCTCCTTTGGTGTCTTTCTTCTTGGTGCTTCCTGCATCAGGAAACCCCACTCAAAGATGGTTTTATGTTCTCATGAAAAAACTGGGGCATTCCATGCTATTTTGCGGTCTTCCATGGTTCTTTGAGAGTATGTACTTGTTATTACCTTGGGAAGTTGTGAACAAAGTAATACAAATAAATTCTCACAATGTATTAGCACTCAGGAGGTTTTACCAGTGCTACCACCTACAAGATACCCAGGTTGTAAAAGGGAGAGCATCAATATTTTGTGTGCCTAACAACACACAGTTGCTCTGGTGAACTCGTATTCTCACATGAATAGGAATTCATTCACTGACTTTATAATGAATATTCTTAGCCAAGAGCATTTCACATCTCTCAGGTGAAAATGTTCAACACTTAAGTGCTACTAGTAATTTTTATGGTTGGAAATGAGGATCAAAGAATGAAAGAAAAAATAAATTCACAGATTCATACATTCAGCCAAATCTCCATGGCTCATTTTCTGCCACATGTTTTAAACTGTCTCTCTCAAAGATGGAGGAGGGGAGGAATAAGTTGCTTTTTATTTCCCAGCTCTCAGATCTGAAATAAAAGCAGACAGACTTGGAAAAAAAAAATCAAACATTCAAGTAACACTATACACTGCTACTGTTCCCCTAGGAGTCCCTCGCAAATGAGTATCAAGAACTCAATAGATACTTTCCTAGTAAAATACATAAACAGATAAATAAATTATCCCAGGCTGAAAAGAATTTCCACATCTGGTAGCTCACTAGAGCTTGTCAAACAAGTCAGAAACACGCAGGGCCAGAGAAGATCATTCCTAGCTCCTGATTTCAGGGCTGGAGAGAGAATGGAACATTTCCCAAAGCGCTTTGCCTTCCAATAGGAAATACGACCCATATAAACACACAAATAACCCCTCTGTTTTCTTCCAATTAAATAAATAATGATACCCGGTATTCGGTCCAAATGTCTGTGTGCTCAAGTCACAGACACTGGAAGAAAACAGGCTTTCCTACATGGTCTAGCCTTTCGTTCCCAAGAACTTGCTATGGTGTGCCTTTAAGGGTTATATTCAATGTACATTTAACACCCCAAAGAAGTAACTTAACCTCTGTGCACTTCAGTTTTCTCAGCAATAAAGCCTGAAGTGACAGGATGATCCTAAGATCTTCACATTCTGACACTGTGTTTCTTTTAAACAGAGCTTTCTGACTGGGGTGCTATGAATGGGTAATGCTCATGTAAAGAGCTAATCCTCACCCATCAGCAGTGAGGCCTCGGGTGGGTCACATCTAGTGTGCCGCAGCCTTGTCTGTGTATCCCAGTATAGTGTATTGGCATCATCTATTTGTGCAATGATTTGACAAAGGATGGAGAAAGGACTGTTGTGGCTCTAATAACTTTCTCCTGGAGAGTGATTCTAGAGTGCACTATCAATTTTCAAGCTAATATCCAGGTAGATCTCCCTCATCATTTATCTTACATCTCTTCCCTCTTACACTAGGCCCAAGTTTCTCTCATAGCTCTCGGAAGTGTGCAATCTGTGAACTGGCCTTTAATCACTGCTTTATGTTCCTTTAGCAAGACCTGGAGCCAGTTGCTTTAAAATGGTCTCTGTAAATCAATTCTTCCAACCCTTTAACATAAGCACTGCCTTAGGATGCCTTTGCATTTGTGAAAAACATGCTGGAAGTCTAGGGCTTGAACCTGCATGTTATTCCTCAGTACAGGCGTCATTAGAATCCTGAACAAAATAAGATCTGGTTCACCATATTCGGCTCTCTCTCCTCCATTAAAATAACTTCTTGTTTTCTTTCTTCAATTTCAACATGCTGTTGGCCATCACCTGCAAATATACCCTTATCTTAACACATGCAATCTCTCTGTGTTCCACAAGAAAGTGAAGGAATCTGACATTTTTTATGCATTGAAGTTTGGTACTTTTCCATACGGAATCACACCTTACAGATCTGCCTGTACTTCTGATGGCTTAGAATCATTACAACCAAAGGGATCTCAGGAAGTCACTTGGTCTATTCTTCTGCATCCAAGCAGACCTAGTAAAACCACTCTAAATGCTGGGGGATTGCTGGCTTCCTTCTCTTAAAAATTCCCAAATGGAAGACTCCTGTCTCTCCAGGCCTCTTAAAAATTCTTTGGGGCAACAGCTAAAAAGGTCTGCTGCATGATTTCTCTTTGATTCTCATATAGTAAATACTGTATTTAAACCATTTTTAATTTTAAGTAGGATAATGAATTTAACTATTACAGAAATGACAAAGGCTACAGAAAAAAGAAGAAATAGAGATGCTTATTTCAGAGAACAAGCAAGGGGATATTTTGATTATGCTAAAGGTGCTGAGGTAGCTAGACTTACCTAACTGGCCTAGTAAGAACATTAAATCCACAGGTGCAGATGTGCCCTCTTTTTAATCACACACAGAACATTTACCAAAATAGACCTTTTATGGGGCCATATAGTTTCAATAAATTCTAAAATAATAAAATCGTAGAGTATATTTTCTGACCACAGTAGAATCAAACCAGAAATCCATAAAAAAACTATTAACTTAAAAATCTGACAAAAATAAGCAATGTACTTTTATATAAGTATGTGTCAAAGAAGATAATACAATGGAAATCAGAAAATATTTTGAGCTTAAAGACAATAGAAATATGACACATCAAAATCTGGAAATGCACCTAAGGCAGCAATTGAAGAGTAATTTATAGCTTTATATGCATATATTAGAAAAACAAATATTGAAATCAATGACCTGATCTATCAAGTCAAAAGGCTAGAAAACAACAGCAACTTAAATTCATCAAAGGAGAGAAAGAAATTAATCAAGAAAGGAGTAGTAATTAAATACAAAAAAAGCACAACAGAAAAATCAACAAAACTCAAAAGTTGAGGCCAGGTGCAGTGTGGCTCATGCCTGTAACCCCAGTGCTTTGGGAGGCTGAGGCAGGAGGATTGCTTGAAACCAGGAGTTCAAGATCAGCCCATAACAACATAGCAGGAGCTTGTCTACCGCCCCCCCGCCAAAAAAAAAAAAAAAAATTAGCCATAGTGGGACAATTCTGTAGTCCTAGCAACTGGGGAGACTGAGGTGGGAGAATCACTTGAGCCCAGGAATTTGAAGTTACAGTTAGCTACAATTGCACCTCTGCACACCAGCCTGGGTGAAAGAGTGAGACCCTCTGTCTTTAAAAAAAAAAAAAAAAGTCAATTCTTTGAAAAGATTATGGATAAACCTCCAACAAGATTCATCATGAAAGACATAAAACAAAAATTGCCAGTATCAGGAATGAAAAAGAGTACATCATTCCAAATCTTACAGGCTTTAAACAACAAGGGAATATTACGAATGACTTTATACCAATACATTTTGTAATTTAGATAAAATGAGCAAATTCCCTGGAAAATACAATTTATCAAAACCAACACAAGAAGGAAATCTGAATAGTATTAGAGACATTAAAGAAATTGAGTCTGTAGTAAATATGCAAGGCTGCTGGTTGGGAACGAAGGGAACATGGAATGGATAGAAGAAGAAAGTTACGGCCGGGCATGGTGGCTCACGCTTGTAGTCCCAGCACTTTGGGAGGCTGAGGCGGGTGGATCACGAGGTCAGGAGATCGAGACCATCCTGGCTAACACGGTTAAACCCCGTCTCTACTAAAAATACAAAAAATTAGCCGGGCGTGGTGGCGGGCGCCTGTAGTCCCAGCTACTCGGAGAGGCTGAGGCAGGAGAATGGCGTGAACCCGGGAGGCGGAGCTTGCAGTGAGCCGAGATTGCGCCACTGCACTACAGCCTGGGCGACAGAGAGACTCCGTCTCAAAAAAAAAGAAGAAGAAGAAGAAAGTTACAAATATCACCTATGGTCTGGAGATCAAGCAACAGAAGCAAAGAATGTGGCACCTATGCATATTTTCTCCTTTCCTTATGTATATATATTTGGATATATAAACCAGTTTATTTTTCCTCTTTTCTAATTACTATTTGAAATAAGAAGTATTGCTACAATTTATTCAGGTTACACAATTTATGTAAATTTATACTATTTATTCTCTGGATGTTTGTGGTTGGTTCAGCTTCTTGAGTCTGTACATTTATGTCTCTTGCTAATTTGGGACGTTTTTAGCCATTATTTCTTCAAATATTTCTTCAGTCCCACATTCTTTCTCTTCTTCTAAAATTCTAATGACACAAATATTATATCTTTTGTGATTGTCCCACAAGTCTCTGAAGCTCTGTTCATTTTTCGCCAATCTATTTCTTCTCTGTTGTTCACACTGGAGAATTCCTATTGATTTATCTTCAAGTTCTCCAGTTTTTTCTTGTTATCTCCATTCTCCTATTGAGCCCATCCAGTGAGTTTTCAATTTTAGGTATTGTAATCAGTTTTGAAATTTCCTTTTAGCTCTTCTTTATATCTTCTGTCTTTTTACTGAAACTTTCTGTTTTCCATTTGTTTTGACAGTAGTCATAATTGCTTATTAGAGGCTTTTTTGTGATAACCTTTTAAAAATCTTTACCAGATAATTCTAACATCTGTGTCACCCTGTTGGCATCTGTTAATTATCTTTTCTCATTGAAGTTGCAATTTGCCTGGTTTCTGGTATGATGAGTAATTTTGGAACATTCTGAGTATTGCTATGAGATGCTGGATCTGTACATTTTCTCTGTTGGTCTGTTTTCTACTTCACTAATTTAGCATTTAACTTGCTTTCTTCCTTCTACTTGCTTTGAGTTTAATTTACTCTTCTTTTTCTAGGTTCTTAAGATGGAATTAACTTTTGGTCACTGCTTTTAGACTTTTCTTCTTTTTATAATATAAGCATTTAATGCTATAACTTTCCCATAAGCACTGCTTTAGCTGCATCCCACAATTTTTTTTTCAAGTTTTGAAATAGAGTTTACTTACAATAAAAACTATCAATTTTAAAGGTATAATTCATTGAGTGTTGACAAGTGTATATAATGATATAACCACCACCATATCATAATATAAAACATTTCCATCACCTGAAAAGCTCCTTCTTGCTTTTTTGTGGTCAATCCCATCCCCCAGGCCTGGCAATGTAGTTTTTTCTACTCTAGAATTTCATATACACGGAGTCATACAGTCAGTAGCCTCCTACATCTGACTTTGTTCACTTAGCATAACACTTCTGAGATTTATCCATGTTGCTGCATGTATCCATTTCTTTCTTTCTATTGCTGTGTAGTACTCCCCTGTATAGATACTCCACATTCTGTTTATCCATTACCAGCTGATGTTTCTAGTTTAGGGATCTTATAAGTCTTTATGCAGACATATGTCTGCACATATTTATTTCTTTTGGAAGCTGGGTCATATAAAAAAATGTTTTATATGCCGAACTGTTTTCTAAATTGGTTGTACCAGTTCACATTTTCACCAGTAATGTATGAGTTCAAGTTGCTCCACAGCCTCACCAATACTCAGTATTGTCATTCTTTTTAATTTTACTTATAGCCATTCTAGTGGAGATATAGTGATAACTCAATGTGCTTTTATTTTAAAACTGTTGTAATGACTATGATGTTGAGGACTTTTTTTGTGTGTCATCTTGTACCTCTATATCATCCTGTATTTATTTATTTATTTATGTATTTATTTTTATTTTTATTTTTTTAAGACGGAGTCTCGCACCGTCGCCCGGGCTGTAGTGCAATGGTGCGATCTTGGCTCACGGCAACCTCTGCCTCCCAGATTCATGTGATTCTCCTGCCTCAGCCTCCTGAGTAGCTGGGATTACAGGCTCACACCACCATACCCGGCTAATTTTTTGTATTTTTAGTGGAGATGGGGTTTCATCACGTTGGCCAGACTGGTCTCAAATTCCTGACCTCGTGATCCGCCTGCCTCAGCCTCCCAAAGTGCTGGGATTACAGGTGTAAGCCACTGCGCCCAGCCTATATCATCTTTTAAAAAATGTTTCAAGCAGTAATTTTTGCTCAATCTACCTTTCCCCCTCTGTTTAATCCTATTCTCTTTCAGCTTTTAAAAAATGTTATTCTTATTGACAAGTAATAATTGTATACATTTGTGGGGTACAATGTGATAGCTCCATACACATTTACATTGTAGAAGAGCAAATCAGACTAATCCATCACCTTGCATACTTATTTCTTTGTGGTGGAAACATTTAAAATCCACTCTTCTAGCAATATTGAAATATAACATATGTTATTATTAACTATAGCCACCTTACTGTGAATAGATCACCAGAACTATTCCTCCTGTCTAACTGAAACTTTATACCTTTTGACCAATATTTCCCCTTTACCTGCCTTTCTCTCCAACCTCTGGTAACCACCATTCTACTCTCTACTTCTATGAGATCAGACTTTTAGATTCTACATTTAGTGAGATAATACAATGCTTGTCTTTTTGTGCCTGCCCTCTAGATAGCATAATGTCCTCTAGATTCATCCACGTTGTCACAAATGACAAAATTTCATTCTTTTTTCAAGCTGAATAGTATTCCATTGTGCATATGCATCACATTTTCTTTATCCACTCATCTGTTTATGGATACTTAGGTTGATTCCATATCTTGGCTATTATGAACAATGCTGTAATGAATATGAGAGTGCAGCTATCTCTTCAATATACTGATTTCAATTCCTTTGGACATATACCCACAAGTGGGGTTGCTGGATCATATGGCAGTTCTATTTTTAGTTTTTTGAGGAACCTCCATGCTCTTTTCCAAAATGGCTGTATCAATTTACATTCCCACCGACAGTGTACAAGGCCATACATGTGTGGTCCATTTCTAAACTCTTTATTCTGTTTCATTGTCCTATATATCTAAATTTATACCAATACCACCATG
This sequence comes from Pan paniscus, assembly GCF_029289425.2. Taxonomy (NCBI): domain Eukaryota; kingdom Metazoa; phylum Chordata; class Mammalia; order Primates; family Hominidae; genus Pan; species Pan paniscus. The sequence continues at coordinate 46,425,372 of NC_073258.2, read as the reverse complement.
TCTTGATTACCGTAGCTTTATAGCAAGTTTGAAAATAAGGAGTGTAAGTCCTGCAACTTTGTTCTTCTTTTAAAAAATTGCTTTGGCTTTTTCAGGTCTGATGTGTTTCCATTTCAATTTTAGCTTGTCAATTTCAATAACAAAAAGACTTCTGGGATTTTGACTGTATTGTTTTGAATCTATACAACTTGGGGAGAATTTACATGGTAACAATACTGAGTCTTTGGATCCACAAGCATGGTATATCTTTCCAATTATGAAGTTGTTCTTCAATTTCTCTCGGCAACATTTTTTAGGTTTCACTAAACATATCTGGCACACATTTTGTTGTATTTTTCAAGTATTTCGGTTTTTATGCTACTGCTAGAGTATAAGTAACATTCCTTGTCCTTGTGGCTTTTTGGAAAGAGTTGATATACAATAAATAATTTATTTAAAGTGTATAATTTGACATGTTTTGGCATCTGTATACACTAGTAAAACCATTACCCCAATTAAAATAATGAACATATCCATTTCCCCTAAAAGTTTTTTGTACCCCTCTGTTATTCGTCCCTCCTGCCCTTTACAGCCTGACCCTCCCCACTTACCTTCCAGGCAACCACTGATCTTTCTATCTCTAGGGTTAGTTTGTACTTTCCAGAATTTTATATACATGGAATCATAAAGTATGTTCTCTTTTTCATCCTGCTTCATTAACTTAGCATAATTACTTTGAAAACTGTCCATGTTGTTGCATGTATCAATAGTTACTTCTTACTTATTACTGAGCCATATGCTACTCTATGGATGTATCACAATGTTTATCCAGTTAACTGTCGATAGACATTGTTTTATTTTCTCCAATTTTTGCCTATTACAAATAAAAGCTGCTTTGAATGTTAGCATACAAATATTTGTGCAGACTTTTGTTGTAATTTCTCTAGGGTAAATCCCCATGGGAAGAATGGCTGATCATATGGTAGATGTATGTTTAACATTTTAAACTCCAAACTGCTTTCCAAAATGGATGTAACCAGATTATGGATCACAGTAAAGTGGAAGGGCATACAGGCCAGAATAATCTTTTCTATATCTTTCATATGTGTGTTGGTAAGGGAGATTTATTCATTCATCAAATGTTACTGAATTAACTACTGAATGCAATGAACTGGGTTAGGCACAGAGGGCATAGCAATGAATAAGACAGCCATGGTTCCTGCCCTTTGGTGCTTACATTCTAGAAGGAAAAAAAGACACTATAACAACACAGTTCACAATTATTTGCTCACAAAGAGGTACAGAGTGCTCTGAACCCAACGTGACTGAGGACTCTCTGAAAGCTTCTTTGAGACAGCAACAGCCAAGCTGAGTGTTGAAGGATGAGTAGAGATTAACAAGACAGATATAATCCCAAGGGACTGTGATAACACCACAAAATAGTAGTTCTGGGATCCAATATAACTCCCCTAGGATGCAAATATTTACTTATTTATTCCCTTAATCAATCAAGCCTGCTCCCAATTTCTGCATGAAAATCCTAGGCTTTGGGATAAAAAGCAGGATTTAGGAGCATCATGATCTTCTGTCTCTTGATTCAACACTAAACTGAGTCCCTTCTTCAAGATAGAAATGTTCCTTCTGAATAATGAAAACGACAATCTCGTTCATGAATCATAGTAGAATCATGAATGGAATAATGAAAATAGCAGTAGTCATAATGATAACAGCAGCAGCAGCTAACATGGCATCTGTAAAGTGTAAAATCTACTGTCTATCACACAGGAAGTGTACTTACTGCCTTTTGGTGCTTACATTCTAAAAGGAAAAAAAAGACAATAAACAACACAGTTCACCATTATTTGCTCACAAAGAGGTATAGAGTGCTCTGAACCCAACCTAGACTGGGGAATCCCACTTTCCATGTGGGAGGCACTATGTAATTTCATCCAATGCAAATAATAACCTCATGAAGTAGATATTGTCATTACCATTTTATATAAGAATGAACTATGATCCAGAGAGATTAAATAACCTGTCAATCATCATAAATTGGTCAGTGATAGAGCAGGAATTTGGGAACGGAGGCCCTAAAGCACCAATGATAGGGGTACCTAAAAAATGTATTTGTTTGCCTTAGAGTCAAAATAATTTTGTGACAGGCAAATGATCTGCTGATGGCTGTAAGTAACTACTTCTGAGGACCACTGATCTCTGGCAAATGTCACTCACAGTAAAATCCTCAGGGAAGGCAGCACAGTGTCAGAAAAATTCAGATTTAAATCCCAATTCTTCCACTTATTAGCTATGTGACTATAAGCAAGTTATCTAACCTTACTTAGTCTCAGCACAGAATAAGAAAAACATACTTGCTTTGCAGGCCTGGGCCAAGAGCATAAGTAATGTATGGAAACACTCGGGACGTTGACAGGAACATAGTAAGTTGTATATACAAGGTTGTTATCAAAGTTGTTCCTTCCATAGCATCTGGATATTCTGACTAACAGAGATAAGAAAGCTTCCTGATTTCACTCTTCTAATGATTACTTCTTTAGAGGTAATATGGAATCAAACACAAGTAATCAGAGGAAAGAGGTAAAGATTCGAGCTCAGTCCCTTTAAGTGCTGCAAAACTTCCTCGTGTTAACATAGTCTTAGTTGCTTAAAACAAACTCAGGGTTGAAAGAAATCATAGAAATACATTTAGCCCACCCTTCTTTTAGTAGTCTTCCTTTAGACCAACTGAAAATACTTAAGAGACAGCCCTCTGTCCATCTTGGTCACGTCGTTTTGAACATTCCTTTTTTCCACCTCTCTTTTGCCACAAAAATAAACACACGGGTAGCATTTGAAGCCATTACATGCAATGAAGAGAGAAATCACTCACAAAAAAAAAAAAAAAAAAAAAAAATTGGTCTTTTTGCCATTACTTGGCTAGAAAAACAAGTAGGCAATTTGTTTTAAAAATGGGAATAATAGTATACTAAATATCATCCAACACCCTAGACACTACGCCATAAAAGTCATCTCCTATGAATAAAAATAAATCCAAAAAGATGAATGTATGTTTTATTAGCTACTCTCACGCCTTTCATTGGCCAATAACTACATCATCCAGGGCATCGCACATCAATCTATTAATCTATTTCATAACAATTTCTTTTACACTCAAATGAAGCTACATTTTTTTAAAAACCTAGGAAAACTTCAGCTTTTAATTTTTAGTGGTGGCGATAGTGTCGGGGGGGAGTGGATTCCTTTTCCTTGCCCTTAAAATCCACCTTCAATTTAAGTGTTTAAAAATGTATTTCTATAATAAATACATGTACTAAATATAGCTTCATTTTTAAAAATTTATGATTTAAGAACCCCAAATTCAACAAATCCTAAGTTAGCTAAAGAAAATGGTTACCTTGCTCCCCTTTCCCCTGAGCCAGCTATAGCTAAATGACTTGAACACTCTGCGTGCTTAAGTCTGATACCACTTTTACCCACAGCCGCAGGCCTCCACCTGTTGTCATCATGCATCTCACGTACACCCTGACAGGGCCCATCAATTCCTATTGCTTTTCACCAGGCCTGGACTCTGGTACTTTCCCCTGGGGAGACCTTTACTGGTCTCCATACTTAACCCTTGAACCCAGCCTAATCCATCAGCCTCATTGAATAAACGGTGATAGGGAATGTTTCTCCCTAAAGACAGGCAGCCAGCCTCTCCACTTAAAACTCAGAAAGAAAGCCATCAACAGGGTCTGCTTTGTTTGTCAGTGTCGCCAGCTTCTTCACTTATTGATGTTTTTATTGTTGCAGCGCCCAGCTGCTTGAGTCAAGGGAAGTGGTATTCAAGGAGACATCAATTAAGTGCTTGTTAAATGCTATAGATGCTCTTTTGAAATTGTCCCCTGGGACTCTCCTTGGGAGTTCCCAAAACCAGTGGAGGGCACAGTTGCCATTTTGGAATAGGGTTTCTCCAGTGCTTCAAAGAACAGCTTCATAACCCACACTCTTACGCACACCTTTTGGACTCTACTGGAAGATTTTAGAAACTCTGACTTTTAAGAAGGAAATATAATACTCTTTTTTAGGAAAGACAAGCAGTCATAGGAAGTAATATTAAACATATAAACACACTGTGTAAAACCTCCTTACCTCATAACCAAATTGCAGCTCGTCAGAGGTCAGCATAATGATATCATCATCAATGGCCAGAACAGCTTCTGTCTCGATTTCATCATAAGGGAAGAAACGGTTACTTAACTTGTTTTCAGCAGTCCTCACAACTTTTAATGGAACCCGGATTTTGGGCCAGAGAGAATCTGGAAAAAGAGAAAAGATATTTACTATTCTCCTAACTTTTGTGAGGAGATAAAGTAGTAAAAGCATGACATCACAAATGAGATGGAAGAATCAGCTTGTATCCACGGCTCTCATCAAATCCAAAGGTAGAACTGTGCCAGGGGAGATTCTCACAGATGCATCTTTATTATAATAAAAAATATATATACTGCACATACACATATATACAACATATATACACACATACTATATACATACATATTTATCCTCTCTAAATTCTTGTAACACTACTAATTCTCAATACTGTCCTAACTAGAATGAACAAATTGGCTTCAATTCACAATTGAGAGGCAGAGAAGCAAAACGACTCGACCAAGGTCACAATGACAGGAAGAGAAATAAGGTCTGCATAACCTCATTCTCAGGATCAAGACTTTAATATCAGAACTCTACCCACCTCTGGTAAATACTCTGCAAAATACTTTCAGATAAGTATATCCTAGCTGAAAACTTGCCTGCAGCTGTGCTAGGAAATATAGTGCATGTGCCGAAGGTCCCCGACGTGCCCACCTCCATCATGCAATCAAACAGCTTTTGGTGCCGCTAAAATCCACCACTCATCAAAGTATATTTTATTGAATGAGTGTAGCTTCCTTAACTCAGCACTTTATCCCCTCCCCTCAACTCACTAGGTTTGGTTTCTCATCATGACCAATTTACAAAGTAAATATCAAATTTCTAGGTCCAATTATGTGGGATTTTCTAGTATACTGAAGAAACACCAACCCATGACATGCCTTACATTTTTTTCCCATTCTACTTTATGAAATAGCTGGGTAATTTAACCAAAGGTTCTTTGTTTTAAAATGTTGCATTTAGCATAGCATGAAATTCATACTTCTTTGGTACAGTACCCATGTCCATAGATCTCAGAGGGCGGTTTGTTCTTTACACATTTGTCAAATGAGAATAGGAAAGCTAGGTATCATACTGCTTTCAAAAAGTCCATCATGTAATTGTAGAAAAATCTCATTTCTGTGGGTCTTGAAGTCCCAAAGCGCTCCTGGCCACTCCAAAGTCACCATATTGAAGAAGAAGTATGATAGAGGGAAAGTCAGTAGGAGAAAAGCTGCCTTAACTGACTGCAGATAAAATGTTTTACTTCTGCATAGTTGTAATATAACTGGTTGTAGAACACATTGTTGGGGGCACTCCCAGGGTCTTGGAAGAGGCCTGTGCAAGTGAGAGGCCCTGTAGTCAAGGAAGATATTCACGGTCTTAAAATAAACCTGTGGCACAGAGCCTAAAAGAGAATGGTCAGCTCCAAAAAGGGTGTTTGGGAAAGGGCTGAATCCGTGACCAAAGAAATAACCCTATGGGCCACTGCCTTTTCATCAATATCAACAGTTATAGTTTCATTCTTGGCACATAATCGAAAAATATCTTTGGAATAATGCATGAACACATGGCTGAAAGACTGGAGGCCTGGGTTCTGCATTATCTGTGGGATCTTAAGCAAGTCCATTCTTCTCAGGATAAGAATAAGTAGAGGGAAGGGGAGAAAGGGAACTTTGTTAAGCAACTAATATATGCCAGATGCTTTACAGATGCACTGTAATTCATTCAATCCTCCTGACAACCTTATGAGGCAGGAATTATTTACAAACTAGTATTTTCATGGCTCAGAGAGGTTAATTAACTTGCCCAGTGATACACAGAAAATAAATGATAAGGCTAGTATTTGAACCTAAGTCTGTTTAGCATTAAAAGACCAAAAAGGACCTGCAGCTTCAGAATCCCATGTTTCTCTGGATCTGGAACAAAACTAGTAAGGTTCAATCATTTTCTCCAGCAATCATCCTTATTCTTGCTTGATCCCCACTCCCTATTTCAGATAAATAAAATCCCTGTCATACATCTACCATTCCCAAATCCTTATAAAATATGAATACATTATAACAGTCATCCTCAAACTTTTTGGCACCAGGGACCAGTTTTGTGGAAGAAAAATTTTCCATGAATGTAGGGGAAGGAGGGGCGGGGATGGTTTTAGGATGAAACTACTCCACCTCAGATCATCCGGCATTAGATTCTCGTAAGGGGCATGCAACCTAGATCCCTTGCATGAGTAGTTCACAATAGGCTTCTCGCTTGAGTGAGAATCTAATGCTGCCACTGATCTGACAGGAGGCGGAACTCAGGTGGTACCCACCACTCACCTCCTGCTGTGCAGCTTGGTTCCTAACAGGCCACAGATGGCTACGGGTTCATGGCCCGGGGTTGGGGACCCCGCCCTGTAACATCTAAAATGAAGGAGGTTATAGCCCTACCTACCAGACCGGTGGTTTTCAAAACTTTTGGTCTCAGAATCCCTTCATGCTCTTAAAAATTACTGAAAATCCCAAAGAGATTTTGTTTATATAGGATACACACACACACAAACACATTGTCTATTTACTATATTAAAAATTAAAACTGAGGAAATTTTAAAACATGAAAATATATGAGCACACATTCCATTAGCTGTGGGAAATGATGTCACTCATGACCTGTAGATTCTGGAGAACTCGACTGTACATTTGTGAGAGAATAAAAGAAGTGGGAAAGAGAAATAATGACTCAGAGTGATTATGAAAATAATTTCCATGTCCTGGATCTCCTGAAAGGATCTCAGGGATGCTCAGGGTACCCAGATTACACTCTGAAATCTGCTGAGTTAGACTCTGTTCAGATTTGGGTACCACAACATTAAAAGAAGTACCAACAAGCCCAGAAAATAGTTGAGAAGAAATAACAAGGACAGTGCAGGCATCTGTATCCAGGCTTTCTACAGAATGCTTAAAGAAACTAAGTGTGCCACTTATCACTTTATTGCCTCTCAGTTTCAACTGTAGTCATCATTGCCCTGTTAGTGATAGCTGAACTGGACCCTGTAAACATCTCTTCTTTGCCAACTGGCATGGCGTCACACTGTGTCAGTACAGGGCACTGAAGGGCCAGTGCAGCGCATGGGGGTGGCTTTCTTCCTGGTTCTGGTATGCCTTTTTTACTTCTTGCTCCAGTAGTGCCTGGCCAGCAGGCAGGCAGGCAGGGACACTTGTCTCTAGCAAGTGTAAGTAGCACTTCTTCCCTGGGGCAGCTTCCCAGGAGGTTCTAGCACACCCCAACTGGCTTCCCAGTGAATTTAACAGCACCCCTGCAAGCAGCTTCCCAGCAAGTTATGTGGATGCCCCACCAGCAACTCAGCCAGAATTCTCCCTGTGGGTAGTTCCAGGTGAGCTCCACTAAAGCCCTAGCCAGTTTCCCAGCAAGTTCAATAACACTCCTGGGGCAGATTTCTGTTGAATTCTGTGTGTATACGAGGGCATGACTGGGTTTCCTGCTTGTCAAGTTTTGCCTGTGGCACCTCAGTAAACTTTACTAATCCAGTGGATGTGATTAGTAAGGTGTGAATCTCAGATCTAGCTGGGGAAGGGGCTCTCCCAAGTTTATTTTCTGTAACCTTTAGAGTTCTCTTTACCCTCTAGTAGGCAAATCCTGTTACTAGTTAATAATTCTTTAGATTAAATTTTTCCGTTCAAATTATCATGTGGTTTCTGTCTCCTAAATGAACCTCGACTAATATTCTTGGGGTATCAGAAAGATTATCGAATGAAAAGGGAATTGTTCTCTATGGTCTCTAGAGTTAGAAGCATGACAAATGGAAGGGTAGAAGTTACAGGGAAACTGATTTAGACTTAAAATAGGTAAGAACTTCCTGATGGTATAAACTGTTCTAAGATGTGTTGCCTTCAGCAGCACAACGTGCCCTTTTACTTCAAATGCACTAACTTAGGTCAGATTTCTACTTGACATCAGGTGGAAAACTAAACAAGATGCCTCTATGGCCTTAGGATTCCATGAGGCAGCAAAACATCACAGAAAGAACACAGTCTTTGGAAACAGCTTCAGATCCCAGGTCTACCACTTGCTTGTCATGTGACCTTGGACAAGTTAAACACTCTGAGCCTGCTTCTTCAACTATGAAGAAGGAATAACAATGACACCATCTTGACATGATTAACTGTGAGGGTGAATGGGAATGCATTTAGCAACACAGTGCCCAGCACACTGGAGGTAGTCACTAAAATGTTAGCCATGCTTTCCCTGGAAAGTCTGTGTCTACCTACAGAACCAGAGCATTTTTTTGAACCCTAGGTAGCAGTGTCAAAGTGGTACAGTTGAGATCTGGTACATCACCCTGACAACCCAGTGGTATACCCCTGGCCCAGGCCTTCCATATCCATTTTGAGAGAAGCAACATCCCTGCCATGAATCCTCTAAACTCTCACACTAATAAAACAAAAGAACATGGAACTTTGGTCATGTTAATTCCACAAGGCAACAAGCAGCTCCTCTTTCCACTATGTAGAGAAACTAGGCTAGCTACTTTGATTAAGTATGAACATACCTCTATACTGGATGGAATCTGGACTTACAATTGGGGAATGTGTATAGCATATTCAACCGATAGACAGCTTTCCGCACTGTTCATCTATATATGTCCAAAGAATTACTTGAGACCATGTCCACAAAGAACTAACTTGCCTCTGTAAAGTCTTTGAAGGGGAAGTTTTAGAGAACAATGAAGACCCAGGAGGATGATATGGGGTGCAGGTAGAAATATAGAATGAATCATGGCTTTTTAAGATACATGGTTACTTTTCCCTGTTGCAAGTTAGGTCTGAGTAGCCAAAAGTCGGCTTTGGCAAAAGACATCTCCATTTCAGTGATCAGCTACCACCAGGCAGAACTCTAAATAGAATTCTCAGTTTCATGTTTTCCCTTTGTCAAATTAAATGGCCTCCATGAAAGAGAAGTACCATTCTCTTAGGCTTCTGACAGTATCCCTTTCGTGGAGGCCAGAAATGAGAGGGTAGCAATCAAAGAATAAGCATTAAAATTATATCCTGCCTTTAGATAATCCTGATATGGAATTTTGATTCTGGAAAGGTAACCTTTAAAAAAATTAGGACTGGAGCAGTAGAAGGAGAAGGGAGAATGAGGTAGGAAAGAAAAACATATGTGAAAAAGAAAAGAGGATTTTTCTTTCCCATTAGTTTTTTCAAAAAAATAGATTTACTTTTCTGTCTCTCTGAGTCCCTGACAAGGATCTAGTTCTTCTATATGATCCCAAATCAAAGAACTGACAACACATGATGATTTTCCTACAACTAAACGGTAATCTAAATAGACACAGGGGGGCTTAGTGCAAAGGGCATGAGCTTTGGATCTAGAAAGAACTGTGTTGATTTCTGACAAATTACTAATCTGAGTTTCATTTTTCTTATTTTTGTAAAATGGGAATAACAACAGTTTCCTTGCAGGTTTGTCCTAAGGTCTAGAGATAATAAGCATGTAGCACAGTTCCTGTTCCTAGAATTAAAAAAGTATACAGTATGGTTATATCACTATCATCTTCACAAATGGATTCTTGTGAAGTCCTATGAACTTCACTTCTCTACTGATAACATGAAGAGGTCTAAACAGAAGAATATGGGGGTGACCCCTAGAATGCAGACAGAAACTGTGTCATAGCTAGAAATCTTCAGGCCCAACTTCTATTGCTTAGCCTAAATGGGGTCTTTCTTCCTTACTCCTTTAAATTCTAAATGAAACAGCATGCCCTTGTATCTTATGTCTCATCCTGTGAACCTATAACAGACAAAATAGAAATGTCACCTTCCATTCATACAAAGTAGCCTGAAAAATATGATTTTTCAAATGCGTTGCAGAATTTATGAAAAACAAACAGCTGAGCCAGGTGACCTGATAACTTCACAGTATGAGCTTTAGCCCAGCTCAAAGGAGAAAAAGAACTCCTTGTGTTAAGGATTTCTTTTTTTAAGTATATTGATTAACGGTTTTCTCCATGTTGGATGCCAAGAGAAATGTGAGCAAAGACATTTTTCTCCAACTTGGCAAAGGTACTACAAAAATGGTCAGGTTGACTGAAGATGACCCCAAGTCCATCCTGCCAATCACTATCATAAATACAACCACAGATTCACAAAATAAATTATCAGATTATCTCCATACAAACCTTAAGCCCACTTCAGAATTGCCTGAGTTGCTGGTGTACAGCTGGTCTCATGACCCAACTCCCTGCAGTCCTAGAACTCGGCTCAAAAGGAAGGTGGCTGCTGGTTTTACTCCCCTGTTGACCATCCTGGGTTGCTGACATGCTCAGCCAACCCCACCCTGCCTGCTAAGGACTATGCAAATCACAGTCTGAAGCTGGGGGGCTCCTGATGTTAATTCAAATTTAAAACTAAAGTCAGTTAAAGGAAGAAAGGCAGTAGCCTGCCTTTTCTTCTGACAAAGCTCAAAATCAATGTGATGAAAGCTCACTGGAAATTTCAATTGCCTAGTCTAAGTATTTACTTAAACTTAAAACCCAGAAATTTGGACTTAAGTGTAACCAAAAGAAAAAAGTATTTGGTTGGGTTGGAGAATGAAAAAAAAAAAAGTGGGAAGGGGGTAGATTTCTGCCTACACAAATCCTCCCAGCAGCAGACATGGTAACCACAATATTTATTTTAGTAAATGTAGAGAAAGCGAAAAACATCACTTTTGCCTCTAATATTTCAAAGACTTGGACTTGCTTTTTTTTTTTTTATAATATATATGTTACTAATGCTGTACGTGAAAAATCAGATGCATTTGCTGGCATGCGGACCAGAGCTGACAGCCTCATTTACCAACTGAACAAACACCCCACAGAAGATTAAACATGGTTCATGTTCTCCCCAAACAACCACATCGCCAGAGCCAGAGCCCTGACCTAAAAACCACTGTTAGAAAAAAGCCAGTCCAGTCACTACACATGTCAAAATTAGGGCCTCATCAGTTAAGGGCTCTTTTTCCTCCCTAGAGTCAAAATCTTTTAAAAATAAACTAAAGTCTTGGTCATAAAATTAACCACTACATTTTAGCAGGGTCTTACCAAAAATTAAAACTGAACACCCAACTCCAAAATCTGGGCTCCTGCTACTGCCTTTAGTTGTGCCAGTGTAGAAGCTTAGATCAAGAAGGAAAAAAAAATGTATCCTTTCTCACAGTTTGCAATGATACCTTCCCCAAAGAAGTGACACAAATTCACAATAAATAACTCACCTTATGCCTAAAGTGGCTAACCAGGAGTAATAAGGAGAAGCCTCTTTTGCATTTAGCACTAGAATTTGCAACTCTGCCTTTCAGGCAGGATTGCAGGAGCAGGCTGAGAGTCTCTCTGAAAGCTGGTGGCCTTTCCATGCAGGAGCAAATACAGGCCTGTGACTACTGCAAGACACAACAGGCCACTCCAGACCCAATGAGAGGCCCAGCCTTCCTTCTGCAAACATAGCCCATCCTTTATAAATGAAGGGACTAATTAGCAATGCAATACCATCCAATTCACTTCACTCTGGAGAAAGGCAATTGGTATGAAGAAATCCAAGTCAACAATTTCCTTCTTTACATAGTTCCTTATAATTGTCTCTCTTTTCCTTCCTTTCTGTATTCTCATCCTCCCTTCTTAAATGGTGCCCACATCTTCCTTTTTCTTTTACCCCTTTCCTTCTCCCTTATTAAGTATCAAACAAAACAAAAATCCAGAAAACTGGCCATGTTACAGTGTTGAGAAAGAGAAAACAAATCTTGGCATAGAAAGTTAATTTTTAAAAATCAGGGAATAATACAGGACCTTCATTTAAAATAGCTGTTTTATTTACTCAAACTGTGGCTCCCTAAATCTAAAAAGAAAGCACATGATTCTCTCAGAGAACAAACATCCCATGAAGTAAAGAAGAAACTAAAGAATTTTCTCAAGGCAAATTCTGATTTGCCTAACAGAGCCAGAAATATGGACTTCTTCCAGCCTAGACTATAGATCTACTACTGGCTATTTTCAGGGTTGACTTTCCCGACTTCAGTATATCCAATTAAAAGAGACTAGCCATAAAAAGTGCAGATACTACTGTCAGGCAATAAACTAGACCTTATCGGTGACAGTGGTGCACATTACTAACTTCAAACTCATTCATTCCTTGCTCTAATCCATCAAAAACTTCCTGGCTTTAATAGGCTATAAATGGCAGGAGCTTTGAAGTCCCTGGGATTAGGATCAGTAATACACAGACTGAATGAGAAACTAAATGCAGGTGGAACATACTCTGTGCGTCCTGAATTAAAAACAAATCCAATGAATCAAATAGTCCTCAACCCTAGCTGCCAGCCAGCAGATTACAGGGGTGGCCAAGGCAAGGAACAAAGTGATTAAGGGAGAACCAATGGGAACTTCTAGTGATTGCTCTCTTTAAGGACCTGACTTGAAGTCTGGACAGGGTATGCTTTGCTGCTGACTTTTCCATTCAGAGGTGAGGCCATCCCTTTTTTTTTTTTTTTTTTTTTTGAGAAAGTACAGCATCAGAGCAGAGATAAGAAAGGAGAAAACTAATGCCTTTTAAACTGAGTTTTCATGTAAACAAATCAGCTGAGATGGCTGAGGGAAGCTGAGATCTGTTTTCCTAAGGCTGATAGCCTTTGATCCTATTGATTCCTAAGCCCTCAAACACTTGTGGCTACAGAGTATGCCAGGGCTTGGAGTTAAATGGGCCACCCTAGAACAAGAATGAGATGACTGAGAAAAATGGAGGCATGCTGTCTCAGAAATGGTATTGCTATTGACAAAGCAGGAAAATTTATTTAAAACAAAGGATGTGAATAATTTGGCCATCCAAAATCGATCCAGCTGAGAGAGGCACTAAGGCTTCTTACCTTCTGGAGGGTTTTTATTCTGATTATTCCAGACGACAAGTAGTTTGGATAGACTGGGCACCTTGGACACTTCAGTGATGACCCGGAAGAGGCTCTCTACTCGGTCGTAGGTGAGGACTATGGCGGTGAACCCTTGAGACTGTGGTGGGATCAGCGGGAGGAAGAGTGGATTGCTCACGCTACCCCACTTCTACAAGAGGACAGATTAACACGGGTCAGAAAAGCAGCTGTAACAATATGGCTGACCCAATATCGTCAGCAAACCCAAACATGGCAGGCTTGGTGGCTTTTACCAGGACAGATCCCAGAGCTAAGCAACTGCTCAAAGTCTTCCCCTCCTCAAAATTTGCATGGACTAATTAAGTTTGGCTCTGATATCACTGGAAAAGGAGCTGAGAACTTTTGCAGCTGAGAAAAGAATTCTAGTTAAACATGACAGATTAAAGCATGCGTTTATCTCCATTCTCTCCCCAAACCCAATAAAAAGGCAGTTGATGAATATAAAAGAATATAAATCTACAAGGACAAAGAGATGGGAGAAGAGACAACAGCTGATGGGCCTATTACGATATTTCTGAAAGATGGAAAGGGCTAGAGAAGGGGTAGCAGAGGAGGAGTGAGAGTGGAGACCTGGGCACCTACCAGGAGGGGAGGCAGCGATGGCAAGCAAGCCAACCTGGGAATTCACAGGGTTCAGGAATGAAACTCACAGATACCTTGTGAGGTAAGAGAAGCGGTAAGGTTGAAAACAGGAAGATTGTTAAAAATCTGTTTAAGGAGCAGTTAGAGGCCCAGATTCACAAACCCTCCCTTGATCCTACTCAGCCAGAAAAACGACTCTTCCCTCACCCCAGCTAGAGAAGGGAGGTTTCCTCTCCAAGGAAACTGAAGCTCTAGACAGGGAAATACAGGCACAGAGGAGACGAAAATACAGGCTAAAAATCTACATTCTGAATGATGGGCCCTACAGCCTTCTTTCCCCTTCAGTTCCCAAAGCATTGGTAGCCATGTGGCTAGCTCGGCACCCCAACATCTTACAGTGAAGTCCTCCAGGCAACAAGCTGGCCTTCACACAAAGAACTTCCAATCAGCTTTTCAGCGCTTCCCTCTCAATCGTGAGCAGATTCTAGAATCACAGGCATTTCAAGAGCATCTTCAGCATGAATGTCAGAAACCAAACGAATAAAGAAAAAAAGGAACTTAGAAGTAACAGAAACAACAGAAGCAGCAGAAGGAAATTCAAACAGCATCAACAACAAATTGTAGCCACTGGGAGATAAGATTCTTCATCCATGAAACAAGAATAAATTGCTATTTTTATTTTAAAAGCTCTACCAAAGAACAGAAACAACTCTTCGACATTAAAAATATAATAGTTTAAATTATTTTTTGAGGGCAGGATTGCTACCTGGTTGGTCCTGTCAGTCGGGGGAAAAAAGGTCAGGATTGCAAGATAAAGATGACAAAATATTCCAGACTGGTGAACAAAAAGGCAGAGATGAAAAATAAGGACAGAGAAAATGAGAAAATCTAGAAGGACCAACATCTATTTAATAGGAGATTCCAGAAAAGAAAACACAGACTATGGGAGAAGTAAATCTATCAAAGAAATTAAAGAAGTTCTCAGTATGTAAGATATAAGAGGCATGAATTTTCAGATTGCAAAGGATTAACAGAAGTAGCACAGTGAATTTTTTAAAAAGACAAAAATAAAAAAACAAAAACCACTGCCATATCAAAGTGCATATTTCTGAACACAGAGAATAAGAGAAAATGTTCACAATGTGTGAAAATAGGTGAGGAACATGTAAGTTCAATGTACAATTCTCAAAAGTTATCAGTTAAATGTGAAATGTTTTAAAAATAAAGTTTAAAAAGTGATGAAAGAAAGTCAATCTCTTTGCTACCATTAAAATATTAAGTACTTTCAATACAGCAATGTAAGCAAGAATATTTTTGCACTGACAATAATTAAGATTATTTAAATGTTGTTATATATTTTACCAGCTTTATTAGGATATGATTCATATACCATACAATCTACCCACTTAAAGCATATAATGGTTTTGGTATATTACATTGTTCACTTTTAAAAATTGTGGTAAAATATATATAATATTAAATTTGCCATTTTAACCATTGTTAAATGTGTAATTCGGTGGCATTAATTACATTCATATTCATATGTTATCATGCAAAAAGCCCAGGACTGAATTCCATCTTTGCCAGAAGGTGGCTGAGTATGAAATGTCCTATCTGCTATTATGGCTGCTGCATACTTCCCTAGTCTTTTATACTCTGGGATTGCCAAGGTTCCCTATCAATCTCATCCATATCACTGATGGACACCCATCACCAACTTTGTGACAACAGCTGTCTGCCAGATGTAACAGTGTGGGATGAGAAATGCACACAAGCCCATGGAATACACATGGGATGGAAACTCAAAGAAGCTGAATGGGATTCCTAGGGTCCTAATGTAATCAGGATATTAAAGCCAAAATGTCCACAACATGCTATAATTAGATTTCACAACCAAGAGACACAATAGGAAACACCATCTTTTCTTTTTCTTTTTTTTTTGAGACAGCGTTTCACTCGTTGCCCAGGCTGGAGTGCAATGGCGCAATCTCGGCTCACCTCAACCTCCGTCTCCCGGGTTCAAAAGATTCTCCTGTCTCAGCCTCCCAAGTAGCTGGGATTACAGGCATGCACCACCACACCGGGCTAATTTTGTATTTTTAGTAGAGACGGGGTTTCTCCATGTTGGTAAGAATGGTCTCGAACTCCCGACCTCAGGTGATCCACCTGCCTCAACCTCCCAAAGTGCTGGGATTACAGGTGTGAGCCACCGTGCCCGGCCAGGAAAGGCCATCTTTTCAATGTTGATCTTCTGTTTCCATGACATCACACTTTGATATTAAGCTGTAGTCTTAGGAAGGTGCCTGGATTTTAGTATTTGCACCTTAGCAACTCATTGTACTTCTAGAAACCTTTTTGAGTTTTCTACCCCAAATTTTATTCTTCATCTCTTCCTGACCTTTATGGAAACCGAAGTCAGAAAGTAGCCCTATATTTAAGTCACAATTAATCCCCAGGGACCGTTCATGGTCTATGTGCCATCACTATCCCCAACCCACTCACCTAACCCTCTTGACACAATACTCACTAATGCCTGCTTGAAAAACACCATTTTAAGTGGAAAAGAAACAAAAAGATTCTTTTAAAAAAATGTATAAAATGATTTAATGTGTGATATTGAAACAGTCAAGATTTACTGAGTACTTACTAAGTGCAAAATACTGTGCTTTACATGTATTACCTCATTAGATATTCACAACAACCCCCAAGATAGATACGGTTATTGTTCTCACTTTACAGATGAGGAAACTGTAGAACTAGAAATAGCAAATGATGTTCAAGGCTATATAACCTGTAAGTGATGGAACTGAGATACAACTCAAGCAATCTGATTTCAGAACACCAGACGGTAATGGTTCACAGCCCTTCCCTATGCCCTCCTACATATATACCCAAACTGGGTATGCATTACCATTTTATAGACTTTGGAAAATTCAAGTGTGGGGAACTCCAGAGTTTGCTACTTCTAGCTCTTTTCTAAGACAAAAATCCTAAAAGTTCTTGATCCTTGTTAATAAAATCTGGGCCAATAAGCAAGAACCCACCCCAAACACTATGATTTCAGAAAGTCTATGGAATAAAAACACACCAAATATATAACACTGACACAAAGTGTGCATATAAATTTAAAAAGGTAAATACACCACTAAAACAGAAGGAAAAACTATTAAAACTCCAACAGAATGAGGTCTGTTCTTTGGGAGAAGAGGGGAGAATGCCAACACACTTAAATGTCTTTATGACATTAAGAGGAGAGGAAAATTCCCTAAGAGATGCAAAGCTTAGGCTCACAAAATGAATGCCTTGGCATTTAAACTGAGGCATCCCTGAAAGGCATCGCAGCTCTGATTTCAAGGAGCTGCCAGGGACATGGAGCCAGAGTCGCTGGCAAGACAACAGATCGGGTCTCATCCCACATGCCAGCTCCACTTGGGAAGTGAATTGGTAGGGGAGGAGGAAGGACAGGAAGGAAGGGTTGGCTGGGAAGTGGACAGTAACTTTTCTTGATGTTGTTTTTCCCCACTGCCCACTTGCATCCCAAATAGGGCTTGAGTACTGGAGAAGCAGGGAAGGCAGCATGGGGGGTATGGACAGCATGGAAAGGAGCATAAGGAGAACTGGATCTTGCCAATACCGTCCCTTAAAATCCAGAAGTGGAGATGAACACAGGAGGCAGTATGTAAGCTTCTAAGTATACATCTACTCAAACACAGGCTCAATTATTTACTGTAGAACACACCACCAGGGTTAATGCAAATGGCTTCAAAATTGAGTTAGCATGTTTGAAGTCAGTTTTGGAATCACAAGTTCTTAATCGGAATCCAGGTTCTTTCACTTGCCAGCTGCATAGCCTGGGCAAAGTACTTAATCTCTCTTGTACCTCAGTTTCTCTGTCTATAAAAATCATCATATAACTATTACCATCTTTCTAGGTAGTATTACTTAGCATAAATGAGGTAATATATGTAAGGTACTGTCATGTAGAAGCATTCGATAAACGATAGCCAATGGTTGATCTTGTGTGAGTTATAATTTCTCCAGGCTTTACGTTCCATGTGTCTCAAAAGTGGATAGGAGGTAGCCTAAGCAGTCTTGAGATCTCTTGCAGCACAAGAATTCCAAATGAAGTCCTTATTTCTCCCTCTCTTTACCATATCATGTTTCAAGGTCCTGGTTTACCTGGATTCTCTACCTCTACTTCTTCCTGTCCAAATATACTGTTTTTATTTCCATGATTTTCTCTTTTCCTTTCTATTCATTATGTTTTGGCTATCCTGAAAGCTCCACGAAGGCAGGAGCCAGAACACCCACTATTTAGAACAATGCCTAGTTGTTCAATCAAAACTTGTTTTTTAAAGAAGTAAGTTAAAGCCAAATGACTCAGGCCTGTTTTATCAGTCCCCCTTATGTATAGATATGAATAGCTGATGTACATTCAAATGACTAAAATTATGAGTTTTGAAATGACTCCGAACCTAGTTAACTCATTTTATACATACTTACCAAGAATCTTACTGTGCTGTGTTCTGAAGAAGTGTAGGATTTTATAGAGATATTTAACAGAGGGCTTTAATCTGGGCCTTGCCATGTACTAGTCTTGTGACATGTACAGTTCTTTGAGTATCAGTTTCCTCATCTGTAAAACAGGGATCATGATAGTATCTACCTCCTAGGGCAATGATGATTAAACGAGATTATGTACATAAACATTTAGCAGAGGGCTCAACACAGGATCCTATGAGTTAGAGTTTAAAGCAAACAAAATACTTCCACTCTTCTCGATTTGTATTCATCTGGCCTACTAAAACACTGGTATTGGTGATTCAGCAATTATTCCCACTAGCTTTATTTCTGGTACTCATTCATTCAGTCAACATTTCCTGAACATACATTATAAGCCTGGTATAGTGTTAAAGATGCAAAGATGAACACTTTCCTTCCTCTTAAAACACACGTAACCTAGTGGGGAAGACAGCACAGTAAAAACACAAATTACAATGTAAACTAACAAGTAGTAAACAAAGAATGAAAGGTACTCCATAGGTGGAAACACCGAGATCTACACAATCACCTCTCCCTACCTGGAGATAAGGAGGTCTGAGCAGTGCCTTTAAGAAGAAGCAGGAGAGGGCTGGCCAAAGAAGCCTAGGGGCAAGCTGAGCGGCATGTGCAAAGATTTGCTGACAAGAGAGTGAGCCATCCAACAGGGCACCTCACAGCTTGCTGGGAGGAGAAAGGTCAGACAGCAGAAATGAGAGGAACTCAGGTAACGGCAGGTTAGAGCTCTATTGTGAAAAGCCTTAAATAACATTTTTTTTTTTTTAAGTTACACAGCTAGCTTTTTCGTTTCTTTTGAAATTTTCTTTTCCTGGTCATTGTTTCAGTGACAAATTGACATGGCTACCGTTATGCTCTATTTCAAAGAGTCATAAATAGGAAATGCTGATCTACAACTAAGCTTCTGTGTCAATTGCTTTTCCCTTCCTCAAGCATAATCCTATTTGCCTTTGGAGCTCAGTGACAGCGTGGAGAAAGGCAGCTTTAATTGGGGTGTTACCTTCACACAGACACTCCACCCCACTAGGGTAAGGTCAGCAAACTAACCTCCAGAGAAAAAATGCTTACTGGGGAGGAACATTTCAAAAACAGCATTTAGTCACCTCTGAAATACCTTTAAGAACTGACCCCCTGCTGGCTGACCAAGGAGAGTGTCTACAGTCTGGGACCTCTTGACCCCACTTTCTGCAGGAAATCAAGCAAATTTAAACCTCCATAATTTACTCAAGACTGGCTTCTGCCAGGGAAAAGGCAAACAATGCTGGCAATTAACTCTGCTACCTGATTAAATCTCCAAGATGGCAAGATAGGGCATAAAACCAGGCATCCAGCAAGAGCTGGAGAAGAGGCAAAGCTCATCTATCGCAGCTATGCCTTCAAAACCTTGGCTATCAATGCAATTTTCAAATACACTGGATGAACCTGTTCACTCAAAGGTAGGAGGAGATACCAAAAGAATAAGTGTGTATTATTCTGACAATGTGCTGGCCTTTGGCCAAAATGCCTTGCTCACCTCTTGCCCATTCTCCCACCGTTTACTTCTCACTCCTCCAAATTCAGTACAGAAGCGCCAATAAGAAATCTCACATTGTTAAATTGCAATTGCATAAAAGTAATCCCTAACAGCCACGAGAACTGTCAGGTCACAATGCCAGCTGCAGAAAAGTTCTTTTATTCTGCAAAGCCCTGGTGTAAGAACTAGTAGTGTGCAGACACTAGTGAGAGGGATGTGTGGGCTCAGGTTTCAGGATGCCTTGAAGGAAAGGCCTTGGGAGACTAAGCTTAAAGTCAGCTACCAGTTCAAAGGGGTTTCCCCTTCAGGAAAGAGATTCAAACTCAAGCAACTAGTGGTGCCTTTGGCAATCCCAAACACAGGAAGTTGCCTGAGCCCTTCCTGCAATCCTGATTTGCTTTCTTGTAGTTGAAAGGTCATGGTAGCTGTGTGAGCCTAACCAAAACCATTCTAGGGTTACCATACAGAAAGCAGAGAAAGGTGGTAAACGGGTGGCCTTTGCTAGCCATTCTGAAGCGTTCTTGCTGATGCTACTCGGATTGTGAAATCAAGAGCAAGGAAAACCACATTTCATTACCAACTAAAAGACTCTTTCAGCCTAAACCAAACCAAACTGTAGCACTGAAGAAATCAAGCTGCAATACAGGATGATCCAAATTTTAATTACTATTCCTCATCACATCAGAGATTTTTTGTCACTATGTATAACTTCACGTGAAAATAAGAGAATTCAGCAGATATTTGAGTCAACCTATATCTGATTTAAATGAACGTATTTTGCCTAAACAGAAAAATGAGAAGACAGAGAAGAAAGGAAGAGAAGAGGACAGGCCTGCTATACAGAAGCTTTTCAGCCCCTAGTAATGAGAAGCCTTACCTATTCCTACCTTGATAGAAAGGGCAGTTTTCTTGGTTGTTTTGAAGTTATCAACCCTTACCTCAATGTGGTTTCAATTATGAATTACCAGACTAAAAGGGGAAAAAAAGCTTTGATTTATTCTTTTTTGCTCCAATTATGCATGATGTGTTTCCACTGAAGACTTTGAAAAGTATTTCATCATGCCTCTCATCCAGAAGTGGTCAAAGGGCAAAACCAAAAGGAGTTAACCCTTTCATTTCTCCTTTAGGTTCAAAGAGACTCCCTATCAATGGATATAGGACAAGGCCTTTGAAGCAGGGCAATGAAAGAGTTAAGCATTAGCATCATATTACTAACGTGCATAAGGGTGGTGTCCCTTGTCCAAAATGGTGAGATGATATTTATGTTAATGGTTACTGGGAGATTTGAAAGGGGCAATCAGTAATGTGGTCCATGTTGCCTTAACCATTAAACCTCTACAGCCCCAAATACCCACAGCACAGCACTCCACCAGCCAGGCACATGCTGACTTGCAAAACTAGAGAATTACTGAGACCTAACAATGTCTTCAAGTAGCATCTCTTAGCTCAAGAGAGAAAAGTTTTGGGGACAAGTCTGAAGTTTACCTGATGCACATGTCTATTTCATTTCACTCTCAAATAATAACTGATATGGTTTGGATTTGTGTTCCTGCTCAAATTTCACATTGAATTGTAATCCCCAATGTTGGAGGAGGGGCCTGGTGGGAGATAAATGAATCATGGGGGTGGGTTTCCCCCTTGCTGTTCTCATGACAGTGAGTGAGTTCTCCCAAGATCTGGTTGTTTAAAAGTGTGTAGTACCTCCCCCTTCTCTCTTCCTCCTGCTCCAGCTATGTAAGACATGCCAGCTTCCCTTTTGCCTTCTGCCATGATTGTAAGTTTCCTGTGGCTTCCCCAGAAGCAGAAGCCTGTACAGCCTGCAGAACCAAGAGCCAATTAAACCTCTTTTCTTTCTAAATTATCCAGTCTCAGGTAATTCTCTACAGTGATGTGAGAACAGACTAATACAATAACTGACTGTTCTGAAAAACAAGAATAACACTGAAGGCCAAATCTCACTGACCAACCATTAAACAGACATGTGAAAAATGGAGAAAATCAAAGGCTAGAAATCCTCTTAAGGCTTCAACTAAGTAAGATAGGTAATTATCAACTTAAAGCTCCTGAAACCTATTTACAGCAATTTGCTCATAAGTGAGTTTTCTAAATGGTGGCATCACATTTAGGGGTACTGAACTAACAAGTACCATGACTGATATCTGAAGAAACTGAGCCAGAGACTAACTCAGGGTCACAAGAGCAGGCCAAATATGTCTACTGCTATTCTCTTTTTCCTACAGCTGCTTTTAAGATCTTCGCTTTTTCTTTGGTTTACTGCAGTCTCATTATGATTACCAGGCTGTAAATTTACTTTTACTTATCCTGCTTGTGGTCTGTTAGTCTTCCTGGATCTGCGGCCTGTGTCATTCAACAATTGTGGAAAATTCTCAGCTCTGATCCTTTCAATAGGACTTCTTTCCATTCCCCACCTCTTCTTCTGGAACTTAGCTTAGACGTATGTTGGACCTTCTCTCTCTGTTCTCTATATTACTTCACTTCTCCTTCATATTTTCCACCTCTTTGTCTCTTTGGGCTGCATTCTGAACAATTTCATTGACTCTAATAATCTAATCTAATAATTGCAAGCCCTTGCATGTCTGTTTCTGGTAGTTCTCGCTCACAGTATTGCCTATAGCTTTATGGTTGTGAGCTGCTAATTGTCCTCAGACACTTAATTTATAAGAATTATTTGAGACCTGGACTGAAAATATGGTCCTTATGACAGGGTTTGTGTCTGCTTCTGCTGGTTCCTATCAATACAAAGCCACTTTCAACTAAATTCCCTTCATAAGGCTTATTTGGATGATAACTGTAGTATGAATCCATGTGGGGGTGGCTTGTGATTGCAGTTCTTAATCACAAGGGTCAATACAGACAGGTTTACTCCTTCTTTACTCTTTCACTGAAGACATAATCTTTTAGTTTCCTAGCTTCATCCAAGAAGTTCTTGTGAGAGTTGGATGGGCCACAGGATTTAAATCCTAATCCCTGTCCCTTACTTCACAGAGTTACCAGGTCAAAGCTCCAGATCATCAAGGTCTACAAAAGTCTCCATGGCAAAAGCTGATTTTGGCTCCCACTCACCTCCCAGGATACCAAGTTTCACTTTGATTTGGGGATTAGCAAATACCTTACTTTCCTGCCAGCTCAGCAATAGGTTAAAATTGCTTTATAATACTTCATTCAATATTTTAGTTGTTCACTTAAGGAGGTCACTTAGCTTATCTAACCTATCAGAAAGCCAGGGACAGAAGTCTTTTTTATTTTACACTGCCACTGTACTTATGTGTCATTGAGTTCCCTGTTTAACTTGGGGGCCAAATTTGGGTGCAAGATGAAAACAATTATATGAAAAGAAAGCAGTATAATAGATGGAATGATGGGCACAGAATCTCTGCATTAGATGAACCAACATACTTTTTTGGACCTCCATTTCCTCATTTAAAAAAAGAGGTGATCAGTGGATGGGCCTTGAATATAAATATGTCTCACTTCCTTCATCTGTAAGAATAGAGCTAACGGAATGCTACTTTTTGTTGTAAGGAATAAACAAGAGAAAATACATAATAAGACCTATCTGGGCACAAAAAATACCCTCCTGTATTTTTAATTTTCCTCTCCAGAGTCCCACCCAATTCTAAAATTTATGTTTCCATGTGATACAGCATTATACTATCAACCTTATAATCATCAACACTTCACTTCTCATAGCTCCACACCACTTACAAAATGCTTCCATGTATATCATTAATTTCTGAGAATAGTTCTCTGAAATAAGTATCCTCATTTTACAGATAAGAATAATGAAATTCAAAGAGATAAGAAACTTGCCGGGGTGGGAGGATTGCTCGAGGCCAGGAGTTCAAGAGCTGGAGGCCAGGAGTTCAACATCAGCCTGGGAAACATAGTAAGACCCTGTCACTAAAAAAAAAAAAATTAGCTGGATATAGTGGTGCAAGCCTATGGTCCTAGTTACTTAGGAGGCTGAAGCAAGAGGATTGGTGGAGCCCAGGAGTTTGAGGCTGCAGTGAGCTGTGATCATGCCATTGCACTCTATAAAAATAAGATTTTTTAAAAGTAGCACGGCATGTGGTGCACACCTATAATCCCAGCTACTCAGGAGGCTGAGGTGGGAGGATCACTTGAGCCCAGGAGGTCAAGGCTATAGGGAGCTATGATTGTGCCACTGCAGAAAGGAGGGAGGGAGGGACGGAGGGAGGGAGGAGGGAAGGAGGGAAGGAAGGAAGGAAGGAAGGAAGGAAGGAAGGAAGGAAGGAAGGAAGGAAATTTTGTACAAGGTCAAGCTAATAAATGGTTTTGAGCTCAGGTTTGATTCCAAATGTCCTTTGCAATGGCCTTAATTATAATCAGACATAATCAGATAATCATATGATCAGATAATAATCAGTTGCTAATTGTTACACTATTCTTCTGAAGCTATCATTATCCCTAATTTCAGTCCTACAGATGGGCAAATTGTTGCAAAGAGAGATTTGGTAAGTAACCTCAAGTCACTCAGATCATCCTCAAGAAAAAAGGGATTGAAACGTGCAGTTTAGGAATTTCTGGGCTACAGTTAGTTTACTGGAAGGCTCACAGGTTAAACCCATTTGAATGCCTCTTGAAAATTCCTGTTATTATCTGAGTTTTAGCTACGTCAATTTTTTTCTTCATATAGCACTGAAATTCACATTTGGCTAAATGCCCACCCTTCTTCCATGAAGCCAAACTACTGTCAAGGAGAGCAAGAAAGGTTGCCACTGATTGCTTTTCAGGTAGTAGAGGAAAAAGTTGACATTTCATCCTCCTCTTGCTTGGAAAGAAAGCCAATCATTTATAAGAACCCTCATCTGGCTGCAGCTTCCATTAGTGGGATGGACAGAAACCATTTAAATGGTTCAACATAAGCCATATTAAAAGAATTTGGAATGAGGGAAGAGAGGGTTCCATATGCTGATACTTTTACTAATTCATGAGTTACAGCAGTCTGCAAGTAATAAATTTCACTAAATATATCTATAGTATGATTGCTTAAGATACTGGCAAAGATAACATACCATTGATTTTATTGGTTTATAATTTGATATGTTAAAAATAACAGTTCAGATGTTTTACAGTACAAAAGATTTAGATTATTTAGAACAAGGTCTTCAATCATCATCCTTGGACCTGCTACTTCATAAGTACACTGAAAATACTTAAATGCTTCAGTGAAAAAACTAGTGACTTATCTGATTCAAACAAAGAAAGCCAATCTATAAACCAAAGACAAAGTGTCCAACAATGTTCATGATGGCTTATACTACTACATCTTATGAGAGGTAAAACAAATTTACAGTTTCATCTGATTCTCCCATACTTGAAATGCTCTGACAGTTTGAAAGAGTAGCTCATTCTCTGATCTGGGCATAAAAATGATTGTTGGTAGCCCCTGACCATATTAGAGAGGTCATCTATGGTATAGGGGAAGACTTCATTGGCTTGGTAAATAAGAACTTTGGGGAGTGATTAAATTACAGCTTATGGCATCCAAGCTCAAAACACCAACACAGTTATAACCAAGGAAACCAAAGTTTCTGTATAGTTTGAGCTGTTAGGAGCCTAACACCAAAATGAAAGTTGATACAGAGTGGAAAGAAGAGACTCCACAATAAAGTGATTTCTTAAATATTAATTTCTCTGGAATTCCAATAAAGCATATGTTTTGTCTACTGTGCTCCATCTCTGCTTCTTCCTGAAAAAAAGTCATGAACCCACAAGGGCAAAAAAAAACCTTTTATTGGAAACAAGAATGGACCAGAGTTCAACAAATTTTTGGAAGGTAAAACAGATGAAGCCTTCCTTTTTCAAAATCCTCTTGCTATAAAACGTAGAAATGTAGTATAAAATAGAACAAAAATTATTTTAAATATACAGCTGAGGTCACTGGAAAAGATAAGTCCCTAGGGACCAAAAATGAAGAAAAAACTGCAAATGAAAGCTGAACGCCCAGGAGCTAGTTGGCACTGTGGCACCGCAGAGGGCCAAGCTTGTTGCAGGGGTTGGCAATGTAGTTGGTTTTAACGCTCATGCTGGAACAGGAGACTTGGTTTTGGGCACAGGAAGTAAGGAAGTTAGAAGTGAGACTTGTACATTAAACCAGACCCCTTGAAGGCCTATACAATCAGTGAAAGAGTGAGCCAGATAAAGTCTCTCACTAGTACACAGAAGCAACAAAAGTCACTTTTCTTTCTCAACCTGAGCTTGGTGATGTGGGTGAGGGGGAATCTTCCTGGGGAATTGTTTCTTTCAATTTATGTTTGCTTATTGTTTTGCAACATTTTGTTTTGAACATCAAGCACTGTACCAAAATATGAGCCATTCATCTTAAGACAACTGTATTTACCATAATGAAGAGTACTACACTAGTGTTTACAATTAATTGCTGACAACTTAAAAAACTGATTAGTGACATTGCTGTCTAATAATCAAATGCTTCATCACAGGCTGAATGTAATTATTATTATTATTATTATTTTGAGACGGAGTCTTGCTCTGTCGCCCAGGCTGGAGTGCAGTGGCACCATCTCGGCTCACTGCAAGCTCCACCTCCCGGGTTCATGCCATTCTCCTGCCTCAGCCTCCCGAGTAGCTAGGACCACAGGCGCCCGCCACCACGCCCGGCTAATTTCTTGTATTTTTAGTAGAGACGGGGTTTCACCTTGTTAGCCAGGATGGTCTCCATCTCCTGACCTCGTGATCCACCCCCCTCGGCCTCCCAAAGTGCTGGGATTATAGGCGTGAGCCACCGCGCCCGGCCCTCAAAGTAATTATTAAAAGAGAAAAGTTCCTCCTCCCTTTCTTACCTTCAAACCAAACCAAAAAAAGTAGTTCTCACCTGGAAAGAGCACTTACTTTAAGAAAAAATGTAATTTTTAGCTAGTTTTATTAAACGTAGAATGCTCTAAAACATGGGAAAACAAGGCTTCCCAGCGTAAATATCATGATACATGAAAAAATAAAATTCCCTGGAACAGCATGTTTTCACCAACTTGCAAAAAGAGAAAGAGCTTACTGCTTCGTAACCAAGTCAGCTCTGTTTCCCTTGGGAGCTTTTAACAGAGGCTAGGGCTCATGCAGGTTTGGGGTTTCAATGAATTATCTGAGTGGTTCAGAAACCTCCAGTGAGACATTAATGTTGAAGAAGCAAAATAAACAAAAACAAATTCTCTGGAAAATACCTCCTTATCCCAGGATGGGAGAATTTCCACAGAAAACCTCACATGTGAGATGAACTCACATTCCAAAATTATAAAACATCTAAGGAAACAATGCAACAAGAGCAGTGGACAGTAGACAAATGACAAGATCAGACCTTACAAGAATTCAGAAAATTGGATGAAGAATATAAAGTGTCTCAAATGATTAAAGATATAAAAGAAGGAATTAAAAATGTGAGAAAAAAAGATGCTATGAAGAAGACCAGGCAGACAGATTTGAAAAATAATCAAATAGAACTTCTACAAATAACCACTGAAATTTAAATCATGATGAATGGGTAAAAAACACATTAGTCAAAGATGAAGAAAATAGGAAAATAGATGTGAAAAAGTTATCTAGCATGCAGCACAGAGAGAGAAAAATGTGGAAAACCTGTGAACGAAACAAAACAAAGCTGAGAGACATAAGGTAAGGACAGAATAAAAGGTCTAACAAAGATTTAATAGAATTCTAGAAGGAAAGATTAGTGAGAATTGCAGATATGTAATATTCAAAGAGAGAATGAAAACTTTCCAAAAATGGATTAAAGAAGAACCTTTAAACTCAACAATCTTCAGGTTTAAAAAGACAAATCACCCTCAAAAAAATTAGTAACTTATTTGAGAAGATAGAGAATAAGAACTGGAAAATCACTATTTGGCAACCACTATAACAACAGATTCAGGCAAGAATCACCAATGGATGCTAAAATTCTAGTGGGTGAAAGTTTGAGGAGTAACAGGATATTCACATAGTCTCAAAGTAGTTCCCCACAAGACACATAATGAAAGGAAAAGTAGTAACTTGACATGACATTGGAGAAACTCCCAGAAACCTGTGATCCAAGTTATCATCACCAGTAATAGGACAAATTGACATCATGTGTTCTCCAATATGATACATTGAGAACACATTACTTATATGACACTCCTGTCAAAATGCATAATTTGAATCTCATCATGCAAAAGCATCAGACAAACCCAAATCAAAGGATATCTTACAAAATAACTTACAAAATAATAAACCCAAATCAAAGGACGTCTTACAGAAAGACATGTGCTCTTCAAAAATGTCAATTTCAGGTAAGAAAAAGAAAGACTGAGAAATTGTTCTAGACTTAAAAAGGAGGCTAAAGAGACATGAATGCAATGCATGGTCTTGGATTTTCTTTTGTTCTAATGGACATTATTAGGATAACTGATGAAATCGAAATAAGATCTACAGATTAAATAATAATATTGCACCAATGTTTATGTCCTGACGATTTCAATCACTGTATTGTGATTCTGTATAAGAAGTATTTAGAGATAAAGGTGCATTATATCTGCAACTTCCAAAAAATTCAGGGGAAAAAATACACATACACATGTACCCAGAGAAAAAGGAATAAAGCAACTGTGATAAAAGATAAACAGCTGAAGAATCTGGGTGAAGAGTACACAGAAACATTTAAGAAATCTGAGTAAAGAGTGTACTATTTTTAGAAATTTAATTCTGAAATATGTCAACGTAAAAAGTTAAAATTTAGAAAATATAGTTTTTAGATCAATTTAAATAAACAAAATATAGATAGGTGGACAATAACCTACATGGCAAAGCAAAAAAAAAGCTAAAGCTTCCAAGGATAATGATAATAAAACTCAGAAATTGGAGATACTTGGTATCCTGGAAGAAGGGGCTCTGGAAACAGAAATAAGGAACAGTTGGTCTCAAGATCCCTTAAACTTAGCACTCACAGGCCAACCATCTGCCTGTTACCCCCACCCCTCAACCTTGACAGGAGAAGGGAGGTTTATAGTCTAGAAAAAATGATTGAGGGAGATTCCGGACTCAGAGACCCCAGGCACAGAAAGCAGGGTGAGGCACCATACTAAATATAACAGATTAAATAATAATCTGTAGGATGAAGGATGAGAACCCGACTCCTTCCTCTATTCAGCTCCCAAAATACCTGCAGCCCAGAATTATTATCCATCCTTTCCCCAGCCCCCAAAACAGAAAGATTATTCTCTGATCAATGAGCCAGTCCAAGAGAAATAACCCATGGATGCCAATACTTAGGCAATCAGGTCGCCATCCTCTTAACCTAAGTGGAGCCCATTGCTTGACAAGCCTTATTCATGTATACAGAGCTTCCAATCAGCTTTCAGTGCTTCACTCTCAAATAAAAGCAGACTGCCAATAATCTTCAGGTATTTGAAGAAAGCTTCCAATAAGAAAAATAGCAAATAAAAACTGAAAAAGGAATTCAAAGAAACCAAACAATAAAAGGAGCTGAAGAAAACTAAAAACTAAAAACCACAAATAATATCTTCAGAGAGAAAATACTCCAACTTTAAAACAAAATTAGGAAGTTATAAGACTAACTAGAAGTCCAGGAAAAAAACTCTCAGATTTTAAAAGTAAACAAAATATTAAAAATCAAAAGAAAGGTCAGAATACAAAACTGAGAAAATATCCAAAAAATTAGAAGAAGACCGAAAGATGGTAAGATACGAAAAACAGGAATCAGTCTAGCACATTCGTCATCTATGTAACAGACGTCCCATAAAGAAAAGAGAAAACAGAAAAATAAAATAATCAAAGAAATAAAATACAAAAATTTCTCACAACTGAAGCACATGGATTTCCAGTTTAAAAGGGTCCAAATCAGTATCCAGCTAGCAGAAAACACCCACGTCAGGGCGTATCATCATAAAATTTTAGAACACAGAATTTGCCAGGAAGGAAAAAAAGGTTACAAAGGTCACATAAAAGGACCAGGAATAAGAATGACATCTCACTTTTTGAGATTAAAATGAAAAACTTAGAAGATAATGGAGCAATCCTTTCAAAATTCATAAGAAAACCCACCTCAACCAGAATTCTACACTAGCCCAATTATTAATCACAAGTGTAACAGAATAAAAAACTTTTTTTTTTTTTTTTGAGACGGAGTCTTACTCTGTTGCCCAGGCTGGAGTGCAATGGTGCAAACTCAGCTCCCTGCAACCTCCGCCTCCTGGCTTCAAGTGATTCTCCCACCTCAGCCTCCCGAGTAGCTGGGGTTACAGGCACACACCATCATGCCCAGCTAATTTTTGTATTTTTGTAGAGATGGGGTTTCGCCATGTTGGCCAGGCTGGTCTTGAACTCCTGACCTCAGGTGATCCGCCCGCCTCGGCCTCCCACAGTGCTGGGATTACAGGCGTGAGCCACCGCGCCCAGCCAGAATAAGTAACTTTAGGACATGTAAGGTGACAGAAAATGTATCTCCCTTCATCCATTTCTTAAGAAGCTTTTGGAAAAAAATAAACCAAAACAGAGAAAGATGTTACAACATGGAAATAAAAAATCCAACAGAGCAGAGACACAAAGGGAATTCAGAGTGTCACAGTGAACTGAGAATCAGGATGACCACTGCACAGGAGACCTGGAGAGCAATCACTGCAGACTGGAACCGAAGAGAGGGGCTACAGGAGAGATGACTCCAGAAAGAAACAAAAATCCTGGACTTCACTTGTGCTTGATCATTTTATTATTTTGTTTGGGAATCCAGGAAAATTAAATTAGTGATAGGAACATGGAAAACTGTAGGAAAAAACAACAGGCATTTATTAGCTCTCTGGAAAATAGAAAGCTGTACAAGAAAGAAAACAAAATCCTTGTTTACAACTTTGTTCAGTTGAAAACAACATTTATACAGCTCTAATAATGCATATAATAAATACCACTTTAATGAAAAATGATGACACAGTCATAATGGTAAGATGGAACAGGAGGAGTGTATAGGGGAAGTAGAAACAACAGGAGAAAAAGTGCTAACTTGAAGTAAAAAGAGGTTTCTGAGTAAGAAATTTAAAAACAGCATTAATGGGGAAATAGGAAGAAAGTATCAGAGAAAAGTTAGAGTTAAAAGCAGTTACTCCTTGAAAACAGGCCCTAATTTTCATTCTATGGTTTCTTTTACTTGAATTTTTAAGCCATACATATGTGTTAAGCCGCACTATTTTCTAAAACACAAAACCAAGAAATATAGCTGAGGGAAAAAAAAGGGAGAGCCAAAAGTCAAGAATCAACCTCTGGTTGAAGCAGTGTGTAAAGTTTTCTAACCTGCAGCTGTAATGACCCATTTATTAGAAATTTACACTCAAATATTAATCAATTGGGAGACACATAAAAAATTAATCAATTGGGAGACACATTAATCAATTGGGAGACACAAAAGTCAAGAATCAACCTCTCATTGAAGCAGTGTGTAAAGTTTTCTAATCTGCAGCTGTAATGACCCATTTATTAGAAAATTATACTCAAATATTAATCAATTGGGAGACACATAAAAAGGACAGAATATTAGAAACGGAAACAAAATTCATTATCTTGAGGTTATAATACTTAATTATCACATTTCCCTGGTAACTTCTATTATTGAATCATTTAAGCAGACCTCAAGGGAGAATTACAATGGCCCCTGAAAAAAGGGGAAAGGGAATTTGATGTGCTAATATAAGTGATAGTTGGTACATGAAAGATTACTTTGCCAAAACATTCAGTATGTTCTTAATTAATCTGCTGCCAGATCAAGCTCCCACGGACTCTGAAAAACTATTCTACTCACTGCCCTCCCACAAGCTGTGTGATGTAAGGAAGCAGTCAGGTTTTGATTCATGAAAGCTAGAGCCATAAATGTGAACTCTAAGTAAGCAATGAAGGCAGGACTGCATCCAAGGAAACAATGTGTGTAGATTCATTCATCCAGCACCACCACTGGGGCTGCCACGCAGATGTGTGTTACACAGGCACATTAGTTTATCTCTGCTACAAAAGCTCTAGTATGCTCTTCTGATTGACAAGATCATCTTAGCAATATCCTCGAGTCCGTCTTTTCATATTCTTTATCTATCCTCCCCATCTGGATCTGGCTTGTGATTTTCATTTTCTTCACCGTTTTCTATCTGACCATCAGAATTGGCCAAGTTCTTTGCTTGGGGCCCCAGATCAAGCTCTCTGTATCTTTCTGCATCTCTCCATCTGCAGACCCAGTTCAGCTTTCCTTATTCCCTGGCTGCTGACATCCTGAGACTTTCTAGCTCACTTCCAAAGAAGTAAAAGGTACTACTCAAGGAAAGGTCTGGAATTTAGGGTAGCATACTGGATCACTTGTGCAAATGTGATCCTATAAATGTGACACCTATAAAAACAATAGACTTCAAAAACCTTAAACTTACCTTAAATTCAAGCTAAAATTTCTAAATTCCATACTTTTTTTTTTTTTTTTTTATCATATCTAGGCAGTAGGAGGAAGATGGAAAGAATAAGCCAAGAAGGCCTCCTGGGGGGCAGGGTAGGCTTTCAAATTCCAGAGAAACATTCCACAACTTACAGGGTGCTGAGCTGAGTTGCACAGACTGTTAACCTGGTATCTTTTCAACTTAGAGTTCTGCTTCATACATCTGAGCTAGTGCTTCTTCAGCTTTCAGAGTGATTTATTGCTTGTTAGTGTTTATAGCTGAGTGATATTTTCAGCTGCTTGTACAACCACAACCTTTGTGAGTGAGGGCCACCGTCTGGACATCTAAGTATAGGCAGCCCTGAGTTCTTCATGTAGCTGAGACAGATTTAGTCTGAACCCAGCCTCTGGATGCCTCTAATCCAAGCCCCGCAGGGTTAAGAGGAGGAAATGGATGAGGAGAAAAGAAGAGCCTTCTCCAGGGAGTGAGTTAGGACACTCACAGTGAATGAAATCCCACATCAAAATATGGTCCCTGGACCAGCAGCATCAATATCCAACACTTGGGAACTTGCTAGAAATGCGAATTATAGGTTCCTACCCCAGACCTACCCAATCTGAATCTCAGGGTGGAGTGGCAGCACTCTGTATTCTGATGCCTACCTAAAGATTGAGAACCACTGCCCCATGGCACACTCTACCACATTTTGCCCACAGCTGTGATTTCTGATCCCCCTGGGTGATTCTTGCCAATCAAGTGCTCTTATGCAATACTCTCATCTGGCTGATCCCTTGCCCTTTCTATCTTCAAAAACTAGAGCTAGACTGAGGCTTAGAGGAAGTCCAGGGAAGTATCTAATCCTCATCTGAGGCTTTGATTGCAGTGAAGTTGCCACTCTGGCTAGATTTCATAGAAAAAGCTCTTGTTTTTCAACCTCATTCTTATTCTGGGTATAATAATTCATTTTAAGATGCTTCCCCATTTTTCTCATCAATTTTTGTCAATGGCCATAAGAACCCCTACTCTCTTCTCTTTCTGTTTTAAATCTGGTAAAGTAAATGCAGAAAGGAAAAAAATCTGGGGTATCTTTATTAGTGTTACCTATGATAGCAAACTTGGAAAAAAAACCATCTATCAAAAATGTAAATAAAATTATAACATTGATAAGATGCAGTATAATCTTTTAAATCATATCATAGGAAAATAACATGGGAAAACACTCCACTCTACATAATTTTCAGACTATATTACATTTAGTTTTTAAAAAGCTGTCACTGAGAGGACATAGCTTTGGTGACATATGAATTCACCGTTTGAAGCTCACTTGTCTCAGTCTCTGTCCTCCTACATATGTTCACATCTGGCAAAGAACCAGAAGTAAAATGAGGAGGGTGTCCAAGGAGAACCCTAGCTATAGAGGCTAGCCCCAGATGTGCGGATGAAGGTCTGCCAAGAGGCAAGACCAGAAATGACACCAAAGTTAGAAGTAATATAGGATATTTAGGGAGATGACAAAGCTTTGCTGATATTTGCAAAAAGGAGAGAAAAATAAAAGCATGAAGAGACTGAAAAGGCATAAAAATATAGGCAGCCTTAACATGAACAGCTAAGAAAATTAATATAAAAACATGCACACTTCCCCTCATAAAGAACCTTAACTTGGTGATAAATTCCTTTCAAAAAGAATTCCTTTCAAAACAAAAGGTCAATCTCTCCAATTTAGATAGGTGTATTACTTTAACATTATGTCCAAGTTTTACTGTGTCAAACTTTTTCAGGTTCTGAGGGTGTGGTGCAACGTGGATAATGTCATCACCCTAGTTTTACAGATAAGAGTGACAAAGCATCTAGTGACATGAATACTCTGCAAGGCCACCTCTCACTGTCATAATCATCGACACACGTAGGCCTTTTTTTTTTTTTTTTACATTAAACTAAGGCAGCTGCATCTAGCCAAAATATGACTCTGAACTCTCACCTCTCCTTCTCCAGTCTGAGCAAGCTCTGTGCATGGCTGGAGACCCTAAGAGTGTATCTCTGAAAACCCCAGACCACCCCTTGATTTACTGACCAAGATCCACACCTACTCCCACCTCGGAATGTCAGACATCATAAATTTGATGGAATCTAGAGAAGAGACTCCCCTGCAGGTTGGGCTCATAGTAATCTCATCTAGAGTCGGTTAAATATTTCTGAGGGAAGAGGAGAAGTTAACTATAAATAAACCATCGCTATTCAGGCCTCCCATCAGTTGCTTTCACTGAAGATGGAGAAATGTATAACCCACTGCTTTAAATCAGGGCTCTTGTCACCTGAGCTAGAAATGTGATAAATACCAAAGTATCCTAAAAAGGATTATTTAAGAAAGAGTTAAAAATATATAGAGAATATATTTTCCAGTTATATACCTTGATTTATGCTTTTTATGCTTATGTTATTTCTCAAATTGTTAAGAGTTTAGCACTTTGACCATTCTGTCCTGAATTAAAACATATCTATTTCAAAACTGCAAAATTTCATATTCTATTTTTCCTAGCCTACCTATATTCTTATAAAAAAGAACTAAATTCCAACCCTTTATTCTTATTAAACATCTCTTAGAGCTTTAGATAAAAGTATACGATAAAGTCCCACTATTGCTGTACTTTCTGTCTGGGTCATGACCAGACAGAATTCTTTATGAATTCGCCTGCACCGGTATGAATTCTCCTGCAGAGGAACAGATGTAATATTTTTCGTCTCAAGCTTGTACCATTTGCTTGGAACAGTAGTAACGTTTCAGCCCAGAGGAGGCTCAAGGGCTCCCCTATAATTCCATAGGCAATTCAAGATAATCTGAAGGTAGAAGACCTGAGTTCTCACTTGTTCACACAACTTGCCAATTACACGATCTTAGATAAGTCATTGGGTTAGTCTCATCACAACCACTTTACAGATGAGAAACAATCTACCACTTTCCCTACCTTTCCAGCAGGATGTGTCTTAGATGGCTCAACTCCTAGTCTGCCAATCTTCCTCCCTCCTTCCCTTTCTCCCTCTCTCCATCCTTCTTTCTTTCCTTTATATGTCAAGATCTTCCTGTCTGAATTAAGTTGTCCTAGGTATTATGAGAAACACCAAGGTCAGAAATGACCTTAAGGTGCTTAAAACTTTACAGGAAATTCTACTTCTATATATGTTAAGTGATGGAAAAGAAACACAGATAACATGCTCTAAGAGTTACTTCCTGCTGAAGGGGTTGAGAAAACCTCCTGGAGAAAGAAGTTTACCAGCCAGCTGCTGAAGCCTGTATAAATCTGCAGATGATGGGGAAGAAAGGTGTACCAAGGAAAAGGCTAGCAGCCACAAAGGCACAGAGGATGAAAAGCAGGGGCACAGAGAGGAAGGATTGAGTTGTGCTGCCAGAAATCTAGAACTCTCTGAAAGAGAACAGGAAAAAAAAGAAAAAAAGAAAAAAAAAGAAAGGTAGATTGTGGAGGGCCTTGCCGTTAGACTGAGTTTGGATGCCAATACCATCCTCACCCATGACTCCTCATGCAACCAAATTCCCTATCTGGATAAACTATACAGTATACCTCAGTCTTCTGAACTTCTCCCTCACTTACCAATTAGAACAGTCCATTTTTCCAGATACCACTCAAATGTGTCCTCTATTAATTTTCATCTGCATTTCTCAAACAGTCTACTGCCTCCAGTCTGGTCCCACTGCCATGCATCATGCATTCTCCACACTAAGATGAGACTGACCCAAAATGCAATCTTATCACATTACTCCCTTGTTTAAAAGGCTTCAGTGATTACTTGTTTCTCACAGATAACACTCCAATGCCTTATGTAAGATACACGGTGTTTTGTGATCTGGACCCTCTCCAGGCTTCATCCTCTGCCTCTCCCACCCAAGCTTCCTTCGCTGTTGCCACACTGAACTCTCTGAAGTTCCTTAAACTACCAAGCTCCCCTGTCCCTCTGTATCTTTGAATTTGTTGTTCCTTCTGGATGGAATCTTTCTTCCTTTCTCTGACTAGATAATACCTACCCTTTTCTTTTAACATTCAAATCATGATTTAACATTGTTCTGGAAGTACTAGCCAATGCAATTAGATAAAAGAAAAAATAAAAGTTTCAAATACTGGAAAAAGGAAGCAAAATTAGCATTTGTAGATATAATTGTATATCTAAAAATATAAGAGAATCAACTAAAAAAAGTAAACAACTGTAGAGTTCAGTAACAGAATAGTTGCAAAATTAATATACAAAAGTCAAAATGTGTCTGTACACAAATGGTAACCAGTTAAGAACTATAAGATCAGAAAGTATTCTTTTATTAGAGTATAAGAAAAAATTTTAAATCTAAGAAATATTTACCAAGACTTGTAAAGGAATATATATATGTACACAAATATATATATGTGTATATATATATATATATATAAAAATATAAATTCTACCAGAAAGACAAATCTTTCTTCTAGATAGAAAGATCCATTGCAATGTAAGTTTCCCAAAGGCATGGCTCCTTCTCTGCCTTGTTCATTCAAAGTACCAAGCACCCTGCCTGGAACAAGGCAGGCATTCAATAAATACCAACTGAACAAATAAATGTCTAAAACAATCTAAAAGTGCAATGTGATAACAATAAAAATACAAATAGAATTATCTGAGAAAACTCGACAAAGATATCAGTCTTTCCCTTGAAAAATACACATGAAGATCATTTCTCACCTATGAGATGAGCAAAAGTTCAAGTACCCAGCATTACTGAAGACATGGAGAACTAGAACACCCAAATGTTATTTGTGAAACTATACATTAATATAGTCTTTTGAAAGGGCAATTTGTTAATATCTATCAACATTTAAAATGTGTATTTTCTTCAAGCAATTTCTTAGTTGGAATTAATTCTGTAGATATGTTCACATATTTATGTGTAAACATATGAAAGTATGCCCCTTGTTACTGTTAGAAAGAAGAAAAAAGGGCCGGGCGCGGTGGCTCACACCTGTAATCCCAGCACTTTGGGAGGCCGAGGCGGGCGGATCACAAGATCAGGAGATGAGACCATCCTGGCTAACACAGTGAAACCCCGTCTCCACTAAAAACACAAAAAATTAGCCGGACGTGGTGGCGGGCGACTGTAGTCCCAGCTACTCTGGAGGCTGAGGCAGGAGAATGGTGTGAACCCAGAAGGCGGAACTTGCAGTGAGCTGGCATCGCGCTACTGCACTCCAGCCTGGGCGACAGAGCGAGACTCCATCTCAAAAAAAAAAAAAAAAAAAAGAAGAAGAAAAAAAAAGAAAGCAGTCTAAATACCTATCAATAATAGACCTATTACATACGATATACCCAAACAATTGAATACTAATACAGCCATCCTAAAAAACTGAAGGAGACCTATATGGAATAAAACAAAAATAAGTCTATGATCTAGTGCTAAAATAAAAAAGGCAGAAAAACATGTTTAGTATAATCCCATATATGTTTTAAAACTACAAAATTATGCTTACATTCTGAGATGTTACCTTTGGTAATGGAGTCGGGGAGATAGAAGCAAACTTCACCTCAAGCAAAACAAAAAGATGTTTGCTGTTGTTTTTACCATACGCACATACTGACTTCCTCTCAGGCACTCCCTCTTCAGGAGGTGTCCCAGTGAGGAGAGATGCCTGTCCGCTTTGCATCCACAGCACTCAGTACACCACTCCACTCCACTACAGGACCTCTACATTCACAGCATTACTCGCTAGCTTCCCAAATCAGCGGAGAGCTTCTTTGAAGGCAGGAACTGTCTTCTTTTTTCTGTATTCTCAACACCTCTCAGAGTGCCTAAAACCCAGTAACCATTTCAAAAAGGCTGGATGAAAGAAGGAAGAAGGTGGGCAGGAAAGGAAAGAGAAAAGGATGGTCCTATATGAAGATTAACCAGGTAGCCATATATAGCACTATTTACAAAAGGTAGAATCGGGGCCTGGCACAGTGGCTCATGCCTGTTAATCCCAGCACTTTGGGAGGACAAGGCAGGTGGATCACCTGAGGTCAGGCGTTCGAGACCAGCCTGGCCAACCCTGTCTCTACTAAAAATAAAAAAATTAGCTGGGCGTGGTGGCGGATGCCTGTAATCCCAGCTACTGGGGAGGCTGAGGCAGGAGAATCACTTGAACCTGGGAGGCGGAGGCTGCAGTGAGCCAATATCGTCGCGCCACTGCACTCAAGCCTGGGCAACAAGAGCAAAACTCCAACTCAAAAAAAAAAAGAAAAGGTAGAATCGGGAGACAAGGAGGGCTGAGAGGTCAGAAAGAGAGAGACAATTAGAACGAAGAATGGAGAAGAGTCTAGTTCTCTTACAGGAATGCCTTGACGTCTGTGAGCTGGACAGCCAGGTTCACTTCAGAGCAGCTAGGAAGTAGTAATTTCCAGCTCCAAAATTTCAGGCATTTTCAGTGAGAAAGAAGCTGTGCCTAGAAGCCACTGCCACAGTTTCTACAATGACACATGTGCCTTGTGATTCCTTCACACAAGGAGGAAGGCCCAAGAGCAGCTTCTGACTGCTCCATCTCTTTGCTGGAAGTAGCTAGAAGCCTCTGCCACAATCTTGAGCAAATGACTATAGCAATCCGTAATGCCTCTAGATCACTTCTGCTTATTATTTTCCTCACAGAGTGTTGGAAATATTAATTGAGGTAATACACGTAAAGCACTCAGCACAGTCCCTGGCAGAGAGTAAGCACTCAAAATACAAGCTATTATTATTAAGTTGCTTACAGAAGTTTTTCAAAAGCTCTAAGCATTACAATTGCAAAAGTCACCAGGATGTCTTTGATTTCCAACAAGACCCATGCCTCCTTACTTATCTCTGCAATAAATAGACAGTCTTTCTAAGCACATTTAAAACACACTGGAAGCTGCTGCTTCCGTATTTTTTACTTTTGTCAGTGTTTCAAAATTATGCTGCCCTTATCAGGCCCCAAGTATAAAAAGCACACTCTCATCTTAGAAAGCTAGAATTTAAATAACCTTTACAATTGTAGTACATTTTTCCTTCCACCCACCCTGACAGCTGGACCATGCCTCATGTGGCTAGCACTGGAATTCACTTACCACAGCAGGAGGGTCATTCCATTCTTCATAGGAGATGGCAGCATATGGATAGATCCGGTCATTGATAATCTGCAGGGTGGCCAGGGCAATGGCTTTAATTGACTGGAAGTACGCTTCCCAGAACCACCGGGCCTATAAAGAAAACAATGCTGTTTTAAGTGAGCAAGCGAGACAGAGTGGGAAAACTAGATACTCTATCATAGTCAACTCCAGGTTTGGCTAATTCCTTTATTCCCAAAGTTGTAGGGATGGGGGTGCCTAGGGCATATGCTCCCTGCTGTTCAAGCCAGCTGCCATCAGAAGTTGGCACTTATCAAATGCAGTCAAAATAAAATGAAATGCACATTGGATTCAATTAAGATAGAAGATAAATTATGTGATGATGAGAATATCCATGTGTTATGGCAGAGTTTATAGTATTTTGTCTTATATAACATAAAGTGCACAAATCTTGTGTACAGCTCAATGAATTTATACATATGTACATACTCTTACAATTAGTATCCAGATAAAGATATAGAACATTCCAGCATTCCAAAAGATTCCCTCATGCTATTTCCCAGTCAGTATCTCATCCCTCTGAGAATAACCATTATGCTGATTACAATTGTGGTGTCTGCTCTTGAATTTCATATTAATGGAATCAAACAGTATTTACTCTTCTGTGTCTGATTTGTTTTGCTCAACACTTACAATATCTAAGTCAGGTTATGGTATCAAGGTTATGCTGGCCTTATAAAATGAGGTGGAAACCATTCTCTCTTTTTCTGTTCTTCGAGAACTTTTATGCAAGATCAGC
Organism: Pan paniscus; assembly: GCF_029289425.2. Lineage (NCBI taxonomy): Eukaryota > Metazoa > Chordata > Mammalia > Primates > Hominidae > Pan > Pan paniscus. Next base: position 46,385,246 of record NC_073258.2, on the reverse strand, counting down.
ATTATTTCTTCCCTGAAAGGTTTTAGAGGAATTCCTCAAAGAAGCCATCTGGGCAAGGGTATGGGTGGGTGTATTGGTGTGTGTGTGTGTGTGTGTGTGTGTGTGTGTGTGTGTGTGTGTGTGAATGTGAACGTTTTAAATTATGGATTAATTTTCTTTCATAGCCATAGGATTATGCATGTTTTTCTGTGTGTATGTCAGTTTCATAAACAGTGTTTTTCAAGGGATATGTTCATTCCATCTAAATTGTTAAATTTATTGAAATAAAGCTGTGCATTCACATCCATTTAACACCTGTAGAATCTATTGTAATACATCTCTTTTCATTCCTGATACTGTTGTGTTTTCTCTTTGTACTTGATCAGTCTTAGTAGAGCTTTATCAATTTTGTTAATCTTTTTTTAAAAATCGACTTTTGATTTTGTTGATTTTCCACATCATAATTCTTTCTATTTTGCTAGTTTTTGTTCTGATTTTATTATTTCCTTCTATTTTGGAGGAGTTTAATTAATTTTGCTTTTAACTTCCTAAAATTAAAGTTTAGATCATGATTTCAACCTTTCTTTATTTTTAATATAGGCATTTAAAGTTATAAATTTCCCGCTATGTGCTATTTAAGTGCTTCCTGCACATTTACATATCATTTTCATCATCATTTAGGCAAACAATGTTCTAATTTCCTTTGTATATTGTTTAATTTCCAAATATTTTTATTTTTTCTATTTATCTTTCTGTTACTGATTTCTACTTTGACTGCACTTTGACTGCGCTGTGGTCAGAGAACGCATGTGATTTCAATACTTTGCAATTTATTTAAACTTGATTTATGGTCCAGCACATTGTTTATTTTTATAAATAATCTATGTACACTTAAAAAATGTATATTCTGCAGTTGATGGGTATAATTTTGTTTAAATATTCTATATCCTTATTGGTTTTTGTCTGCCTGCATGTGTGCCTATGGATTGTGTGGGGTGTGTGTGTATATTTATATACATATATATGTAAGTATTTCAAGTTTATAAATACATATTTCAAATTTGTACCCTCAAAGCTTGTCTATTGCGAAAAGCATATACAGGTTGAGCATCCTAAATCCAAAAAACTCAAATCTAAAATGCTCCAAAATCCAAAACTTTTTGAGTGCTGACATGATGCTCAAAGGAAATACTCATTGGAGCATTTCAGATTCCCTAAAATCTAAAAAAAAATCTGAAATCTGAAATACTTCTGCTCCCAAGCATTTTGGATAAGGGATAATCAATCTGTTACTGGGTTTTAATATATTATCTCATCCAAAAATATTTGGTTCCTAATTACAAATATAGTCGATTTATACTTAATTTACATTACTGATACGGCTGAGTAAATGTATGATCATTCTATTTGTTTCCTATTTATCTCTTCTTTGTTACTTTAGTTTTTTCTCACCTTTAGAATTGATCAAAAAATTTTTATTATTATTCCACATTTTTGTTCTTCGTTAGGTTGCTAGTTATTTAGTCTTTTGTTATTGTTTGAGTAGCTTTCCTAGCAACTACAGTAAACATCATTGCTTTATTATATTACGTCTCAAACTAATGATTTTATAATTTATCAGCTCTCTCCTATCTGCTGTGCTATTATTGTCAAATATTTTTCATCTACATATTTTAAATCCCACAAGACATGTTTTATATTTATTTATTTTTATTATTTATTTTTGAGACAGAGTCTCACTCTGTCACCCAGGCTGGAGTGCAGTGGCGCGATCTCGGCTCACTGCAACCTCCACCTCCCAGGTTCAAACGATTCTCCTGCCTCAGCCTCCTGAGTAGCTGGGATTACAGGCACGCACCACCACGCCCGGCTAATTTTTGTATTTTTAGTAGAGATGGGGTTTCACCATGTCGGTCAGACTGGTCTCAAACTCCTGATCTTGTGATCCGCCCGCCTTGACCTCCCAAAGTGCTGGGATTACAAGCAAGAGCCACCGCATCTGGGGACATCATTATTTTTTAAAGTAAATTTTCACCATATATTTACCCTTTCTTTTCTTAATGCATATCTGAACTTCCATCACATATCATCTTCCTGCTAATTGAAGAATTTATTTTGTTATTTATTTCACTGTAGAATTAGTGGATGACTCTTTTATTTGTTTGAAAGCTTCTTTTTACCCAAATAATTTTTGAAGGATACTTTTGATAGGTAGAGAATTCTAGGTTAGCAATTTTCTTTCAGAACATTCAAGATATACTTCTACTGTGTTCTGGCTTCATCCAATTTTTCATTAATAAATCAGCTGACAATCTTACTGGTGCACCTTTGAAGACAATATGCTTTTTATTTCTGACCGCATTTAAGCTTTCTCTGTCTTTGGCTTACAGTAATTCAACTATGACATACCTAAGTGTGGCCCTTTGTATTTATCCCACTGAGGATTGTAGCGCTTCTTCAATTTGTGGTTTGATGCTTTCCACTGATTTTAGAAAACTTTCGGCCAATATTTCTTAAATATTATTTCTGTTGCACTCTCCTCTTCTGAGACTCCAAATATAAATATATGTGAAATATATTTCACAATGTTTTCAATATATCTCATGTATCTCTTATTCTCTTTTCAGTATTTTTTCTCTCTGTGCTTCAATCTGGGTGTTTTCTACTAACTTTTCTTCTGGTTCAATAATCTTCTAGCCCTTTTTCTTTGGTGTTTAAACTGCTATTAAACCCATGTATTAAATTCTTAATTTCATTCCTATATTTTTCAGTTCCAGAATTTCCATTTGATCTTGTCAAAAGTAGATTTCATATCTTTGTTGAAATTGGAAACCATCATTCTCAGTAAACTATCGCAAGGAAAAAAAAACCAAACACCGCATATTCTCACTCATAGGTGGGAATTGAACTACGAGAACACTTGGACTAAGGAAGGGGAACATCACACTCTGGGGACTGTTGTGGGGTCGGGGGAGAGGGGAGGGATAGCATTGGGAGATATACCTAATGCTAGAGGACGAGTTAGTGGGTGCAGCGCACCAGCATGGCACATGTATACATATGTAACTAACCTGCACACTGTGCACATGTACCCTAAAACTTAAAGTATAATAATAATAAAAAAAGAAAGTCTCCTTCTTTTATTCTACTTTCTTGAACATAATCAGTTTTTGACTGATAAACTCCAATATCTGAGTCACCTGTGGATATCTTTCTACTGTCGTTTTTCTCTTCATTTTGGTCATTTGGTCTCAATTTTAGCACACTTCTTAATTTTTTATTGGATGGCAGACATTCTGTTTAGAACCTGTAGAGGTTCTGGATGATTCAGATTATCTTCCTCCTAAGACTGTAACTTATTCTTTTGGCAGGTGTAAGAGTACAGTCAGGCCACTTTAATCCTGTCAGAGGTCCTGTCAGAGCCCTGTGTCAGGGCTAGCTTATTTCAGCTTTCCCTTATGCTTAAAGTGTGGTCTTTCTAAGGCCTCCAATTAAAGCCTGGGTTATTTGTATTTGCCAGGGCCCCTCTACCTTGGCAGGCCTTGAATACCAACCTCTCACCAGCACTGTATATGGCTGCTGAAATATCTGCACTGCTCACTACATTCCCAACTGCTGCTTTTTACTAGGATTCTTGGAGTCTTGCTCTGATCATGTGTACCTTAGGAGTTGGCAAACACTCTAAGGGAAGATTACGAGCACATTTTTCACTTTCTTCCTTGTGGTTTTCTTTCTCCTGGGATTTTGTGTTTCAGATCCCAAATACTTTAATAGGCCCTAACTCCAACCTCTAAGTCCTGTAGGACTGCTGCTTTCTGCTGGGACCCCATACTCTTGGGTAGAGAATTGGCAAGTACCGTCAGAGAAGATGCCAGAGTGACTATGTAGCTCAATTCCAAGTGCTTTCTTCCTCTCAGGAATGGTATTCCCTCAAATACTGTGTTAGTGGTTCTACAATGCCTGTAAGCAGTTGTTTTAAATAAACTTTTAAAATTTTTTCTTCTTTTGGCAGGAGGGTTGCTCCAGTATCAGCTATTCTTTCCTGGTCCAATATAGTCTTTTGAAAGAAGGCAGTTTCTTATCCGAGCAGAAGTTAAACTCAGTTCCTAACAAAAGCAGGATGCTAGTCTATATGATCTCTCCAGCTTCATTCAGATCTATGATTCCACTCAAAACCAGAGGCTATTTGGATTTATGCAAGGGAGTGAACATGTGAAAATTTAACATGGGGAAATTGTAAGGATAACCCAAAAGGGTGAAGGAAAAAGATACTTTCTAGTGTAGATGTGCTTACTCTGCTTCTGTTTCCTGAGCAAGTGTTCTATCCATGAGTTAAAAGCCTAGGGTAACTTGAGTTATGTAACTATTATCATCTCCACTAACTAATAAGAAGAAAGCAAAGCATGCACAATGAGAATGTCTCCTACTCAAAGAAAAGCTGAAATACAGATTTAGCTTTCAAGGGTATCTGACTTTCTCAAGTTGTCCAGAAGTTGGTCATCTGGGTACACAGCTGGCTGCCTCCCTGCTACTGCTTCTTAGATATGCCCTATTCACTACAATCTCAATCCTGCTTAAATTCATGTTACTGCTTTCTCTCCTATCATCCAGCCAAAATGTTTACATTTTATGAGACCTGAAATAACGCATCTTCCCTATGAAACCTTTACTGATCACTTTCTGTTATCACCAATCTCCCCTTACTATGAAATCCCTTAGCCCTTACAGCCTTTGCCATACACATTAGTTGTTATATACTGTTCTATAATTGTTTTTCTGTTGTTTCAGAGGATTACTTTTTTCTCTCCAGCTAGACTGTGAGTTCCTTGGAAATAGATATTGGTATTTTAAAAATCAGCAACCTTGCAAATGTTAGTGTTCTACCTGCTGCAGAGCACTTTTATATTCATGATTTCATCTGCTCTTCACAACCAGTTTGTCACTTATTTGGGACAGTTTCATTTTATAAATGAGGAAACTAAGATACAAAGATATTAAGGAGCAGAATCACAATTCAAATCCATGACTCCTAACTAAATTCAGACCTTTTTTCTACCCCATTCCAGAGCATTAAGAGCACCAGCACATAGCAAGTTTTAGAAAATCATCCTTTTTCAAGAAACTGAAAGGTGTAAAAATTTACAAAGCATCAGGCCAAACATAAACACATATATATCCTGAATATTTATCTCCTTTTCTACCCAACTGGGTCTATCATCATATATTCTTTTAAGTCATATTCAAATTAAACCACATTCCAACTTAAGCATTCCAAAGCCTTATGCTCACATATAATCACAGTGGAGACAGCAGCTTTTGGGATTTATAGAAAACAATAATTGGTAAGAAATCCACCCAGGACACCAGCCAAAGGCACAAACGCACAACTGAACTTCTAATTTAAGATGTCTCAAATCATCTCACCCTGTCCACCAAATTGCAATTCACTCAGAAAGGAAGCAAGTTTTGCCAGTAATCATAGCTCAAGTGTCTCAGCCTAGGGATAAGTGAACTTCTCAGGCTTAATTGTTTCTGCAGGTCTTCTGTAATACCTTGAAATGTTCAGAAGGTATTATAATTTATAGCCCCTCCAGGGCTTAGTATAGCCTGCTTGTCCACAGAGAGGAAGGAGTTTTCAGCTACGCTGGCAATGTACGAAAGCACCACTATTCTCATCCAGAGAGCAAATGCAAATAAGTGCTTATTATGGCTTTTTCTCCCCTAAAACATGGTCCACATTTATATCTATCTTAAAAGTGTGAATGAGAGATTCTTCAGCAGCTATGCAAATTCCCCAGTCACTCTAAACTGTGGAAGGTACACAGTTGAAGAGTTAGGTTACAGGTGAATAGATCATACCAATATAACCTTGAACAAAGCATTTAAACTTTCTTGGTTAATCAGATTCCACAGTGATTTTGTTTATAAAACACACAGATTTCACAGCATAAGAACTATATAATTCCTAGGATATTTTCAAACATGAGAATTATAAAGCTTCTCTAGGGCAGGGACTGGGCCAGCTTAAAACTATCATGGGCAAAATGGAACTCCAAATTGAAACTGCTATTTCAGTTTATACATCAATTAAATGTGATTAATTTCTTAATTTTCAGTAATGCAAAGGCAATGGGATTAGCAATAATAAGTATTTAAGAGAAGCCAGTGTGGCATAGTGGAAAGAACAACAGTTATAGAGCATCTTGAGCAATTTTAAGTTACTTAACCTCTCTGTTTTTTGAAATAAGAGAAAACAGCCCACCGACATAAAATAAAGCTGTCAACAGAACCTAACTCAAAGATGACCAAGATGAAGGAACTATTAGACAAGGACTTTAACTATAATTAATATATTAAAGGATCTAGTGAAAAAGGTGGACAACTCGCAGGAACATATGGGAATTTTTGGTAGAAAGATGGATAATATAAAAAACAGTCAAATAAAAATGCTAGAAGTGAAAAAACAGTATTATAGATGAAGAATTCCTTTGACAGTCTTAGCACACTAGACAGAGCCAAGAAAAGAAAGAGAGAGCTTGAAGAAAGAACAATAGAAATTATCCAAACTGAAACACAAAAAGAAAAAAGAGTGGGAGGGAAAAATCTAAAACAGAGTACTCTAGAACTGTAGGACGATATCAAACACTCTAATATAGTGTAACTATAGTCTCAGAAGAGGAGAGAGGGGGAAGTGGAGAACAAGGCAGCAGATGTATTTAAAGGAAAAAGAGCTAAGAATTTTCCAAAATTAATGAGAAAACAGCAAAACACAGACCCCAAAACCCAAGAGAACCAAGACAGATTAAATAAAGCATTCACTTGCTCCATCAAGAAGTTTAAGAAACAGCTGCACTGTTAAAAAGGCAAATCTTCTCCCTCTTAGCAAATGAGGAGATTCAAGAGATCCGAGCTACAGGAAACTTTCTCTTAACACACTAACATTGACAGAACCATTTATTTCAGGTGAACAGCTGGAAAATATTTCCATGCATCACGGATTTATTTTTCAAAGCTGTGTCTGAAGATAAGCCTGAAAACTTCCAAAGAGATTCTAAGCCTTTCCAAATACATATGCCAAAGGCTAATTATTCCTTTTCATTTGTTTGCTTTAGCAAAATAGTAGCAACGAGCATTCCCAACTTTCCAAAGCCCTGTGTCCAACAGGCTCTTTGGTGCTCACTGGTCCTTTTGACAGCACAAGAGCAGGGAGTCTGGTGTCCTTCCTGGACAATCTCATACCAGTCTGAAGGTCCCAGAGATAGGCTCTAATAATCTTCATCTGACAGCTCAAAAAGCTCAATAATAAGGCCAAATTATAACCCAAGCATCCTTACTTTTAGTTTAGAATTACTGTAAGCAAGATTTTTTGTTTATTCTTTTACATACTCCATTTTCATAAATATAAGAGTTACCTGACAACTAACTTAAAATTAGAGGGAAAAAAATATCAGCAAAACCCTTTAAAGGCACTTCTTGTGGACTGGAGGTTTTTGAAGACATTTACTATGCCCATGTTACCAGTTTCTCCAGAAGAGCAGAGGAAGTTCACAAATATCTGATATCCCTTTAACTTGGAGATCCAACAAACAGCAATTAATAGAACTTACTTTCTTTAACATAAAAAGGGATTTTGAAGCAAAAAGGTTAATATACCTGGGATTTATCCACATACTAATCATTTTCTTTACTTAAAATATTTATTTTGTTAATTTAGTTGTATGTAAAACACCTTGCCGCATAAAACATGAGATGGCTTTTTTTCACTTCCTTATTCATGAAGCTGTTTTATTTGCCTTCTCCACATGCAACTCCTGGAAACATGTTTCTATTAATCCAGTACATTTTTCCAGCCCCACCATCTTCACCTATCAGTTACATAAAGACAGTAATTTAGGAACCCACCCATATGGCACTTGCTGAAAGTTTATAGAAAGCCACACACAATGGTTCACCTAACTGCAGCAGAATTCATTTTATAAGTTTTTGGTAGGTTTCAGTATTTTTCTATTGCTTTGCCATGCAAAGTGGTAACTGCTTTTTTTGTTTGTTTGTTTTTTGTGTTTTGTTTTTTTTTTTTGATATGGAGTCTCACCTTGTCCCCCAGGCTGGAGGGCAGTGGTGCGATCTCGGCTCACTGCAACCTCAGCCTACTGGGTTCAAGCGATTCTCCTACCTCAGCCTCCCGAGTAGCTGGGATTACAGACGTCTGCCACCATGCCTGGCTAATTTTTGTATTTTTAGTAGAGATGCGGTTTTGCCATGTTGGTCAGGCTGGTCTTGAATACCTGACCTCAGGTGACCTGCCTGCCTCGGCCTCCCAAAGTCCTGGGATTACAGGCATGAGCCACTGAGCCCAGCTGGTAATTGCTTTTATAACTTTTTATTTTGTAATACTTTTAGACTTAGTGAACAGTTGCAATAGTAGCCAGAGAGTTCTCAAATATCTGGAATGCCCCTCATCCAGCTTCTCCTAATGTTAACATCTTACATCACCATGGTACAATTATCAAAACCAAGAGGTTAACATTGGTACAATTCTATTAACTAAACAACATACTTTTTTTCTTCTCCAGATTCCCAGTTTTCTCCTAAAGTCCTTTTTCTGTTCCAGGATCTAATCCAGGACACCATAGTGCATTTACTTGTCATGTCAGCTCAGTCTCCTCTAATCAGGGACAGTTTCTCAGTCTTTCCTTGTCTTTCATGACATTGACATAGTTGACAGTACTGGTCAGGACTTTCATATAGAATGTCCCTCAGTTTGGGTTTATCCGATGTTTTCTACTTATTAGATTGAGGTTATAGATTTTGGAGAATACTACAGAGATGACGTACCCTTCCCTTCACACTCCATCAGGGGACATATGCTACCAATATGACTTATTAAAAGTAACGTTAACCTTGCTCACATAGTTAAGGTGAGGTCTGCCAGGTTTCCCCACTGCTAAATTACTACTGTTCCCATCCCATAGTCTATGCTCCCTAGAAGCAAGTCACTATGTTCAGTCCATACAGAAAGGGAGAGTAATGAAGCTTCACCTCCTGGAGGAAGAAGTATCAAAGAATTTAGCACACTATTTTTAATGTACTTTGAAAGGATTAAAAACTATGAAATTGTATTCACTGAATATTACTTTTTTTTTTTAAGAGCCAGGGTCTTGCTCCATTGCCCAGACTGGAGTATAGTAGCTATTCACAGGCACAATCATTGCACACTACAGCTTCAAACTCCCAGGCTCAGGTGAACCTCCTGTCTTGGCCTCCTGAGCAGCTGTGGCTAGAGGTGCATGCCATTGATCCTGGCTTACAATTTTTTAACATACATAAAGTATGGCATTCTGTCAAAATCTTTAAACTTATGGGGATTTGTGGCTGGAGAAAAATATTTAAATGTTTTCTTTCCTCAGTAATAAGTTCACAGCAATAAAAAATCTGACATTTGCCTTAAATGTTAAGTTGAAGCCTGCTAACATATCTCACCTATTTAAAAGTATATAGCCACTTTTTATATTTAAAATCTTAGAGATGAAATCTACTGAGACTTCAGATATTTCCAAAATTCCAACTGCTTCTAGTCCCACACTTTAATTTTATTTTGATGTATATGCCAAATTATCATACAAAAATAAAGTAAGCATCCAACTTAATGTGGAAAATGAAACAAATCCAAGAAAATCAGTAGAAGTAATTAATGAATAAGAAAACAGAAAAAGGATACAAATGTGAAAATAAATCCAAGAGCTTTCCATAGATTGGCTAAGAAGGAAACCCTAAAGAATCAGCTAAAAACCTATCAGAACTAATAAGCAAGTTCAGTAAATTAGCCAGCTACAAAATAATTTGTTAAGTAAATAACTAAAACAAATACCCAGACCCTTATATCCCAGCAATACCCCATGAGAGTTTACACACACACAATCAGTAGCAGAGCTCTTCCCATTACCCCAGCTTCTCACAGTCCAGATTATTCTTCATCCAAAATCCATTCAATATCCTTCAAAATCCTTTGCACTTAACATATCTAAACTTCTCACCCACTATTTTCACCATGCTTCTGCTAGTCCAGGCAAGTCACTTTCTCCACTGGCCCACAAACACATGATCATTACTCTGTTCATGGTATTCCCTTTTTCTGGAATGCCATCTTCATGTTCTTCCATCTACTAAAACCCTGTCTGGGGGTTTCTGGTTTCCAGTATGGCACTTAATAAGCTTAGAAGTCACCATTCTGTCCTAACACAAGTAAAAGGCTGAAATGAAAAAATCAACACCTTTTCTCCAATCTATCAAGCAAATGAGGTCACATCACAAACAGCTGCCTTGGAAACTGAAGAGATGGGCAGGTGAATAGAGAGAATCACAACTTACTGGAGCACAAACCTCTCCAGGAACCAGTGCCAGGGTAGGAAAACCTTAACTGTAATTGACAAATTGCTGGAGGCTCAGTGTGGACAAGTCTGAGAGTTTAAAAACTCCAGGGAAACCCAGTCAGGGAGGGAGATGGGGGCATCCCCACACTTCCAGAGTTTTACCACCAGAATTTGTTCAACCAGGTTCTCACAGAGAATACTAGAGAACAACCCCTTGGTGCTTCTAGAAAGGGGAAGGGAAAGTAACCATTCTGAAATACACCAGAGCATTTTGTTCTTAACAAGATTTGCCCTCAGGAGAAACTATTTTACAAGAGCCTAACCTGTTAGGGTTTTATCAGAGCCTATCCTATTTGTGAGAAAGGAAATAACCAACTCCAGCTGGCTCTAACCTTCCACATAAAAGTGAGGAAATACCCAACTCTAGTCCCCTGTAGCCATCCTGTCCCACCTAAGCAAGGTTGGGGAAAAACTGAGAAGCATTTGTGAAGTTCACAGTCCAGTCCTTCCCCCCACACAATACCACCATACCATTGAAGGCCTATTTCCCAGAGTTCCTTTCACCCAGTACTTCAACAAAAAATTACAAGGCATATTGAAAAGCAAAAACACAGTTTGAAGAGACTGAGTAAGCATCAAAACCAGAATGAGACATGGCAGAGATGCTGAAATTACCAGACCAGAAATTTAAAACAATTATGATTAATATGCTAAAGGTTCTAATGGAAAAAGCAGACAACATGCAAGAACAGATGAATAATTTAAACAGAGAGATGAAAATTCTAAGAAAGAATAAAAAAGAAATGATAGAGATCAAACACACTGTAATGAAAATGAAGATGGGCTCATTATTAAACTGGATACAACTGAGGAAATAATCGCTGAACTTGAGGATATTTTAACAGTAACTTCCAAACCTGAAAAGCACAGAAAAAAAAAGACTGAAGAAAACAAAACAGGATCTCCAACAACTGTAGAACAACTACAAAAGGTATAAATACATGTAATGAAAATACCAGAAGAGAAGAAACAGAGAAAAGAACAGAAGCAATATCTGAAGCAATAATGACTGAGGATTTTACCAAAATAATATCAAGATACCAAACTACAGATCCAGGAAGATCAGAGAACAATAAACAGAATAAATGAAGAAAAAAAAAAAGAACGAAAGCAAAAACCCTAAAAATGTTAAGAAAAGAAAACCCAAAAAACCCAAAAACCCCAAAAACCACACCTAGCATATCATATTCAAACTTCAGAAAATCAAACATAAAGAAAAAAAATCTCTATAGACGCCAGGGGTAGGGGAAAACACCTTACCTACAGAGGAGCAAGGATAAGAATTTCATCTGACTTCTCCTAAAAACCATGCAATAGAAGAAAATGGAGTGAAATATTTAAAGTGTTGAGAGAAAAAAACCACACACTTAAGAATTCTGTACCCTGCAAAATTATCCCCCAAGTGAAGGAGAAATAAAGATTTTCTCAGAAAAAAAATTGAGGAAATTTGTCAGTAGCCTTGCCTTGCAAGAAATGTTAAATGTTCTTCAGAGAGAAGGAAAATGATATAGGTCAGGAATTCAGATCTACATAAGGAAAGAAAGAGCATTAGAGAAAAAGCAAAGGTCAAATAAAATTCCTTATCTTTATTAAAATTAAATTAATTTAAATATTATTAAAAATCAATTTATTAATTTTTAATAAAAATCAATTTATTAAAATTAATTAATTTAATTAAAAATTAAATTAATTTATTAAAATTAAAAATTTTTCAATTCTTACTATTTTGGAAGGAATCTTTCTTTGAGCAGCAGGCCTTGATAGTGGGCTTAAAATATTCATAAACCATGCTATAAACTGATACGCTGTCATCCAGGCTTTGCCATCCCATTTACAGAACAAATAACAGTTTGTTCCAGATGATCACAGCAACAATGTATCGGGTTAATGGCTAAAGTACTCTGGGGTCCTAAATAAACTTGAAAGGCAGTCCAGGCCACAAGGATGGCAATTCCTGGGCAAGTCTGGGCTCAGAACCAGCAGACTCGGGGTGCATGTGGCCTACATATATACACCAGCTGCTGGTACAGTAAAGTGGGTGCTTGTGTCACTGCTCCCCCAACCTCAGGCAGTGCAGCTCACAGCTCCAGGAAAGACCTTTTCCTTCCACTTGAGGAGAGGAGAGGGAACAATAAAGAGGACTTCATCTTCCAACTTGGATACTAGCTTAACCACAGCAGAACAGGGCAGCAGGCAGAGTCCTGAAACCCTCATTCCAGGCCCTAGTTCTAGACACACACTGGGCCAGAAGGAAACTTGCTCCTTTGAAGAGAAGGGCCCAGTGCTGGTAGGATTGAGTCTGCTGCCTTAAGAGCACTGGGCCCTGAATAAACATCAGTGGTACACAGGCAGTTCTCACTGTGGGCCCTGGGTAAGACTTATGGCTGTGCTGGCTTCAGGTATGACCCAGCACATTCACAGCTGTGGTGGCCACTGGGAGAGACTCCTCCTGCTCAGGGGAAGGAGAGAGAAAAGGGGGCTTTGTTTTGCAGTTTGGGGACCAACTTGGCCATAGCAGGGTAGAGTACCAAGTAGACTTTGGGGTCCCTGATCCCAGGCCTTGGTTCCTGGATGGCATTTCTGGACTCACCCTGGGCCAGAGGGGAGACTGCTGCCCCGAAGGGAGTGACCCAGGCCTGAGAGCATTCACCACAAGCCGACTGAAGAGCCCTTGAGCCTTGACTGAACATCAGCCAGTGGCCAGGCTGTACTTGCCATGGGCCAAGGGCAGTGGTGGCCATGAAGAGAGACTTCTTCTACATGTGGAAAGGAGAGGGAAAAGTGGGAAGGACTTGCAGCTTGGATACCAGCTCAGCCACGTAGAATAGAAAACCAAGTAGATTCCTAAGGTTCCCAACTCCAAGCCCTGGCTCCCAGATGGCATTTCTGGTCGTGACTTGGGCCAGGGGTGAGGCCTGCTGTCCTGCAGAGGACATAAGCCAGAATGGATTTGCCACCTGCTGACTGAAGAGCCCCTGGAGCCTGAGTGAACATCAGAAGCAGCCAGGCAGTGGTCACTGCAGGCCCTGGGAAAGATCCAGTGCTGTGCTCACTTTGGATCTGATCCAGCACAGTCCAAGCAGCGGTGACCACAGGAGTGCCTGTGTCACCCATCCCCCAGTTCTAGGCAGCTCATCACAGAGACAGAGACTCCATTTGTTAGGGAGAAAGTAAGAAAAGAGAACAAGAGACTTTGCCTAGTACCCAGCGAATTCTTCCAGATCTTATCCATGACCACCAAGGCTGTACCTTCGTGAGTCCATAAGACTCACAGTACTGGTCTTGGAGTGCTGCCCCCAATGCAGATACGGCTGCAGTGACCAAGATTTAGATCACAACACTCAATTTCCTTTGAATACTTAGAAAGCCTTCCTAAGAAGGATGGGTACAAACAAGCCCAGACTGCAGAGACTACAATAAATACCTAACTCTTCAATGCCTAGACATTGACAAACATCCACAAGCATCAAGAACATTCAGGAAAACATGACCTAGCCAAATGAACTAAATAAGTCATCAGTGACCAATCCTGGAGTGACAGAGACATGTGACCTTTCAGACAGAGAATTCAAATTAGCTCTTTTGAGGAAGCTCGAGGAAATTCAAGACAACAGAGAGAAGGAATTCAGAATTCTAACAGATAAATTTAACAAAGGAGATTGAAATAATTTTTAAAAATCAAGCAGAAATTCTGGAGCTAAAAACTTCCATTCACAAACTGAAGAATACATCAATCTCTCAACAGCAGAATTTATCAAGCAAAAGAAAGAATTCGTGAGTTTGAAAACATAGAGACAGAGGAGACAAAAGAAAACAGAATAAGAAAGAATGAAGCATGCCTACAAGATCTATAAAGTAGCTTCAAAAGGGTGAATCTAAGAGTTATTGGCCTTAAAGAAGAGGTGGAAAGAGAGATCGAGGTAGAAAGTTTATTCAAAGGGATAATAATAGAGAACTTTCCAAACCTGCAGCAAGATGTCAATATTCAAGTATTAGAAGGTTATAGAACACCAAGCAGATTGAACCCCAAAGAAGACTATCTCAAGTCATTTAATAATCACACTTCCAAAGGTCAAGAAAAAAGGAAGGATCCTAAAAGCAGCAAGAGAAAAGAAACAAATAACATATAAAGGAGCTCAAATACATCTGGCAGCAGACTTTTCAGTGGAAACCTTACAGGCCAGAAGAAAGTGACATGACATATTTGAAGTGCTGAAGGAAAAAAGCTTTTAGAGTATATCTGGCAAAAATGTTCTTCAAACATAAAGGAGGAATACTTTCCCGGACAAACAAAGGCTGAGGGATTTCATCAACACTAGACCTGTCTTATAAGAAATACTAAAGAGTTATTCAATCCGAAAGAAAAGGATGTTAACAAGCAATAAGAAATCGTCTGAAGGTACAAAACCCACCGGTAATAGCAAGTCCACAGACACACACAGAATATTATAACACTGTAATTATGGTGTGTAAACTATTCATATCTTGGGTAGAAAGATTAAAAGATGAACCTAACAAAAATAGCTACAACAACTTTTCAAGACATAGGCAGTATCATAAAATATAAATAAAAACAAAATGTTAAAAGGTAGGGAGGAGTGAAGTTAAAGTGTAAGTTTTCATTAGTTTTCTCTTTGCTTGTTAGCTTGTTTTTGCAATCAGTGTTAAGTTGTCATCAGTTTAAAATAATGGATTATAAAATGTTATTTGTAAGCCTCATGGTAACCTTAAACTAAAAAAAAAAATCCTGCAACAGAAACACAAAAAAAATAGAAAGCAAGAAATTAAATCATACTACCAGAGAAAATCACCTTCACAAAAAGGAAGACAGGACAGAAGCAAGGAAAAATAAGAAGATCACAAAACAACCAGGAAACAAATAACAAAATGGCAGGAATAAGTCCTTAACTTATCAATAATACGGAATGAAGAAGAAGGAAACTAGGTACCTATCTCTCACCATGTACAAAAATCAAATCAAAATGGATTAAAGACTTAGACTAAGATCTCAAACCATGAAACTATTCAAAGAAAACACTAGGGAAACTGTCCAGGACATTGGTCTAGGCAAAGATTTCTTGAGTAATACCCCCAAAGCACAGGCAATCAAATGGGCAAATGGGATCACAGAGTTAAAAAGCTTCTGCATAGCAAAGGAAACAATCAACAAAATGAAGAGACAACCAAAAGAATGGGAGAAAATATCTGCAAACAATCCATCTGACAAGGGATTAATAACCAGAATATATAAGGAGCTCAAACAACTTAATAGCAAAAAAAAATCTGATTTAAAAATGGGCAAAATTAAGTCATGTTGTTACAAGACCTGAAAAGGTGCTCAACATCATTGATCATTAGAGAAATGCAAATCAAAACTATAATAAGATATCATCTCCTCCTAGTTAAAATGGCTTTTAACCAAAAGACAGGCAATAATGAACACTGGTGAGGATGTAGAGAAAATGGAACCCTCATACAGTGTTGGTGGGAATGTAAACAGGTACAGCATCTATGGAGAACAGTACAGAGGCTCCTCAAAAAACTAAAAATAGAACTAAACTATGATCCAGGAATCCCAATGCTAGGTATATATCAAAAGAAAGGAAATCAGTATATCGAAGAGGTATCTATACTCCCATGCTTATAATAGCACTATTCACAACAGCCAAGATTTGGAAGCAACCTAAGTGTCCATCAACAAATGAATGAATAAAGAAAATGTGGTACTTATACACAATGGAGAACTACTCAATTGTTAAAAAGAATGAGATCCTGTCATTTGCAACATGGATGGAAATGGAGGTCATTATGTTAAGTGAAATAAGCCAGGTGCAGAAAGACAACCTTGGCATGTTCTCACTCATTTGTAGGAGCTAAAAATTAAAACAACTGAACTCAAAGAGATAGAAGGTAGAATGATGATCACCAGAGGCTGGGAAGGGTGGGGAGTGGTAAGTAGGGATGGTTAATGGGTACAAAAATATAGTTAGATAGAATAAATAAGATATAGTATTTGATAGTGCAACAGAGTAACTATAGTCAACAATAATTTATTGTACATCTCAAAATGACTAAAAGACTATAATTGGAACGTCTGTAACACAAAGAAATGATAAATGCTTGAGGGGACAGATACCCAATTTTCCCTAATGTGATAATTACCCATTGTATGCCTGTATCAAAATTATCTCAGGTACCCTATAAATATATATACCTACTATGTACCCATAAAATTTTTTAATTTTTTAAAAAAACAGAAAACTACAGACCAATATCTCTCATGAAAATAGAAGCAAAAAATTCTCAAAAAAAAAAAAAAAAAACAACCAGTACTCAAATCCAACATTGTGTAAAAAGAATTAAACACCATGATCAAGTGAGATTTATCCCAGGTATGCAAGGCTGCTTCAGCTTTCACAGATCACTTAATGTAATCCACCACATCAACAAGCTAAAGAGAAAAAAATCCAAGAGCACACCAATAGATACAGAAAAAGGATTTGACCAAATCCAATACTTATTCATGATAAAAACTCTCAGCAAACTAGGAACAGAAGGAATATCTACAAAAAAACCTACTGCTTATATCATAATGATGAAAAATTCAAAGCTTTTCTACTCAGACCAGCAACAAGGCAAAGATGTCCCCTCTCACACTCCTTTTCAACACCATACTGAAAGTCCTAGCTAATGCAGTAAGTCAAGAAAAAAAAAAATACAAGGTATATATATTGGGAAAAAAGAAATAAAACTGTCTTTGTTCACAGATAACATGATTGTTTATATAGAGAATCCAACAAAATCAACAACGACAACAAAATGGAACTAATAAGCAGTTACTGCAAGATGGTAGGATATAAGTTTAATATACAAAAATCAATCCCTTTCATATACACTAGCAATGAATAAGTGGAATTTGAAATTTAAAACCCATCACCATTTACATTAGCACTGAAAACAATGAAATAAGTATAAATCTAACAAAATATGTATAAGATCTATAAGAGTAAAAGTATAAAACTCTGATGAAAGATATCAAATAACTAAATAAATGGAGAGCTATTCTATATTCCTAGCTAGGAGGACTCAATATTGTCAAGATGTCGGTTCTTCCCAACTTGAATTATAGATTCAACAAAATTTCAGTAAAAATCCCAGCAAGTTATTTTGTGGCTATCAACAAACTGATTCTAAATTTGTATAGAGAGATAAAGATCCAGAATAGGCAACTCAATATTGAAGAACAAAGTCAGAAGACTGAGACTACCAAACTCCAAAACTTAAAATAAAGCTGCAGTCATCAAGACAATGTGATATTGGTGAAAGAATAGACAGATCAACGGAACAGAATAGAGAGCCCAGACACAGACCTACATAAATATACCCGAATGATCTTTGACAAAGGAGCAAAAACCATACATATGAAGAAAAGACAGTCTTTCCACAAATGGTGCTGAAAAAACTGGACATCAACATACAAAAAAATCTAGACAGATTTTACATCCTTCAAAAAAAATTTACTCACAATGGATCACTGACCTAAATATAAAATGTAAAATTATAAACTCCAGCAGGGTGCAGTGGCTCATGCCTGTAATCTCAGCACCTTGGGAAGCCGAGGCAGGCAGATCACCTGAGGTCAGGAGTTCAAGATCAGCCTGGCCAACATGATGAAAACCCGTCTCTACTAAAAATACAAAGATTAGCCGGGTGTGGTGGTGTGCACCTGTAGTCCCAGCTACTTGGGAAGCTGAGGCATGAGAACTGCTTGAACCCAGGAGGAGGAGGCTGCAGTGAGCTGAGAACACACCACTGCACTCCAGCCTGGGTGATGAAATGAGACTGTCTCAAAAATAACAACAACAACAACAACCCTATAAAACTCCTAGATGATAACTTAGGAGAAAACCTAGATGGCCTTGGTATGGCAATGACTTTTTAGGTACAATACCAAAGATATAACCCATGAAATAAATAATAGATAAGCTGGACTTCATTAATATTAAACACTCCTGATGTGCAACAAATAATGTCAAGAGAATGAGAAAATAAGCCAAAAGGACACGTCTAATAAAGGACTGTTCTCCAAAATAAACGAAATACTCGTAAAACTCTACAATAAGAAAGTGAACAATCAGATTAAAAAATGGCAAAAGACCTGAACAGACACCTTACCAAAGAACATATATAGATGGCAAGTAAGCATATGAAAAGATGTTCAATATCACATATCATTAAGGAATTATAAATTAAAACAACAAGATACAAATACATATCTATTAGAATGGCCAAAATCCAAAGCACTGAGAACACCAAATGTTGGTGAAGATGTAGGGCAACAGGAACTGTCATTCATTCCAGGTGGGAAAGCAAAGTGGTACAGCCACTTTGGAAGATAGTTTGGTAGGTTCCTACAAAACTAAATGTATTCTTACCATGCAAGCCAGCAACTGTACTCCCTGAAGGTTACCCAAATGCACTGAAAACTTACATCTACTCGAAAACCTGCACACAGATGTTTACAGCAGCTTTATTCATATACAAAACATAGAAGGAATCAAGATGCCCTTCAGTAGGTGAATAAACTGTGGTACATCCAGACAATGGAATATTATTTAGCACTGAAAAGAAATGAGCTACCAAGCCATGAAGACACGTGGAGGAAACTTAAATGCATATTACTAAGTAAAAGAAGCCAAACTGAAGGGGCTACATACTATATAATTTCAACTATATGACTTCAAAAAAAGGCAAAACCACAGAGACAGTAAAAAGATCAATGGTTTCCGAGAGTTGGGAGAAGGGAGCAATTAATAGGCAGAGCACAGAGGATTTTCAGGGCAATGGAACTATTCTGTATATTACAATGGTAGACACATGTTTGTCCAAACCCATACAATGTAAAATATCAAGAGTGAACCCTAATGTAAATTAGGGACTTCATGTGATAATGATGTGCCAGTGTAGATTCATGAACTGTAAGAAATGTACCACTATGGTGTTCAGAAAATAGTGGGGTATGTTGGACAACTATGAGGATGAGGGATATATGGGAACTCTTTGTAGTTTCTGCTCAATTTTGCTGTGAACCTAAAACTCTCCTAAAAATCTAAAGTTTATTAATTTAAAAAATCCTATCTGTACTTTAATGTTCATCTCTTCCTTGAAACTAGCCTTAATTCTTTTCTAATTCATCTGACAATTTTTCAAAACAATCAGCATCTATTTTCTGCCCCATTGTAATTCTACGGGGGAAAAGCTTATCTTCCCAGACAGATCAAAAACTCTCTGATGGTTGGCACACAATGTTAAGCAAAATTTACTAGTCCTCACCTATGGGCAAGGACTCAAGAAACCAGCCCATAAATACTACAGCTGTTGTATAATAGGTCTGTGGAGTCTTACAGCTTCTTTATACTAGGATCCTGAATTTCCTCTAGAGTAAGGCCCATGTGTCCCCCCAAATTATCAATGGATTAAGGAGAGAGAACTCCATCCTTAACATCACAATTTTCTCAGCAACAGTAAGGCAAGACTACACGTGCTTTGACCAGTAGAGACTCTTATTTTAAGCTGTGTTGTTCCAGGGGAACAGCTGAGAACCATTTTAAATGTAGCCACTGCCCAGTGCAAGATCTAGTGTATCACACCTTAGTGAACACATATTGCTTTCTTCCCAGGATCTCCTATACAGCCCAATAATTCTTGCTAGGAATTAATTTCTCCTAGGATTTAATCTCAATTTTCTTTTTACCTTATCCCACATTTCCATCCTTCTAAAAATATGTAAGAATGTAGAATCCACGATGGGTTGTTCATTATTGTGGTTTTGTCTTTTTAAAAATAGTCTCCACCCAGTTGGCACATATGTAGTGAAAAGGAAAAAAAAGTTTTAATATTAACAAACACAATTATGAAACTCTGTGCCATACTAAATGGACCTTATTTCTCTCTTTCTCGCCCTTCTCAGGATTTTGACAACTTGCTCATGACCTTACCCCTTGGTTAGCTGCAAAGATCTTGCTTGTTTAAATCTAACTTTCTCCACTCCTAGCATTTTTGTTAACCATCTCTTAACCTCCTCCAGTTTAATCCCATTTCCCTGGTGCTGAGGAAAAAAACGGCTCTACACAATCTTCCAGGCCATGTTTCCCTAGCATGTTCCAAAGAATTTCTGAAGAACTCTCAACATCAGCAGCAGCCCCATCCACATATAAAAAGTTGAATATACAACAATTTCCTCTTTGTGTAGTTTAATTTTGGGGAGTTCTAGATCTATTATTACATCCAAAACTATGAGTCACTCAAAGGTTAGAAAAACAAGAAAATACATGGACCAGCACTCAAATCCTAATCTCAAAACACAGTGGCCTGGAACATTCCCAAAGGCCCATATATAAGCACATGTCATCCATTTCGAAGCATATTACTTCCTTTCATCTCCAGTCTCGGTATTTATATTTGTGGGGGGTAATTAAAGAATTAACATGCAGTTAAGTTCCACCAGAGAAAATGGCTAAAGCATATATTCGTTAATGACAAAAATGTAGGGAAGAGGTCTAAATGATGAAGTCCAGGACAATACTTTCTGATATCAAAATAGTGTACTCACGTAAGTTCACAAGAGTTTTTAGACAAGGTTTTATTTTCAAGGTCCAATACGTATTTACAAGCTCTTTACAAGCTTATATGGCATTGGATTACATGGTTGATTGCTATAAAGAGTTTAAAAACCTAGTTATCATCAGAGAAAGGATACAGAAAAAAGAAACAGAACATGGGACAAAGAGAGGCAAATGAAAAATGGGGATTCCAAACTCCAACTGTTTTTAAGACAGAGTCTTGCTCTGTCACCCTGGCTGAAGTGCAGTGGCATGATCACAGATCACTACAGCCTACATCTCCCAGGTTCAAGCAATCTTCCCACCTCAGCCTCTCGAGTAGCTGAGACTACAGGCATGCACCACCACACCCAGCTAAGTTTTTCATTTTCTGTAGAGATGGGGCCTTGCTGTGTTGCCCAGGCTGGTTTTGAGCTCCTGGGCCCAAGTGATCCTGTTGCCTCCACCTCCCAAAGTGCTGGGATTACAGGCCTGAGCTACTGCACCCAACCCCAAACTCTTTTCTTTCTCTAAGTCATGCCATGGAGTTTGGAATAAGACAAGTAAACTTGCAATTAGAAGGAAAACATTACAAAAAGGCAGGACAAGCAACCTAGAAACCATCTTCAACACAGGAATTTCCCAAAAAAAATGTATTTACCTCAGTGTAAAAGACAAATACCCCTGGAGAAAGGGTGAAAAGTGAACTTAATGCTCACAGTTCATTCTGCTTCCAACATCTGTGACCTCAGATAATGACAATGCTCACCATCATCACTATCAGCATCATCTAACACCTGTTCCCACCAGAGGAATGTAGCTTCCAAGCAGGCAGAGATTTGTGTCTGTTAACTGTGGCATCTATAGCACTCAGAACTATACCCGAACAAAGCAGGTGCTCAATAAATATCTGTTGATTAAATTAGGCAGTTATTATGTATTGGGCGCTATTTTAAGTATTTTACCTGTATTAATTTATTTAATCCTCACAACCCAATTATCCCTATTTTATGATGAGAAAATTGAGCCACTGACAGGTTCATGGGGGTTTACTGGTCCTGCTTTTCTCTAGACTTCCTGATTTACCTTGGGTAACACTGCAGCATGTGCTGGGCTATGGTGCTGCACAGATTCCTAAAGGAATAAATCAGTGACTTCAAGACTCCTAATGCTCCATAAAGTTCAACTTTTCCAGAAGTCTCCCTTTCTCAGCCACAGTCCTATGTGCTCTTGGCTAATTTAAGAAAGAAATTTAACCTCTGACCCAACACAGTGGCAAGGACTGTTATGTGTCCATCTTGAGTGATGTTGGAAGACCCTCCTGAGAATAACAATAACCAAGAAGTTTCCTCAACAACATTTAGGGAGTAGTTGTCTAGGTAACATAGTACCCACATTCACCCCTGATCTCTTTCTACCTTGATTTCTTTTATTGTAACACAGTTGGGAGTTAGTCCTTACTAGAGAATATAAAAACAAACAGATGATGAAATGGAGACATTTAAAGCTAAGTAACTCATCCAAAGTCATGCACTAAGAATCTTGAAAAGGACAGGAGGGAAACAGATGCACATGACTGCTGGCCGTCCCACTACCTCTCATGCCACTATTAGTACTCCAACGTGCCTTGCTCCAAGCGTGATGCTCAGCTCACAATTCCCTTGAGAGTTACTTCCTTGAATATAGGGAGGATCCCACAGCACCTAAAATAGTAGCTTGCTGCTGGATAAAAATAAACCTCCTCTCTCAGGTCCAAAAATATAAAATGTTAAATGTCCCAATTATGTCAACAAATTTGCTACAAAAAAAAAAAAAAAAAAGACAATGCGGAGTACAAGGGGGAAAATGCTCAATTAAAAAAAAAAATTAGCTGGGGGTGGTGGCAGGCGCCTGTAGTCCCAGCTACACGGGAGGCTGAGGCAGGAGAATGGCGTGAACCCGGGAGGCGGAGCTTGCAGTGAGCAGAGATCGCGCCACTGCACTCCAACCTGGGTGACGGAGCAGGACTCTGTCTCAAAACAACAACAACAAAAAACCAGGTATCTTCCTGCCCAGGCCCAGCCCATTAATAATTAATGCATATAATATGGCTTGCTATTAAAGAAGTGTGTTATTAGTAAACTCTGCTTTACTAGTGAATCAATGAATCAATAGGGAAAACATTAGAAGAAATTTATTCACTCAGGCTTCTGAGTTTATCTTCTGTAAGATAGTGTCTCCTTAATCTTCTAAACACTTTGTGCCCTGCCTACTAGTCAAGGAGAATCCAATTCTCTGAAAAACACGAATGAGGTAGGGAAGGCCATGACTTTATCTGGGCCAAGGAGACTACAATTCTATAATTTTAAAAAAGGTTTTTAAAAAATTGCTGAAAAGATTTCTTCTTTATTACAGTTTACTACCACATTAACACTCCATCAACCTGGCTGATTCAGAGAGCTAGGGTGTACAAGTATGTGCTGGGGCGGGTTGATCTAGCTGATGCATCTAGGTGAGGCAACAAAAGGCAGGCATGCAATGTTACAAGGATAAATTAACAATCTCTCTTTAGGGGTAGAGATATGTTACTTTCATAAATCTGTTTCCTCTGCCACCTTCTGTCCTCCCCATCCCCCAAATCAACCATCTTGAGTGATGTAAGTGTAAGAATGAAGAATTGCTTTTATTATAAGAGGTTTTCTGTATTATTAAATCTTTTTAAAATTCTCAAGCATTTGTTAAAGGACCAAAGCTCTCAATCTAGTGTAGAATCCTGAACCTTCAACCTTCCCTTTCTGGAATTAAAACATAAACTGTGATATGCAAAATTTCAATGAAGAAAAAAGTCTTCTCCAAGAATCTTTCCATTGATACCACAAAACAAAACAAAACTGAGCATTTATTAGGCTTAATAAACTACTTTAAGAATCTAACTTACCCTGTGGTGATTAGGGAACCATGAGTATAAGTCCCACCTTGTGGATGAGGTATCCAGGGCAGAGTCGCCTCACAAATTCTGAGTTGAGCCCAACAGGCCGGTTCTCAGTGTTTCAACTTGCAACGGAATGAGGTGGTAGTGAAAGCGCCCCTCTTCACTGGCTCCTATCCCGTCTGGCCTTACACCATGACTACTGCTTATACTTGATAAGGTGTTGAGAATGGAGTTAGGAGAAAACACCACAGAGGTGCACTCCAGTCAGAAACAAAACCCTTTCTCAACTGAGCCACTAAATGACAACTACTGACTTTGAGTCTTATACTTTATACAGACCTGGGGCTGAGCTGAATTGTCTACCCCAAATTCACATGTTGACACCCTCACCCCTAGCATCTCAAAATGTAACTGTATTTAGAGAAAGGGCCTTTTCAAAGAGGTGATTAAGTGAAAATGAGGCTGTTAGGGTGGGCCCTGATCCAATCTGGTGTCCTTAAAGAAGAGGAATTTGGACACACAGAGTGACACCAGAGGTGCGTGAATACAGAGGGACGACACGTGAAGAGGCGGCAAGAGGGCAGCCATCTGCGAGACAAGCAGAGAAGCCTCAGAAGAAACCCTCCCTGCCAACTCGTTGATCTTGGGCTTCCAGCCTCCAGAACTGTGAGAAATAGATTTCTGTTGTTTAAGCCACCCCGTCTGTGGTATTTTGTTATGGCGGCTCTAGCAAACTAATATAGACACTAATGGACATCACATACCTCTTCCTTCAAAAATGTTGGCCACTTGAGAACAAGAACCATGGCTTGTACAGCTCTGAATTGTGTATAGTATATTACCCAAAGTAGGCATTTTACAAATATTTTAGATTATTATAATAGTTCAAGAGTACTCTAAACAAGGACAAAAGAGAGCTTTATAAATAAAGTTCATAGTTTTTAGTCATATGCCAAAATTCTTCCCAATCTTGAATCTGTCACTTAAGTTTTATAACCTCAGGCCATCTACTCAGCCTCTAAAGTTCATTTTCCTCCTTTATAAAAATAAGAATAATAGCTACCTCATCAAGTTTTCATGAGGAAGCTCCCAGTACAGTACCAGACACAGTAGTTAACACAAATGTTAATTTGGCCCTTCCCTTTGCAAATTGTGAAATGTGAGCTCATGATCCTACTCATGAAAATACCCATGACCATAGAACAAGACAATGGTAGAAACAGGCCTAACTCTTCTGATAACTCTTCTGAAAACTTAAACTTTGCTCTAAGGCAGAAAGAGACCTTTGTCCTTTCTGCTAAAAGTAGTATTATAATATCATCAATAATATTCTATTTGAATTGTAGAAAAGCAAAGACTTCAATGGATATTATTTGCTCTTTTTCTATGCTAAAGGCATCATGAGTAAAAGAGGCATTTTCTACTCAATGTTTTTAGAATGAGATGTTTGATTTCTTGCCAAAGAAGCTATACTGAAGTCATCTAATATCGACAGCTCCCTGGATTTGCTTCTAAATACCAACAGTTTTCACTTCTGCTCCTCAGGCAAGAACCCAAGCAGATGCGGGAGGACAATCCATGCTATTTCTATGTCTTCTTGCAAGATCTAGTTTTTTTCTGAAGATGGAATGGAATCAAGAAGGCAAAGAAAACTACAGCCGGGCTCTCTCACAACTAGGACTTCTGTCATCTGAATGCTTTAGGACTGAACTCACAGCCTCATGACACTTACACTACACCATCTTCACCACTATGTTCCCAGACACCAAAGATGCTTGTAATTTGCATGCTTTTGCCCTATTAAAAAAAAAAAACTTTCAAAATAAATGCTACTTGGGGAACGTTAGAAGAATAAGGGGTGAAAGAGCTTGACGGTAAGAGAGGACTTCATGAATACTCTGAGGGAATGCTCCCATGTTATGACCTCCTGTCCTCCAGGAAACAAGAAGGGGTCAAGAAGGGAAAAGGGGAAGCCTGAGTCATGTTTCTTGGCATGTGACAGACAGCTCCTGAAATAGAAAGCCCTAGGTTTCAAGTCTCAGGGGTATCACCTTCAAATATGTCAATGTTCTAAGGGTGGATCGGTTTTCCCAACTGCTGAAACCCTGCTGTGAGGTGAGGTCCCTAGCAAAACACAAGCCTCTGACTGGGAGCCTTTGAGGTGGCAGGAGCCATAAGGAGTTCAAAGGCAAGGCTGGCCAGTGGCTTGCACCTCCAAGAGCCATTGGGGTGAAAGGTTACTAAAGCAGGAGCCACTGACCAATAAAACTGTGTTTGGTCAAGCCTTCTCAGCAAAGAGACTAGAGATTCATTTCTGCTGGGCCCGGTTTTCTAAGTCACCCATGCCTGTGAATCCCACTGTTCCCTAGGCCAGATCAGGGAGTTCATTTGGTGATTAGCAGCTGACCAGTTCTCTCTCCTGGCTGGTTCTATGAAGAGCTGAAAGGTGAATTGGAAACCTTTAATCAAGATGTGTCATCAAAAATAAATAAATAAGAGCACAACTTGGGTCAACTAGCTATAAAGGAATCTGCCTGGGGCGAGATTTCCCATGTTTGCTATGCTAAAACCAGGAGAAAGAAAGCGTAAGTTTGTTTGATTAGAGAAAGCAAATCTAAAACAAGCCTCACTCCAACCAGGCACACTTGAAAGACCTGCTCCTTTTAATTAAAACACACACACAAACACAACACATGAAGGGAGTAAGACGGGAGAAATCAAAAGCTCACTTTATCCCCAATGCTGCTATCATGACAGCCATGTTAGCGTGACGTTCTCTACTCTATTTTCTTTCCCACATAGCAATGATTCCGGAGAACACCAAGGAGACACTCTCTGGCAGGTTTTCCTTTTGGCCATGAATACTAACTCAGCAGTCAGGTAGCACAGCAGCTCTGTCCACTATTATTACTACACATTCCTAGAAAAATGACATTGAGAATCGTGTAGGTCCAATACCATCTATCACTGCTGCACCTGACCAGAGGCACATGAGTCCTCTATGAACTGCTTGCTGGTAGAAAGCCCCATCTTCTGATTAAGGGTTATAGGGACAAGCTCTGCTGGTGATTCCGAGGGAAGACCCCTGTGTATGTTCCCCAAATTGAGACTCTTGAAAAGAGGGAGCTACACTTGCTATGTCAGTGGCTCTCACTTTTTCTCCTTGCCCCTTCTCATCTGAAGGATGACAAACACCTATGAGTAGGAGTAACTGTGGTTTGTTATGGCAGGGACTCTCAAGATAGATTCATGTCCCAAGCCCCCAGCCCAGAAAGCCTACAAGAGTGGGAGGAGTAGGAGTGATATGTGAAGTTTGAAAATTCCCCCAGGGAATCATATCCCTCTCTCATCTCACAGTTAAAAGTTGCTACTGGAGAAGATTAGACAGTTGAACTCCTTCTCTTCTATAGTTTCTAATCTAGAAGTATTTCCAAGGCCAGGTGTGATGGCTCATGCCTGTAATCCCAGCACTCTGGGAGGCCAAGGCGGGTGGATTACCTGAAGTCAGGAGTTCAAGACCTGCCTGGTCAACATAGTGAAACCCTGTCTCTACTAAAAATACAAAAATTAGCCAGGTGTGGTGGTGCACACCTGTAATCCCAGCTATTCGGAAGGCTGAGGCAGGAGAATCGCTCGAACCTGGGAGGCAGAAGTTGCAGTGAGCCAAGATTGCGCCACTGCACTCCAGCCTAGGCGACAGAGTAAGACTCTATTTCAAAAAATTAAAGTAAATAAATAAATGAAAGTATTTCCAAAGATTATATATCTGATATATCATATATGAATTCATTTATAGCTTGCTAGGCAAAGAGATTCGGGAGGAATCATGATTTGGAGTTATTCTAAGCTGAAGGGAGCAGGATCAGGTCTAATATTCCCTATGCACTGCTTCACAGTCATGAGCATGTTACTCAGACCCTTCAGTGTATCACTGGCCTGTAGGTCTCCTCATTCCCATCAAATGCCAGAATACCACACTGCTGCCCTCAACCATAGTCTGCAGCTTAAAACCAAAGGAAAAACTCAAAGGTCTTTCTAAAATATAAATAATACATGTATAAGATCATTAAATCCTGATCAAATTAACCTGAAACTTTAAAAAAGTTCAGTATAGATAGACTTCAAACATTTGGAAAAAAACCACTTGTTCCTCTTCATAAGAAAGTATTGGAATCTGAAGGAACAAGCAAACTGTTTTCCTGCTATTAAACTCCTTATCAAAATGGGCAGTAACTACCCACTGAAATATAACAAATTAGCCTTTAAGTTACCGGTAGAAAAATAACTATATTGCCAGAAATGGCTTACGTGGAGCTATCTTGTACTCTGAGTGAAGATAATGAAATAAATATATGTGACTGTTGTCTAAACATTCCCAAGAACAGTAGCACAGAATTATAAGATGAATTGTGCTATTATAAAACTATAAATTATGCCATGCCAAAAATAATTAGGCAACTCCAAATTCTCTCAGCCTCTGCAATGCTTAAGGAGACAGAATACATGTAAGTATATAATAAGTTATTTTAATATTTATAAATAGAGACAGAAATCCTATGTTTCTGTTGTTGCCAATATTTGTAGCATGTTAGCCATCTACATACTAAATTCGGGCAAATAAACAAAATGACTTATTTTATTAATCAGTTTAACCCTTATTTGACGGTTTGAAAACACTGAGTTCTCTACCAAACACATTGACACTTGATACTTTACAAGTTATTGTATTGTAAACCTAGATATTTGTCTAAGTAGGTACAGCATGAATTCATAAACCTGCACTTCACTTCCTGTAATGATCATTATTTCTCAGAAATATTTGTCAAATAGTCCCACCCTGTGGGAAACCAGCCCCAAGGAATCAGAGAATTCTTACATAGGCTGCAAATTAATATTTAACACTTTTATTAGGGAGGCTATTTCCTAAAGCAATATCCCATATTGGGGATTCATGACAAGGGATTAAACCGATGGTTAACTTTAGAGACTATTCTCCAACAAATGCCCAAGGAGGAAAGTGTGACCATTTTACCCGCCACCTGGCTATGTAATGAAGATTGTTCATGATCATAAATTTACTGACAACTTTCAACATACTTAAAAGTTGTTTAGTTTGTTAAAAGTATAGTATAAGCAATAACACCCAGTTCACTGTCCTAAATTAAACTTAACTAATTAGACGATATCAACTTAGTCATCAGAAAAGTATGGAAAAGTGATTCTACCACTTTGGAGTTTGGGGCATTTTGCTTTGTTTTGCTGCTCATTTGGTTTTTGTACAATTACAGTTGGTCCCTTGTATTTGTGGTTCTGTATCTGTGGTTCCACATCCATGGATTCAACCAATCACAGATCAAAAATATTCTGAAAAAAAACTGTGCCTGTACTGAACATACATAAAATTTTCTTCCTTTCACTTATTCCCTAAACAATACAGTATAATAACTATCTGCACAGCATTTACATTGTATTAGGAAGTATAATTAATCTAGGGGTAATTTAAAGTATAAGGGAGGATATACATAGGTCATATGCAAATACTATGCCATTTTGTAGCAGAGACTTGAGCATCCTTGAATTCTGGTATCTGCAGGAGGTCCTGGAACCAATCCCCCACAGATACTGAGGGATGACTGTACTCTTCCCCACAACAGCTACACGAGTAATAAAATGAATCAGTATATTTTATTATTTGTTCAATGACAATCCAAGATCAACAGCTATATATGTTTGATTAACTTACTATAAAAATTCTTGCTTTTGCCTCAACCTCAAGTTAAATGACTATTTTAAATGGAACACACTTGCAAAACTGCTCATGTCCACTTGAAAAAGGAAAAATAACATGTTTGTACCAAAAAGCTGTATACAGAGTAGTTAGAAATATATATGCCCATTGGATTTTGCTTATCACTACTAACCTCTTCCTAAGAGCTTTAGTTAGAAGAAGAGCAGGACGATATAAAGTACATTCTAAGGGCTTATTCTACCCATCCATCCCCCTTTGGAAGTCAAAGTTGGAAGGTTTAAAGGAGAAGGAGAGTAAGGATGCTCTTTTTAAAATCCCTGGAAAAACATTCTGGGCAGGAGATGCCAAAGATTTTGAAGCTCCCATCAAACCACTGGCCTTGATCCAGGTAATGGTTTTTCCTTCCCCTCAGCTGTCTGCTGCAGTTTTCCAGCAAAGAAAGAAAGAAAAGTGGTAGGATAGAGGCAGGAGCAGCCTCTAGTCCACTTCTCTACAACAGAGAGGGTAAAAAGGGCCAAGCATCGCAGGCTGACATTTATGGAGGGCCTGGTGTTTCCATGAAACTCTCTGGGAGGATTATTGAGGGTTAACAGTCTGGTCTAAAAGGGTCAGCAAAGCAGACTGATGAAAGTCCCTTTAAATTCGATAACAGTGATGCTGTGGAGGCAGAGACAGCAGGCTGGAGCTGGCAAAGACACGCAAGCAGAGGTCCAGCCAGTCAGACTGCCTTTAGGAAAAAAATTCATTGCAAACCTGGCCACCCTAACCCTTCAAGTTGCCCAACTCACTTGCTGAAGCGTGAAAGCACAAACTGCCAGTGGAATGGCATTTCTAATCTTGGGATAAAAATAAAAGCCCTTGGAAAACCCTCTTTTGCCTAACCCTTCCTGCCCTGCCCCTACCAGTGGCCAACGGCGAGGTTCCGGACCTGCAAAGGTTAATTATCTTGCTAGTCTTTCACCTCTGCATCACTGCCCCACCACCCAATCCCTTCTGCGTGGCATTTTTCTTCAATTTTAATATCAGAAGTTTCACACGCCTGCCTGAGCTCCTGGACTCGGCAGAAAGGCCCATATAGCTGTCAGCAAACTGATAAGGACTTTAAAATGACTCCACAGGGCCTCTTTATAAAGAAGAGCCAAAGAAGCCCATAAAGAAAAGGGCAGGGGCCACGGAAACCAGCCGCTCACACTGTTTTAACGTGGCATTAAAATGAGCTGCAGATTTATGGGAGTGCTTTAGCCCCTGGCCCAAATCATGTGGGAGATGAAGCTCGTCTCCCCTTTCCAGGGGGATTTCCAATAGGGGATGGAGCTGGCTAGAAAGAAATGGGGGAAGGGAGGCAGAGGCAGCAAAATGGGGAGAAGAGGAAAAGTGAAGAGGCAGAGGGCACCATGAAAATCAGATATCAGAACTCATTCTCCTTTCTGCAGGATGTGAACAGCTATTTCTAAAAGGTATGTGACCAGTCCTCCTAAATTCACGTAAAAATGTCCTTTATTTTTAGCTTATACTTACTAGACTGTAGCTCCTCAGCTGTTTACCACTCAAACATCTATTCTGATTCTAACTTTCCTCTACAAGTTTTTTTAATTAAAAAATAGATAAAATTATGATCAGGCAAAGAAAAGATTAGAAAGGGGAAAAGGCTCAGTACCATTTTTTTTTCCATTGGAAAGGGGAAAGAAAGCAATAATACTTTATCCAAATGTGCCAATGAATTAAAAAAAAAAAGGTCAGCTAAAGAGTCACTGATTTTTATCTCCCTACAAGTCATTCTGATCCTCACACACACATGCAAAAAAAAAAAGGAGAGAGAGAGAAGTAAGCCTCTTCCATGCCAAGATGTAAAATGTACACCAGAACCCACAGGAATAAATTCTCTTTCGAGTTTCCAAGCCCAGAAGCAAATGCATAATACATCAGTAGTTGTAACTTACTGTGGTTCTTTAAGACCACTCTGCATTCCTTGGAGGCTCCTTCTAATACTTAAATGCTGCCCCAGGAGGAGTTCTCCCAAATGACGGCCAGCATAGAGTGGGGGGCCAGAATCTACATGCTTTGAGTCAATCATCTCATTTAATCAATACAACTACTCCATACTATTATTAGCTCCAAGTTATAGGTAAGAAAACAGAAGCTACAAAACTGGTACACACCCGGCAGAGCAGGATTCAAATTCAAGTCTCTCCAACTCACAGGCCCACTGGGCTTTCCAGTACCAACTTTCCTCAAACTTTCCGGACTGGGACCCACAGTAAGAAATACACAAATACATTTTATGCAAAAACTCACTACTGGAACAAAAGCTACAGGAAACATTTACCCTTACTATGTATAAAGCTCTCTAATAGTTTCCTATTATATTTCATTTAAAAAAAAAATGCCAGTCGTGACCCACTGAATTGACTTCATGATCTGCTAATGAATCATTACCTTCAGTTTGGAAAATACTGCAGTACACCATGAAAAAAAAACAAATCATCAGACTGGGAGTCAGGAGACCTAGGTTCCAGCTGCAGACTAGGCCTAACAATTCATTCTCAAGATTACTCCAACTCTAGGGCTTACTTGTCACTTGTAAAATACAAGGAAAGGGTTGAATAATTTCTAAGGTCCCTTCCAGCTCTTTGATTTCTTTCCTAAATCTCTTCAATTATGTTCACTGCTTTCTCCTTGCCTCACAAATCTTTTCATTACCTTCTGCTTGTTAGTTACCGTCCTTCCCTTCAGTTCTCAACCAAGTTCTTTGTTGCTGGTATTCAAAGCTCTCCCCTGCCTCCTGCGCCTGTGCCACCAGATGCTCCTCTTACCTACTAGTCTCTCCACAGAACCTCCTGGTGGAAGTCAGTGCCCTGATGTTCACCCTCCCTATCTGAGGCCACCCAGTTGTGAAGATTCCTTTCACCTTCTGATCCACTCTGATCTTGAGGTCATTCCTGGCTCTCCTTAGCATAACTGAGTACACAGCACTCCTGGCCTTATAATTTATGTATTACTGAAAGTTCTCTTTCCAGCAACCTGAGGGCCTTTCTTAAAGACAGGATCTGTGCCCACCCTTTTTAAAATCTCCCTCAATATGCCAGTACAATACTAGGAACAAAGCAAGTCCTTAATCCATATTTATTTAATTGATTGCATTATGAAATTAAGGACCCTAATTCTCCTAAATTTAAAGAATGCTTAGGTGAGCTGCTCTTAGAAAAGTCACCAAACCAATTAAAACTGGTATCACAATAAGATGAGTGACTATACTACACAGTCTAAATTCCACATACTACTCAACTGTATTTGCCTACAGACAAGACAGATCAAGGCTACCAGGGAAAGTAGCTTTATGGTCTCTCCACCTAGACTGTGAGAATTTAGATTTGCATTATGAAATTAGGGACCCTAATTCTCCTAAATTTAAAGAATGCTTTGGTGAGCTGCTCTTAGAAAAGTCACCAAACCAATTAAAACTGGCATCACAGTAAAACGGGTGACCTATACAGACTAAGATCCACATACTACTCAATTGTATTTGCCCACAGACAAGACAGACCAAGGCTGCCAGGGAAAGTAACTTTATGGTCTCTCCATCTGGACTGTGAGGATTTAGATCTCAGAAGCCATACAAAACAACTGCAAATCAGTCCAAACCTTAAAGACAGGAAAATTTATTTACAGGCCCTAGTGCATTGTAAATCTGAGACAGTTCTATTAAAATGCTTTTCTTGGCTTCCCATCAGATACTTGGTAAAAGTCTTTTTCCAACAAGCTTCTTAATAACAAAGTTGAAAAAAATAGTTAAACACATAAAAATGGTCTTCCTTAAGAATTCCAATTAAATGAGACCTTATTTTGTGCTGCTTTAAACAACACATGTTGACCGCTTTCCTTCACAATAGGGATATACATACTAGGAAAATTCAAACAGAATATAGAGTGCTACTGAAAAAAAAAAACTGTGAAATTTAAAATATCCCACAAAATGATTACGCCCATTACCAAGGCTCTCCCATTGGCCAAAGAGCCTCCCTTTGTATTAGAACCATGGTTGTCTACTTCACAGGAAGAACTCCAGGGATCAGGTCAATGTGCACTGTTTAAGGGAAGCAGCCAGTAACTGTTTAAGGGCAAGTACAAAAGCAGAGACCACGAAACACAGCTTGGAGTGGCATGTCAGGACTGGAGAGGGGAGGAGGAGGGGCAGGGAATATTTGGAATGTTTTAAAAAGCCCCAAGAGTCCAGTTTATGTATACTTCTTAAAATCCTCAATTTCACAGTGGCAGTGCAGGGTGGATAAGAATGGTAGACATTATAATACTGATACTGGAAATTAGAGTGAAACCTTTTCCACATTCCTCATAATATATTTCCAGGGCTGTGTCCAGTCCTAAATGTCTCAAGCAACCACTTTTTCAAGGAAGACTATTCAATAAGCACTTAGCTTGAATTGCTGGGAAGCTCATCCTGATTTTTACCCTCAATCCAGGCCACACAGCTCTGTGGTTTGAATGAAGTTGGAGGCAGCAGAACAGAGTGTGCTGCTTGTCTGTCCCTCACATGCTGTGTGGTCTTGGGAGGATTACTTTACGTCTCTTTATCCTTAGTTTCTTCACATAAAAAAATTCAGATTACTCTTCTAATGGCCTAGCTTACTACTCTGTTGAGTCTGCTTTGTAAACTGGTGTACACTGGGGGTGGGAAAGGAGGGAGAAATTGACACAGACAGCTATATAACTGTCATGGACATAACAGACCGGCCAGCAGCACAGGGAACCCTCAGTACATCAGTCTGGGTTGCTAAGGTTTCTAGACATCTGAGGGTTTACAGTTTTAAGCAAATAACACTTTTTAAAAATAAAAACAAACATTTTAAACAGAAAACTTTATAAAACATATTACACAAGATCCAATATCTTAAAAACATATATGCTAAACAAAATTAAACTTAGCTTAAAGATTCAGGGGCATCACCATGAATAGTAATTTCTGTATTTCCTCAATTTTAAGATGCCACATTAATAACAGTTTTGTGGGAAGAAAGAGAAACTACATTTGATGTTCAAATTGATGATAAGACTTATTTGGATGTCAGAAATTCCAAATACGAAAAATAAAAATGTACTTCTCTGAATTGAGGAATTCTGCCATCTTATAATGATATATCCAGGATAAAGTGAAACCTGAAAAGCTGGCTATCCTTACATTCAATATGCTGAGCATTCTTTTTTATTAAAAATAGCTTTTCCACCCAGTGCAGTGGCTCATGCCTGTAATCCCAGCACTTTGGGAGGCTGAGGAGGGCTGATTGCTTGAGGCCAGGAGTTCGAGACCAGCCTGGGCAACATGGCAAAACCCCATCTCTACTAAAAATACCAAAATTAGCTGGGTGTGGTGGCGTATGCCTATAATCCCAGCTTCTTGGGAGGCTGAGGCACGAGAATCACTTGAATCCAGGAGGCAGAGGTTGCAGTGAGCTGAGATCGCACCACTGCACTCCAGCCTGGGTGACACAACGAGCCTCTGTCTCAAAAAAAAAAAAAAAAAAAAAAAAAAAAAAGAGTATTTCCATCCTCTTTATTCATACCAGATTAGCAGATAACCCATCTCAGATACCTTCACTGTTAGTAGTCTTTCTTCACTTTAAATGTGTCTCTTCCAAACTACTATGGCTATGGAAACCAAATAATTCAAATGTGTTGAAATTGTATGCAAGTAGGATAAAATAAGAGGCCCCTCATAGGGGCTCTCCTATAAAGTACAGGAACTTCGGTGTATGCACACATTTCTGTAGCCTCTTCTACTCTCTTCTTGATCACTACTAGGCCCAACTATAGTCTAGAGGTTTTATTTTCTTAAATAAAATTGTTTTGTCTTTTTCCTAATCAGCCCACTACATCTTCAAGTACTTCTCTGCAGCACCAATATTTGGTATGCTTAATAGAAAAATATGAAGGCACATTGAGATGGATCAGTGTAATAGACTGAAAAGAAACTGGTATTTTAATGTACCCCAAGTGTTAAAGGCTAGAGAGAAAAGAAGATGCTGAATGTTTCTGCCACCTCAAAGGCTTCTAGTCAATTGAGTACAAAGAAGAGTTCAAAGGCAAGTCAGGCTCCTGACTTCCACCTCCTAGTGTGGCTGAGGTTAGAGGTCACTGCTGGTGGAGCCACTGACCAATAAAAGAATGTTTGGAAACTCTACTCAACAGATAAACTGGGGATCCATTTACACCTTCCTCCCTATCCATACAAACATTTCTAACGATACAGTCTAGTGTCTATCCAGCCTTCTGAGACCCCAGATTGTGTACTTTTTCTTTGTGATTCAGGAGAGACTGGGAATATGAATGTTCCATTTGACTACAGAAAAATATTTAGCTGCATACTTCTGCCTGCCTTCCAACATAAGAAAGATGGCTGATGGAACTCCCATCTCAAGGCCTACCTCAGATTCTACATCTCCAAGAAATTCATCCTGACAGCTTTAGCCCCAACTTTCTCTCTTCCATTTCAGACCCTTAATGACCCATAATGTACCTAGAAATATCGGCATCATCTTCTCAACTTTCTTTATGCTTATACCCATATATCCCCAACACAAGCCCTTTGTGAATGGGGATCAAAGATTTTTTTTATTATCTCCTATAATCTCTCCCCCCACCAAAAAAAATTAGGGATTCAATAAATTAACTAGTTAATCATTAGCTCACAGGACAATAAAAGGCCAACTGAGAAGTCAGCTTTATACTGTTACAACTACTGTCTTCTACTGACTTAAGGAACTGTTTTTTAACTTCCCCACAAAAAGCCCTATAAGCCCCCAGTAGTCTGCCCAATGCCACGTGTGGCAGCACTGCTCACTGGTGGCCTTCAGGAATAGATACCAGAGACACAGGTTGTACTTTTTTTCAAAAGTCTTAGTCTAACTATAGCTGTTACTTACATTAGGCTCTAGCCTTGTAGTTAACTTTTTGGCTGCTACTATCACATCTAAGGGAATTTAATTTCCTTTCTTTGTCAGGCAGTATGACTTTCTCCCTTGGTACACACAAATTCCCGTCACAACAAGGACTTTCACCACTTTAGACATCTGTCAGATTGTAGCCTTTCTGATCCTAAACTCTAAGCTGCAAAATGTTGCTCCAATACCTTCCTCACCAAGACCCTACCCCACATTTCTGGGGCCAAATCAGAAACTTAAGCTCTATTGCATCTAGGGAGAGTAAAATCCTGTGCTAAGCAGGATTTTCTTTCTTCTTCTTCATCTGAAAGAAACGGTCTCTAGAGAGCAGCTATTAGGAAGATGTCAGTGTGAAGCACCAGAGTGGCTCATGGCATTTAGGATTTCTTGGAAAGATTTAAATACTCAGAAGGAAAATGAATTAATTAAAAGTGGATGGAGACCTCTGCTGGCTACAACTGTCCAATGCAGCTCCATTAAGCTAGTCTGGAGTTTCTCGGCAAACAAATCAGACTCTGTTCCTCACCCTCAGTTCATTCTGACACATCACCTAGGGGATCCAAGGTATCAACTACTGATACAATAGGCTTTCCCCTAAAAGTGGATGCCTGTCTTGCAAAAAGACCCACCTCTGACCTCCCTAAAGAGAATTCACTAAGGTATAAGAACTTTTCAGAATCAGGTGTTTTACCATTTTTTTAATTACTCCTGCCAAGGTCAGGTTAAATCAATAGAAGGTAAACAGAAAGCAAAATGACAAGAATGTTTTGGAAACAGTATATTTTGTTATAGAACCAAAGAACTCTAATTTTAGAGAGATGAGACATTAACTATCTATAGAGAACAGTGGTTCTCAGTTAAAGCAATTTTGCTTGCCCTCCACCCCCAACCCCAAAGGGGACAATTGGCAAGCAATGTTCTAGAGACATTTTTGGTGATCACAACTGAGGGGAGGGGTGCTATTGGAATCTAGTATTAGTTGAAGAAACCTAGTCATCCTTTATACCTAACTGGAAATTACTTTAACCAGATAATCTCATATCTAATTGAGATCAGCCCACTCTAGAAATGTGGGGTTAGGAAAAGAAAAGAGGTCATTTTGGGAACATGGATTACTCAGAGAAAGGGGAGTGGGACTAGTGAGTCGCCGCAGTGGAGAGCTTTAGATGGTCCGAAAGCAGCACAGGGAAAGAGGCCGTCAGAAAGTGGAAAAGGGAGTTAGAAAGGGGGCCGGGAAAGTGCCAAGACCACCTTTCTTTTTAAGCTGGCATAGTGGACTGTTCACCACTAGAGGAGGCAAGTGGCCCTTGTGACTAGAGCTGTTCAAGGGGAGAAGAGATGACCACTAAATTATTAATGTTGTCAAGGAGAGTAATGTTCTTGGTAGGGATAAACATTTCATAGAGGTTTTTAACAGCCACATGGAACATGAGAGATTATTTAGCCAACCCCTTCATTTCATAAATAAGGAAATGGAAGCCTAGGGAGCTTGGGGACTTACCATGGTCATGCAATCAAACGGACAGAGCCAGGGATCAAACCCAAGTCTTTTGACTCAGTGTGTCTCTTTGAACCCAAATAACCCAAAAGTACGCTGTTTTAAATGACCAGCATTCATTCCTTCTCAACTGTTCTATGATTCTGAGCCAACACTGAAAATGACCAAGCTTATCTCAGACCTGTGGTTCCCACACCACCCTCCTATGGGCAACAGTCCTCTGTGAGCTGGCAGTAGATGCCACTCCAAAAACCAAATGATTCTCTTTCACAGCTTCAGGGTGGAGGGGTGGAGAAGAAACTGGATAGAATTTGTGCATTTTAACCTCCCCAGTTTTTTCTTACCCTTTCTAGACTAGATTCTAGTATAAAATAGTCTCTGCTTTAGCCTATAATTCTATATTTAGTTTTACTAATAAATCAAGATTCCATAAAAAGTAACACAAAGTGGGCCAGGTGTGGTGGCTCACGCCTATAATCCCAACATTTTGGGAAGCCGAGGCGGGCGGATCACTTCGGGTCAAGAGTTTGACCAGCCTGGCCAACATGGTGAAATCCTGTCTCTACTGAAAGTACCAAAATTAGCCGGGCATGGTGGCGCGTGCCTGTAGTCCCAGCTACTCGGGAGGCTAAGGCAGGAGAATCACTAGAACCCTGGTGGCAGAGGTTGCAGTGAGCCAAGATCATGCCACTGCACTCCAGCCTGCACTACAGAGTGAGACCCCTCGGGGGGGAAAGAAAAGGTAACACAAAATGCACAAACATTATGACTCCTCAAGGGGCATTTTCTTCTACACAAGTTTTAGGAACCACAGGTTTAGATAAAAAATCTAGAGATCTCTGGACTGATTTTCTGATTCACTAAAACTTAGATGAAATCAGTGGTTAAATAACAACTGGGAAACCCAGAAACTTAAAACGAACAGGAGGATGCTATAAATAAACTGCAGGGAAGCTAAAACTAACCTGCGATTTGCGTTCAAACCAGAATGCCAAAATATTGCACAGATGAGGTCACTGAGGCCCAGAGAAGGCAGATCCTTACCTAAGGGTACAGAGTTTGTAACCCACAGAGCTGATACCCAAGCCAGGCAATCTGAGGTAAGAACCTACAGACTTAATCTGTGTCGATAAGAAGTTCACTATCATAATAAAGAGGGTGGACTGAACACATCCACTAACCTCACTCTCCTAAAACTCTAAAATGACAATTAAGGGGAATTTTCTAAATTAAGGTATGTATCCCCTAAGAAAAAGAGAATGAAAGACAAGATAACAGCATCAGAATGTGGAAGCTGAAAAGTAAAGGAAGAGTGGTAACTGATGCTATAGACTCAAGAGAGCTGCCTCCTAAATCAGCTGAGAAAAACCTGAGTCACACTGCAGAGCCCCAAGTCAGGGGAAGAGTGGGGTTCAAGCAGGAGGACAAAGTGAAACTTTAAGTAACAGTCAGAACCTCAGATCCCCTCCCCACACAGCCAGGCAGATGCGCTGCCCCCATCCAGACAGAAGCCTGTGGCCTGTTCTTGGGACATGGCCAAATGCAGGCTCTCTGCCTGAGGGTGAGGGTGCCGAACTAACAGCAGGGGGTGGCATGGGACACTTACGCACTTACTGCTGAGAATCCGCCAAGCCTCTTTTCCTGCTCTTCTCTCACATCGGTGATTTTGACAAAGATTAAACCTTTTTAAAAGTCCATTAAAATTTTTTGGGATAGTCTTCTTAACTTTTTCACCTTGCTTGATATTTAAACCCAATTAAATGTCCTTCAGGAGAAAGAAAGGGAAGCAGGACTCAGTGGGACATCAAGTGGAGTATGAGACAGTCAGAGATCAGCCTAGGGAATGGGGTGTCAGAAGGTAGAAGAGAAATTTGGAAAGAGAGGCAGGAAAATGGCAAATGTTCCAGAAGAGAGGGGAGGATTCCCGAATTACAAAGGATGACTGAACTGGGAAGCTGGGCTAGTTTGTGCAGCAATAGTATCATGGTCAATAGCTACACAGAAGTATTGCCCTGAAATGGTCCAGCTTCCATGGCTGTCTTAGTCACTACGACTATCACCTGCTGTGACTACAAACCCTCCAAAGAGCTTCAGCTTTGCATCTGCTATGGTAAGACCCTAAAATTGCAGTAGGCTTACCTCTGCACAGTTCTCTGAGAGTTATTATTTCAAACCTTATTTGATGCAACTCACCTAACACTAATTTCCTATCGTTTCAGTTTGGCTAGTTGATCTAGTGGAGGAAGTAAACCCCACTCAGGCATTCAGCTCCTGTCCCTCTGTATCCAGTCAAGGCCACCATTTCGGTACCACCCATGTCACCTCCCCAAGAGGGCTGCTTGGACTTGGCCTCTTACCTGTCTCTGCATTTCTTCAATCTGTCTTTGGGGGATGCTCTGCAAAATACTGTACACATCTGACATCTTTTCTTCTGGTACAACCACAGATGCTCTGGAGACAACAGCAAAACAGTTTACATACACACAGCCCTTCACAGAAAGCATTTCTACACACAGTCTTGTTTCATTTCACAAGCAGAAACAACATCCCAAACCTCCTTCAGCCCCACATCCCTTCCGGTAAGTATTGTCTCTTTCCCCTCCCTTCTTCACTGGCTGAACTTCTCAAAGGAGTTCTCTTACAGCTCCATTTTTTTACCTCCCACTCCCTACTCCATTAATCTTTCACCTTGCCTCCACTCCACTAGTGTGCTCTAGCCACACTGGTATTATTTCAGTCACTTGAACACACCATGCTCTGCCCTACCAGAGGGCCTTTGCATGTGAAATCCCACCCACCTAGTACACTCTTCCTTTATTCCGTTTCTAAGTTAACAAATACTTTTCTCCTTTAGCTATCTATGCAAATCTATTCATTTATCTGGCATATATTTATGGAAGCCCTATTATGTGCTAACCCAACAGTGAATTAATTAGACAAGGAAGGCAAGAGAGTAAGCAGGCCAGAAGAATGCCTGGGGAACAGCATTCCAGGCAAAAAGTCTAACAAGCAAACAGCCCTGAAGAAGCAGTATGGTGGGCAAGTTCCAGGAACAGCAAGGAGGCTATTGTGGCTGGAGCAGAGTAAAGAAGGCAGAGAATAACACCAAGAAAGAAGAAATGGGACAGACAGAGTCACAGCAAAGAGTATAGGACCTTGTAGGCCACTGAAAGACTTGTGCTTTTTTTCTGAGATGGCAAGCTATGAGAGGGTTTTGGGCAAAAGCATGATATAACCTAACCATGTTCCAACAGGATCATTCTATCTAAAGTGTTAGAATAAACTACAGGAAAGCAAGGACAGGAGCAGAGAGAACAACTGGAGAACACTGCAAAAGCCAGGCAAGAGATGCAGATGAGGGAAGACTTGATGATGGGGATGAGAGG
Source organism: Pan paniscus (assembly GCF_029289425.2). Classification (NCBI taxonomy): domain Eukaryota; kingdom Metazoa; phylum Chordata; class Mammalia; order Primates; family Hominidae; genus Pan; species Pan paniscus. The sequence continues at coordinate 46,343,739 of NC_073258.2, read as the reverse complement.
GTAGAGACCACAGGGTTTGCTAACAGATTAGATGTGGTGGGTAAGAGAAAGAGAGGACCCAACAATCACTTTTCCTTCACGACATTTAGCAGAGTTTGTAATTACATTTGTATAAATTAATGATTAAATTCTAAACCTCACTTCTGCCAACTAGGCTAGTCCATTAGGACGGAAAGTGTGCCTGGCTCCACTCACCAGCGTATCCTCAGCACCTGGTATATTACTGCCTTGCACAGTTAGCACTTGATAAACATTTGTTAAGTAAGTAAATGATTTCCACTATACAGATGGGAGAACTGAGACTCAAAAAAGATTAAGTCATTTGCCAAGATCAAAAAGCCAGCCAGTGAGAGAGCTGGTTATCTCAACCTAGGCCTTCTGACTTTAAATCCATAATTAGCACTACCCAAGCAGATCTAGATTCTCATAGAAATACCCTTTTGGACTCAGCTTAGAGTTACCGCCTCTGTGAAGCCCTCACCAATCCCACTGCCAGTGATGGTGTGTGTCTCCCCCTCCTCCTGGCATCCCATCCAGTCACAGCTGTCTCATCACAGGATTTGGTAACTGCTGATTTACTCCTCTGTCTTCCACCACTACACTATGAGTGTCCCTGAGAAAAGGTTTGGCCTTGATTGTATTTGTCTCCCTATACTTAAGACAGTACCTGGTAAATAAAAGGTACTTAATGGATGCTTTCATTGGGAGATAAATGCTGGAAGTGGCTCATCGCTTCTCTAAGGCATGAAGAATAACTACATGCTCTCCTCTTTCAAGCTGAGTTAGGCTCCCTCCTCTCTTTTGGGTTTCCATGGTCCCCTGTGCATACAGCTGCTATGACATTTACCACAAAACATTATCATCGGTTTGTCTTCTCTCACTAGATTCTAGCCTCCTTGGAAACAGAGACTCTATGTTACTCACAAGAGGGTTTCCAATCAATGTGAGATGAATGAATAAATGAATGAATGAATGAACTAGAGCTTTTCAAGTTGTTCAAATACCTGTGGTGATCAGATTTGGACAGAAATACCAAAAAAGTTGGGAGAGGAAAAAACCAGTAAGCATTTGAGGCAAGGAAAAGACTGAGAGATAGATATGAATGGAATTAATTTTCAACAACCTTCACCCTGCAAAATCTTGGGAAAGTGAAGCATGAGAATAGAGGGCTATTCTGTTTATTGCAATATAAATGGTGAACACCCAGTAGAATGGAACTGAGTCCATCTGTACACTGGGAATGTCTCTAAGCTTTCATCTACATGAGGCTCTCCACCACCATCTACAACATTATGCAAATTCAATAGACTCTAGACCAGTGGTTCTCAACTCTGACTACAAATCAGAATTACCTGGGAGCTTTAACATTCAGAATCCCCAAGAATTAGGCAAGGCATTTTTTTTTTAAGCTCTCCAGGTGAGTCTACTCTGTAGTCAGAGTTGAACACTGGTCTAGGCTAGAGGTTGGTAACCATTTTCTGAAAAGCAACAGTCCCCAACCTTTTCAGCACCAAGGACTGGTTTTGTGGAAGACAATTTTTCCACAGACTGGGTTTGGCAGGGAATCGTTTGGGGATGAAACTGTTCCACCTCAGATCATCAGGCATTAGTTAAATTCTCATAAGGAGAGCGCAACCTAGATCCCTTGTATGCACAATTCACAGTAGGGTCCACGCTCCTATGATAATTTAATGCCACCACTGATCTGACAGGAGGCGAGGCTCAGATGGTAATGTTCACTGGCCCGCTGGTCACCTCCTGCTGTGCAGCCCGGCTCCAAACAGGCCACAGCCCGGGAGTTGGGGACCCCTGTGATGAAAGGCCAGATAGTGATATTTTAAGCCCTGTATGTCATCCAATTTCTGTTGCAATTACTTAACTCTACCAATGTGACACAATAACAGCCAGACTATACGTAAAGGAAGGGACACGGCTGTGTTTCAATAAAACTTGACTTACAAAAACAGCCAGCCTGCAGTTTGTGAACTGCTCTAGACCAGTGTACTAACTCTCCTAATGGAAAACAGAGAAAAACTATCTGTAGTAGTTCTTGAACCAGGGTATACATTACAATGACCTGAGGAGATTTTATTTGTAATATACGCAGAACCACTAATATAGAGTTTACTAGGAGGTACTACCCACCTCTTCCAGTCAAGAACTTCAGAGAAAGGCAAAATATAGGAGTCTGCAATGACAACCGGGACACAGCCAGCTTGTAACACATCGCTCAATACTGCCTGGCCCAGCCGAGCTCCACGAAGGACCACACAGAAAGTAGCCTCCTGCAGGAACACAAAGAGGCAAGAGATTACAAACTAGTTTTGCTGATCCACTAACTTTGATCCCTATAGACCACAAAGTTTCTACAAGGGTTGACGCCAAGCAATACTGAGGCATCTTGACACAAAAATGCCAAAAGACAACAGCTCACACCTGTAAAACTTGAAAAGTTTAAATGGCTGCAATGTTTTGTATTAATATTTCTACTCTTCAGTATTGCTTCAATGCCACCACTGTTGGCCTTCTGAAAATGTTCAAGGTCAATGTCAAAGTCTTCCCCTAGACAGCTAACAACGTGACTTCCTGCAAATGGGTCTCTTTAGGCCCTAGTGTACTATGTAAACACACCACGGCACACTGTCTGACATCTCTTACAGTACTTACCTCAGCCTACCTTGTAATGGAATTATTTTGTCTGGGAATTTCAGGCTTTCTAGAAGACCCCCTAAAGGGAAGGTATCAAATCTCTTTTCATGTTTCTACCCCCCATAGCATCTAACAGTGTGCTTTTTATATAGAAGATATTCATTTCATGAATTCAATGCCTTTGAAAAGATATTAAGACTAATATGTTCTATAAAAAAAATCTAATGAAAAATTTCTTCCTCATTCACTCCCTCAAACCCCCTCAATGTGGGGAATACTTGGGAAAAAGGAGAGATGTACCACAGAAAAAACAGCTGCAATAGGTAAACCAAAATACAGAGACCTTAACTACCTAACATTCTGTTTCTCCCAGATTTTGCCTCTTAAGAAGGAGGGGAAAAGATTTTTTTAAAAAACCAAAAACTAATCTTTAAAGCTAGAGAAAAGGAAAGTTCAGAAAAAGAAATAAAGGAATTCGATATTCCAAACACCTCTGGGGATAAATGAGAAAAGCAGCAAGAGGAGAGGAAGAGAAGTCATCGTGGTACCCGGAGGTGCAGGTGGAAAGCTCCCCTGACCTCAAGAGTCAGCATCCAGATGTGGACACACGTGCTGATAACCATTTTTCCTGTCTAGACAAAGGTTACTATAAATACTCCTGCCCTCATCACCACTGTTACCAGCCAGACATTCCAGGAGGAGTGCAGCACTTTTTGAATGTATTTTTACAATCCCAGTATGGGCAAGCTCTCTGGAGATTAAAAAAAAAAAAACCACACCAGCTCCTTTGTGTTTCTCCTTGAGCTAACCTGGGTCCATTTTAAGTATTTAAGTGAACAAAGCTCAATTTCTCATTTCCTAGCCCCCATACCCTTGGAATGTCAAATATCCTACATATAAAACATCCCCAAAGAGACCGCTTTCCCTATGGTTATGGAAGTACAGCCATTCCCACTATGTAAATAAAGGACATGCTACTGACAGGAGATGCTAAAGGTGGCAAGAACTCCAAATAGCAAAACGATCAAAACAACCCCTAAACCCCTCCACTCCCAGGGAAAGTTCACTGTGGCTCTGTAGGCCAGTATGGTCAAGGGATGCAAGTTGCCACCTCAAAGAAGAAAATTTCTCTGGACTGCCTTATGAATATGGGGGTAAAAGCAAGACACATTTGCCTGCTTTGTCCATGTGGCTTGTCTGCGAATCTATGAGACTTGTCTTTTTGAAGTATAATGAATATCTGAAAGGAGTATAGACTCTTATAGGCCAAGCAGCTTTGCACGAACACAAGACACCAGCCATCCAAGTACCTGAAGGTCTACAGGTCCAGTAAAGAGCAATGCTATGTTTTCTTCCCCTTGGGTAATTCTAGTTGCATGCTGAAAACAACTCAGGTTTGCTGGGCTCAATTTTAACCCATGTAAGCAAACTCTACTGAGCCTTTGCGAGAGGTAATGAATGACACTCACCTGTAGCACCTGTGGGTAATCGAAGACCTGGTGCTTGTGGCAGCGCTTACGGACAGAAAGGACACCCTCTGAGAGGTTGGTGCATTTATCGAGTACTAACACTGACTCTCCATGTTTGACCTGGAGGGCTTCTAGGTCCTCTCTGTACTCGGGATGGAGACCCACCTGAGATGACAGGAGGAAGTATTGCCGTGGACTACAAGGGAAAAAACAGGTGATTGGAAAATTGCAGCTGGTATGTTAGTCAAGGTAAGACAAACTTTGATATTAAACTTACGACAGTAAGTGTTTCCTTACCAGTCTTCACCTCCACTGATTTTTAAAATTATCTTCTGTAGTATTAGTAAGTATTTAAAATATTATATATTGTGAGAAAGTAAGATATGATTCATTTACACACTGAAATATTATGCAATCATAACAAATCTTATTTGGGAACAGTTCTTGATATCGTGAGGAAATGCTTATAATATGCTAAGCTGAGAGCGCATGCTATAAATTGTGTGTGTGTGTGTGTGTGTGTGTGTGTGTGTGTGTGTGTGTAGGAGAGAAACTGATAATTTGGAAGGAACATCGAAGTGTTGCCTTAGTTACATCTGAGTCCCTGATCTGAAAGCGACTGGAAGCTGGCTGCATTCTTCAAATGGGGAAAGAGGGAAGCTTGATGGGAAGCACTGGCAGGCAACTGAAGGGCTCTGTAAAGGGCTGCTCCTGGCTGTCGAACAGCATCCCTGTGCAATGGAGAGGCTATAGGGAAAGTCCCCATGATCAAGGCCACATAAATGGGAGGGAGACCGAATTGGTAGTTGAAAACAAGAAGTAGAAAAAACGATCTTCATCAAAGCATAGAATCTCCAGTCTTAACATCTGGATGGCAAGGATGTGTAAAAGAAAACAGAGGGAAGAAAGATCTCCAAGGGTCTAGTGCCATGCAGATCTCCACAAGAGACAGATATGGAAACACAAAGTTAGTAAGTCTGAAGTCAAGGGGAAGATTTTGGAGAGACCAGATGGGAAGTAATTCCCTCCTGGAAGACAAGACTCAAACAAGACAGAGGGAAGAAAGATCTCCAAGGGTCTAGTGCCATGCAGATCTCCACAAGAGACAGATATGGAAACACAAAGTTAGTAAGTCTGAAGTCAAGGGGAAGATTTTGGAGAGACCAGATGGGAAGTAATTCCCTCCTGGAAGACAAGACTCAAACAAGACAGAGAGGGTACAGAACATAAAACCTATACAGGTTGAGCACATCAAATCTGAAAATCTGAAGTCCAAAATGCTCCAAAATCCAAAGCTTTCTGGATGCCAACATGATGCTCAAAAGAAATGCTCATTGAAACATTTTAGATTTCTGGATTTGGAATGCTCAACCAAGAGTATAACGCAAATACTCCAAAATCTGAAAAAATCAGGAGTCCAAAACACTTCTGGTCCTGAGCATTTTGGATAAGGGATACTCAACCTGTTTAGGCTGAGGGACCACAAGGAATCAGTGTCAAAGAGAAGAATCACAGAAAGCATGTTCCAGGAAGAAATGAAACGCTCATTAAGCCTAGAAGCAGCATACACTGAAATCCAGCTCAAACTGGTACAGCCCAGGGAAAATACTAGGGCTATGTATCTCTCACAGGCAACGCCACCACGCAACCTAGAGTTTGTGAACCCATCCATTTTTTGTTTGTTTGTTTTTGGCTTTGAAGAGAGAATGGTAATTGTTACTTTTCCTTAGTTACTCAGACTTGTTTGGAAGTTCTAGCTGGGGAGCATCTCACTCAATAATTATACTCTAACTGAGAAGGTCATCTCCTTTTATAGAGGATTAAGCTTCAGGTCCAAATCACATAAAGCAATGAGTGAAGGTGAACACCTGCCTAGCCAGCTAGACTAGTCATATAAACCCAGAGAAAAAAGCAACCTATACCACAGCCAGACTGCTTTTACATCCTCAGGATCAATTCTGGTTTTGGCCTAACTAAGAGCAAAAGGCACTTAACACATCACAATTAAGAAAAAAAGGAACCAGCAGACTCCCTAGAACTTCACTAATAGCAACTAGCCACGTGAGGCCATTTAAATTAAACTAATTAAAAGTAAATAAAATTAAAAGTTCAGTTTGTCAGTCACACTAGGCCCATTTCCAGTGCTCAAATAGCCATATGTGGCTGGCGGCTGCCTGACAGCACAAATGTTGACCACGTCCTTACTGCAGAAAGTTCTACTTAATGGAGCTGCGCCACAAGGTAGGTGAGAGCCAGAGGCCGGGATGACGGTAAGTGGAGATAAGAAAGATATACAACAGCAACCCAGCAGGGAGATGGTTTGGATCAGCTGTACAGACTGGTTCCTTTTTCCTGGCCCATTTCCTCCTAAATTACAATTTATTGAGCAATATGTTCAATATTTATAGCCAAAAGTATTCTTTCTAGACACTAAAACAGGCTTTTGAGTTCTACTCCAAGCCTTGAGCCTCAATCATTTTTCTTTTGTAAAAGTATTAATTTTCAGAGGATGACTTAGTGATGGCGAGATCACATACAGGGAGCACCCGCAGTTCATCTCAGAGTAAACACCATCTTTGCTCAAATTACTTCTATAATCAAACGTACCTGTTTAAGCAAGAGGAAAATTTATAGTCAAACCCACAAGACAAGCAGGGAAACTTCCTTAATAATTAAAGCTATTCAATAATGAAATGGACTGTCTTGTAAGTTGGTGATTTTTCAGTATAAATCAGAAACTTTTTCAGTAAAAAGTTACTGAAAAGTCATGCATCAAGTTAAGAGCTAAATGGTCTTTAAAGGTCTTTCCAAACAATAAGACGCTGGCTCTTTGAAGGATCTCATGGATGTTTCCGGAGCTTTTCTCTCTAAGTAGAGCTGACAGCACAAAACTAGTGTTCTACCCTCTCCAGAAAAAGAATAAACAGGTGGGCAACCAAGAGGAGTAAAGAGGATGTCCAGGCAGAAGGGCATAGAGTATTGGAGTCCCAGAGGGCATTTCTGCATGGTTGGGTGGGGAAGAAGGCACATGTGGAATGTTCAAGCCCTAGTGGGGTGGGAGCTTCTGCTTAAGAGAAGAGTAGTAAGGTAGCCTGGCGCAGGGTACCAGAGCCCCAGAAGTGAAAGGAAGGCTTCTGTGCTGGGGGAAGGGTTATGGGGATGCTGGAGACCAAGTGAGGTTAGAAGGGCATCTGGGCAGCTCAGAAGAGAGTGTTAGAGCCTGGGCAGGCTGAGAAGGGTGCCCAAGTTGTGGGGAGAATGATGGTAATGATAGCATCACCCCAGTGCTAGAACCCAAGAAGTGTGAGAAAGGCATCTGTGCTGGGAGGGTGCAGGGCAGCACAATGTAGGGGGTCAGAGTCTGAGCAGGGATGAGGAGGGGTGGGGAAGGCCTCTGTGCAGTGTGGGGGCAGGGGGGCAACAGAAGTTTGATGAATATAAGAGGGTTGATCAAATAAGTAAAGATGTTGAGGATAATGAGAGCCAGATTTCTAGGAGTCAGAGAAGGGAGTTACAAATATGGAAAGAGAGAAAACCAGAATGCCCCTGCAGTGTTGGATGGAACTGGAGATACTGAGATGAATGCATGGTTTTCAATATGCACAAATAGATAGACATCTATCTGTACAGACACAGAAATAAATACAGATGTTGATGTGTGGTGCTCAAAGAAAACTCTTAAGAAAGACTCTGGGTTGGATTTCACTGATGAGAAATAAAGCTCTATTTTAGACATTCAGTTACCAGGATCACTGGATCCCCGCTCTACTGCTACTCCATTTTCAACATAAATGTGTAGATGTGAACAAGTCTAAAAATGTGTCCCTTGCTTGCATGCTGGCTGTCCCTGACCTGGCAGATGGTTGAAGGAGTATGCTCATTTTAGTTTTAAACCAACTAAATTTTAAGGTGGATTTGTTTTTCTTTTAAAGACTAAAATGACTAGCTATAGCTTTCATGTCTCCTCCCAGCAGTGCTGATATCTAAGTTTAAGCAAAACCATGCTGAGAACTTGAAGTCTCCCTCAATAGTAACAGTTGTAAACTCCCAATTTAGTTCATTTTAGAAGGAAAATGACAAGAATTCCAGCTGAGGCCAAAACAGCTGTGAGAAGCAGCTATCAATAGCAACAATCATCCACTTCCCATTGAACAAATGCTGACAGAGATTTAAAACAAAAATAAAAGCAAAGCTCTCACTATTCTGTATAGCCCGCAAGAGATGTGGGAATTCCCTTAAACAGCAACTCTCACAAGGATCAACAAACCCAAAACACTGCCATGAGATGGCCCACCCTGCCTTCTCCCACGTCCCTGGCAGGATGATGAGTCTGAACCTGTCTTTACTTTTTAATTTTTTTTTGTCTTGGTTTTCGGGGGCAGGGAGGGGTGGTGGTAGGAGATGTTCTTATATAAAAGTTAACACCACAAGTGCATGACCAGACTGCAAGCTGGCACCGAAATGGACAGCATGGGCCCAAGCCAGGTTGCAGAAATCCATCTACCGGCCAGCAGAGGGAGGTTCATGCTCAGCGCAGCCTTACCTTTCGGTGCTACCCTGAAGATAAACTGGACACTCCTATCGGGTTATTGAACCACAGAACTTTAGAAACTGACACCTTTTCAAAGGATCTAGTTAAAGATATTAATTCCAGCTGAGTTATACACAAAAATTAGAGACACTAAATTACTAGGAAAATACCACCAATATAAAATCTCTGAAACTAATTATATATTGATGTATCTAAATCTCTGAAACTAATTATTTGAAAATGGGTTTTACTGTTTGGAGTGGTTTTTCTCCTTTGTTTTATTTTCACTTAAAGCTTTTATTTTCAGTTTTCTTCCCTGGATTAAACCTGAAGGGGATTAAGAGTCCTAAACCAATATAAGAGAGCTAGATTATATGAGAGGGATTAAACAATAAAGAGAGAGTTTGGTTCAAGTGGTCTCAAGAAAAGTGCACTGAAGACAGAGGCCCACAGCAGCTGAGCAGTCCTAGCAGACCAGTCCTCACATGTCACTCTCTGCCTCACCCAGGGTTTCTCAACCCCAGCGCTGCTGACATTTGCACCCAGTATTTCTTGATGTTGGGGGCTGCCCTGCCCTGTGCAGAGAAGAATTAACACAGCAGGCCTGAGTGTTCTCCTTAGAAAGGCTTGCTTATAAGTTTGGTCTTTGGCTGTCATCTGGAGACTTGGATTTGGAGAGGGTTCCCATCATCCCTAGAACTGATAAGAGTGGCTCACTGTATCCAAACTGCACAAACAAATGTGGTTTATGCTGAACACATGCTTTCCTTCTGGGAGTCTGGAAGTTTGGCATGTGCCAGGCAGAGATAGCCTATGCAATCAGCTCCTAAGAAAGGTCCTGGGTGCTAAGTCTCTGACGAGCTCCCTTGGTTGACAGCATTTCACAAGTGTTGTCACAGCTTGCTGCTGAGGGAACTGAGAACATCTTGTGCACCGCACTGGAAGAGGGCACTTGAAGGCTTGTGCCTGGTTTCTCCAGATTCACCCCATGCGTCTTCTACCTCTCTGACTGTGCTGTGCATCCTTTTGCCGTAATAAGTCACAGACGTTAGTACAATTATATGCTGAGTCATGGAGCCCTCCTGGCAAATCATAGTAACTGGAAGTGGTCTTCAGGACCCTCTGACACACATCCCCACAGTCATGACAGTCAAAAATGTGTGTGTGTGTGTAGATATATATATATATATATATATATATATATATATATAGCCAAATGTCCCCTGGGGGACAAAATCATTCCCTTTCTCCTGATGAGAGACAGCAGTCTAGCCCAATACTTGGTCCAAACAGGCTTTCAATAAAGGTTTGACTTGAAGTGAACTGAACTAAACTGAATTGAATTAAATAATTTCCAGAACAACTTTAGGAGGAAAAAAAAGAGAAAAAGAAATGAATAAAAACTTTTTAAATCACAGAACAGATTTAAGTAAATGCTCACAGAAGCAGCAGAGAAGTAACTTTTTTCTCTACTTATAGTTATTTCTATCTCGCGCTACATAAATATGCCAAATTAAGACCCTAGGCACATAACAGAAACTTGTACCACCCCAAAGGGTACCAGCGGGGCTTATGTAGATGATCTCATCCCTTCTGAATTTATGAAAATCTAACCTCGAAATAGGGCACTGAATTATATCAGTTTCTTCTGTCCGTGAATTCACTAGAAGAATTATTTGTGTATTTCCATTGTGATGATAATCCAAAAAATTAGTATGGGGATAGTTTTGCTCATATTTAATGATGAATACTGCTAAAAAATATTCAACTTCCAAGTTTCTATTTAGTGGGCTAATGAGATGAGAGAAACACTAAAAATGTAAATCATATAAAGCAGTAGAGTAAAAATGCAGATAGAATCTAGGCTGTGGATATACATTATGTTCAGTGTAAAATTTTTTAAACTTTGCTGTTTGGAAATTTTCATAACAAAATATTGGAAAAAATATGAATCATGCATCTGTACCATATGAAGATAAATGATGTCACAATATGCTATCTAAAGGGAAGCTTCTAATGTTTCAAATAGAAAACATGGTTAAAAAAAAAAGTACATTTTCACCCAACATACAACAGTATAGCCACATCAAACCCAGCAAACCCGTAATTAACTCCATATTCACCTTAAAGATGCAATCTCATTTCAAAGAAACAGCATCAGCTATCATATTCAATTATGTTAATCTGAATGTTATTAGTTTTATAGATGTGCTTATATTGAAACTTGTAAATTTGTTTCAGTTTTGTAGTTGTATAAGCACAAAGAGTTTAGACTGTTTTTTATTTATATTTACTTATAACAAAAATAGTTAATTAAAATGCAAAGGACCTGAATAGTCAGAAAAACTCTGAAAAAGAAGAATACAGCCTGGGCAGTATCACAAGAACCCATCTCTATAAAAAATTAGCCAAGCGTGGTGGCATGTACCTATAGTCCTAGCTACTTGGGAGGCTGAGGCAGGAGGATCACCTGAGCCCAGGGGTTCAAGGCTGCAGTGAGTTATGATCCCACCAATTCGATCCAGCACTCCAGGGTGACAGAGCGAGACCTCGTCTCTTAAAACAAGAAAAAGGAAGAACAAAGTTGGAGAACTTACATTTATTTCAAAACTTAATACAAAGCTAAGGTAACCAAGACAATGTAGTACTGGCATAATAGACATATAGACCAACAGATTCGAATTGACAATCCAAAAATAAACCCATATATCTATGGCCAGTTGATTTTTAACAAGGGTACCAAGACCATTCAATAGAAGAAGACTTGTTTTTTCAACCAGTGGTGTTCAGACAACTAGACATACACAAGCAAAAGAATGAAGTTGGACCCCCACCTTATACCACATACAAAAATTAACCAAAATGAACCACAAATCTAAATTTAAGAGCCAAAACTGTAAAACTCTTAGAAGAAAACGTAAGGGTAAATCTTCATGGCCTTGGATTAGGCAATGGTTTCTTAAAAATGACACCAAAACTGCAAGTAACCAAAGGAAAAATAGATAAATTGACTTCATCAAAATGAGGAACTTTTGTGCATCAAAGGACACTATCAAGAATGTGAGGCCGGGTGCGGTGGCTCACACCTGTAATCCCAGCACTTTGGGAGGCCAAGGTGGGTGGATCACCTGAGGTCAGGAGTTTGAAACCAGCCTGACAAACATGGAGAAACCCCGTCTCTGCAAAAAATACAAAATTAGCTGGGCGTGGTGGCACACGCCTGTAATCCCAGCTACTTGGGAGGTTGAGGCAGGAGAATCGCTTGAGTCCGGGAGGCGGAGGTTTTGGTGAGCCGAGATCATGCCATTGCACTCCAGCTTGGGCAACAAGAGCAAAACTCCGTCTCAAAAAAAAAAAAAAAAAAAAAGTGAAAAGCAGTCTATAGAGTGGGAGAAAGGATTTGCAAATCATGGATCTGAAGAGGTTCTAACATCTGTTATAGATAAAGAATTCTTATAGCTCTACGATAAAAGGACAATTCAATTTTAAAATGGGCAAATGATCTGAATAGACATTTCTCCAAAGAAGTTATATAAATGGCCAATAAGCACATGAAAAGATACTCAAAATTATTAGTCAGTGGGGAAATGCAAACCAAAACCATAATGAAGATATGACTTCACATCCACTAGGATGGCTAGAATAAAAAACACAGGCAATAACAAGCGTTAGTGAGGATATGGGGAAATCGCAACCCTCATACATGGCTGGTGGGAATGTGAAATGGTGCAGCCGCTTTGGAAAAGAGTTTGGCAGCTCCTCAAAAAGTTAAACATAGAGCTACCGTATGACCCAGCAGTTCTGCTCCTAGGTCAAGAGAACTGAAACCAGCTTTACATACAAACTTGTATACAAATGTTCATAGCAGCATTATTCATAAGAGCTAACAGGTGGAAATAATCCAAATTTCCATCAACTGATGAAGAGATGAATAAAATGTGGTATATTCATATGATGAAATATTCAGCCAAAAAACAAAGGAAGTACTGATTCCATGCTATTACATGAATAAGCCTTGGAAACATTATGCTAAGTGAAAGAAGACAGGTACAAAAGACCATTTATTGTACAATTATGTTGATAGGAAATGTCCAGAATAGGCAAACCCATAGAGAGAAAAAGCAGATTAAGGATTCTTGCTGGGGACAGAGGTGAGGACTGACTGCTATTGGATATTAGGTTTATTTATGGAGTCATGAAAATGTTCTAGAATTAGGTAGTAGGCCTGATGATAGTTGCACAATTTTGTGAATATACTAAAAACCATTAAATTATACACATTAAAAGAGTAAATTTTATGGTATATAAATTAATCTCAATTTTAAAAATAAAATAAAATAAGTCAACTCTGGGAGTCCACAAAGGGAGAAAAATCCAGGAAGATGTCCTAAGCAACAACTTCATGAACCACTCAGTCTTGCTCCGCATTTGCCTAAGGGTAGGAACAAAAATGTGTCAAGCTCACCTGGGCTTTACACATCGTCTACATAACAAAATTTGCTAAGTGAATGGCTAATGTAAGTTTCAGAATTTGGTCCCAGGCCACATGGTAGAACACAAACAGGAGAGAGATGTCTTCTCCTGAGAAAAGTTCTCTTACTTCTCAGAGTCCACAAAGGTTTCTAAGGAGATGTTTGAAATATTTAAAGAATGGTTCTAATGTTCTCCAGGCAAACTATTTCCATGAGACCCATTTCTCAAACCAAATACAACATTTTTAGTGTCAAAATTTATCTATTGGTCACCTCTGCTTCTGAGCACTTCCACACAAGTAAAGGATGCTTTTATTATCATGTTTGTTTAAAGCTCACTGAGATTCTCACCAGGAAATAGCACAATTTTTACATAGACTACAGAAAAAAAAAGGTTACATCCATGCTGCACATTCATGTTGTCAGCCCTTTTCATTTACTCCCTCACATACTAAAATATGAGCCAAGAAATGCCAGACACTGAAGATATGGTAGTTTAAAAAAACAGCCGGATGCAGTGGCATGGGCCTACAGTTTCCGTTACTTGGGAGGCTGAGGCAGGAGGGTCACTTGAGCCCAACAATTTGAATCTAGCCTGGGCAACATGGCAAGACTCTGTCACTTAAAAAAGCAAAACAAAGCAAAAACAAAAACCTAACCTCAGCTTCACTGCACGTACAAAATCCAAAATCCAAACAAGACAGGCTTTGAGCAAGTCATCACAATGGGCATCATGTGTGCGCGATGGGCATCACTCTAAGAGACGTGGAGGCTGCTATGGGAGCATAAAGCAGAGGAGCCAGGGCAGAGGCCAAGAAGGTACCCCTCCACCCCATCCCAGAAGGTGGTTTCAAGCTGAAACCTAAGGCACAAGCAGGATGTTAGACTAATGAAGACGAGGAAGAAGGTCTGCAGACAGTAGAGAATGTGTCTGCTGCCCAGAAAAACTGAGAGAGCACAGCTTGTTCTAGGAACTGAAAGAAGTAAAAAGTTCTCAGACACAAAGCTAAAGATGGAGATAGTGGTCAGATGAAAGAGAGCCTTGAAAGATGTTTTAGGGACTGTGGGCTAAGGACTAACGTGAATCTTATCCTAAGGGCAATGTGAAGCCAAGGATCAAACTCGAGGGGAGCAAGACCAGAGGCAGGGAAACCACATAGGAAGCCATTTCAGCAATCCAATGGAGAGATGACAGTAACCTGGTCTAGGGTAGAGGAGGAGGATTCGGGGAGCAGACAGACCTAGGAAGTATTTAGGATGCAGAATCAATACGACTTCCTACTTTGATATAGGAAACAAAGGAGAGAACGGAGTTAAGGATACCACATGGATTCCTGGCTTAGAAAACTTGGTAGAAAGCACTGTGAATTTAAGGAGACAGAGAAAACTGCAAGATGAATGAGACCGGCATGGAGGTGGGAAAGATGGGTGCCTCAAGGACCCTACCCTGTAACTGATGTATTGGTTGCTTTGATGCCCACCACACTAAACCTCATCAACATCTCACAGATTCAGTAAAGGCACACCTGGCTGGGATGAATGTACCTTACCCTGGTCCTTTCTCTGGAAGATCCACCTCAGCTGACAGTGGACTATAGACAGGAATGCTGACATCGTAGCCTTGCCGGTAAGTCCACGTAGAAAAGCCGCCACCAGCCAACAGGGCCCTGAAAGCAAAGTATTTTGTTAAACGATGAGAAAGAAAGGACTTTATTCTGATACACACTGTGGAGAGGAACAGGAATTACTGAGTCTTTATTATCAAAACCAGCTAATGTTTACAGAGTCAGTTTTCTACAAAGACAATGCCTTATACACGCATCTCGGGACCATCAGCTGCGTTCTATCCTTGAATCACCAGCCTTCCCCCGGGGTCCTAAATACCCTTTCCTTACTTCCCAGTTTTTGAAACACATCATAGCCCAGAGGACACCTTATGGACAGCCTCTCTGCTACCTCCCTCAGATCCCATTCACCTCTCCCTAGTCATACTTTATAAATAAACACATTTACAATAACAGAAATAACAGTTCTGCATGGGAAGACTGGTTGGGGAAGTCATTTACCAACCACTGGCTAGAATCTCAGAACACAATGGTCCTGGAAAGCAGTGGTGGCCAGAAAGTATCACATCTCACATCGCTTACACCCCAGCCTCTCTCCAATCCCTGCCTCAAGCAGTTCTTTCCACCATCATCTCAGAGTTACATGTCAATCATGTAGCCTCCACCAGCTCTCACTGTCCATTCCAGCTACTTAGTCTTATTAACCCAATTCCCTATACAGGAAGCAGAACCTAGAATTAAACCCTCAGTGCTTCTCTTGCAGTTTGCTTGTACTAGCTGTTACTCTCCTTAATTAGAAAACAGTGACCACATTGTTTTAACTGGATCCAGCAAGTAGTACAATGACACTTCATCAGAGAAAGGAAGCAGGTGTATATCACACCAACTTTTACTGTTATTCTCTCCCAGGACCCCAAACCCATCGAAATCACTTTCTAGGGCAACACACACTACAAAGTCTGAGCCAAGATGTCTCAACTGAGAAACCACATTTTTTGCAATATTGATTGCTACCAATCCCCTCCCTGCCCTGATGACAACCTACATTCCCTTCTAACATGACCAGTTTAGGTTCAAAGATTTTCAAACCACCCCTGGAAATCCCACTCTGTTTGTTTAAGCTTTATGAAACCAAGAACTGGTGAGTGAGGTAACTTGCAGGCTAAAAACTTCTCCAGCTGCCGGTCTACTCTGTAAAACGTAATAACTATCCTTAGTACCAACATACGGTCTTATTTTTCCTGATTATCATGCAGCACTGAAACCATCCAACATGAACTTGGGCAGGTTCCATGACCATGATGGCAAGCAGACTCTATGGGCCCCATGGCCTTTGTGCAGAGAAGCAGACACGGATGCAATATTCAGGCACCAGGCAGTCCAGGTAAGCCAGGGTCGTGGGTGATTAGGCTATTACACTCACAGCCCCAGAGGAGAAGTGGGTGTGTATGTGCAGAGAAAGGAAGCAGGTGTATATCACATCAACCTTTACTGTTATTCTGTCCCCGGGGCCCCAAACTTGTTATTCTGTTCCAAGGGGGTTAAGGTGAATGTTCAGCACTGGCAGTAGGAAAGCAGCAATCAGAAGCATGCCTTACGCTGAAGATCATCCACATGCAATCTGTTTGTCATCTCAAAAAGAGCCACGACTGCAATTAGTCAAACTGGCCTCATGCCAGCCCTGCTACTGGCATGTACTCTAAGGCACTGTATCTTCTTCTGCCAAGGTCTCCATTACATTATAATGGAGAAAATATTGTAAGCATCCCTTGCTTTACAGAACACATGGTTTACATTGACTGAAAAGTGAATTTCTGAACAGCACATTCTGTTTTCCCATTATGTATCCCCAAATCAGAGATTAGTTCCAAAGCTGCAAGAGACTGAAAAGAAAACCTGCAGCTAAAGAAGTATTAATATGATGATCTGACTCAGGTCAGGCCAAGTATTATATCACTGGAGGTGCTCTCCAGCATTTTTAGCACTTTGCAGGGCTGCCTGATTCTGGGACGTCTCCTCTGACACTGAGCCTTCCTCTCCACGGCCTTGTATTCTCCACCCTCCCTAACTCAGTGTTCTGCATGTTTTCTCACAGTTCTCCTCCTGCTATCTAAGTATTCACAGTGCCTAAACACAGTGAGGCTGCAAGTTTATCCTTTGCTTTCCTTTAAACCATGCATGGAATCAGGCCTGCAAATTCCTCAAATATAAAGCTTCAGGTTTTGCACAAAACAAAACCCAAAAAAGCAGACCGATTCTATCGGTCATCCTTATTTGTTCACTGAGTCAAACAAACTGTAAAACAATATTTGTGAGACAGGTAAACATGAGCAAAGGCTAGATATTTAGTGACTATTTGGTGATATGGAAAAATTATTGTTAATTTTCTTAGGTATGATAATAGTATTATAGTCAGTTACATTTTTTGAAAAGGCTGTATCATGCAGAGATTCACACAATATTTACAGATGCAAGGATCTGATGTCTGGCATTTGTTTCTAGATAATCTAGCGGAGGTGGAGGTAGATGAGAGTAAGGATGAAACAAGACGGGCCTCAAGCTAATGATCGAAGCTGGACAGAGGATATGTGGTGTTCACTGTACTAGTCTCGCTTCTTTATATAGGTGTGAAATTTTCCATAACAAGTTTAAGTAAATAAATAAACACCCACATAAAAGTAGAAATGTGTGAGATATTTGCAAAGAAAGGATAAGAAATCCAAGGTAGTAACAGTATTACAGAACACATCTGAGAAAACTAACATCAGTTAAGTCATTAAAAGATGTATAAGTCATGAAATATGCTCCTACTCAAGTTAAAATAAAATGGGTTTGTATGTGTGCTTGTGTCTAAATCCATAGAAAAAAGACTAGAAAAACACATCATATTTTAATATAAGTATCTTTCAGGAAGGGAGTGAAAACAGAGGAGGGAATCAAAGCAGGTTTTTACGTTTTACTCTTTATACACTTGCATGCTGTTCGACCCTTGCACAAAGTATATATGTATCATGTGTATGGATTTTTTTTTAATTGAAAGAGAAATAAAAACATTTAAGCAGCATTAAAAAAAAATTCACTGAGCAGACATTTCCCTTCAGTCCAGGTCCTTGTACTGTATTTCCTTAAGTAAAATAATTTTTAAATAATCACACCTATGCTTTTGAACTTTAGGAGATCTTAAAGCAGTCTAATCTAGCCCATCTGTTTTCTAATTTCCAAACAATCTGACATGCAGCTCCTGTAAAACCATTCTGCATTCACAGTTCTTGCCTCCTTTGAATCCAGGAGCAAGGATGAAGGATAAGAAAAATTAACAAACCAATCTACTATTCCTTACCCCAACAAGAAGGCCACCTAAGTTTCAAAATGAAATTTCCCACATGCAAAGATAAAGGACTAGATGGTGATTCATTACCTGCTATAGGATTGGCTATAATCACTTACAAAAATTCATGCATAGGAAAAACTATTTAACCTTCCTGATCCTAACACCTAAACACTGGCATGTACTCACACTTTCTCCTGTCTACTTGACACCTTCCTGCAGACAAATGAAATCGCATTTAACATGTGCACTTGATAAAAATAAAATCCAACTCCCATGCAGATGCATATACCAAAATGTCAGCAAAAAGTGAAATGACCCAAACAGAAAGAAGCCCTTCTGAAAAAAAATCCAGAACTGGAGATGGAGACTCTGCATTCCTAACAGCTCTTTTCCTTCCCTTCTCTGTTCTCCAAAGTTATTTCACTTCCCCAGAACAACCAAATCCATAAAACAGTAGCCCACTCAGGAACAGGCACACCTTCTCTGGGGCTGAGAGCCAAATCCGGAATTACCCTGTGTTCAGCCACTTCCTACAGCATTTGTGCACCCGGACTGCCCTCTATCGTCCAAAACGGTCTCTACACCAAAGCTGAAGGGTGGTCCTGGAGTGTTTGTCTTGTCTAGTTATAATTATATTTCCAGACAGAAACTCAAAACTGACTTTAGATAATCACTTAATGCAAAGAAGGTTTAGATTTAATCTTCTGGGGAAAAGGAATACTAAGTGTCGATTTTCATAAATTATAATGTTAGCCTCTAACAAGTTGAGAATTAGCCTCAGGCTGTTCTCAGGCTAATACCTCAGGCTGTTACCTTTTCAGTTAACAATGAGTTTAAGAGTTAAACACCAACTGTAATAAGACTGGTGATAAACAAGTTTAGGTGAACTGTTAACAATTCTATACCTTGAGCATTGCCCGCGAGGCTTATATATTGCGCCCCAACTTTCTACTTTCCTCAAAGCCTTGAACCCAGCACTAAGAGAGGTCCCTTAAGTAGCACCTCATACCAGAGCTTTCCAAGAAAGCTCATACCAAAATCTTTCAGTCAGTGATGAAAGGGCAGATAAATACAGTGAGTGAACTCAAAGTCACTCTCAGGCAGTCATGGCCACCCCATACCACATCTGCCTATTTGGAAGGTTTTTCTAGAAGGAACGAAAGGCAAGAGGGGCGAATAATGAAGGCAGGCAGGCAGGGAGGGAGGGAGGGACGGACAGAAAGAACCCTACTGACTGAAACAACAGAAAGTAAATGAGAATCAGCGTGCCCCCATTACCCTCTACATTATAGGCTTTGGGTATCACTTTTACATATCCACGCTACCTTCTCTCAGTAAGCTGTGCATCTACTTGTGGCAAATGCTCCTGAATTCAGAGAGAACTAGCACAAGCCTGTCACACTTTTGGGGGCTGGATGTGTTACACTCAGAAGTGCACAATCCAGAGTGGGAAAACAGTTTTAGAGGCTATGCCAGGACATAAGCCCTAACTGGTTTTCCATAAAAGATTTAAGCACTTCTAAATCTTCAGGAGGAAAATACTTACGACAATTTTCTAGTTTAATAAACAATTCTGATTACAAAGTATGTGGTAGATTTAGGAATATAATTTCACATGAACAAAATGATCTTGAACCCATCATAAGGACAGCCCCAAATATGCCTCCTACCTGTCTCTGGGGACATCCAGGGCTGTGTTATAATCTGGGGGACCTCCAGGCAACATGTTGAACAACAGGTGATTCGTACCTCGATCCCACCTGTCAAGAAATTTAAAATGTAGGAGAATTAATGTGTCAACTATGAAAAGACAAGAGTCAGTTACTAGACAACAAGTACCAAGGATCCCCAAGCCCAAATAGGGCCGCTTCTCAGGTATGCAAAGCAAACTCCTGGAAATCCCAACAGCACATCAGACACAAGTCTGGCTCCATGACAGGGAAAAATGAACGCACGTGTACTTCAAGCTTGTCCCATACAGACCTGCTTCTAATAATGAAAAGTTGAAAACTACCCAAATGTTCACCATTTGGTTAAAGAAACACAAAATACATTAGAGAAGCCTGGTTAAATATATGGTAGAACGTCTGCAAAATGGAATACTATGCAACCTTAAAGTTATATAGTAAAAGAACATAAAATTATGTCATAATTTGGAAATATATTCATGATATATTAAGGGAAAAAGCAAAAGAGTATGTACTGTGTGATCCCATTTGGAACAAAACATTTATATACACATGTGTATGTGTATTTTTAGTAACATCAAAATATTAATAATGTTTATCTCTTAGAGGAAGGATTTCAGAATGAATCTTAGATTCTTCTTTTTGCTTACCTGTATTTTCAGATTTCTTACAGTGAATGTGTATTATGTAAGTGCTAAGAGGAGGTGGTAGCATATTTAGATTTAAAAGGAAGAATAAACGAAGAAGAGCCACGCTTAGTTTGGAAACTCTAAGAGGCTGGGAACCCACAGCAGTAGTGCCGGAGATGGCAGACTACTCTTCACGGGCACACAGGCAGATGCTGCCACACAGGCCTCATGCTGCAAGTCAGTCCCTCCAACACACCCCGTCCTGCAAGAAGACAGCATCAGGAAACCAACTCAAGAGCAGAAGCATTCCCATCCTTCCCTTCCCTTTAGTTCCCTGAGGGCCACTCAAGTATCTCCTGGGTGCTGGGCTGTATGAGTGTGAGATACCTAGAGAGCTGGGCCAACGCTTGTGCTGTCTCCTTGATGCGCAGTGTGTTCTGGTTAAGCACATCGATGGAGGGAACAAACAGACAGGCCCGGTTGATGTCATCAGTGTAGTAGTCACTGTCTGAGATGGCCATGAGCAGTTCATTATACTCCCGGGAGATGGCGTTGCTGACAGAGACGCCAAAGTCATCCACGTACTTTTTCAGAGCATAGATATACACCTTGATTTTGTTCTTTGGGTTGAAGCCACAGCGATAGACATCAAAACACGTGTGCATTCTGCAACTGAGATCCCCCCGCTCTGGGATGGGACTGTCGGCTGGCAGCCTGACAACCGGCACATCACGGATGCTGCGCTTCTCTACATTCCAGTCATTTGAGGACTCGATAGAATGGGGCCAAAACTGAAACATGCCAGTGGCAATGAGGCCCAGGAGGACAATGGAGAATAGGGTGATATAGTAGATTCGGTGCTTGGTCTTCATTCTTGGGATGAGGGCAGGACCCCGGATATTATACTTGACCGACGCACACATAATGACACAGACAGCCTCTTCCTCACACTCCTGGTCACCAGGGAGAGAAATAAGAAAAACCAAGTATTTAGGATGGCAAATGACACTTGAAAAGACTATTCAACCTTTTTTTTTTGGTTTTTTTTTTTTTTTGAGACAGGGTTTCACTCTGTCACTCAAGCTGGAGTGCAGTGGTGCAATCTCAGCTCACTGCAACCTTCACCTCCCCAGGCTCAAGCAATCCTCCCACTTTGGCCTCCCAAGTAACTGTGACCACCACGCCCAGCTAATTTTTTGCATTTTTAGTAGAGAAGGAGTCTTGCCATGTTGCCCAGGCTGGTCTTGAACTCCTGAGCTCAATCTATCAGCCTGCCTCGGCCTCCCAAAATGCTAGGATTATAGGTATAAGCCACCACGCCCAGCCTCTACTTTTAATGTACCTATTTCTTTCCCTTAAGTGGTGTGGTGAAATAACAAAAAGGGACTTTGGACACTTCTTATAAACATTTAGAAATATATATCTAGATATATGAATAAATAGTATATAATGTATTTAATATTTAATACTGCATATATTTAACATAAATATTAATTCATAATATAAAATATTACTATACCCTATCAATATACATTTACTTAAAGCAGAAGCTGGCAAATGTGGGACTCTGGGAAGGAGGGCTCTGACCAAGGCAGAAAAATAAAAAGTGGAATAGCAAAAGACAGTTATTTTATTTCAAAACACTTGCTTAACATAAAATAATGATTTAACTGGACAAACTGAAGCTTCATCATTCCAAAATCTGTTTTCAGCCATGTGCGGTGGCTCACGTCTATAATCCCAGCACCTTGGGAGGCCAAGATGGGTGGATCACCTGAGGTCAGGAATTCAAGACCAGCATGGCCAACATGGCAAAACCCGTCTCTACTAAAAATACAAAAATTAGCCAGGCGTGGTGGCATGCACCTGTAATCCTAGCTAGTTGGGAGGCTGAGGCAGGAGAATTGCTTGAATCCAGGAGGTGGAGGTTGCGGTGAGCCGAGATCGTGCCACTGCACTCCAGCCCAAGTGACAGAGCAAGACTCTGTGTCATAAAAAAAAAATCTGTTTTCGTTCACTTATTCATTCAAACCATTATTGAGCACCCATCATGTACTGTGAAGAAAACAAAGATGAAAGCAAAGACCCTACTCTAATGAGGGAGAGAAAACAAAGCTATAACAAAAGGCAGAATGTAAAAACACCACTAGGAAAGTATCGATTAAGTACAAAAGGATATCAATAAGAAAAAAAATTAATCTTTCATCTTCAAATAAAACATATAGTGATGATTTATAATGAAGGTGATAGTTGCATTTAGATAAATGGAAGAAATGAAGAAAGGAATGGGGTAGGAGAGACAAAGGGAGGGAGGAAGAGGAAGAGAAAGAGAGAGAAGGGAGAAAGGGAGGAAAAGGGCCAATGTGGTAGATTCATTTACAAAGACGAACACCAACAGTTCTTTCCATCCCTGAATTTGCATGGTACTTCTCCAAACAAAATGTAGAATCCATGTCCCTTCCCCATGAATCTAGGCTAGCTTTATGATTTGCTTTGACCAAGAAAATGTGGCTGAAGTGATGTTTTGGGATTTTTGAGCGCAAGACTTGAGAGGCCCTATACAGTCTGCCTTTGCACTCTTCGAATCCAGCCGCCACGCTCTAAGGAAGCTGAGCTCCCAGTGGAAGGCAACCTGCCCCAGTGGACACGGAGATCTCAGTCAAAACCATTAGGGAAGAGATGAGCCATCCCCACCAAGTTCTGCATAGATTCCACAATCATCAGCAAACAAATGACTGTTGTTGTTTAAAGCTTCTAAGTTTTGGGGTGGTTTGTCATACAGCTATAGATATATAAAACAGCCAATAAGCATTATTGACTGAGATGTAAAGAAAATTTGTAGTCCTCAGCTAAAAATGTAGAGTTCCCATGTAGACCACATTTTAAGATCCTTACCAAACAAGCTTCTCCTATATGATTCCCAGATACTGTTTCGGGGGAGGGCAGAGCCTTGAGTGTGGCTGCATCATCTGCCACATACTTACCATGTTACTGCAACAAGCTATTTTGGCATCCTGCATGTCAAAATACCAATCCACAAAAAGACAGCTGGGCACGGTGGCTCATGCCTATAATCCCAGCACTTTGGGAGGCCAAGGCAGACAGATCACCTGAGATCAGGAGTTCAAGACCAGCCTAGCCAACATGGTGAAACCCTGTCTCTACTAAAAATACAAAAATTAGCCAGGCATGATGGCAGACACCTGTAATCCCAGCTACTTGGGAGGCTGAGGCAAGACAGTCACTTAAACCTGGGAGGCGGAGGTGCAGTGAACCAAGATTGTGCCACTGCACTCCAGCCTGGGCAATAGAGCACGACTCTTTCTCAAAAAATAAAATAAAATAAAAATAAATAAACAAAATGGTATCATTCTACTCACGGATCTTTCAGGAAAGCTATTAATATAATGGGAAGTAACTGAAAAGCTCATAGACCATCTTAGAGTTATCAACCATTTTTGCTTCGGATAAATGGAGCTCTCCCCATCAGTGCCCACATGGTAAACTGCTTCCTGCCTAGCGAGCTGAGTATTGCCAAGCTTGAATGTTGCAATCACTTTCAGTTTTGGGGGTAAAATATGCTAAATGGTCATGAATCATTTCAAGTCATATCTCTCTAAGACCAGAAACTGGAACATAACAAGGAATTTGCCTATCATTGACTAATACATGAAAATTCATACATTTTGAGCTTAAAAGATTATCATCTTTGGAGTATATACATCAGTCACTCAATATATTCTAATTGTTCTATGACAGAAATGTGGCATGACAGCGATTTCACTTTTTCTATCATTCTAACAGTCAGCAGAATATTCCTGCCTGCTCCCATCCCCTACCAGCTGCAGGCCCACCCTATGGTATGGCTTCCTTGCCATTCTGCATATCCCTCCTGGAGTTTGAAGACAGGAAGTTTTGGGACAAATGCAGGCAAGGAGCTGCCCTCCGCTGGCCCATGTTAGAACTTCCCAAGAAGCTCTCAAGGTCTATGTGTATACTTGAATCAGTGGTTCCCCAACACCTGAAGGGTAAGAAGCACAAGAGTTTGTTAAAACAGATTCCTTGGCCCCACCACTGGAGGCTGTTATCAGTAAGTTTAAAATAGGGCCACAGAATATGTCATTTAAAAACAAGCTCCTCACGTATTTTGTGCCATCTGGTTTTAAACCTTTATTAATATTAGACAAACTACCCTTTAATAGTGTTTTTCAAAACTTTTTTTAAACTAAAATTGACAGTAAGAAACATATGTTATATTGTGACCCAATATAGACAGATATATATATGTGTGTATATGGATATTTTAAATAAAGTTTCAAAAAACAACATTTAAGCTATGTACTGTGAGTACACAGTGTTAGCCACAGAACACGCAATGAACCCTCCATTTTTCTACTCTGTTATTCTATTGCTTTTAAAAAAATCTGGCCATAACCTACTAGATCAATTATACCACCCAATAATGGGTCCTCCATAGCTTGAAAAATAGCTTCTATGTATGACAAAATTGAGGTTAAGGGAACAAAAACTGTATTCACACATGAGCTTTACAAATCTTTATGAGTTGCAGATTAACTATAAAAAAGACATATCACAACAAAGTAAAACCAAAGATAACAGAAGAAAATAATAAATAAAAGCACAGAAATTAATTAAAAAACAAAATAGAAATGGTCAACAAGGCTAAAAGTTGTTTGTTTAAAAACAGACTAATAAAATTCTGGTAAGATTAATCAAGAATTCAAGGAAAAAGGTGCAAATAAATACCTTAAAAGGGGAACATAACTCTAAATGCTGCATATATTTAAAAGATAAGATGGTATCAATGAATTTATGCCAGTACATTTGAAAACTCAGATAACATGGAAAAATTATTTTAAAATATACTTACCAAAAGCATCTCAAGGAGAAACAGCAACTCTGAGTAGCTCTATAACATTAAAGACACTGAATCAAACGTTTAAAAATCTTCCTATAAAGAAAATTCCAGGCCCAGAAAATTTTCCAAGTTCTACCAAATATTCAAGAAATAATAATTCCAATTTTCCACAAATTATTCCAGAGTTCAGAAAAAAAAGAGGAAACACTCCAAAGCTCAGTTTAGGAGGCTAGCAAATGCTTCATACCAAAATCTTAGAACACTGGTTCTTGAAGTATGCTTCAGGCACCCCAGGCCCTTTCAAAGGGCTTATACTAGTTTAATATTGACATTTGCTTTATTCACTTCCATTTTCCAGAGGCTACATGACGTATGACACTGCAACAGACTGAATGTAGAAGCCGATGGGATAATCCAACTGTGTTTTGTTAAGTTTTTCCAAAAATGATAAAATACATCAATTCACAGACTCAAGATGCTCAACTCAGAACATATATATATATATATAAAGAAAATGCTACCTAGATATATCAAAGCCAAACTGCTAAAAAGAAAGTTAAAGAAGAATATTAAAAGCAGCCAAAGGGGAGAAAAATCTATTCAAGGTATATCTTAAAACTAAATGTAAAAGGAAAAACTATAAAATATTTAGAACACAATAGAGAATATCAATGACATCTGGCAGAGAATGATTTCCAAAACACAAAAACCACAAACCATTAAGAATTTTCCATCAAAAACACAATAAGGAAGTAAAAAGACAAGCTGCAAGCCTGAAGAATATATTTCCAGCACATATAAGCAACAGGGACTTGCAACCAGAATAAACTGTATGAAGCAATAAGAAAAAAACAAACAAAAAGAAAACAAAACAAACAAAAAACAGAAAACACACTTAAACAGGAATTTCACAGAAAAGGCAAAAAAGGCACATAAACATATAAAAAGATGTTTAGTCTCCTTAATGGTCATGGAAAGTAAAACCACAATGAGACCTATACCCAACAGCATAGGCAAATCAAGAGTCAAACACCACCAAGTATTGTTGGAGAAGATACGGAACCACAGGAACTGACTCCAGAGTCCCAAGTGGCCTCAGCAGAAGGAAGAGGGAGCTGACACTCACTATGTTAGTCTTAAGTATCACATTTTGCTTGCTACCTGTCATAGTTTGACTCCCCTCCTACCCCCGACCCCATGCAAAAAAAAAAAAAAAGAGAGAGAGACAGAGACAAAGACAGGAGTGCAAGTAGTCTACTTACTTGGGAGGTGATCTCAGAAAGCCACAGTGAGGGAGCAAGGAGACAGGCAACAGGGCAAAGCCAATAAAAAGTGTGTTCTTAGGCTGGTTACTGCAGTGGGCAACAGGGGCTCCTAAGGCTACCAGGAGCCTTCTGAAGACTCATTTAGAATACAGCTGGTCCCTAAGCAGGATGGGAGACTAGAGCACCTGTCTGCAACACCTATCCACTATTGGTTGAGGGTTGCCTGGTACTGTTATCAGCCCGAACCCTATATTCAACAGCCATATAAAGGTCTAAATATTATACTTTCTTTGCTGTACAGCTATTCTGATAAAGATCTGCAGTTCCCTTGAGGAAGGATGGGAGAATGTCTGACTATACATGCAGGAATGTTGCAAGATCTTTCCCGAAAGAGATCCAGGCTCCCCTTCAATTCATGGGATATGGATCTAAGAAATGGCTCATGTCTGAACACAAGGGGAGAGATAGTGATTTTTCCATTGTAGCAGCTGACATCAATCTTCTACGTGCCAGCTCTTAATTTTTTTTTTTTTTTTACTGATTATACAAGTCAAGCAGCACCATGGTTAGCTGCCCAGCTTAGAAACACCATGCTCTATTCGCATCAGAGTGGGTCAAGATTCCCCAGTTGTGAGTCCAGCCTTGCTGCCCATTCTGGGCACTATGTCTACCTTGTCTCTGATGATTAACTGCCACCAACTGGCCTCCACTATCTCAGAATCCTATCATCCTCATTGATACTTGGGAACCTAGTTTCACAGTAACATCTCCTAAGGTCAATCTTGTCCTACAGAAGACAGCCAACACTGAGCTTCTCAAAGATGCAGGTCCCCTCACTGGGCATTCCACATTAGCAGAGTGAAAGGAATAGCCCTCCCAGGAAAACAGGCAGGAGGTGCAGGTGATTCCTTCCTCAATACTCTGCCAAGATAGTTCTGATGCCTCCACCGCATTTATTGCAGTCCAAAGTGACTTAACCTTAGCACTATGACATTTTAGGCCAGATAACTCTTTTTTGTGGGGAGCTATTCTGTACATTGGAGGTGGTTGAATAGCATCCCTACTCAGTAGAAGCCAGAAGCAACCTCCAGCTGTAACAACTAAAAATATATCCAGACATTGCCAAATATCCCTTGGGGAGGCAAAATCAGCCCTGGTTGCAAACCACTGGTATGGGTCGTTGTGTCCAAGCTTCAAGGAGCCTGCCCAGCCACATACCAAGACTGGCTCCAGCTGTCCTTGCTAGGTCACCAAATCCTGAATCATGAGAGAATGCTCACCTGTCAACAGGTTCTCTCCTCTCCAGCTTTATAGTCCACCAATACCCCCACCTTTGGTCCGACACCCTTAAGATTCTCCCCACCCCACCCCCAACCCACTGTGTTTCCTCAGTTTCTGCTGGTCCATATTAGCCAGGTCCTGCAACTCCTTAAGAAACTGCTTTCCTGCTCAGGCAATGCTGAGATCTGAGGGGAGGGGAAGGCAGATCTTGAGGAGCACAAGAATCATATGGGAGGCATCTGCCTCAAGTGAGAGCTCTGCACAGTGTCCAGGCAAGAAGAAACTGCTGTCCTCTGCATCAGAGAGGTGCTTACCTCTACTGGCCCAAGGGATCTGAGGAAATCTGGGAATTCAAACTTCTCGGTGCCTCCACCCAAATATCTCCATCCAGGTCTCAGGGTCTCACATCTTGCTACCATTGCCCTGACTTTAGCAGAGGCAACCTGTCAAGGCTGTGCATTCAGCTTCCTTTGCAATTCTGCCACATGTATAATTAAATTCTGGGCCCGACCTTCAACAGAGCCCACCCTCCAGCTGCAGGAGATGCGGCCATAGAGCCTTCTGTCTTTCACAATGAACCCTGAGTTCATGTCTGGCTGATCTGGGCATGGCATTCTCTTACCCCAAGGCTTCTAAGGAAAATAACAAGAGCCAGTCAACTCCACTATCCTTATCATTACCATTGTCCATACACTGCTCAAGTGCTAGAGCTACCATACTAGCCAATGCTTTTCCTTCCACCTGAGTCTCATCCTAAACCACTGGTGGTGACAGTCTTACTACAACTGTGATGTTAGAGAGTACCAGGGGTTACCAACACCTCAATTAATACTAGCAAAGAGGTCCTTGTTGCCAACCAAGGGTGAGTGATTCCATTTTCACAATACTATCTCACAGCCTGCTTTCTAGAGCCACTTCTAGTACCAACGACCTTGGTTTGTGCTCTGCCAAACTAAGAGAAAACAACTTGGGTGCAAGTAGCTTGCAAAAGGTGAATCCAGAAAGCCAGAGTGAGGAAGTAAGGAGAGGAGTCAGAAGGGTGCACACTTGAGCTGCTTACCAGACTGAGCTAGGCCACAATACCCAGTCCTTCTAGGATCCCTCTGGAGAAGCACGGAGAACACACTTCAGAGCTGTCCCTTTGGAGGGAAGCCACATCATTCAACAACCAAAGCCCACCCCGCACTGGCTGAGGGGTGCCCTCAGACACGTAAACTCCTCCATGCTTGTGAAGTGTGTCGACACAAGCTAAGCGAACTCCCACACATCTGTATCAAACTCTGAGGAATAAAAGCAAGCACTTGAGGTGGAATAAACAATAGAAGAAATGAGAGGGAAAGAATGAGAAAAGAAAGGGGAAAAGCCCCTTACTAAGCAGTGCTTTACAGAGAGAGGATCTTCCCTGTGAGCACCCACATCACCTTTCATACACTTCATTCTAGCACTTGCCACATTTTATGAATTGGTTAAGTATTTGCAAGTCTGTCTCCTCTACTGGTTGTGATTTTTCCTGTAATCAGTTGTTCATCTCTGCTCAGTATTCCTAGCATCTAATACCAAATCTAGAGCATATATTTAAGCCAGACGCAGTGGCTCACACCTGTAATCCCAGCACTTTGGGAGGCTGAGGCAGAAGAACCACTTGAGTTCAGCAGTTTGAGACCAGCCTGGGCAACATAGCGAGACCCTGTCTCTACTAAAAAATATAAAAATTAAGCCAGGCACAGTGGCTCACGCCTGTAATCCCAGCACTTTGGGAGGTGGAGGCGGGCGAATCACAAGATCAGGAGATCGAGACCACCCTGGCTAACACAGTGAAACCCCATCTCTACTAAAAACACAAAAAATTAGCCAGGCATGGTGGTGGGTGCCTGTAGTCCCAGCTACTCGGGAGGCTGAGGCAGGAGAATGGCATGAACCTGGGAGGCGGAGCTTGCAGTGAACCGAGATCGCGCCACTGCAGTCCAGCCTGGATGAAAGTGCGAGACTCCGTCTCAAAAATGAACAAACAAACAAAAAAAAAACCAAAAATTAGCCAGGTGTGGTGGTGCACAACTACACTCCCAGCTACTTGGGAGGCTGAGGTGGGAGGGTTTCTTGAACCCGGGAGGTTGAGGCTGCAGTGAGCCATGACTGCGTCACTGTACTCCAGTCTGGGCGACAATGGAGACCCTGTCTCCAAGGAGAAAAAAGAAAATAGAACATATTTAATATAAACATAAATATTTGTTGAACGAACAAATGTCTGTATCCTTCCCAGTTCCATAGGGGCAAACGGTTTAGCATCCAAGTTTTGAGTTATTATATGTGACAGCCTCTGACTATTATCTTTCCTAAATAGGAAGGAATTTCCAAAGGAGGAGGGGGAATGACTAGATATTTCCATAGACTCTGAATTTTCTGTACCCACCCCTGAACACCCTCCTCTCCCACCACCCACCATATGCAAACACATCCAAAGAGCACCATTACTTTCCCCATCCCTGCTTTTTTTTTTTTTTTTTTTTGAGACAGAATCTCTCTCTGTTGCCCAGGCTGGAGTGCAGTGGTGTCATCCTGGCTCACTGCAACCTCTGCCTCCTGGGTTCAAGCGATTCTCGTGCCTCAGCCTCCCAAGTCACTGGGATTACAGGCGCCCACCACCATCCCCGGCTAATTTTTTGTATTTTTTAGTAGAGACGGAGTTTTGCCAAGTTGGCCAGGCTCGTCTTGAACTCCTGACCTCAGGTAATCCACCTACCTCAGCCTCCCAAAGTGCTGAGATTACAGGATTGAGCCACCGTGCCCAGGCTGCACCCCTGCCTTTATAAACCTGTGCTATACTGGACCCCTTTTGTAAAACTGCCAGCCTAGACTGAAGTGACAGTGCTCCCGACTCAGGACACTCCAAACTCACCCCTGTAACACACAGAACCAATCCTCCCAAAACAGTTTTCACATGCCAAAGCACAGAGAGATGGAGTATCTCCAAACCATCATCCGAGGAAACAAGTCATAATCTTTCTGTCCAGTGAGACTGCTCCCTACCACCAAGAAGTTAAAATCCCTGGAAGATGACAGACTGAAAGGAATCTTCTACTAATGAAGGTTTATTCCATACAATACCATAACCTGGATCAAAACAAGAATTTCAGCCCTACAAACTTTATCACCTTGAAACACATCAAACCTGCCCCTGCAAAACACTGGAATCATCTGGCTAGCTGTCAAGCACTGAGTCACTGGAAAAGTCTTTTAACCCCAACCTATTGTGAGGATGAGATGCATTTTCTGTTCCTGGAATTATTTATTCCTAAAATTTGCCTGAATAACCTTTCCTTGGTGCTTCAGGTTATAGCCAATCCACTTAGTCCAATATTTTCAGTCACAGTCTCTTGTCATTTCAACCTTTTTATTTTATTTATTTATTTTTTTATTTTTTGAGATGGAGTCTTGCTCTGTCACTCAGGCTGGAGTGCAGTGGCACAATCTCAACTCACTACAACCTCAGCCTCCCAAGTAGCTGGGATTACAAGCGTGTGCTACCACATCCAGCTAACTTTTTTGTATTTTTAGTAGAGACAAGTTTTCATCATGTTGGCCAGCTGGTCTTGAACTCCTGGCCTCAAGTGATCCACCCACCTCGGCCTCCCAAAGTGTTGGGATTACAGGCGTGAGCCACCGTGCCTGGCCTCTTCTTAACCTTTTTAGAAAGGGCCTTACAGCTGAACTCCTGGGGCCACTGCCACACTGGATCTTAACCCAACCATTCCGAAAAACAGAGGAACCAAATACAAGCAAAAGCAAAAAAAGCCACAATTCATTGCCTTACTTGATAGGATTCTTTATAATTAAAGTTATGTCATGGCTAAATGCCCCTAAAAATTATTTTCAATTAAAAACAATGCCCTTTTAATCATGGGAATTATACCATAAGACAATGTGTGTCATTACATAATTAATATATAAATCTTACTAAGCACTTACTACATGCCAGGGTCTGTTTTAAGCACTTTATAGTGTTAACTTATTTAATCTTCATAATAGCACTATAAGCCAAGCTATTATTACCCTCATTTTACAGATGGGGATAGTACAACAGAAAGTTTAAGTACCTGGCCCAATATTACACAACTGGAAATGCCAAAGCTAGGATTCACAGCATGGCAGTCTGGCCCCAAAACTGATTATCCATTCATACCCTCACATGCAACCAGGAAGTCGGGGAAAGTGAATGATGGAAACTGAATCATCTATTTTATTACAGTGAATAGCCTTTGAGTTCTGAAAGTTAAAAACTAAGCCCAGTTAAAGTACATAGAGCACTTACCTGACTTACAAGAAGTTAAGACTTACAAGAAGAATTTAAATGTACATATTTCAAGACCATATCTTCACATAAATAAGTCAAGAACCTTTCTAGATTAGCATTGCCCAATCAGTAACACCAAGCAATTCTTTGATTCTCAAAATTGTGTGTTTAGATCAGGTTCCCACCGAATGTAACATAGCCCCAAACACCTCTGGACTTCAAGTTGAAGCCCAGAGCCAGTGTGCTTCTGGCCACCTAGTCCCGAGACTAACATGCCCCTGGCCCCGGCCCGACACACCCCCGGGCCACCTAGTCCCTGGCCTAACATGCCACCAGCAATCTAGTCCGCAGTCTAACATACTCCTGCCCCGTCCTGACAGGCCCCCGGCCACCCGGTCCCCTGCCTAACACGCCCCCAGCCACCTAGTGCCTGGCCCAACATGACCCCGGCCACCCAGTCCCCGGCCTAACACGCCCCCGGCCATCTAGTTCCCGGTCACCCAGTCCCCGGCCTAACATGCCCCCGACCACCCAGTCCCCGGCCTAACATGCCCCTGGCCCCTTCCCTACCTCGTCCCACGGCTTCTGGCACCGCAAGGGATGCCGCAGGCCACCACCGGACCCTGAGGCGCAGGACATCCCCCTGGGAGGAATCAGATCCCTGTGGCTGGCGGGAAGGTGGCAGCAGGAAGGGAGGGGTCACGGCGGAGGGCGGAGGGCGGGTCGCAGGAGGAAAGGAAGGAGCGGACTGGGGGCGAAGGTTGGCTAGGAGAACAGGTGGGTACCAAGATGCTGAAAGCGCGGCCGCCGCCGGAGGAGAAGGAGAAGCAGGAGTGGAAATCGGAGCGCTCCAAAAGCGGGCAGTCATTGTCACAGCCCCGGCGGGGCTGGGGGTGGCCTCTCGCAGCCCACGGGCCTCCACGGAGCCTCCGCGCGGCCGCGCTCCCTCGGCCCTTGTCCCGACCCAGCCGCGGCCCCCGGAGGCCCGAGCCCTCGCCTCAGCGCCCGCCCGGCCGCCGCCCTGGAGCGCCGCGCTTACCTCGGCCACGGCTGCCTCCCGCTCGGCCCCGAGCTTGGTCACCGGCTCATGCCGCGGGGCGCGGGCCACCTCCGCCCAGGTCGGATCGGTCCGAATCGCCAGCCGCCACCGCCAGGGCCGAGTCTGGGCTGGCGAGCAGCGAGCGAGGGGCCGGTAACCGGGATCCGGGCCGTCTGACACCGAGCGCACTGCGCATGCGGGAGCTGCCGGGCCGCGCCTCCTGCTGGACAGGAGGAGTCAGAGCACCGCTGCAGTGTTTTCCCAGGCAGGCGCGCTCAGGCTCCGCAGTGAAATGCTCAGACAGCCTCATTCATAATTAAAGAATCCTTAAACCCAAACGAGACACCACGCGTTGCTTATAAAACTAACAAATATGTAGACGTTTTATTATAATCAGTTCTGGTGAGCGTATAACATTCCTGGAGGGCAATTTGGTACTATCCATCAAACGGAAAATGCTGGTACCTTCATTCCAACAAGCTCTCTGTACGGAGTTTGCCCTATGGATATTCTCAACAATGTTTGTCAAAAATTTCCATGACAGCATTCTTTCTAATCATAGCGAAATGCTAGACACAATCGAAATAAATTATGGAATTTGATTGATTTGAATAATGTGAGATAGTGCAATATATTTGGGTAAGGAAATATCTCCAAGATATTAGTTAAGATCAAAGCGTAGTCCAAAACAGCGGGCAAGTACCATCACTTTTAGGTAAACTATGCATATGCAAAAACAAGAGGGAGAAATATATAAAGTAGGTGCTTATATTCAGGCATGTGTATAACTTTTTTCTGGAAGGAATGCAAGAAGAAATGAACAGCTTCAGGTGGAGTAGTTGTCGAGGCGGAAATGGAAGCATTTATGGCGAGGCAAGGTGGCTCACGCCTGTAATTCCAGCATTTGGGGAGGCCTAAGCGAGAGGATCGCTTGAGCCCAAGAGTTTGAGACCAGCCTGGGCAGCAGAGCAAGACCCCATCTCTACAAAAAATAAAAAGTTAACTAGGCATCGTAGCACACGCTTGTAGTCCCAACTACTTAGGAGGCAGAGGCAGGAAGATTGCTTGAGCCCAGGAGGTCAAGGCTGCAGTGGGCCGTGGTCGTGCCACTGCACTCCAGCCTGGGTGATAGAGCAAGACCCTGTCTCCAAAAAACAAAACAAAACAAAACAAAACAAAAACGCATTTTTGTTTTGTATCTTTCTCTATTATTTACATGATTTAGCCCTATACATGCACAGTAAAACCGCTGTCATAAAGCAGTAAGTGGAAACTAAAAAATTAAATTAAAATTCAGAGCGATGTTATTGAGAGGTTAATGAAATGACCCCTGGGCCTGCGATGTTGGTTTGGTAGAGTTGTGGGTCTGGCTACAGGATCCAAATCCCTTCTGGTCCCAGATGTACTTTGGCGCCATCTGGTGGAAGTTGTCACTGATAGCTTAAATATTCAAAGTGATGATTCTGAGACTAGATACCTACAGAGGCTTCCGGCAGCAACCTCGATTCCAGGGATATTTTTGTGAGTTAATGCCTGCTTGTCACAGATCTAGGGAGATTGGGATGAGAACATTCTGGGGATGGGACACTCATGTTCTGCTTCCCCACATCCAAGGGGGCATTGCTCTGCTTTCCAAATCAAATCCCCCCTGCAAATGATACAAAATGTAGCACACACCCACCCCATTTGAGAACTGGATGGGTGGAGAGCAGTGACAATCACCAGTGGAACTGTATCCAAATTTATCTTATCCCAGGGAATATTGTTTTCACTTTTTGAAATAAGTCAACAATACCTATCTGGTCTGGAAGATTGTGGCCTCTTTTTTTCTTCTCCATATTTATCTGTATTTTAAACATGTATGTTTTTAATTAATCCTTTGTTCTTTTATAAAATGAGAATTTGCCGTGTTAAAGAACTGTGTGAGGCACAGCCTCACACAATGCTGCCTATCTTCTTCATTTTTTATAACCTTAAACTTGCCTAATGCCTGGCATATAGTTAATTGCTCAATAAATAGTTGTTGAATGGAGAAAGGATGCCTAGACACTGGGAGGAGCTAACTAGAAATAAGACAATAAGATTATTCAAAGGAGAAGGTAAAAAGTGGCATAGAAGAATATAAACAAAATGCTACAGAATTCAAAAAAAAAAAAAAAGAGGTGACAGCCAGCTGGAAAAATCTAGGAAGAGTTCAATCAACAGTTGATATCTTTGTTTATCCTGGAGGATACTTAGTATTTTGACAAGCAGAGAGGTGAAAAGGGCATTCAAGGCAGAGAAAGAAAGTCATGAGCATGTGTTAAAGAAGGAAAAGCAGCTGGGCAGAATGGCTCACATCTGCAACCCCAGCACTTTGGGAGGCCGAGGCAGGAGGATCACTTGAGACCACAAGTTCAATACCAGCCTAGGCAAAAACGTGAGACCCCTATCTCTGCAAAAAAAAAAAAAAAAAAGTAATAAATAAAAATAAAGAAGGAAAAGCAATCAGAAAGAGCAAGTGTTTTTCAATCCAGTGTGGCTACATTTCTAGGCATAGAAACCATGCAAGTGAGGGAGGTGGGAAAATATAGATGTGAAATTAGAAGCTACATGATGCGAAAGTATCCAAGGATGACTTCAGGGAGGAGGGGGAAATAAATTATAAGCCAGGACCTGAAGTTTCTGAGAAGGCAGAAAAGCGTCTTAGTAGCTGGTAGTTGAAGGAGGAGAGGTTGTAGAAAGATACTGCTTTACTGAATTTGAAGGTACAGGGCAAAGCAAAGATTACACAGATACCCCCTTACCCAGTAAGTCAGGAAATATGAAAGTCAGGGTTAGAAAGGGAATGGCTTTCGTGGAAAATAGTGTCATCAGGGGAAAGTGAGTTTCCAATTAGGAGAAAGAGCTGGTGTAGGGTTGAATCCCATATTTAGCAATTCCTCTAAATACAGTTGATTCTTGAGCAACACAGGTTTAAACTTTGCAGATCCACTGCTGTGCAGATTTTTTTTCAACAAAAGTTACACCAAGTGTGCCTGCCTCTCCAGCTTCTCTTTCCCCCTCTGCTACCTATTCTGCCTCTGCCACTCCTGAGACAGTGAGACCAACCCCCCTTCCTTCTCCTCCTTGGCCTACTCAACATGAAGATGAGGAGGATGAAGATCGTTATGACTTCCACTTAATGAATAGTAAATATATTTTTCTTCCTCTTGACTTTCTTACTAACATTTTCTTTTCTCTTACTTTATTGTAAGAATACAGTATTTAATATATATAACATATAAAATATGTTTAATAGACTATTTACATTATCAGTAAGGTGTCCAGTCAACAGAAGGCTATTAGTAGTTAAGTTTTGGGGGAGTCAAAAGTTATATATCATTTTTCAACTGCTTAGGGGATTGGCACCCCAACCCCCACATTATTCAAGAGTCTACTGTAACAGAGATATCCAAGAATGGAAAAAGGCATATTCTCTAAAGAAAAGGGCTCCATAATATAATTGATCTGTGGGGCCTTAGGTTGGCTCAGCTTAAAACAGCACTGGCAGGCAGCATGGTAGGCTAAAAAACACCTAACCAGGTGAAATATAAGGAATACCTTCTCAAGTGAATAGCTGAGCTTACGCACAAAAAAAAGTAAGGACAACATCCAAAGTCAAAAATGAAGCTGAAATAATAGAAATGACATTGAAGCTACAACTATCTTGGGCATACAAGGCAGGAAGCTGATACAAAGAAACCCATAAAGCTAGGATCTTAAAGAATTACACCCAACAGGGAATACTGGAAAAAATTTGCTCAACATCCACCAAAGAAACTTACCTGTCTTGTCCAGGGAATGGAAAAAGAAGAGAGTCTCACTGATGATCTTTAACATGCATGTCTTAGTCAGTTCGGGCTGCTATAACAAAAATACCACAGACTGGGTGGCTTAAACAACAGGAATTTATTTCTCCCAGCTCTAGAGGCTAGGAAGTCCAAGATAAAGGTGCTGGCCAATTTGGTTCCTGATGAGGGCTCTTTTCCTGGTTTGCAGAGGGTTACCTTCTTGCTATATTCTCATATGGTGGAGAAAAAGACCTTTCTGTGTCTCTTCCTGTCAGGGCACTAATCCTACTCATGAGGATTCCACCCTCAAGACCTAATTACATCCCAAAGGCCCCACCTCCAATAATCATCACACTGGGGATTAGGACTTCAACATATGAAGGAGGTGTGGGAGGGGATGAACATTCAGTTCATAGCAATCAAGCTTTATGACCATCTGGGGTTTGAATTTATACTACCAGCATGGTCTAGGAAGCTCCAAGCCAGGATAGTAACACACAGTATTCCCAGGTTGGTAGCACCCAAAGACATCCAACAGAAGGAAACATAAATCCCCTCTGGAGACCCACATCCTCAACACAAGCTACCTAGGATTCTGACAAATAAAACCCTGACAAATGTAAACTCACAATGCAGAACTATAAAGCAAATGAGAAAACAAACCACCAGAAATCACAAACAGCAGAAATTTAACCCCCAAGAACTACATATAATTGAATTACGATATATAAATATAAAACAAGTATGTTTATAGCACTCAAAGACTTAAAATGAAATGTAAAACATTACAAAGAAATAAGATGTTATATTTTTAAAAGACCAAGGAGACTGAAAATGTACTAAATATAAACATTGAAATTGAAAAGTCAATGCATAAGTTAAATAGTAGGTTAGAAACAACAACGATCGATCTGAAAGACAGGAAACAAAGGAATTAAATACAGGAAAGAGAAGTTAAGAGAGGGAGAGGAGAGATGAAGAAAATGGCACATATCTAAAAGGAGGGAATAGAGAAAAGGAGGTGAAGGTAATATCCAAGGAGATGATAGCTAAGAATTTTCCAAAATTGAGCAGAGATGATCACCTGCAATGAACTAACAATGAGACTAATAGCAGACTTCTCAACAACAAAAACCTAAAGCCAAAAAATCATGGTAAAAAGGCTGAGAGGGCAATAGTTAATGATGTATAATTGTATACCCAATAACACCATCTTTGAAGAATAACAGGGAAGTAAAGATATCTTAGACAAATACAAATAGAAAGAGATTACCATCAGTAGATCCTTCCTAAAGGAACTTCTTAAGAATGTTAGGAAGGAAAAAATTAAAACCAAAAGGAAGTACTGCAATGAAGTAGGGCTGGGAAACAATGAAACTGATAAACCTGTGGGTAAATCAAAACAAATACTGACTGTATAAAACTAGAAAAATAATTTAGAAATTTAAAAACTAGGGCCGGGCATGGTGGCTCATGCCTATGTAATCCCAGCACTTTGGGCAGCTGAGGCAGGTGGATCACTTGAGGTCAGGAGTTTGAGACCAGCCTGGCCAACATGGTGAAACCCTGTCTCTAATAAAAATACAAAAATTAGCCAGGCATGGTGGCGCAAGCCTGTAATCCCAGCTACTCAGGAGGCTGAGGCAGGAAAATAGCTTGAACCCTGGAAGTGGAAGTTGCAGTGAGCCAAGATCGCACCATTACACTCCAGCCTGGGCAACAGGGCAAGACTCCATTTCAAAAAAAAAAAAAAAACAAAAAACTAGGTGTAGCTAATACACCAGTCAACAATATCAAATGAGATGAAAGTAAAGGAGTAAGAGCTCAATGTTCTGAGGTCATTTCATGTTCAGGTAGAGGATAAAGAAGGTAAAATTTAGACTTTGTTAACTATGAATGTTGATAATTTAAAGGTATCTGACAAAGGACTCATTTCCAGGCTATATAAAGAACTCCTACACTTCAATTAGAAAAAGACAATTTTTTAAATGAGCAAAATTCTTAAACAAACACCACACAAAAGAATATACATAAAAGGGCAACACACACATGAAAACCTGTTCAATATCATTAGCAGCAGGAAATGCAAACCACATGGAATAGAGATACCTTCAATGAGGATATGCAAATGGCCAACAAGTATGAAAAGATGCTAAACATCACTAACTATCAGAGAAATGCAAATGAAAACCACAATGAGATACTGTCTCATATCTATTAGGATAGCTATCAAAAAATATATATAAGGCCAGTGAGGTAATTCCAGCACTTTGGGAGGCTGAGGTGGGCAAATCACTTGAGGTCAACAGTTCAAGACTAGCCTGGCCAACATGGTGAAACCTCATCTCTACTAAAATACAAAAATTAGCCAGGTATGGTGATGCGTGCCTGTAATCCCAGCTACTTGGGAGGCTGAGGCTGGAGAATCTCTTGAGCCTGGGATGCAGAGGTTGCAGTGAGCCAAGATCATGCCGCTGCACTCCAGCCTGGGCAACAGAGCAAGACCCCATCTTAAAACAACAACAACAACAACAAAAAAAAAACAGAAACAAGTGCTAGTGAGAACATGGAGAAACTGGAACCCCTGTGCACTGTTGGCAGGACTGTAAAATAGTGCAACTGCAATGGAAAACAGTATGATGGTTCCTTAAAGAATTAAGAATAGAATGACCATATGACCCGACAATTCCAGTTCTGGATGTATACCCAAAAGCATTGAAAGCAGGGTCTTCAAGAGATAGCTGCACACCCATGTTCATAGCAGTATATGAGTTAAAGAAAGAGGAAAGAAACGTGAAAAGTGGCTCAATAGTCAAAGACAGGTTTATTTTGGAGAATAAACCTGAGAGGGGCTTCTGGCTGATTTCGGTCAGGAGCATGTTCTCTCACAGACTAAGATTATTTAAGGGTTCAGGGAGAGACAGCTTATGACAGGCTTGGAATGTTTCTGTGTAAGGGAGAAGTTTATGGCGGGGTTGGAATGTCTCTGGTCAGAGGGGAGGTGACCTTGGGGCTGACATCTCTCCTGCTGGAGAGGAGGTTATCTCGGGGCTGGCATGTCTCTAGAAAGGGAAGGGTTTGGAATGTTTCTGGTCAGAAATGCAATTTGTAGTTTATAGTCATGCTGATCTTAGCCATTAGAGAGACACCTTTTGGATTTGGGCAGTTTTTGATCAATGTGAACTTTAAAATGACTGTGCTTGTCCAAGATGGCGATGCTCCTGCTCTGTCAGCAGCACTATTCACAAAAGCCAAAAGGAGATAGCAACGTAATGACCACGGATAGGTGAATGATAAACAAAATATGGTATAGACATATAATGGAATATTATTCAGCCTTAACAAGGAAAGATA
The DNA here is from genome assembly GCF_029289425.2 of Pan paniscus. NCBI lineage: Eukaryota > Metazoa > Chordata > Mammalia > Primates > Hominidae > Pan > Pan paniscus. Next base: position 46,303,484 of record NC_073258.2, on the reverse strand, counting down.
GCCTATCAAATGCTATGATATGAATGAGCCATACGGACATTATGTGAAGTGAAATAAGCTATTCACAGAAGGATCAATATTGTGTGACTCCACTTACAGGAGGTTTAGTCATATTCATAGAAACAAAAGGTAGAATAGTGGTTACCAAGAGCTGAGAGGAAGCGTGCAGGAAGAGTGGTTTAACTGGTGTAGAGATGCAGTTTTGTAGGACGAAAAACTCCTGGAGATCTGTTTAACCACAATGGGAACGTACTTAACATTACTGAAGTGTACACTTAAAAATGGTTAAAATGGTAAATGTTACATGGTTTTTGTACCAGAACAGAAGAAAATGTAGACTACAATGAGATGCTTCCTTTTTTTTTCTTTTTTTTTTTTTAGACAGAGACTTGCTCTGTCACCGAGGCTGGAATGCAGTGGCGCAATCCCGGTTCACTGCAACCTCCGCCTCCTGGGTTCAAGTGATTCTCCTGCCTCAGCCTCCTGAGTAGCTGGGATTACAGGTGCCTGCCACCACACCCAGCTAATTTTTGTAATTTTAATAGAGATGGGGTTTCACCATGTTGGCCAGGCTGGTCTCGAGCTCCTGACCTCAGGTGATCCACTCACCGCAGCCTCCCAAACTGCTGGGATTACAGACATGAGCCACCATGCCCAGCCTACAATGAGATACTTCTACATACCTTTTTTACCTGATAATACCTAAAAGTTGGCAAGGATGAGGAGCTAATAGAATTTTTATACACTTCTATACATCGGTAGGAAACTGGCAGTATTTACTAAAGCTGAGCTTACCCCATTATCTAGCAGGTACATATTGAAAGGAAATGTGTATGTATGTGTCCCAAAAAGTCATATTCAAGAATGTTCACAGCAGCATTATTCATAATAGTGAAAAGCTATACACCATGGAAATTCTACTTAAAAACATAACCAGGACAGCAATATCTGCCTTGTGATGAAGTCAGGATTAAATGAGAGTGCAAAAGGAAAGCCCACGTAGTCATTTACAGTAAGAAAGACCCCCCTCTCCCCACCACATACACTGAAAACAAGTAACAATGCTGAAACACAATGTTCAGGCCAGGCGCGGTGGCTCAGCCTGTACTCCCAGCACTTTGGTAAGCCGAGGCAAGGGGATCATCTGAGGTCAGCAGTACATGACCAGCCTGGCCAACATGGTGAAACCCTGTCTCTACTAAAAATACAAAAAAAAAAAAAAATAGTGGATCATGAGGTCAGGAGATCAAGACCATCATGGCTAACATGGTGAAACCCCATCTCTACTAAAAAAAAAATACAAAAAATTAGCCAGGTGTGGTGGCAGGAGCCTGCAGTCCCAGCTACTCGGGGGGCTGAGGCAGGAGAATGGCGTGAACCTGGGAGGCGGAGCTTGCAGTGAGCCAAGATCCTGCCACAGCACTCTAGCCTGGGCGACAGAGCGAGACTGTCTTAAAAAAATAAAAAAAATTAGCCGGATGTGGTGGCGGGCACCTGTAGTCCCAGCTACTTGGGAGGCTGAGGATGGACACTCACTTGAACCCAGGAGACAGAGGTTGCAGTAAGCCAGGATTACACTATTGCACTCCAGCCTGAACAGCAAGAGCAAAACTCCATCTCAAACAAAACAAAACAAAACACAATTTTCATGAGCACATGCATTAGCTGGAACAAAACAAAGGAATGATCAGGCATGGGACTGAGTGACAACTATGATGCTGGCTTTCATCTTGAGGCATTTGCCAAAACAATGATCTCGAGCTTCTATTTTCCCAGTCTCCTGGAGGCTGACCAGAGATGAGAAATCTAATCGGAAATTCTTCTCCAATAAAGCCAGGACTCCAAAAAGCTAACTCCACAAAATAAGGCTAAACCAGATTCACATCCTTTCCTCCCTCTTCAGAAGACTGCAAGGAAAGCTGTCTCAAACCTTGGTGTTAAAGGAGGGAAGTTAACCTGAGAAGTTGTAACCAAAAGCTGGCTCTTGCCAGACTAGATTTCCAGGCCAAATTCACAGCAGCTGATGGCAACAACAACAACAAAAAAATCTAAATATTTAGTTTGAAGACTGGCATTGCCTCTAGTTGCCTGGAAGAAATAAACACACAAAAACTCTCTTGAGGAATCTGTCTTTATCTAAGACTTCAAAGAATTCCAACAAATAAATTTCCCCCAAAAATGTGCAGCTCACCATAAAAAATCACTAAACTCACAAAGAATCAAGGCATGAGCCAGAATAGCAGAAACAAACCAGCAAAGATTTCAGACACTGGAATACTGGAAATAGATACATACAATAATACATACATAGAAAGATGCATAGAGGTATATAAAAATAATTGACCGGGTACGGTGGTTCCCGCCTGTAATCCCAGCACTTTCGGAGTCTGAGGCAAGTGGACCACTTAAGGCCAGGAGTTTGATACCAGCCTGGCCAACATGGCAAAACCTCATCTCTACTAAAAATGCCAAAAATTAGCCAGGTGTGGTGGTGCACACCTGTAATCCTACCTACTTTAGAGGCTGAGGCAGGAGAATCGCTTGAACCTGGGAGACAGAGGTTGTACTGAGCTGAGATCATGCCACTGCACTTCAGCATTCCAGCCTGGGCAACAGAGTGAGACTCTGTCTCAAAAAATAAACTTATTATTATTATTATGCTTATTACATCTTAAAAAATGAAAAACAAGCTTGAGGTATAAAGAATAACTTTTAGAACTTCTACTAATAAAAATATATTTGCTCAAATTTAAAACTCAAATAGATTAAAGCAGATTACATCCAGCTAAAGAAAGAATTATTAAACTGAAAAATAGACCAAAACAAATTACCCTGAATGTAGCACAGAAAGATGAGAAAGAAAATATGAAAAACAGATTAGGAGACATGAAGACAGAGCAAGTTGATCTATATCATACATTTAATAGGAATTCCAGAGGGAGAGAAGAGGGAGAATGAGGCAGAAGAAATATTTGATGAGAACTTTCCAGAGCTGCTGAAAGAATCCACAGATGCAAGAATCCCAATACCCAAAATAAGATCAGTAAAAAGAAACCATCGAGATATATAATAGTAACACTGTATAACATCAATGATCAGAGTATGTCTTAAAGGCATTGAGACAGAGGAAACAGATCACCTTTGAAGAAGCCACAGACTGACAGCTGACTACTTGACAGGGACAATGGAAGTCAGAAAATAACTATTAGCCTGGAATCCTATACCCAGTGAAATTCTTTCAAAAATAGAGCAGGCCAGGTGAGGTAGCGCATGCCCGTAATCCCAGCACTTTGGGAGGCCAAGACAGATGGATCACTTGAGGTCAGGAGTTTGAGACCAGCCTGGCCAACATGGTGAAACCCTGTCTCTACTAAAAATGCAAATTAGCTAGGTGTGGTGGCACATGCCTGTAATTCCAGCTACTTGGGAGGCTGAGGCACGAGAATCACTTGAATATGCGAGGCAGAGGTAGCAGTGAACAAAGATCACACCATTGCACTCCAGCCTGAGCAAAAGAGTGAGACTCTGTCTCAAATAAATTAAAATAAAATAAAATAAAATAAAATAAATACAGCAAAATACAGACAAGCAGAAACTGAGGGTTTATCATCAGCAGACCCTCACCAAAGGACACTGAAGTGCTACACTCCAGGCAAAAGAAAAGTGATCTCAAAAAGAAGTCTTGGGCCAGGTGTGGTGGCTCACGCCTGTAATTCCAACACTTCAGGAGGCCAAGGTGGGCAGATCACCTGAGGTCAGGAGTTCGAGACCAGCCTGGCCAACATGGCAAAATCCCATCTCTACTAAAAATACAAAAATCAGCTGGGCATGGTGGCGGGCACCTGTAATCCCAGCTACTCGGGAGGCAGAGGCAGGAGAATCACTTGAACCCAGGAGGTGGAGGTTGCAGTGAGCCGAGATTGCACCACTGCTCCAGTCTGCGCGACAAAGTGAGACTCCATCTCAAAAAAAAACAGAGAAAGAAGGAAAGCATCGGCTTCCAAGCAGGAGTGTCAGCACCTGGGAAGGCTCCTCAGCACACAGATTTAGATCTGACACACCTTGTCAGATCTAGAAGCTCATTTAGCCTCTGAATTAACGCACCCCTGAAAATGGGGTAGGCGGCCCTCATCTGCATCCTTATAGTAGAAAAGCCAGCCTTGGTTAGCTTGGCCTCATAGCAGCCTCAGTTCAGGGTTCCAGCCCCAAATCTTTCCCCAACAACCATCACTAGGTCACTCTGCTTTGGGGACATCAGTGAAGGCAGCTCTTTCAAAGGGAGAGGGAGAAGGAGCTTCCTGGAGATTGAGGGACCAGTTCAGCTCCCATAAAGATGCCTCTCCTGACTTCCACCATAGAGTCCTGTTCACCTTGTCCCAATCAGAAGACGGTCCCACAATCCCAGTGTGCTGTTGAGCCCAACTGTCTTAAGTGTGGGGAGAACAATGTGTACAAACAACATTCATTCCATTCTCCTCGGAGTTTGGAAGTTATCACTTTTTTTTATTTTTCTACAAACTCTCCTGTATGTGCTGTTCCTTTGACTCGTTTCCTTGGTGACAAAGAAAGAGGAATGATGGTGATATCAGAAAGAAGGTACAAGTTGTTTGTTTTCTTTTCACATCCTCAGGGGGGCTGAGGCTCTGGTTAGAAGCAGTCACGACTCCTCCATTCTAAATAACTCACAATGGAGACATATGGACTCTCCTAGTTTTGTTTAATAGGAGAGAGGGAGGGCCCAGGCTGAACCACAGCTTAAGGAGTTTCCCACTGCTACAGCGAAAGACAAGAAACAGTTCTTCAGGCACAAAGCCAAGTTAGATACCTTCCTGGCAAATGGCACATCCACAGTCAGTCTTCTGCAGCCCTGGAATGCCCCAGGTCCACAGTGGCTGCTGGGCCCTCTGGCCACGAGACAATGACCAGCTCACCTGCGTTGGTCACTTGGCTCCTGGCTCTGAGAGGGACGGGGGTCTTCTGCCACTTGGGATTTGCCTGCAAGCACCTGCCGGACCCTCTGCATCCCTGGGAAGGGGAAGTGAGGGGCCAGTTGGCACTGATGGCCAGGGGGGTGGGGACAAACAAGTGGAGGCCACAGTGAAGGCTGCAGTTAGGACTGGGCTGGAAAGGCAGGCTGCTCACCCAGGCAAAGCCGGTGGGCCTGGTCTGAGAAGACAAAGCGAAACCAACCAGGCTCTTTACACTCGAAGGCCTTGCCAAAGGACAGCAGCACCTTGTTGTCCAAAAAGCGGCGCCAGAGCAGCATTTCCTCCTCAAAGGTGCCCTTGGGCAGGTACTGAGAGGGTGGGAGCGGCTCAGGACATAGCTGAGACCCCTCACCAACTGCCCCTCACCTGCTGGAGGGAGACCTGAAACTCCCTCTCAGCCCACACCTCCACCAGCATTACCTTTCTCAAGTCAACCCAGATGAAGAAGCCAGCCCCACGACTCAAGAAGGGGATCCCCAACGCCCTGAGCTCTTCTGAGACATAGGTGTGGGCAGCCTTGAGCCGGGCATGGTTTTCCGGCAGGTACACCTGGTTGATCCAGTCTGTTTGGGTGAAAGAGAGGCCAGAAGATCAATATCCCATCAACCCTCTACTTGGTCCCACTAGTCTAAATGCTGTAAAGAAAAAGGCCACAAGCTGCCAGGATGCTGTTGAGTCCCTCCTCTAGCTGGCTGCTGTGGTGGGAAGGATTATGAAGGGGAGGTCAAGAAGGGATGGAAATTCAGTGTTCAATGCAAAGCACCTTAAACCCAGACACTCAGCCCTGACAGCTCCAGGTCCCACACCCCCTCAGGGCAAAGTCCCCCAGGATAAAGAATCGAACCCAATGTTTATCTAGTTCTAAAGTTCCAGAGTGATGCTCTGTAGTCCCACAGACCAAGGTTCAGATCCCAGTGTGGCCAATGACAAGGGGTGGGTCCTTAGGCAACTTCACCTCTCTGATCCTCATTGTTTGTACTGACTTTTTATCGTTGTCATACAGTTCTATGAATTCTAATACATGTGTACATTTATGTAACCACCACCATAGTCAGGATGCTGAACAGTTCCACCATCCTAAAGAACACCCTGATGCTGTTTATAGTCACATCAGCCCCTTCCCTGCAAGCACAGATCTGTTCCCCATCACTACAGTTTTGCCTTTTCCAGAATGTCATCGAATTGGAATTATACAGCATGTAATCTTTTGAGGCTAGCTGCTTTCACTCAGCAGGATTTCTTTGAAATTATCCCATACTGCCACGGATTTTATTGCAGAGTAGTGTTCCATTGAGTGGATGGGCCACGGTTTGTGCATCCACACATCTGTGGAAGGACATTTGGGTTGTTTCCAGTTATGGGTGATTATGAATAAAGCAGCAGTTATGGGTGATGATGAATAAAGCAGAGGTTTTTGGGTGACCATCAAGGTCAATATCTAGGAGTAGGATTGTTGAATCACTTGGCAAGTGTATGTTTAACTTTATAAGAAACTGCTGAATTCTTTTCCGAAGTGGCTGAACTACTTACACTCCTACCAGCAGTGTATGAGACTTCCAGCTGCTCCTTATCTTTGTCAACACTTGATGTTGTCACTATTTTTAAAACTTTTAGCTACTATAGTGAGTGGGGTAGTATCTGGTCCTCATTTTCCTCATCTGTAAAATAATAAGGAAAATATAAGAATTCTTGCTTCCCAGGATTCTGGAGTGAATGAGATGATACAGCAGGTGCATTTGCTAGGCTCAGTAAATGGCGGCATTTAAAGGTAACCTTTGCTATTTAAACTCACTATTTGAATCTGGGAACAGAATAGATTCACAGCAAGAGAGATACTTCCTTTAAAACAATTTTCCTTAGAAGCTTCTGCTGTTTTTTGTTGTTGTTAAAGACAGGGTCTTACTCTGTCACCCGAGCTGGAGTGTAGTGGTATGATGAAGGCTCACTGTAGCCTCAACCGCACAGGTTCAAGTGATCCTCCCACCTCAGCCTCCCAAAGTGCTGAAATTACAGGCATGAACCTCCATGCTCGACCCTGCTCTGTTTTTTAGGTGCTCACAGCTAATCATAATGAATTCACATTAATCAAGTGCCTATTATATGCAAGGCACTATTCTAATTGAATTACAAATCATACTAACCTGTTACAGGATAGGTACCATTATGATCCCTGTTTTACAGATGAGGAAACTGAGGCTCATACAGATAAAGAGGTGAAGCAAAGTGCCACATGGCCAGGAAGTGGCCAAATAGGGTATGGACCCAGTCGGGGCTCAGAGCTGGCACTCTCAAACATTACCCTAAATTATTCTCATAGGAGAAGTATCTATGATTCCTGGCTGTTCCCAGGCTGCCTCCAACCCTCCTCCCATTTTCAGGTCACCAGGCCCAGGCAGTCACCACGGTCCCGGAGCAGCTGCGCCATCTGGTACTGGACCAAGCCACTGAGGCCGTGGTAGCGGCAGAGGGAAGCCACGGCAGTGGCCACATCCTGGTTTTCTGTGTACAGCGTGCCAAAGCGGAGCCCAGACATCCCGAAGTCCTGCAGGAAGAAGCACCCTAGGCGGTGGCCAGCCCTCCATGGAGGAAGCTGGTTCCACCCACCTCTCTGCCCTTCCACCCTTCTGACACCCCCAAGGCCAGCCAGGAACTCACCTTGCTGGTTGCCCACATCACATGGGTCCTCTGGGGGTCAGGCAGCCTGCAGAGAGCACAGCATGGGAACAGAGGCAACACAGAACTATGGAAACCCACATGTGTTTGGTTGAACAAATGAAGAGATGGGTGGTTGAATCTAGTTTTGGTTCTGGGACAAGCCCTGGTTTCATGTCTTTGAACCACCCATTCCCATGCATCCTTTAGAGCAGGGGTTAGCAAATGACAGCCCGCGGGCCAAACATAGCCTGCTGCCTGTTTCTTGTAAATAAAGTTTAGTGAGAACACAGCCATGATCTAGCCCCTAGCTCAAATGTCACTCATCAAAGAGACTTTCCCTAACCACTCCGCCTGGGACCAGGCCAATCAGGTACCCTGAACAGATCCTCTCACAGCTCCCTGGACTCTCCCTTTTAGCATTCATGATGGCCATAATCCAATGGCTGGATGTGCATTTAGCCACTAAAATGGTTTTTCTGGCTAGAAATTAAAGTTCTACACAAGAAGGGTCTATGTCTTTCTTGTTCACTGTTGTATCTCCAGCACTTAGCACAGTGCCTGCCACGAAATCGATGCTCAATAATTTTTTTTTTAATGACTAACCAAGGATCGTGGACAATCACTTTTTTCTGTGCCTCAGTTTCCTAATCCAAAAAATAGATGAGAGTCACAATCCATGCTCCATCAACTCCTCAAGGCTTTGTGAGGACAAGAAGAGAAGGCTAATGGAAAGGACTTGGCTGGGCTGAAGGTTCTGAACAAACAGCCGGAACTGTTAGAACCCCTGAAGGTGAGATTCACAGACTGCACACATGATCTGGTCCCCACTTTCTTTTTCTTTCCCGTAGAAACAGAGTCTCACTATGTTGCCCAGGATGGTCTCAAACTCCTGGGCTCATGCAATCCTCCCACCTTGGCCTCCCAAAGTGCTGAGATTACAGGCATGGGCCAGTGTGCCTTGAGGATGATCTGCTCCAAGTGTTCCCAAAGGTATTTTGGCCACAAATGCTTTGCTTACAGTAAACCTAATGAAAAAGCCCAACATTTAAATATCCAGAGGTGTTTGGCACACTCTGTGTGTAAGGGGCTCCAGAGGTGCTGAGTGAATGAGAGCATGAATGAGTAAATGAATGAATGAATAAAACTGGAGCGACTCTGGAGGTAAAGGAAACAGCAAAGAGGCCAATTTGCCATCCACTCAGCCCTAACTTAAGGGATCCTGAGGCCTCTTCTTGGAGTTCTCAGAAATTCCACAGAATAACTTGAAAATCACTAATCTAGCCCAACCCTCCCTGCTTCTCATTAGATCTGAGGACCAGTGGGACCAGCTGGGTGGAAATGGAATTGCTCTGGGCAGGCCATGCCCTGTGGGCTGAGCCAGAAAGTGGCCAGGGCTCCATGGGATAATAGGGGCTGGGGGAGTTAGCTGTGTCAGGGAGCCTCACCTTTCCAGGCTTAGGACACTGCGGTACCCAACAGACTTCTCAAACACGGACAGCATGTAGACCTCATCCACAATCACATGCAGCCTGTGCCTGGAGTGAGGCAGGGGTGGGGAGGAGAGACTTAGTGTGTAGGGCAAATGCGTCCCACAGGGTGGGGAGGCAATACATCAGAAATCCAGAGGGGCCGGCGTCTAGCCCGGGGTTACCAAACTTGTTTTTCCAAGAACACCATTCTTTCTTCTGTTTTTTTCAAACAGAAAGCCACACATACAGAGCAGGTGACAGAGGAGCTTTTGAAGCACTGCAGGGGAGAAAAGGAGCTCCCGGGCACCTCCATGGAGGGGCAGGGTCATGCACAAGGGCTCGAGTCGGAGAGACCCAGGTTCAAGTCTGGATCCACCCCTCACTTGACCACTCTAAGGCTCAGTGAGCTGGATGTGATAACAGCATCAGTAGGGTTGTTGTGAGGATTGTTGTAAGGATTGTATGAGGGTTGTTGTGAGGATTGTATGAGGCACATAAACGGTTGTTGTGAGGATTGTATGATAGCGTTGTTGTGAGGATTGTACGAGGCACATAAAGTGCTTAGCATGGTGCCTGGCCCCTAGAGTGTGCGATAATTGATAGCTATTGTTATAAAGAGTGAAAGATAAAGAGGAATGGGCATCCCACAAATCCCTGCTTCCCCGCTCCACTGCCAAGGAAGGGCCCAAGCAAGTAGCAGCCCACAGTGGGGTCAAGAGAGTAGAAAAACCTGCACCAAACCCGCATTGGAACCCCAGGCTGCCCAGACGCTCTGTCGGGGCCAGTGTGAGGTGCCTCACCTCTTGGCAAATACCAGGTACTCCTGTAGCTCTTCAGGGGAGTATACATCACCCAGAGGGTTCTGGGGGCTGATGAGGATGAGGCCTTTGACCTTCACACCCTGAAACCATCCGTTAGGGCAGGTGACCCTCAGCTCTTCCCCAAGGCCAGAGCCACACAGTCAAAGGGGGCTGATCGCTGGAAGGCTCCCAGGGAGATTTGAGGGGGACATGTTCATAACACAACATGAAGCAAACAAGCGGAACACAGAATTACATCTGCAGCATCAGATAAAGGCGGAGGACAAGGCCCAGAGAAAAAATATACCCAAATGCCAGTAGGTTACCTTTGTTGGTAGAATTTTGGGTTGGCCTTTTGCACTTTCAAAATTCCTACAGTGAGTATGTATAGCTTTCATGACAGAAGTAAAAAAAATTAAGTAGATTTTTGAAAAGTAGGCTGGAAAGGAACCACTGGAATACTGGTCTCTGCTCTTCTTTGGGAGTCCTCAGGTCCCCCCACAGTGAGCAAGATTGCCCCCTCAAACTACCAGGGAGACTTGTTAAACCACAGACTCCTATACTCCATACTTGACCCACTGAATCATAATCAGATGGATCAGGGATGGGGGTATCTTTAGTGATGCTCCCTGGTTGATTCTCTGTGAACTGAGGTCTGAGAGTCTGTTTTGAAAGGGAAGACCCTCCCTGGGCAGGGTTCTGCCTGACTCCCAGAATAATTCTGTGCTACCACCCTACCTGTCTGTCCCAATCACCGGGTATCAACCCTACTCCCGGGAGGAGATCAGTCACAAGAAGAGGGGTCCAGACCCTGCTCAGACCCACCCACACCCAGCCTCAGGTTTGATTTGATCCCCAGACCTCAGAGTGAGCTTCTCTCAGGGCCATCTCCAGCTTCTCCACTGTGAGCTGGAAGGGGCGTGTGTCTAGCCCAGTGACCTGGAAAAAGACCCATCAGAGCCACCAGCCACATTCAGTGACCATTGCCCCCCAAAATACACATGAACTCTCAGGCCTCTCCTCCCCTGTAATCCCCAGCCTCCTCAGAAGAGTCTCTGGAAAAGCAGGTGGGGTCCCTCCCTCTTACTGCCATCCACCCCCAACCCATCACATCAGGGACCCCCTCATCACTCTTGGGTGTCATGCTTAGGTCTACCCTGCTCTGTTCCTACCTTGCTGTTTCTGGGTCTGGCTCTTGGCTTCTACATCAACCCCAGGGATCTCAGAGACTGGAACTTTGGAGCCACTGGGGAACCCAGGCACAGGCAGCCATGTGGCAACAGAAGGCTCCATTCCCTACTCATCACAACCCCAGAGCCCTCAGCATGGACCACCCTCAAATTCAGACTCAGGAAACTCTTGACCACAGGCAGGCCCAGGTTCCACCTGGGAAGTCAAGACTCTTACCTCACTGTCCAGGTAGACATAGGCCAGCCGGATGTTGCCATAGAGACACACGTGCTGTGTGATAGCGCCATAGTAAGGGGTGGGGATCAGGAAAGCCTCTGGGGGCAGGAGTGGGCGAGGGCCTGTCACTTTCTGGCCAGAACACCCCAGACCCTCTGTCCACTGTCCCCAGTCCCTCTCCAAGCCTTTAACTTCCTTGGGGACCGTTTGGGGCATACTTGCACTCTTAACTCCCAAAACACTTTGGAAAGCTTGGATCCACTGAGATCAGCCCCTGATATGGTTTGGCTGTGTCCCCACCCAAATCTCATCTTGAATTATAGCTCCCATAATTCCCCTGTGTCATAGGAGGGATCTGGAGGGAAGTAATTGAGTAACGGGGGCAGGTCTTTCCTGTGCTGTTCTGGTGATAGGGAATTAAGTCTCACGAGGTCTGATGGTTTTACCGAGGGGAGTTCCCCTACACAACCTCTCTGGCCTGCTGCCATATAAGATGTGACTTTGCTCCTCATTCACCTTCCACCATGATTGTGAGGCCTCCCCAGCCATGTGGAACTGTGAATCCATTAAACCTCTTTCCTTTATAAATTACCCAGTCTCAGGTATGTCTTTATTAGCACATGAGAACAGACTAATACAGCCCCCTTTCTAATTATTAACAGCTAACATTTGCTAAGCATTTACGACGTGATGGGAAATGCACTGAACATTTGTTTCTATTTTATCTCATTTGCTCCTGACAATTAGTCTCCGAAGGAGGTACTATTTATTATATCCTAACTTTATAGACAGGGAAACTGAAGCTTAGAGGGTTCCTGTTATTGATTGTTCTGGAACCGGCAGGAAATTCCCTATTATATCCTTACAATGAATCTCTCTTTCATGGTTCAAATACTGGTTACTACCTCTCTTTGTGTGACTTTGACAAGTTAACCTCCTGTGTCTTAGTCTCCTCATATGTAAAATAGAGATAACCATAGAACCGACCTTATTGAAGTATTGTGAGGATTAAATGAAATACTCTGCATAAAGCCTTAGGCTAATCCCTGGAACACAGTACGTGGTCAATAAATGTTACTAATATTCTCATTATTAATTAAGTTACCATGAATGGGTCTCTTTTCCTTGCAACCAATAACCCCTGACCACAACTGATTCTTAAAACAACAGGCTCTTGCAGCAGGCAATGCTGGCTGGCTGCCCACTCAACAGCCATTCCAATTTCCTTCCATGCTAAGAGAGCACTAGTTTCTTCAGGTATGACCAGCAAGATGTCTAAGGAAGGTGGGCCTTCCCCTGTCCCTGGGGGACAAACCACATCTGGTTTAAGGCAACCTTGGTTTTCTTAGTCCCCTTTGCCAGGGACCATTTTGGAAACAGGCATATGAGTCCATTCTGGTCAGGAAGATAGAAGTGGGCCTCTTCTGGGAAACAGCATCCCCATCCCCATCTCCTGATAAAAAAGAGACAGGCACGGCACGACCACATCCCTTTTTTCCTGCTCTAAGACACACTGTCACGTGAGGACGCGACAGCCACCTTATGAGCATGAAGCAGCCAAGGTCATGGCAGAGAGAAAGCCCAGGACCCTGACATCAAACTAACCTCCCCTGGAACTGCTGACCCCTGGGTGCTTTGTCAAGCCACTTATTCAAGCCCCCTGCAGTCTAGTATATTCTATTGTGCCCGAAAGCATACTATTGCAGCCCTTGAGGCCAGGCAACTGGGAACCCTGCAAGCACAATGAGGCTCACAGTGCGGGGCAGGCCACAGAGCTCACTTACCCCCGGCCTCACACAGCACCGTGGCCAGAGCAGAGAAGAGCGAGGCACCACCATTCAGGACAACCACCTAAGGGTGACATATCCAAGGGATAAAGATGAACCAGTTCCAGGAGTGTGCACGGACCCGCAGCCTCCCAGGACAGCACAGAGTGAGCGCCAGGCCCTGCCTTGGTGCCACCTGAGGCTCTGTCACAACAAAGCCACTAGACTGACAGCCAAGCTCATCCGTGTGGACCCTGCTCCAGATCATCTGAGCCAGGAAGAGGGGGCTGGTCATTTAGAGGGTCTCGCCTGAAGGTGTGGAGGCAGAAGGCCCACAGAACAACATGGGGTGGAAATTATACCCAAACTCTAAACATCGAGGACGGAGAAGGTATTCCTAATTCTACTCTGAAACAAGTCAAAACTATGTGAAGGGCAGATCTCAACCCCAGCTTACCCTCAGGCCAGCCAAAAGATGGGGAATGGAGGCCAGGCTCAGTGGCTCAGGCCTGTAATCCCAGCACTTTGGGAGGTCAAGGCGGGCAGATCAACTGAGGTCAGTAGTTCGAGACCAGCCTGACCAACATGGTAAAACCCCATCTCTACTAAAAATACAAAAATTAGCCGGGCGTGGTGGTGCATGCCTGTAATCCCATCTACTCGGGAGGCTGAGGCAGGAGAATCACTTAAACACAAGAGGCAGAGGATGCAGTGAGCCAAGACGGCACCATTACATTCTAGTCTGGGCGACAGAGCAAGAGTCTGTCTGAAAAAAAAAAAAAAAAAAGAAGGAAGGAAGGAGAGAAAGAGAGAGAGAGAAAAAGAGAGAAAGAAAGAAAGAGAGAGATGGAGAGGGGAGGCAGGAGAACAGGAAGGAGCAGTGGAGGGGGCTACTCACATTCTCTGGTCTGAGGGGTACTGGGCTCTTGCAGTAGAAAGACAGGAACTTGGCCACTTCCTCCCGGAGGCTGAAGATAAGACAAAAAGACAGTGCTTGCCAGATGGTCCCCAACCCACGGTGCATCCCGAAGCTCCTCTGGTGAATCCTCAGGCAGCTGCCATCACTCTTCCCTAATTTCCCATGATGGGGTGTGGGTGTATCTGTCTCCACTCCTTAGCACCCACCTTCCCCTCCCCAGTACCCACATGCATTGCAGAGGACACCCCACCCCACCTAATCAGGAGACTTCAGGGATTATCAAAAGTAACACCCTCCATGGAGATCTAGCCAATTATACTAATAAACATTATTACTACAACAACAACTATTAGCACCATTATTGTTGCTCATATTTTTTGAGCATTTACCTTATATAAATGTTATTTAGAAAATTTTTACTTACTCTTCATAATAATCCTATGATGTGGCTACTACTATCATTATTATTATTATTCCCATTGTACAGGCAAAGAAACAAAAACTAAGATTTAAAGGAATTAAGTCACTTGCTGGTAAGAGGCAAAGTCCACACTCAAGCCCAGTGGTCTGACTCCAGGGCCCACTACCCTGATTACTACACTAGAAGAACACGTGCTTTACGATCAGTCTTGGGATCAAGTCCTGCTCAGCCGCTGAGCCCCTAGAACAGTGTCCACAAGCAAGTGTTCAATAAGCACAAGCTATTAGTGTTATTTACCACCTCCCCTCTTAGCATTAGGAAAAGGCCCCAGCCAGCTCCCCGAACAGCAATTCTGGCTTCTCTAAAGCTACCATCAAAGCAAGGACAAAGACTCCTCACCTGAAGGCCCTCCCCATGCTTTAAACCCAGGTTCCCAGAAACCAGACTAGAGAGCTCCTGTGCTGAGGTGGGACTGGCAGGAGACCCCACAGTCGCCAGGTCTCCAGGACTAGGCCCTCAGCCTGCCACTACTGATGTTCGGGGCCAGGTCATTCTTCGTTGTGGGGGCTGTCCTGTACATTGTAGAACTTTAGCAGCATCCCTGAACTCTACACACTAAATGCCAGGAGCACCTGACTTCCCAGTTATAACAACCAAAAATGTCTCCCAACATTGCCACACATCCCCAGGGGGACAAACTCACCCTATGGCAACTACTTACAACAGATGTCCCCTCCAGTCAGCATACTGCAGCAGGGATGGCTCCACCCTCTGCATGTCGCTCTGACTCAGCTGGGGACAGAGAGGGAAGAGCACGGCTGAGGGCCAGCACTGCTACCCGCATCCACAGCACAGGGCAGGTAAAGCTGAACGCTTGTTCCGCTCATCAGAGAAACTGCGAGAGGGGCAGAGAGTGACAGCTTTCTCATACCCATGTTGCAGGTGAGGAAACTGAGGTCCAAAAAAGTGAGGTCACTCAGCCAAGCTCACAGAGCTAGCAAGTGGCAGAGCTGAGACAAAAACCCAAAATTTTTGACTCCTAGTCTGGCATTCTTTATACAACACTGCCACCTAAAAAAATTGGAGGGGTGGGTTTGCAAAAGTAGTAACGGAAGAGCACACTGATCAGCATCTCCATGGGGTGATAGAAGATACTGAGAGCTAGAACCTCAGTCTTGGCTCCAACTTCTAGAGGGACTTAGGCCACTGTCTTCCTGCAAGCTCAGCTCAACCTCGCACTTTAAAAAAAGTAGCAGTTTCTAGACCACCCACTCCATGACCAGTGCTAGGTTAGAAACTCCTAGTATTGTAGGTCCTTTGTCAAAGAAGGGCCAATGCAGGGGCCTTACGCACTGGGGCCAAAAGGAAGAAAGGGAATCAGCCACTTCTATATAGCTGGGTCCAGCCTTTGCCCTCTCTCCCTTCCTCCCTTAGAGCCACACTGTCCAACATGGTAGCCACTGGCCACATGTGGCTAATGAGCATTTGAAATGTGGTTCATCTGAATTAAGACACACTGGATTTTGAAAATGTGGCAGGAAAAAAGTATGTAAAATATATCATTAATAATTTTTGTACTGATGACATGCTAAAATGGTAATATTTTGAATATATTGGGCTAAATAAAATATATTATTAAAATTAGTTTTTACCTGGCATCTTTTTATTTTTTTTAATAGAAAATTTAAATTGATATATGTGGCTCACCTTTTATTTCAGTGCTTAGCTGCCTTAGAAGAAGGAGCTGGCTTTAGGTAAAACAGGCCTTTAAAATCTATTCCCTGGCCGGGTGCAGTGGCTCACGCCTGTAATCCTAGCACTTTGGGAGGCCAAGGCGGGCGAATCACAAGGTCAGGAGTTCGAGACCAGCCTGGCCAAAATGGTGAAACCCTGTCTCTACTAAAAATACAAAAATTAGCCGGGCATGGTGGTGTGTGCCTGTAATCCCAGCTACTCAGGAGGCTGTGGCAGAAGAATTGCTTGAACCCGGGAGGAGGGGGTGGTAGTGAGCTGAGATCACACCACTACACTCCAGCCTGGGCAACAGAGTGAGACTCCATCTTAAATAAATAAATAAATAAATAAATAAAATCTATTCCCTATAACCCCTTCCCCTTGGGGTTGAGATTTCTCCCTTTGGAAATATGTTCCTTTGGGTTAAGGATTGCTTTTTCTACAAACCCAAACTCTGCCACTGCCGCCTTGGGAGATACATTTATTAAGCATTGTCAGTGGTTGCTAAGATGGCTTACCACAGCTCAAGAAATCGGATTATAAAATTTTCAGAAATGTTGCAAGCTGTGTTAAAAACAGCCACTTTTAAAAAGCAAATTAATATAAACTGACAATGAAATACATTATCTTACAAACAAAGGTGATAAGCACTCAAACGTCACTGCTTCCTGATTTGCTAGTACCTTTTACTATCTATGCTTTTGAGGTCAGTTCTGTCTACATGTCTGTATGGTGAAAATATTACATAAGTGTGCCCGTGCAGCTCTCTTCCAACTCTGCCTACAGTGATATCACATAAGGAGCTTGAAATCAGCCATGGTGGGAGTATTTACACTACGGAAATTGGCAAAACTACACATCAGGGCTTTTTTTGTCCCCCTGAAGAGCTAATTGCTAAATACCTACACCACAAAGCACTGAGTGTTTCCCTCTGAGATCAGGGGACCCAACACAGCAGGAGGGACTGAGTGAAATAAGAGTCTACAGAGATGAAGAAATAGGACTACAGTGGGGAAGAAACTCAGCTAAGATCACACAGAAAACTGTCCCAAGGTAGGCCTGGAACCCGGGTCTCCTGATTCCCAGGCCAGGGCCACTGAGCCAAGCAGCAGGCTCCTGTTGGGAAAGCGTTCCAGGGAAGACAGCTCCTCGGAGCTGGTGATGCCCCCCAGAGGGGCCCTAGGACTTACCCGCCAGGACAGCAGGTCAAAGCAGAGTTTGTTCTCACTGGTGCCCAAGTTAATGATGCCCTGGAGATGAGAGGTACAGAGGCAGAGTTAGCATGGCAGGGGGGTGCCAGTGAAAGGCGCCAGGAGCCCATGGAGGCAGCAAAGCAAAGTGGGAGCTCTCTACAATCCCACCCTTTCAACCACCCCTCCTTGCCTTTGCTCAAGGTATGCCTTCTGCTCAGCTGCCTGATCCCATCTTCCCATTCCTAAAGCTCTGTCCAAATGCCATGTCCTCCAGGAAGTCCCCCCTATAACCCCACCTGGAAGAGATATATTCTTCTGGATCCCATAGCTCTTGATCTGTCCCCTTTAGAGAACTGGTCAGTTTCCACCCCAGGTCACAGGGACTGAGGTACACACCATATCTCCCCTACTGAGGGTAAGCTCCCTGAAGGACAGATGTGTGCTGAAGACACCACTGTTTCTCTTGAGGGGTTTAGTGGGACTCAATACACATTTACAGAATGAAAGGATAGAGATGGTATATTGGCAGTCTGGAAGGAACAGAAGCAAAGGTGGATGTAGATCAAGAAGAGGTTCCTTTGCCAGTGCAAATACTCCCCCAGGAGACCCTGCAACATCACACAATACCTTGATCCCCACCCCACAGACATTTATTGTCATAGGATAGGCAGGCAGGCATAACCCAAGCTCTCCCTTACAGAGTCCCCAGGGAGACTCGGTGCAGGCCTCACACACAGCTAACTGCTGACCCCTGAGTTACTGCAGGGGGAGTGAAGGAAGGAAGATGAAAAAATAAAACCTGAATGAGCTCAGGCTATGACAAAATAAAAGGCAGTGCTCCTTCATGACCTGGGAAGCAAGCTGGGAAGCTCCTTCAAACAGAGCCAATCTGTCCACACATCCTGGCAGCTCTACCTTCAAAACACATGCACAGTCCAACCATGTCTCACCCTCCACTGCTGGGACCCTGGTATGAGCCACCATCATTTCTTATCTATATTATTACAACAGCTTCCCTCCCCTCTCTCTGTGTACTGTCTCACCTGCCAAGTCAAATCTCCATACAGCAGTCCAAGACATCTTTCAAAACCCAAATTCAGACCACACTGCTCCTCCTTTGAATACCTCCTATTCCAGTTTGTCCAAAATCAGAAGGCTCACCAGGTCCTGTGGGGCCCTACAGGATCTATCACCTCCACCACCCCATCACCTTTCTGACCTCATCGCCTGCCCATCTTGTTTTTGGCTTTATTCCAGCTCCAGTAGCCCCTCTGCTGTCCCTTGAACTCATCAAGCATGATCTAACCCTGGAGCCTTTGCACTGGCTGTTTCCTCTGCTGGGAATGCTCTTCCCCTAGATAACTGCATGGCTTACTCCCTGTGATGCGCAGCCTGTAAGGTCCCTGCCTACTGGTATTCACACCCCTTGAGTATGGGCTGGGCCTAGCAACGTGCTTCTAATTAACAGAATAGGCAGATGTGATGGGATGTCACTTCCAAAGTTAGGTTATAAAGAGTCTGTGGCTTCCATCTTGGGTACCATGACCCAAGTGATTCTCTCTTGAATCACTTGCCCTGAGAGAAGCCAGCTACCATGCCATGAGGCAATTCTGTGAAGAAGCCCATGTGGAGAAGGACTGAAGCCTGCCAATAAGCATAAGAGTGTCATTGGAAGTAGAGCTTCCCACCCAATCCCTTGGCCCCAAGTCAACCTTTCAGATGAGACCACAGCCCCAGATTCATGGCACCTTCACAAAAGATCTTGAGGCTGGGCGTGGTGGTGTGGCCTGGCACAGTGGCTTGGCCGGGCGCGGTGGCTCATGCCTGTAATCCCAGCACTTTGGGAGGCGGAGGCAGGCGGATCACCTGAGGTCAGGAGTTTGAGACCAGCCAGGCCAACATGGCAAAACCCTGTCTCTACTAAAAATACAAAAATTATCTGGGCATAGTGGCACACATCTGTAATCCCAGCTACTCAGGAAGCTGAGGCAGAATCACTTGAACCCGGGAGGCAGAGGTTGCAGTGATCCGAGATCGTGCCACTGCACTCCATGGGTGTCACAGCGAGACTCCGTCACAAAAAAAAAAAGAAAAAGGAAAAGGAAAAAACAGATCTTGAGCCTGAGGCATCCACCAGGATTCCTGAACTCCAAAAATTGTGAACTGTTGTTTTAACTTGCTAGATTTGAGGTCATTTGTTACGCAACAATAGATAACTAATACAATCCCTCACTTTTTCCAGGTTTCTGTTCAAATGTTCATCTTATTAAAATAGCCTTCTGTGACCTCCTTCTACTAAATAGCAACATCCCCAGCCCACCCATCATTCTCTGTCTTCTTTAACCTGGTTTATTTTTCTCTATAGTACTTACCCCCATATAGTATATATATTTTTTCTCTGTTCATTCACTGTCTCCCTAACTAGAATATGAGCTCTATGAGGATAAGAACTTTGTTTCTGTTCACATCTACATGGTAGATGCTCAACAAATAAAGATTATTAAAGGGTTATTTGTAACAGCTTTCTGACTTCTGAAGGCATTATGAGAATAGCTTATATTTGGGACAGAAAATAATAATAGCAGCTATCATTTATTGGGTAGCACTGTGCTAAAAACTTCATATACTTGCTCTCATTTAATCTTGCCTCTTCTACACAACAGGTATTATTATCCCATTTGATTTTATTTTCGTTTGTTTGCTGTTATTTTGAGATAGGGTCTCACGCCGTTGCCCAGGCTAGAATGCAGCGGCGAGATCTTGGCTCACTATAGTCTCAACCTCCCAGGTTCAAGCAATCCTTCCACCTCAGCCTCCCCAGTAGCTGGGACCACAAGTGCACGTCACCACACCCTGCTAATTTTTTTATTTTTACTTTTTTGTAGTGATGGGGTCTTGCTATGTTGCCCAGGCTGGTCTCAAACTCCTGGCCTCAAGTGTTCCCTCTGCCTCAGCCTCCCAAAGTGCTGGGATTACAGGCATGAACCACCATGCTTGGCCTTATTATCTCATTTTAGAGATAACTTAAGATTCAAGGAAGTTAAGTAACTAGCTCAGCAACACACAACCTATAAGTAAAACAGTTGCGACCTGAACCTTAGTTCTGCCCTAGCTCTAAAGTTGGATAGTCGACAGGTCGTGGGTCAGAATCCATAGAACATCATATGGTTCTTGAATTCCTCCCTCAGAAATCAAGGTCCCCTGTATTCTAAATGGACCATTTCCTGATCCAGGCAGTACACTGGGGCCTCTCTAAGCTACATTAGAAGCCCTCTTGGAGGTCAGAGTACCATAACTCCAACCTCATAAGAGCAGGCTGGATGCTGCCTTATTGGTCAAGGTAGGGTACCCCACCCTGCAGTTCTCTCTTGGGTCCCAGTGGGAGGGGAGCTTCACTCACACTGGGGTTCTTGTCCTCATCATACTCATCCATGTGGTAGGTCCTGTAGCCCTCCTCAGCTGAATCCCAGAACCATTTAATCATTCTTCCTCTAGAGGACAGGTAGGAGGTATCAGAGGAGATCACGGCAGGATCACCCACTCCACGGAGCTCTGGGAGCTTCTGGTCCAGTTTTCTGGAGCATTCTCCTTCCAGATCTTCCCCATGGCTACTGCCCAGGTCCTGCATGCAGGCGGGGCCCAGACAGGTGGTGGGAGCCCTGAAGTCCTTCTGAGGAAGGGTGAACATCTGCAAAAAGACAAAATGCACAGCCCTGCTCAAGGGATTTCCATAGCACCAAGCATCAGAAAGGAGTTGGAGTCATGGGAGTCCCCTTTCTCTTATCTGCCCCTTCCTTTAGGTTTATGCACTCATGAATTCCTGTGTCCCTTAGCTGTAACCATATGTGCAATGACTTCAACAAGAAAAATCTGTTAAGGACCTAGTACGTGCCAGGGACTGCACTTGCCACATTGACGTGACTTTAATGTATTGCTGCTTTAGCGTGTTCTACTTCTGCAAAAGTTTTTCACTCTCCAGCCTAAGGGGTCATCAACATTCTTTTTCCATCCTTGCTCACCTCAATTACCAAATGCCAGGTTAAAATTTCCTGAGTTAAAGCAGAGCATTGCCTGGGAGTCCTGGGGGTCTTGTGGTGTAAAGGGTAGGATAAGATTATGTGGTGTTCTGAGGCAGATGGCGGGTGGGAACCGAGGGAAGGGAGGAATGGGAACCTCCACAAGTGCAGGCACCCCAAGCAGAGCTCCAGGGCCTGCCTCTTCAGTCCTGAAGAAACGAGGTGTGGACACCAAGCAGAGGGTGGTCTACTCCTGCCCGCGGGTGTGAACTCCTTCACTTCTCTAAGCCAGTTTAGTTTCCTCATCTGCACAGTGGATATAACAGTAACCACCTCGGGGTGGCCATGAAGACATAAATATATATGTTAGTGACAATAAAGTACTTAGAACAAATCCTGGCTGATGACCAAAGTTCAATAAAATATGAGTCATTATAGCGTAACTCCTTGCCAATTTTCCCAGTCCTGATGCACAACACAAGCTCTGATAACACTGGGCGCACCAGAAACTCAGTGGGTACCCGCAGTTAAATTTTCCTCCGCAAAGTCTTCTCAGGGGTACTCTTTAAATTGGCTGGGCTCTCCCAAGAGCGCTCACCTCCAGCTCTCCCGACAGCCCAGGTCCGAGGAAGGGCAGCACAGTGGGCGGAAGCCAGGGTGGGAGTAAAGCCTGGGGTCGGGGGGCGGCGGGGTTCGAGCCTCCAGGCGTCCAGCGGGACGGCGGCGAATCCACAGCCAGATACCCGCACCCGATGAGGCCTTGGAATCCCGCAAGTGGGGCGGCTACCGCGCACGAAGAACCGAAACGGCCTTCTACAGGGCGGAGGACGTCTCGCGAGAGACGGCTCCGGATTTCCAGGCAGAGGAAGTGTGATCGGAGCCAAGGGATTCCAGATGGAAGGGCAGAGGCTTTTGCAAAGTGCACAGAGGGAGGCCTGAACAGCTTCCTCCTCTGCAAAGTAGTGGATCCCACCTACTTGGCGGAGCTGGAGGAGGCGGTGCTGGCACTCGGTGGGCGCCATCACGTGTAGGTTTCCTCCGCCCGGAAACGCCCTGCGGCGACTTACGCTCGGGTGAGGACAGCGCCGCCCTGCGCTCAGCGCGCCCGGACTAGGAGACTGAGGGCGGTCCGCCCCGGGCTGGGCTTCCAGGACTGTTCAGGGCGCAGTTCGTCCCCTCGCCACTCAGGCGGGGCGGTCTCGGCGGGGACTACGCTTTAAGGGTGGCACACGAGGTAGCACCGCAGGACAAGGAAAAGGGGCGTAATGCCGTTTCCCACCTCCACTCTGGGTGGCCTGCGCGTGCTGGGCCGCCGCCGGGCCGGGTCTGCCACCTCCTTCTGCCTCCTGGCCTTGGTTCTCCAGTTTTCAAAGGAGGTTAGAGCCACAGAAATTTCTTGCCAAAGTATGCTTGGCTGCGGCCCACACAGAGGGCTTTTTAGATTCGGGTGTGAGCATCCTTATGGCCTTTCATCGCAGTTTGTCATTTCTGCCCCTTTCATTTGTAGGGGATTTTCTGTAGCCCTCATAGGTTCTTAGTTGGGGGAGACTCCTGTTACAAAAGACAAATTAACAAGAGAAAAACAGACAGAAATTTACTGACATGTATATTTCATTTATACATGAGAAATCCGGAGGGAATGAGTGGTTCTGGAAGAGGTGACTTTGAATTCCAGTTTTTATAGCATCTTCAACAAAGAACAGTAATTTTTTTAAGTTACAAGACAAAGAAATAGGACTTTGAGTCTCTCCAGGAGGCAACATGTGAGAAGGCAAAAAAAAAAAAAAAAAAGACAAAGGCCAGTTAGTCAAGCTTGTTAATGTAAATTCCTCTGGTACCATCTACAGGCCATAGGGGTCTAAAGTTGTCTTTGTTTTCCTAGGTAGACAGAGGGACAGGATACCTTTTGTCTTTGTAAACCTATGTCCTACTTTTAGGCAAATAGGGCCAGGGTAGAGAGCTTTCCTGAATGTGCTGCTGCTTGTCTTTAGCACAATCCTTCATGTTTTGGGGAGGCATGTCCTGGTCTCCCACATGTGCCTGCAATATTTGTTGAACTCTGGCTAAGCGTGGTGGCCCACGCCTGTAATACCAACACTTTGAGAGGACAAGGTGGGAGCATCCCTTGAACCCAGGAGTTTGAAACCAGCCTGGGCAACATAGACAGACCATGTCTCTACCAAAAAAAGGTTTTTATGTTTTTCTGTTTTTTTGAGACGGAGTCTCGCTCTGTCATCCAGGCTGGAGTGCAGTGGCACAATCTCTGCTCACTGCAACCTCCGCCTCCTGGATTCAAGCAATTCTTCTGTCTCAGCCTCCCCAGTAGCTGGGACTACAGGCGCGCACCACCACGCCTGGCTAATTTTTGTATTTTTAGTAGAGACGGAGTTTCACCATATTTTCCCGACTGGTCTTGAACTCCTGACCTCGTGATCCGCCCGCCTCGGCCTCCCAAGTGCTGGGATGGCAGGCGTGAGCCACTGCACTCAGCCAAAATGTTTTTGTAAATTAGCAAGACTTGATGACATGTGCCTGTGGTTTCAGCTACTTGGGAGGCTGAGGTGGGAGGATCACTTGAGCCCAGAAGGTAGAGGCTGCAGTGAATATGATCGTGCCACTGCACTCCCACCTGGGTGTTTGCGAGACTCTGTCTAAAAAAAAAAAAAAAAAAAATTACATACACACACACACACACACACACATATAATTTCAAAAGTATTTTTCAAACTCTGCCCTAAGCTCTACATATTCTGGCAATGGGTACAGTGGGCACCCAGGTCCCAGGTAGAGCTGCAATCTCTGAGGTGCCTTGAATGGGAAAGTCTTCTTTCCCCATGAAAGGAAATAAGCAGAATCTCTCAATACAGGTATGGCTGGGAAGACATGGCTGTCTTCTGGCCATTCCA
The DNA here is from genome assembly GCF_029289425.2 of Pan paniscus. NCBI lineage: Eukaryota > Metazoa > Chordata > Mammalia > Primates > Hominidae > Pan > Pan paniscus. The sequence continues at coordinate 46,279,210 of NC_073258.2, read as the reverse complement.
CTTCTTGTCTTCACTTTTACCTTGCACTAGCTAACACTGTGACCTTGAGTAACTCTCATGACTTTTTTGGCCCTTACTGTTTTCTTCTGTAAGATAAGGAAGCCATTATTTTCCTCTATTTAAATCTTAATTCTATGTAATTCACATCTCAGTGAATGCCTGTTATGTGCCAGGTCTCTGTAAAATGCGAGGATACGGTGATGAGCAAGACAAACCAAAGCCTGCATGATTGATTGGGAAGGCCGACTTACAATGTGGGGACTATTTTAAAAAGACTATTTACTGGGTACCATGGAAACATGCAGCAGGGGGATTTAACCCCACGAAACAACAAACACAGGCATTTGTCCTAGGTGGAAGACATACACACACGTTACATTAAATGTGAATTGACTAAAGATCAATTAAAAGATCATCAGACTGGATAAAACAGCAAGAATCAAGCATATGGTGTGTGCAGGAGACACACTTTAAATACAAAAACAAATGGTCAAAGGTAAAAATGTGAAAAAAAACCAAGCAAATAATAATCATAAAAAAAGCTGATGTGTTCATATTGGTATCTGATAGTAGGCTTCAAGACAAAAATAATTAACAAAAATAAAATGGGGCATTTTAGAATAAAATGATTAATTTATCAGAATGACAGTCTTAAAAGTTTATGCTCGTAATAACAAAGCTTCAAAATACATGAAGCAGAAACTGACAGAACGAAAAAGAGAAAAGACAAGTTCATAATAATTGGAAAATTTTATACCACTCTCTCGGTGATAGAACAAATGGATCCAAAAGACACTAAGGATCAGAACTTTTGGACATTATACAAAAATTTAATCTAATTGACATTTATAGAACACCATCCCCAATACCACAGAATATACCTCTTTTCAAGTGCAAATGAAACATTAAGATAGACCACATGCTGTAAACAAATCTGGCCATAAACTGTCTTAATAAGTTTCAAAGGATTGAAACCATAGAGTACATTCTCTAGTCACAATGAAATTAAAGTAGAAATCATTAACAAAGAAAGCTGAACAGTCCCCAAATATTTGGAAACTAAGTTACATATGCTAAGCAAACCATTGATTTAAAAAAAGAAATCACAAGGGAAATTAGAAAATATTTTGAATGATTAAAAACCAGCAGATCAAAGTTTATGGAATGTAGCTTAAATAATGCTAAGTGAGAAATGAATAGCTTGTAATGCATATATTTGAAACCAACTTAAATGATCTAAGCTTCCACATTAATAAGCTAGAAAAAAGAGCAAATTAAACCCAAAGTAAATAGAAAGAAATAAAGAGCAGAAATGAAGGCAAAACAAGAGAAAAATCAATGAAACTGAAAGTTGGTTCTTTGAAAAGTTCAATACAGTTGATAAACAGTTAGATTGATCAAAAAAACTCATTTTGTTGCAGAATTTTGTTCCTTAGTTCAGCTAAAACCGGGTTCTTCTCACACCACCAGGAAGGATTAGGAACATGGACACATTGAAGGGTGAGGGGAACGGAATTTACTGGGCAAAAAGGAAAAAAGAAAAATACTGTCAGCAGAGCGAGAGGGGGTCCTGCTAACAGGCCCCCAAACTCACCTTGAATCCCAGGCCACCACACAGAAATTGAAGAGGCCAGGCTCCTCCCCGCTGAGCATGGCCACAGCTTCCCTTGGCTCCGTCTTGTTCTCCCAGTGCACAGATGGGTTGGAGATTCTCCGGAGACCCTCCCCGTAATCCCTCTCCTGCATGTATCAATTTCAGTATCAGGAAAGGAAAAGGAGATACAACTAAAGATCCTAAATATATTAAAAGGATAACAGAATATTTATAACCAATTTTAAGTCAATAATTAAACTTAGATGAAATAGACAAACTTTATTGAAAGGCACAAATAACCAAATCTGATACAAGAAATAGAAAACTTGAACTGTCACAGAAATGGAATTTATAAGTAAAAGCCGTCCCACAAAAAAAAGAAAGAAAGAAAAAAAAACCCTCCAGGCCCTTATGGTTTTACAGCTGAATTCAACCAAATATTTAAAGGTTGAAGAAGTTTTTGGACACAAACTTCTAGAAAATTCAGGAAGGAACAGTTTCCCAAACATCTATGAAACCAGTATTAATCATGATACTGAAACTAACAATGCATTACAAAAAAAAATTACAGAATGATGTCCTTCTTGATTGTAAAATTCTTAAAATAGCAAACCAAACTCAATGGTATATAAAAGGACAATGCATCATGACCAAATGGGGTTTATTGCAGCAATGTGAAGTTGCTTTAACATTAAGAAATCAATGTAATTTACTACATTGATAATCAAGAGAAAAATCATATCTCTATAAATGCAGATGAAAAACATCTAACAACATTGAACCCTCATACATGGTAAAACTCCCAGCAAACTAGTAATAGAAGGAAACTTTATTAGATAAGGGACAGAATGAAAAATACAGTAACATTATACTCAAGAGCAGAAGATTGTACTCAATGCTACTAAGACTGAGAACAAGGCAGGCTGTCCTCTCAACCACTTTTATTCGACGTTATACTAGAGGTTTTTTAAAAAGAGCTATATCGGTCAGGAGCGGTGGCTCAGCTTGTAATCCCAGCACTTTGGGAGGCCGAGGCAGGCGGATCACTTGAGGTCAGGCGTTTGAGACAAGCCTGGCCAACATGGTAAAACCCCGTCTCTACTAAAGATATAAAAATTAGCTGGGCGAGGTGGCACGTGCCTGTAGTCCCAGCTGCTCGGGAGGCAGAGGCAGGAGAATCGCTGAACCAGCGGCAGAGGTTGCAGTGAGCCGAGATTGCGACACTGCACTCCAACCTGGGCGACGGAGTGAGACTCAGTCTCACAACAACAACAACAACAAAAACACACACATACACACACACACACAAGAAAACTGAGAAGAATAAACAAATTTGGATTCGGAGCAAGTACGGCCACAAACCCAAGTGACTAAAGCCACCAGTTGGTACTGTGAGCTCTTTCTTCATCCATAAAATGGTAGTAGTCCCTTCTCTGCCCACTTCACAGTATCGGTGCTCTGACATGCAAGGGCTTTGCAGAGAAACTGATGGGTGGTTTGATTTGAACAGCTGAAAACATTAGAAATGGAAATGGACAACCCCAGATGCTACGAACTGAATGTGTCCCCCCAACATTCATATTTGAAATCCTAACCCCCAAGGTGATGGTATTAGAAGGTGAGCCCTTTGAAAAGTGATTGGGTCATGAAGGCAGAGGAAGACCTCTCACCCCTTCTGCCACATGAGATGACACTGGGAAGATGGGACCCTCACCAGATGCCAAATCTCCCAGGGCCTTGAACTCGGCCTTTCCAGCCTCCAGAACCGTGAGAAAGATTTGTTTCTAAGCCATCCACTTTGTGATATTTTCATATTATAAAGGGACTAAGACACCAAGCTTGTCAGATTTTTTTTTTTCTTTTTTGTAGAGACAGGGTCTTACTCTATAACCAGGCTGGAGTGCAGTGGCACGATATGGTTCACTGCAGGCTTGGCCTCCTGGACTTAAGTGAGCCTCCCACCTCAGCCTCCTGAATAGCTGGGACTAGAGGCACACATCACCACACCCAGCTAATTTTATTTTTTGTAGAGACAGGGTCTCGGTTGCTCAGGCTGGTCTCAAACACCTGGCCTCAAGCCATTCTCTGGCCTCAGCCTCCCAGAGTGCTGGGATTACAGGCATGAGCCACCGTACCCAGCAAGAGACTTTAAAAGCCTTTTGGGAAGGTAAAAGTGGAACAAACTCTAGTATTTGGAAGCAGGAATACCTGCAATTATACTCCCGCCTGCCTCTTAGCAGGTCATGTGGAAGTGGATGTGATTTCATAAGAATCTTACAGAACATTGCATCCAACACCTGGAAAATGGCCCATCAGTTAAGGATGACTTCTTTCTTTTTCTGGCCTGCTCTAGACAGTATTCTTTACATAGAACCTGCCTTAGAATTTAAAAATTAAGGAGGACAGAAAATCATCTGGCTTCCAAAGATGATGATGAAGAATATAAGCAAGAAAATAAGATGGGCCTAGAATTTAAAAGTATAGAACTTATTAGGTACTGAATATAAAAATAAACCATCTAAATAGGGGCCCAGAGAACTCCCTTTATTTATCTAGGTGTCTCTAGGCTTTTCCACCCCAACCCCGATAAAAACGTTTTGCATATATAATGGCTAGCAAAGACTAAAAAGATGGAAAGCTTCCAAAGACAGCAGGCACTCAGCTTAAGGAGGGTGACAACCGGGTCAGATGAGATCTTCCTGGAGGAGCCCACCATTTTCTCCATCGCAACACTGACAAAAAGACACCCTGGCCTTCTGGGCCAGAGGCTGACATTAGGGGGTCCCTGAGCAAGTGATGGGCTGGAACTGCTGGTTGGGAGGCAGACAGCCTACTCCCTCATTGCATCCTCCAACTGCTTCACTATCAAAGCCTCCTTCTGCTCCTGCAGCACATCACAGAACCGACGCATGTCTAGAGGGTTCAAATGGGGACAGAGAGAGATCGTGATTTAGTAGGTTTGCAGGTGGGTCCCAGACATAGCCAGGTCATGGTCAACCATAAAAGCCTCTCATTCAGGGATCCTGAACTTCAGCCCTCCCACCTTTGGGATGGATTTCCAAGTCTACATGTTGCATCCCTGATTTCTTTTTGAATATCATTCTTATGTCAGCCTGCGAGACATCTCAATGTCTTGTATCAAAGCCTGTACTCTCGGGCTTATGGCCTTGGCCTAATCAGGATTTCTATTTGCCTCTAGTGTCTCTTCACTCAGCCTATCTTCTATGCTAGCTCAAAAGAATTCTGCAATAAAAACCTTCATGAGAATGAACAAATCACTGCTATATTCCCAGCAGGTAGAACAGAATCTGGCATGTAGTGGAATGCAATAAATAAATGTTCACATGAATGTCCTATTCTCTGTAACCTCAGAGGAGAATCTAAACTCTCTAGTATGGCATACAGGGACTTCCATGGTCATCTGCCTATCCATCTCACTTACTAGGCTGCCAGCCCCACAAGAGCAGAGTACTACTTTTTTTGGGTTTTTTTGTTTGTTTGTTTTTGTTTTCTTGAAACAGAGTCTCACTCTGTCGCCCAGGCTGGAGTGCAGTGGCACAATCTCAGCTCACTGCAACCTCCACCTCCCAGGTTCAAGCAATTCTCCTGCCTCAGACCCCTGAGTAGCTGGGACTACAGGCGTGCGCCACCATGCGTGGCTAATTTTTTGTATTTTTAGTAGAGACAGGGTTTCACCATGCTGGCCAGGCTGGTCTGGAACTCCTGACCTCATGATCCACCTACCTCGGCCTCCCAAAGTGCTGGGATTACAGGCATAAGACACCGCACCTGGCCTCAGAGTACTATTTTTTAGCTTGTGGTCCCAATGCCTCACTCAATGGCAGTCACAGAACAGATACCCCAAATGGGTAATGAATGGATAGGTGCTTGAGGTACATATCAGTTGTTGTTTGCAAGAGCACCTAACTAAAGATAGACATGGAAACAGGGAATAAAGGGCTAGATCTATAGGATGTTTAAGGGGGGTGGGGGAGAAGATTGAGATATTAAGTTGATGGGGCATCTTTAAAGGATTGGGAGGTCAGCTCCACTCATCCAATTTTAGCCGGGGGAGCTCATCTGCAAAGATGAGGCGGAACCAGCCTGGCTCCTTACACATGTAGGTTTTGCCACGGGATAACAATAGCTTGTTGTCCAGGAAGCGGCAATAGAGGAGCCATTCTTCTTCAAATGTACAGGGATCCAGGTACTAGGGAGGGCAGAGGAACAGAACTGAGCCCAAGACCCAGCTGGCAGGTCTGCCCAAGAACACCTGTCCTCATTCCCAGAACACACCTTTTTCAAGTTGATCCAGACATAGAGGCCAGAGCTGCGGTTGTGAAAAGGGATCTCCAATGCCTTCAGCTCAGCAGTGATGTACTTGTGAGCTTCCCGGAGCCGGTAGCAATTGGTGGGTACGTATACTTTGTCAATCCATTCTGGATGGGTAGAGGAAAAACACTGTCACAGATATTACTACAGAAATCTACCGAGAGTTCCTTCCCAAATGCTCCCTTCCTGGGCTTCATGCAAGTTTGTTTGTTTTTGTTTTGTTCGTCTGTTTTTAAAAAAAACAAAACCAGAGTTTCCCTCTGTCACCCAGGCTGGAGTGCAGTGGCACAATCTCGGCACACTGCAATCTCCACCTCCTTGGCTCAAGTGATTCTCATGTCTCAGCCTTCCAAGTAACTGGCACTACAGGCGTACGCCACCAAACCCAGCTTATTTTTGTATTTTTAGTAGAGATGGGGTTTCACCATGTTGGCCAGGCTGGTCTCAAACTCCTGGCCTCAAGTGATCCACCTGCCTCTGCCTCCCAAAGTGCTGGATTTTAGGTGTTAGCCACTGCACCCTGCAAGCTATTTCTAAGACTAACTCTAGTATGTTTGAGCTGATGGTGTCCACATCTGATACACCCACCTCTTATCTAAGGCTCTGGTAGAGACACTGGGCTTCTCAAAGGTCTAGTAGGAAAGTTCTCTTTGAGTTCACAGCCCTAGGGCAAGGAGTCAATCCCCTAATAGGGGTTGATGCTGCTGTTGTTAACTGGGCAAGCAGCAGGGACTCGCAGCTCCTACCACCCGAATCTGAGCCTCATACAATGGAGTCGGAGGAATATATGTGTGCCTGGGGATGCTCTTGGCCAGTTGCCCTCAGCATTCATAGAACAGAACCACTTGGGGAGCTGTTAGAAGCCCTGATGCTCGGGCCATATCAGGATCTTTGAAGATGGAACACACGTCAGTATTTAAGCTCCCTGGGAAACTCCCACGTCCATCCAAGATTAAGGACTAGCGTTCGAGGGGCTGCGATCTGGTTTCTGCCAAGTATCAAAGGTCTTGATATCTAGGGAAGCATTCAGTTGGATTTCTCCTATCTACCTCTCTCCCCTCCCAGAGCTGAAAGCAAATTGTTTTCTAAATCAGCAAATATAATGACATCAGTTTGTTTCATTATATCCCAGCTATTAATTAAAACTTCCAGTTTGGTATCTGTTCTATTACAGGGAACTAAAGAAAGTGAGTCTCTAAGCTTGGGCCATGGCTTTAAAGGGGAAAGTCCCTTCTGAGGCCAGCATTCACTTGAGATCCAAGCAAGGGGACGATGAATCTAGGTGCCACAGGCCTAGCCACACCAACCTGCCCAAATGGCAGCTCTCCTTTGGCCACCTTGGAAGATGAGATTATGTTGTATTAGAAGAGTCAGAGTGTTTGTTTTGTTTTTGGTTTTATAATCTTTGTCTAAAGCAAACAGGGTTTTGGGGAGGGAAAATCTATATTCACATAAAGACTAATTTCTGAAGTTCCTACCTTCACAACTTAGAGTACGATTAGCCATCCCACATCTGGGTAGAACACAAGCTACCAGACATCCAGAAATTAAAGCTCATCCTGTAGTTTTTTGTTTTTGTTTTTTGAGACAGAGTTTCACTTTTTCTACCCAGACTGGAGTCAATGGTGCTGTCTTGGCTCACTGCAATCTCTGCCTCCTGGGTTCAGGAGATTCTCCTGCCTCAGTCCCCGAAGTAGCTGGGATTACAGGCGTTTGCCAGCATGCCTGGCTAATTTTGCATTTTTAGTAGAGACCGGGTTTCACCTTGTTGGCCAGGCTGGTCTCAAACTCCTGGCCTCAAGTGATCCACCCACCTCGGCCTCCCAAAGTGCTGGGATTACAGGCGTGAGCCACCATGCCTGGCCTCATCTTGTATTTTAAAACAGCACCTCCATCTTCTGCCTACACCCTGCTGTGTTATCTGCCCTATCTTGCCCTCCTTCAAACCTCACATCTTACCACAGTTAAATCTGAGACAGTAAATAGGGTCTCAGTATATTAAGGGCACATCAGAGGCCCAAGCAAATCCAAGAATTCCCCATGGCCATGAGGTCCAGCCAACATGCTGGTCTGTGCTAGAGCTCAGTACCTGTGTTCTGGAGCAGTTGACACAGCTTGTGCTGGGTGATGCCAGAAATACTGTGGAGGTAGCCAAAGGCACTCACAGCAGAGGCCACCTCCTTGTTGTGGGTATACAGAGCACCAAAGCGGAAGCCAGAGATGCCAAAATCCTAGAGGAAGAAAAGCAGGAACAGGAACAAGTGTTTTGTCTGCCTTCTATTCCTGGCTCCTCCTCCTTCCCTAGCCAAGGAGAGAAAGCAATGGCTCACCTTACTGGTACCCCAGATCACATGGGTCCTGTTGCTATCAGGCAAACTGAAGAAGAAATGGAAAAATTAACTAAGGTTATAGAGAAATAGTTGATGAAGATTTGGGGTATAAGAGGGGAAAGTAGACTTGAGGTTGTTCCTAGACAGAAGGGCCTATAGGGCCCAAAGCTCAAGAAACAGTTGTCCCAGTTAAGCCAGGAAGTCAACACAAGGTATTCCTGAAGACCTAGAGGCACAGAACCCAAGTGCCCACTGAATGAAGTCTAGGGCCTTCAGCCTGACATGTGGCTCTCCTACAGCTTGGCCAAAGCCACTTTCCTGGCAGTTGGCTCTTCAGATGTGGGTCACCATAATTTCTAGAACGTGCCCGAGTATTTCCTACTGCTCCACCTTTGGTGAAGCTGTTCCTTCTGCCAGGCATTTCCTTCCCTTGCTTTGAATGCTGGAATCCCATCTCTATGGCCAGATACTACCCTTCAGAAGGTTCTGCCTCCTTTTTCTTTCCCTGTGCTCTACTTATCAAGAATCTCCTACCCTGGCATTTTATGAGGCTTTATTTTGACCTTTGACAGTAGACTTTCTACCTTGACCTCAAATTATCTTCTATACAAAATGGCATATAGACTAGAAGACATTTAGAGGGAAAGATGATGCTTTGTTTGTATTCACAGGCCCTGTGGGCAGTTAACTGGCTATGTGCTAGGAACTGAGTTAAATTCATGTCACATAAACTCACCCTGCAAAACAAGAACCTTGTGGTTCTCGTTCCCAACTCCAGCTGAGACCAGCTCACCTTTTCATGCTCAGAACGCTGTGGAATGTGATGGATTCATCAAACACAGACAGCATGTAAATCTCATCTATGATCACATGTAGGTTATACCTGTAGATTAGATGAAAGAAGGAGAACAAGATCTAGCTTCTCTCTAATCTTTTTTCTTTGCATGCTTTTTACAAGCATCTTTGTAATCTTAAGTCATGTCTTTTATGGTGTTCTCTGGACACAGATCATGCACTCCTACTGCCCCAGCAGCCCATCTGACCCTCCAAGGGGCATAGTAAGGTAGATGGGGTGGTACATCAGAAGGGACCCTTAGACCTAGCTTGGGGGTAATGGGAAGGAATAGGATGCAAAAGACACATATGAGAACATCTTGTCTAACCTTAGCTAACCATTCAACCATCAAGCAGAGACTATGGGAAGAGGTTGGGTAGCCCAGAGAATTTTTAACTGGTAGAGTCAGGAGCTCCTAACTGCTTATGTGCCTCATTCATTCTCCCAACAACCCTCAGTACTGTCATCTCCATTTTAGATGAAGAAACTAAGGCAGGCCGGGCATGGTGGTTCAGGCCTGTAATCCCAGCACTTTGGGAGGCCGAGGTGGGTGGATCATGAGGTCAGGAGTTCAAGACCGGCCTGGCCAACATCATGGAACCTTGTCTCTACTAAAAATACAAAAATTAGCTGGGTATGTTGGCGCATGCCTGCAGTTGTAGCTACTCAGGAGGCTGAGGCAGGAGAATTGCTTGAACCCAGGAGACAAAGGTTGCAGTGAGCTGAGATCCCACCACTGCACTCCAGCCTGGGTGACAGAGCGAGACTCCATCTCAAAAAAACAAAAAAAAAAAAAAAAAAAAAGAAAGAAAGAAAGAAAAAAAGAAACTAAGGCTCTGAGCTGTAAAGTCAATTCCCTCAATTAGCAGGTGCTACAGCTGGGAAGTGAACCCATTCTATCCAATTCTTGCCTACCCCCTCTAGCATTTTTCCTCCTGACCATATACTGCACCATTCATTGGTCTGTGTTAGTCATGAAGTTTGACTAAGTCTGTTTCTTATGGAAAATGGAAGGTTATAATTTCTAGAATGTGCTCTTAGAAAGGAATGTGAAGTTCTGTAGGAACACGTCTTCATCCCACAAGGTCTAAGAGTGTCTTCCTCGGCACTCCAGCCCAAGTGGCTTCGGAAATGGATGCTGGGAGAAAGTACTTAAGCTTAAGTAGAGAAGGAACAAATTATATATTTTTAAGTGACATATTTCTCAGAAAACAAAACTATATTTTGACTGTTATATAAATGTCAATACATAGGCTGAGGCTAGAAAGGAAATGGCAAAAAATTTGAAGTGGTAAGCATGTGATTGCGTTTTCCTTCATTTTAATTTCAGTTAGTTTTATATAACTCTGCAAAGTATGGTGTATAGTGAGACCATTTAGGGTAAATTACTTTTTGAGACAAAGTCTCACTCTATTGCCTAGGCTGGAGTACAGTGGCACGATCTCGGCTCACTGCAACCTCCTCCTCCCGGGCTCAAGCAATTCTCATGTCTCAGCCTCCCACGTAGCTGGGATAGTAGGTGCCCACCATGATGCCTGGTTAATTTTTGTATTTTTAGTAGAGACAAGGTTTCACCCTGTTGGCCAGGCTGGTCTCGAACTCCTGACCTCAAGTGATCCACCTTCTTGGCCTCCCAAAGTGCTGGGATTACAGGCATGTGCCACCAGATCTGGCTCCTGACTACTTGACTATAAGTGATGGGAATCCTTTCAAGAAACATTACCTAGTCTCAAGGGGTAGAACTCATACCTCTTGGCAAATTCCAGGTATTTCATCAGTGACTCTGGGGAGTAGATGTCACCCAGAGGATTCTGAGGGTTGATTAGCACAAGGCCTCGGACCTTTTTCCCCTAAGAAAAACCCAAATATAACTGAGTGAATACAAGTCCTTAGCATCTACCCTAAATTCAGCCAAGGATCTTTTATAGGTCAGGCACCCAAAAAGGCCTAGGTAGGGTCTTGAAGCAGCAACTACTATACTGCCCAAAGAGGGGGAACAGGAAGGAAGTCTGGGGCTGCCATAACATCCCCATAGGACTAGAGGGACACACCCCTGGATCATTCATTGTCTCTTCCAACTAAGGACAGCCCACCAGGTCTTGGTGAATAAGCAGTACTAGAATTTCAATACTCAAACCCCTTTTAGCACCATCAGTGGCCATCCTAAAAATATGGTTCCCTCCTTACCTCAAGCCTAGCTTCAAGCAGGGCTTCCTCTAACTTGTCCACAGTGAGCTGGAAAGGATGGGTGTTTGTAACAGTGACCTGGAAGAGAAACACTATGTGAGAAGTGTCTCTTAAAATCTAAGTCTTGATTCCTCATTCCCATAAGCCCCGCAATCCTTTGCCTTCATACCAGAGTGCCAGTCCACATGCCTTCTCCACCCCTACCCAACCACTTAGATGGGTAGAAAGCAAGCCCCTCTACCCCTTTAAGTGTCCCCAGAACAGTCCATTGTCTAGGCATACTGAGCAGGGAAGGGGCCCCATTCAGACCTCACTCTCCAGGTGGACAGGAATCAACTCAACCTTTGCATACAGGCGGGAGCTAAAGGCAAAGCCACCATAGAAGGGAGCAGGGACCAGGAAGGCCTCTGGAAACACAGAGAGACAGAGCTATCAGTCCAAAGTCTCCCAATCAGAGCCTGTTGCCAGGCTCCCCAAACTAGCAAAGCTATCGACAGAAAAAAAGTCAGTTTCATGATCCTTTCTACCTGGGGATTAATGTTCTTAGGTTCAGGTGCTATGAAAGTTATCCATTATTATAGACATCACTGGGGGAAACAAAACTCTAGTTTCTTCTTTGCGGGTACACTAGAGAAGAAGAGGGAAGAATATCACTGAGTAACTCAGAATCCAGGGCACAAGTCAAGCGAGGCTCACTAGCAGATGGAGCAATGGTTATCAGGAAAGTCTCAACAGATTCAGGCCAAATATCAGAGGTCAAGGTCCATGCACAAGGAGGGCTCCAGTTATTTGGACCTGGTGATCTCACGTTCTTTTCTTCCCATCCATTTGGCCTTACTGACGAGCTAAGAGAAGCTCCTTTGCATGAAAGGGACTATCTTAGCACTTCTTTTGATGCATGCAGAGCTCTTTAACATTGGAGCCTCTTGCTTAAGCATTGTTACCGGGGAGGTTCGGAACAGTCCACTCAACCTCGTTGGGTCCAGGACTAATTAGCCTTTTTCTGAAGAGATAAGAAATCTATATTGTCTGAGCCCATTGCCATGGCTGTCTGTATTGCAGCTGAGCCCAAAAGCCCAGCCATGAACATAGTAGGTAGGCTCCCATCATCATTCCTGGGGCATACCTCCTTGAGGTCCACCATGTCTCTCTTCCCTTAAATGGAGAATCCAAACCCCTTTCCCACAGAAATAGGAAGATAACCTAGTCAGTGTGGGAGAAGGCCCACCACTTTGGGGAAAAGGCCTTGAGTCAGGATGCTCTTCTTCCTCAAAGTCTAGTGCCCGTGTGTTCCTACCCATGTTGCTAGTATTTCACTGAGAGTGAAAGCAGAGCCCACTGACTTACCGCCTGGATCACACAGAACCATGGCCAGGGCAGAGAAGACAGAGCAGCAGCCATTTAGAACCACCACCTGAAGACAACACATGAAAGGCAGAAGTCAAAACCAATACCTATGTGAGAAGGGGTAGCCATGCTTTCTCCATCCCCCTGGGCAGAACAGGCACAGGGAGCCTCCTCAGCTGGGACACATTGGCCTTCATGCTGCCCTGGCCCTGAGAGTCTTCACTGGTTCTCCTTGTACCCCCTAGAAAGGGCAGAGCATCCTCCAAGAATATAGCCCTCCACCAGGGTGGCAGCAAGGCTGGGAAACTGACTCACATTTTCTGGGTCAAGTTGGGTAGGTGCCCTGCAGTAGTAGGTCAGGAACCGGGCCACTTCTTCCCGCAGGCTGTAAACAGACCCAGAGAGACCTTGTGGCTTCCGGGCCCCTTTCCTCACTCATGATCTAGATGGTCATTGTCCAGCCTAACGGGGACCTTTTCTACTCAGTCCAACCTCATATTACAGGGCTACTGACTAAGACCATCAACTCCCCAAGTCACACAGACAATAAATGAGAGTTGGGACAAGAACTCAGGCCTTGACCGGGCGCAGTGGCTCATGCCTGTAATCCCAGCACTTTGGGAGGCCAGTGCGGGCGGATCACAAGGTCAGGAGATCAAGACCAAGCTGGCAAACATGGTGAAACCCCGTCTCTACTAAAAATACAAAAAATTAGCTGGGCGTGGTGGTGGGCACCTGTAGTCCCAGCTATTCTGGAGGCTGAGGCAGGAGAATGGCCTGAACCCAGGGGGCAGAGCCTGCAGTGAGCTGACATAGCACCACTGCACTCCAGTCTGGGTGACAGAGTGAGACTCCATCTCAAAAAAAAAAAAAAAAAGAACTCAGGCCTTATGAATTATTCCTACTATACCAGAATAACTATTCCCACTATACCAGGTTGCCTCCTGATGAAGTTTTGCTCTATTTCTAGAAGTTATTACCCAAAGAGATAGGGAGGTAACCAACCAGGAATTTGGTGCCTTGAATCCTCCTTCCGGATAAGGATAGCTGCCTGTGGGACCAAGAGACTCTAAATCTGAAGGTCACTTACAATGGCTGCCCTCTCCAATCAGGGTACTGAAGCAAGGTGTCCTCAGTGCAGTTCATGTCACTTTCTTGCAACTGTTGACAAATAGAACATGAAGACAGGTAGGCCAGGGAAGTTCAAGAGGCCTCATCCTACTCCTAGTTTGTACATGAGTGTTTGCCCTCCACATACACGACCTCCTAGAAAGGGAATGGGTATATACACTGCGTGCTCCTTAATGAATGGAGGCTACCATCTTGTCATAAATTACACAAGTAGATACCTCACTGGGAAGTATCTGACCCAGAGGTTCCCATAGCAACTTTCCCACCATATACCTAATCAGAGAATATCTCTGGACAGTCAGCAAGGCCAGGAGGTTAAATGTGCTATTCTAGAAGCTATTTCTTCACTCCTCTTCCCAGGCTCCTATGTCTCACCCCTGTATCTACCATAGCTCAGGAGCATGCTAGGGGGACTAAGCCTTGAAGGGATGGGTCCCAACACAGCCCAGAACATCCTTACTCTTTCAGTCATCAGATCCATGCAGAGCTTGTTCTCACTGGTGCCAAGGTTAATGAAACCCTGGAGATGGAAGGAATCCAAGATCATGTCAGTCCTCTTGCTCCACCCTACATAGATCCCTTGAAACATTAGTTCAAATGGAGATCTCACTGCCCATGAGGCAATTCAATCCAAATTTGACAACTTTACACGTTAGGAAAGCTTTCCATGAACCCAAAATAGTACAGCTTGCAAATTTCCCCATTAGAGCCACATAAATAAGTTATGTCCTATCGACCAGTCATTGAGTTCTTATTATGTGCCAGATACTAGACCAAGTGCTTCCTGTGAGTTGTCTTAATTCCTGAGCAGAAGGTTCTATATAATCCAATTTAAAGAGTGAAGTTTAGAAAAGTTGAATAACCTACTAGCCATGTGACCTTGGGTGATAAGTAGAACTCTACCTACCTGATGCCTGAGCCTGGACCCTTAATCCCCAAGGCCCCATCTGGCACCTACCTCTGCTACTTCTCCTTACACATTAGGGCCTTCTAAGTTATTAGAGGAGAACAGAGATAGGAACAGAAGGGGAAGGTATAGCTAATGTTACCCTCCACCCTCTGGCTGGAGAGCTGCTAAGGACCCCCTTTCCTGGAAGCCTTTCCTCAGTTCCCCATCGCCCTTAGGGTAACATTCCTTTTTTTTTTTTTTTTTTTTTTGAGACAGGGTCCCACTCTGTCATCCAGGCTGGAGTGCAGTGGCGCGATCTCAGCTCACTGCAACCTTCACCTGCCGGGGTCAAGTGATCCTCCCACCTTAGCTTCCCAGATAGTTGGGACTATAGGTGTGTGCCACCATGCCTGGCTAGTTTTTGTATTTTTTGTAGAGATGAGGTTTCACCATGTTGCCCTGGCTGGTCTCGAATTCCTGGACTTGAGCGATCCACCAACCTTGGCCTCCCAAAGTGCTGGGATTACAGGCATGAGCCACCACGCCCAGCCCCTTAGGGTAACATCTTAACACCTCCCATCCACCTCTGTTCACACCTCCTGCCACAGCACCAGTGGTCCCTACTCTGGCCATTGGACCTCCTTTCCCAATCACTCCTAGCCCTTCGCATCTTGAAGGTTTCACGTGTGCTGTTCCTCCTGCCTGGAGGATCATGGCCATGGCCATCACCACATGGCTGGCTGATTCAGCCTTTAAGACCTCTTCCCAGACCACCTGAAGTGGGCATCCCTTTCACGTTCTTGGGAAGATTATTAATGTCTGTGCCCCAGTGGCTGACTCCATTCATCACTACACTAAGTTCTTTAACGGCAGGCTCATTTGTCCCTGTGACCACAGGGGCCAACTCCTAATAATTAAGAGCTGGGATTTAGGGAGAGGGAGGGATGTGGGGGTGGATGGAGTTCTCTAACTTTCTGGGTCATGTCACTTTATTTCTGTAATTACTCCCTTATCTGCAAGATGACAAGAGTGCCCATTTCATAAGGCTATAAAGAATGAGAGCATATACAGCACTTGGCCCAGGACTCAGTAAATCCAAGTGACTGGAGCCCGTGAGGATGCTGCCCACCCCCCACCCCAAATTCTCACCAAGGTGTTCTTGTCCTTATGATATTTATCTTTTTGGTAGGCATTGTAGTCCTGGAAGCTCGACTGATAAAAGACAGAGATGTCAATCCCACGGTTGGATAGGTCATGGCTGACAAAGGCAGCTTCACAATCACTCAGTTGGGGAACTGGATCAGGCTGCCCAGACAGTTGGGCCCTCTGCCCATATCTGACATCACCCCTAGAGTCCTCAGAAGGAAGAGGCACTTGGAGCTCCAGGCCACTCGTGGCCCCAGACTGTAGGAGGTTGATCATCCGGCATATTAAGCGACTCAGAAGGGCTTCATGCTCACAGATGGCCTCAGTGTGCCTCCTTTCCTCCAGCGACAGGCCCTGTCTGCTCGTCAGCTGCACGAAGTGCTCCGTCATGGCCTGCTGCAAGTGCAGCGTTATCTCCAACAGCTGGGTATAGATGCTGTGGTCTCTGGGGACCCGGCCTCTCCTCTGACCAGAGGGCACAGGAAGGGTGTCTGACCGATGACTCATACTCCGGGTATCTTTACTGGCCTCTGCAGGCTGCCTGGCACCTACGGAGAAAGAGACCATTGACAATGGAGCAAAGGAGGATCTCCTGGACCCTCAGGTCCGGGAATGGACGGAGACAGAACAGATCTCAGATCTGTTCTTCTCACTTCCATGCCTTGGTTATATGACCAGATTGGTTCATGAAGAGTTACCTACTCTTTAGGGCAATGAGTACATGGCCTCAAGCCTAGACACTGAGTGCTCTACTTAAACGGCATTAGGATGTGTTCTGAGGAAGAGCAGGGGGATATGAACAAGGAGGCTCTGGATTTTCCACCCCATTCTTCAACCTGAGCAGTTCCTGCTTTGTTTGGTTAAATAGGAAAAAAGGGTTTCTACTGCTCAAAAACAATCACCATCACTACCCACTGAGTAAAACATTCTGCTAGAATAAACTAATGCCTGAGGGCCAAATCTGGCCTGCCACTTATTTTTGTAGATAGTTTTATTGGAACACAGCCCCATTCATTTATTTATGTCTTGATTATGGCTGCTTTTGTGTTACAATGGCAGAGTTTAATAGTCATGACAGAGACCATGTGACAGAGACCATGTGGTCCACGAAGCCTAAAATATTAACTGTCTGGCCCTTTACATAAAAGGTTTGCCAAGCCCTGTTGAAGAACATCAGCCCTTCTTTTTGCCTTTTCTTCTCCAGGTTGGCCATACCAGATACTCAAAGCCTTTAGATTCCTCAGTTCCTCTATCCTCACTTGGCTTCCTGCAAATGCCTTCCACCTACTCACTGTGACAGCTGCCTTAGGCTTCCATCACTTGTAACTATGGGCTAGGTACATGGCTCTCAAACTTTGAAGTCCATCAGAATCACCTGGAGGGCGTAGTAGGAAACAGATGGTGAGACCTCACCCCTGAATTTTGAGTCAGTATGTCTGGGGTGAGACCTGAGAATCCTCATTTCTAGCAAGTTCCTGGGACTATACTTAGCAATTTTGTTTTGTTTTGTTTTTGTTTTTTTTTGGAGGGACTGGGTCTTGCTCTATCACTCAGACTGAAGTGCAGTGGCACGATTATGGCTTACTGCAACAAACTTCCAACGATTAGGATTAACCTTCCTTTTGAAAACAAGTTAAATACTGAACAAGACCAAAAAATACCTTTTAAAGCCTCAAAGAATCAATAAATCAGATAGCAAGATCCCAGAAGGTAGGAAAGCTTGAGGCCAACAGCTGCCACTACTTCTTTAAGACAATCCTTATATCCCAAGACATCAAGACCCTTTTTTCTAAAAATCTAGACCTATGCCCATTCCACCAAATGCTACAATTCCAAGTTTTTCCCCCTAAGTAACATCCCCCTACACACACACAAACACAAAAAAAACCCTCGTTGCTTCTTTTATAAATTTAGGGCACCAGTACTTCAGAGTACCAAACACTCTGTCCAACTTCTTCAAACCATGTTCAGTTTGCCTGTGATGTTCCCATTGCAACCTATACCTCCCCTTAGTGACATTTAATATTGTTACTTGTTCAGTGTCTGCCCAGGTCAGCCTTCAGTATTACATTCTTAGCACAGTACCTTGGCACATGGGCAACTAACATAGTTAATGAGTAGGAGAGGCATAACCACAAGGATGTTGCCAAGTCAGGGAAGAGATGAGCCATAAATGAAGACTTTGGCCATGGAAGATGGAGCAATAGACAGAGAAAGCCACAGAACAAAGCTGTATCAAGTCTTGACTTAGGATCCCAACCTTTAATCATAATGCAAAAACTTTATTCAGTGTTAGGAACATACTGATGAGAAAGAAATTGAACAAATATAAGTGTTTATGCCTAGAGAAACCATCTCTTCCACAAGCAAGAACTTTGCTCTGGCCCAAATTCCCTGTCCTAGAAGAGATTCATTTTAATGGGGCTCTCAACTCTGTAGGTAAGTCACACTATCTTTCCAAATACTTGATTATCATAGAGCATTGCAAGGGCCAGGTGAGATTCCTTTGGTTTTGCCTTCCAAAAGGTGGTGCCTATCATCCCTGTTGGTCCTGCGGAGTGCTAGTGGAAAGAGCCAAGATCGGGGTGGTAACCTCCCTCCAATGAACAAGAAGCTATTGTCACCAGGCATCTTCTTCCTTCTCCCAGGACTGGAATTACACATTGAGTATCTTTGCCCTGTGTCACCTTAACAACAAAGTCAAAGATGGGACAGCTCTTTGGACAGCTCTGTAACATCAGCCAGCTCAGCCCATGGTCCCAGAATTTTAGTTATTCCAGTTCAGTTAAATTAGGGGCTCTTAGACTTCTTGCCATGGAAGTCCTTGCTGTTACCAAAGTCCCACTAGTCTGCCCCATATACCAAGCACTCAGCCGGGGACTCCAGGCACATAGGAAATAGGGACCAGGATGGGGCAGGGAAGCTGGAGGCCAGTGTGGCCTAGTAGGCAAATGGAGGAGGAAACTTGTTTAAAGTAGTTTGAATGAGAACCCCCCAGGGCAGATTTATATAGCAAACATTGGGGCCAAGGCAGGTAACTGAAAGTAATGCGTTTTCCTGGTAAAAATGTTTTGGTTTTTTTGGGGGGCCGTTGTTTGTTTTTGAGACAGAATCTCACTCTCTCGCCCAGGCTGGAGTGCACTGGTGCAATCATGGCTCACTGCAACCTCTGCCTCCTGGGCTCCAGCGTTCCTTCCACCTCAGCCTCCTGAGTAGCTGGGACTACAGGCACATTCCACCACACCCAGCCAATTTTTGTGTATCTTTTGTAGAGATGGGGTTTCATCATGTTGCCCAGGTTGGTCTCAAATTCCTGGGCTCAAGTGATCCTCTCGCCTCAGCCTCCCTAAGTGCTAGGATTGTAGGCAGGAGCCACCATGCATGGTCCCAAAAATGTGTTCTCTGATAACAAAGTGAGTATGCAGCAAGGCCAGGAGTAAACCTAGAAGCTGGACTTCTGCCAAGACTCATCTTTCTATGGGAAAAGTCTATCGTAAATGACACCATTCCACAAAGGCAACAATACCCCTATTCCTCAGCCCTAAGTTGTCTGGTACCGGGGGTATACCAATCCTCTCAAGTCTTCTTGGCTATACCATTGGTTTCAGTATTCGTCAGCCTCCCACCATCTACCTTTCAATTCACCTGGGGGACTTCTCTAGCAGCTAGAACCAGTATCCCAGGATCAGCCCAGTAGATGCTAGCAGCCTTTTGACAAGAGCTGAAAGACAGATCGTGAACAGAAGTTGGGAAGGAGAAATGAATGTGGGAAATGAAGTGGGAACAGGCTGGCAGTTCACTTTTGATGCCAGCACATGGCTATACTGTTTACAGAAGGATACTTCTAATATCACTTTTTCTAGTGCCCTACAAGCCCTTATAACTCTTCCAGCCTTCCTTCTTCTTGCCACACACCAGCCTCCTCTGGTGTCTCAGTACTCTCACCTAATTCAGATTCTTCCTTCTGGGTATGGCAAGTATGATAGGGATTGCAGAATCGTCTTCATGTGCATGTAGGGGGAAGCAAGGTATTTGGGGATATAGATCCCTAAATAGAAGGTGCAAAATTGAAAGCTCAAGTAGAAGTACCCTTGACAGGCCTAGGCTCTATTCTATAATTGCTGCTCACTAACTGTAGGATGTTGGAAGAATTACTTCCCCTGTCTGGGCATCAGTTTCTCCGTATGTAAGATGAGAAGAATGTGATGAAACTGAAGCCCAGTGAAGATAAGTACCTTCTAGGGTCTCACATTAGAGCCAGGATTTAAACCCCAAGCCTCCCATTTTAGCCCTAGGAAGCAGAGTGAACTAGTAGAAAACCAGTCCTTGCATGAACTCCAGCCTGGCTTCATGTCACATAATACCCAGAAAGTCTCAAGTTCTGAGATTGGGTTAAATCATACCGTATTTTGGTGACTCAAAATTCCAGGTAGAAGTAAGCAAACACTCTGGAAGCTGCTACCATAGAGTACATTTCTCAAAGCATTTTTAAAATATTGTGTCCAGCATATAGAAAATCAGGTACATAAATAAACAGCATGACCTAAAACCACCAGCACAGACAAGAGAAAGACCAACTGGTCTCCAGCTATTGGGAGTAGATTATAAAATAATTGTTTTTCTGTTGAAGGAGATAAAATCCAAGTTTAAAAATGGAAAGAAAATTAAAATTTATTAAAATAACAGATTTGAAGGAAAACAGGAGATCCCCAGAGGTTACAATATAAGGACCAAAAATTTAAAACCTCTAAAGATAAAATTACTAACCTGGAAGAAGAGGCTGAAGAAGCTTTCTGGAATAAGGCATGAAGACAAGAGAAAGTAAGAGAATATGAAAAAATCTAATACACACACATACGTATTTTTTTGGAGTCCCAAAAGAAGAGAAAATGGGACAAAAATCATTTGAATAAGCTGTATCTTCAGTGCTAGATAGTTAGACATCAAAGCATGGATTCAAGAAGTCCAAATGCTAACTGGGATAAGGAAATCTACACTATATAGTGAAACTACAAAAAACAAGACAAAGATAACATCTCAAAAGCAATCCAGGAAAAAAATGTACCTTTCAAGGAATAACAGATCAAAAGCTAACTTCATCAACAGTGGAAACCTGAAGACAGTGGGATGTCATTTTCAATGTACTGAAAGAAAATAACTCCACTTAGAATCTTGTGACCATCACAGGATCAATATTTCCACAGACAATACCAATTCCTCAGACTAGTGGTTGCCAGGGGAGGCGTGTAGGAAACTGACTGCACTGGGGCCCAAGGAACTTTTCTAGGGAAATGGAGGTGATCTCTATTTGATGGAGTGGTAGGTAGATGGTGATAGCCATTTGTCCAAGCTCAAACAGTATACTTATGAATCTTATCAGACTTAAATAGATTTAAAACGTAGCTATAGCGAACTAAGTCTCTGCTAGAATATAAATAGCTAAATATGTTTATTTTTGAGACAGGGTCTCACTCTGTCACCGAGACTGGAGTGCAATGGTGCAATCAGAGCTCACTGCAGCTTCAACTTCCCAGGCTTAAGCAATCCTCCCACCTCAGCCTCCCGAGTAACTGGTATCACAGGCACACACCACCATGCCCAGCTAATTTTGTTGTATTTTTTGTAGAGACCAGGTCTCACCTTGTTGCCCAGGCCGGTTTCAATCTCCTGGGCTCAAGTGATTTGCCCACCTCAGCCTCCCAAAGTGCTGGGATTACAGGTGTGAGCCACTGCACCCAGTCAACAACTTTATTTTAAATGCTAGCCTTTCCAGTGGAAAGACCAGGATGGGGTTGGTCCCCATATTTACACAGGATATTTGCATAATTATTTTATAGTAGAAAAAAGTGAGCTAGTTCCAAAAAAGACAAGCTAATAATAAAAAAAAAAAAAAACCAGGAAGGCTAGGCATGGTGGCTCACACTTGTAATCCAAACATTTGGGAGGCTGAGGCAAGAGAATGGCTTGAGGAGTTGGAGACCAGCCTCATCAACATAGTGAGATCTCATCTCTACAAAAATAAATAAAAATAAAAATAACAGGAGAAAGCATGTACACAGAAATAAGGACTAAAGACTATTTTGAATAGTTCTATGGCTACACTTCAATCTGGATGAAGTGGACAATTTAGTATAAAAACTGAATTTATTAGTCCTAATCCCAGAAGAGAAATAAAATCTGAACAAATCAGTTCCCATGGAAGTTAGAAAAGAGCTAACTCCCTAAGCAAGTAACTGGCCCAGACTGTCTCACAGGTGAATTCTACCATATATTTAAAGGAGTATATTACTCCAATGCTATTTAAATTGTTTTAGAGAAGAAAAACCCCATATTTTATAGTCAAATAAATAGTGATAAAGATTTGATGAAGTTTAATGAACTATGGATGAATTTCACCTATGAGTAGATTATAAATATCTTAAAAGCTGAATAGCATTCAGCAAATGGAATCCAATGGCACCATAAAATAACCTTATGACCAAGTGGGGTTATATGAGAATGTAAGACTAGTTTAATACTATTATTTATATCAACTTTTCATTAATAGATCCTAGGGAGTTTCAAAAAATCAATTATATCTATAGATGCTAAAAAGATACCTGACGAAATTCAGCACCCATTCTTTATTTAGACAACTTATTTAAGTGAATGGGACCTATTTAACATGAAACATCTCTCAGCTAAAAAGCCAGCCTCCTACACAATTGGGAAACAATGGAAGGATTCTCATAAACAAGATAAGGCCTACCTATTGTCTCTGCTAAATATCTAACATTGTACCAGCAGTCTCAGCCAAGAATATTAGCCAAGGTAAGAAATTTGAGTCAGAAAAGGGAATTTGAACTATCACTATCTACAGACTACTACTATACATCTGGAAAACACAAGAGAATTAAAGGAAGATCTACAAGAGTTTAACATAGTTGTAGAATAGGGGCCCATCTCATGTTTTTATAAAGTTTTATTGGAACACAGCTATGCCTATGTTGCATATACACATAGGTCAGACTTTGATAAACACTAGACTAGCATTTTCAACCTATCCTAGAGGTTCAAATATAAGGACCAAAAATGGAAAACCTCAACAAAAGGGTTTAGCAGGCAATTAGATATAGCTAAAAAGAAAATTAGTAATCTGGAAGAAAAGGCTGGTCACTTAGCTAAAAAGTGAGCCTAATGACTACCTAGCTGACCCATTCAAGTTGTTTCATTTTCACTTAACCCTAACAACTGCTGTGAGGTAAGAATTATCCTCAACTTTCAGATGACACGGTTAAGGACATAATTCATTACAGTCCATTGAATTTAGCAAGGTCCCTAGATATGACCTGAATGATTATGAATGATGTAAACTATTCATGGGGGACATAGAATTCTCTGAACCACAATATTACCAAAGACAGCTAAAACATTATTCAAGCACTGCCTCAAGTCAGGCTCTGGTCTAGGTTCCTTATGTATTTTACGTTATTTAATTCTCAAAACAGTCCTATTAGGAGGGTACCATCATTAGACTCACTTTACAGATGAGAAAACAGAGGCTCAATGAATCACACAAGATGGCACAAGTAGGACGTGGAAAGGGGAGCTTCAAACCCAAGCTGGTGAACCTCAGGCCCCATTGCCCTTATAAACATTCCTCCTTAAGGCCTCTCCCTGGAAGGGTGCACATACTCTCAAAGCTTGGCATTCACTTTTGGGGATCCATGAGCCACCTAAGTCCATACCTCACTGGAGGCCCAGGAGCCCTAGGCATCACCTAGTCCAAAGTACCTCTCTCACTCTACATCTCACAGCTCACACTACCCTGCCACCAGCACTTACCTCTGTATCTGTTTTCACCCTTCTTTTCTCTGGCCTAGAACCTGACTGAGCAAACCATCCTTGACTGTCAGCACTCAGGGACCTGCTCTGCCGCCCTCCTCACTGAATGTGTTTACCACTGTGGCCTGCATGTTCTGCTTGTAGGCACAAGGTGACTTTAGAGGTAATAATAAGATCCACCTTTTCCCATCCAGGGTGCTCTTCCCCAGGAATTCCCTATTACCTTAAGTGGGCTTTCTTTGCCCCATTACAGAGAAAAGGCTTTGCAACGCCCACCCAGGGAGAACCACTGATTGAAGCCATGGTTCTCAAACTTTGGAGGGTATTGGCATCACCTGGAGAACTAATCAAGCGCTACAGGACCAGGCTCTTATGAAGTAGGCTAGGCCTGGGCCTACGTACTTTATCAAGACCACCAGGTGATTCTAATACTTACCAACTACTGAGAACTACTAGAGCAAGGGACTCCCAATTAAAACACAAATGAGCTACTGACTTTTCCCCATATCTGAGGAGGTCATGATTTGAGAACAAGCTGAAGTGGGTTAACCCAGGGCAGAAAAGACAACTTGGCAAGAAAGATCAGGAAGGAGACCCAGGAGGGCTGGATCCCAATCTGCCCAGGCCCCCCTGCCTGTGTGGCCTTGGCAAACCCACCTAGCCTTTCTGGTTTTCAGTTTCTCCTTGTTAAAGATGGGAGTAATGAAACCTACCTCCCCGAGGGTGGTATGAGGACTAGACGGGAGCAGATATGCTAAAGTGATAGGGCAGGTGGAACCGCCCATGACTATGTGCTGTGGGCTTGCCAGGCTTGCCCTGGGCAGCTAGCTGCTGTGCTGCTTTCTCTAGGGGTCTACACAGAAGCAAGGCCAAGGCAGCCTGTAGCCCCAGAATACTCTGCCTTGTGCCTCTTTGCAAACTTTAATGAGAGCTTGTTTAACATACAGATGCCTGGGCTCCACATCAGTAGGATTCCAATTCAGTAGGTGTATAACTGAACCCAGGAATCTGCATTTTATTTATTTTTTATTTCCATAGGTTTTTGGGAAACAGGCTGTGTTTGGTTACATGAGTAATTTCTTTAATTATGATTTGTGAGACTTTGGTGCACCCATCACCCAAGCAGTATACACTGAACTCAATTTATAGTCTTTTATCTCTCACCCCCTTCCCATCCTTTCCCCCTGAGTCCCCAAAATCAATTGTGTCATTTTTATGCTTTTGCATCCTCATAGCTTAGCTCCCACTTATTAGTGAGAACATACAATGTTTGGTTTTCCATTCCTGAGTTACTTCACTTAGAATAACAGTCTCCAATCCCATTCAGGTTGCTGTGATTGCCATTAATTCATTCCTTTTTTATGGCTGAGTGGTAGGAATCTGCTTTTTAAAACAAGCATGACAGGTGATTCTGGAAGACTCTTGGAAAGACAGTGCCATAGTAGATTCCACACCTAAAGGAAGCATTAGCTGTGGGCAGGCACCTTACCCCAGAGGGCAGGACCTCACATATCCCCCATCCTGTCCTGCACTGGGAGCCCATCTCCTCTGTCATTTGTTTATTCATTCCCCATTCATTAAAAACAAAACTAAAAACAATCCACCGGGCACCTATTAGATACCAAGTATTGTCTTAGACCCTGGGAGCATCAAAATGAAGAAAAAAATCCCCTGACTTGAAGGCGCCCCAGAATAAACTTTCCAGTGGAAAAGTCTGATCACCTATTTCCTGTGCTCAAGATCCTTCGACAGTTCCCCTTCACCTTACAGAGATTGCAAATTCAAATACCTTCAAGGACACAGTGGCGACACAAGTACAATGCCGACTTAAGGAAAAGGGAGAGGTTGGGGAGGACATAGGCTAATGGCAGCCTGCCTATTCCTCCAATAGACTTTCAAACTTTTTTAAAAAGTAAGGCCAGCCAAGCAAAGTCTTTTTGCCCATTGATTTCAGCCCTGTAGCCATCATTTGCAAGCTCTTCAGTGTGGCAAATAGAGCTTTGGAATAATCAGTCACATCTAGCTCCCTACTCTCATCCTTTGCATTCCTCTCCCCCTCACTCTACCCTCTAACTCTACCCTCTAACAACCCAAATCGTTGAGCCTCCTTAACTCTCCCAGCACACCAGGATTTCTTGTTCCCCTGGGCCTTTGCACATGCTGCCTCTCCACTGGAAAGCCCTGTCAGAGGCTTGCCCACTCTGCGCATTCCTGCTTATACTTCAAGTCTAAGCTCTTTTAACACCTCCTCCAAGGAGCCTTCCTCCCTAACTCCTCAGGCAGATAAAGGGACCCATGCCTATGTTCCCACATACTTTGTTCATGCCCTCTGTATAAAACACAACAGGTAGGCAGTGCTTTAGAGTCTTGGCTCTAACATGAATCCAGCGTCTGAGCTACTCTGTCCTCAGATACCTGCTTGGCTCACTCCCTCATCTCCTTCAAGGCTTTGCTCAAAGCTCACCTTCTCCCAGAGTCCTGCTATGACCACCTATTTAATTCTACAACCCACTCCTCATGCTCACCACACTGCAGTTCCCCCTCCTCCATCCCACCTTTCATTTTTGTAGCACTTTTCCCCTTCAAGCATACTATATAATGTACTCATTTATTACATGCATCGTTTATTTTCAATCCCCTTCTCTAGAAGGTAAACTCCATGAGGGCAGAGGTCTTCAATTGCTTTGTTTACTGATATTTCTCAAACGCAAAGAAGGGTGCTTGGCCCATGTAAGAGCTCAATAATGTCTGTGAATGAATAAATGAATGACCAAGTGGATGGATGGATGGGTGGATGGATGGATGGATGGATGGATGGATGAATACCATAATGCAATTTTCTAAGGTCTGGGCCCCCTTCTGGTCTGTACGCTATTCACGTTCTACCATAGTTCCAAGGCACACAGGGAGTTTTTAGTTAATGTTTGTTGAATATTCATTTCTAACTAATCTTTCAATGACCAAAGACAAGAATGAAGAAATCAATCAGTTGCAGGCACCTTGTGAATGTTGACAGTAGAGTGAAGATTTACCCAGTGGAAAAACTTCACCTTCCACAGCCTCCTGGCTTTTCCACAACTTGACATGCCTGGGAGCCTCTCTGCTGCCGGCACCCTGACTACAGCAGCTGTAACACGGATTTGCCAAGAGGGGTCGCTAAACCCTTATTTTCATGCCTAGTGCAGAAAACTCAGGCCAGCCAGCACTGCAGACTCAGAGAAGCAGCGGGTGAGAGGAGTATAGAAGAGGCCAGGCAAGGAGCAGCCAGTGCGCCATCCGCGCATGCGTGACCTCAGAAAGGCTGGGAGTCAAGAGAGACTGCTGGGCTCCAGCCTGCAGTTGCTGCTAGCAGCAGGCAATTGCATCTCTTTTCTGACTCACTGCAACCACTGGTGGCTCTTGGGATCTCTTAGTATTTCTGTTTTACAGACAGGACTCAGGGCTCAGAGAGGTTGGGTACCTTGGTCACTGTCACAACCAGAATCTAGTGATAGGATTAGAATCCAGAATTGGCAAATACGGCTGTTCCTGCTACCACCCCTTTGGCATCTCTGCTCCAAAAGCAAACAAATTCCAAGTGCAACATCTGGCATGGCCTAATTTAGAAGGCCTGTAGGTTCCAAGGTTGGGGAAAGGTGGAGGTAGGCAGTGGGAGATGGGGAAAGGAGGAGAATTCCTCTTCCAGGGACACTGACCCAGCTGCCCTCAGCTCTCCCCATCCCTCCAGATTGTATAACCTTTTCTCCCTTGACTTCAGTTCCCTGGGCTTCTAAGTGGTCACTGGCCTCATACAAACTCACTTTGGAGACAGCAGCCTGGAAGGCACAGAGGTGCAGCCAGTGGGAAGAGACTGCAAAAGGTCTCCAACCCATCAATGAAACTGTGGTCCAGAGAGAGGTAGAGGAACCTACCTGGCAAGACCCTGGCCCGTCCATGCCAGAACCTGGGAATCTTTTTTTTTTTTTTTTTTTTTTTTGAGATGGTGTCTTGCTCTGTCACCCAGGCTGGAGTGCAGTGGGGCGATCTTGACTCACTGCATCCTTTGCCCCCAGGGTTCAAGCGATTCTCCTGCCTCAGCCTCCCAAGTAGCTGGGATTACATGTGTGCACCACCACACATGGGTAATTTTTGTATTTTTTGTAGAGACAGGGTTTTGCCATGTTGGCCAGGCTGGTCTCAAACTCCTGGCCTCAAGTGATCCACCTACCTTGGCCTCCTAAAGTGCTGGGATTGCAGGTGTGCACCACAGCACCTGGCATGGAACCTGGGAATCTGTAATACTGGGCCCTCGGTTCCAAATAACGGGCCTCCCAACAATTCAATGAGGAACGTGTCCTTGGCCCCATTTTATAGGTAACAAAACTGAGGCCCGGCGAGGTTCCTCGATCTTGTCCAAGTTCATGCTACTTGCTTGGGCCTGACTGCAGACCTGTCTGAATCCAGGCCCAGAGTATTCTCTTCACGGATTCCTGGGCCACAGTGACAGGACCCTAACAATTCCTTTAGGTCTGGCCTGGTCTCTAGGTTGTATGAGGTGACCTGGAATGGGGATCCTGGGGAGGAGGAAGGTCACCATGTCGGGGTCCTAATGGCTCTTGCCCACTTTCCTCCAGCGGGGGCCGAAGGCCAGTTACCCAGTTGGCTGCTACCTGGTTGCCCTCTGGGGAACAGTCTGGCTCAAACCACTTACATTGCAGGGACTGTTCTTCAAAGGGCACTGAAGTTCTTCCCTTCTCCAGAAAAGTTCCCTGACTGCTCCAGCCCCCTCAGAACTTCAACTATTCTTTTCTTTTTTCTTTTCTTTCTTTCTTTCTTTTTTTCTTTTTTTTTTTTTTTTTACACAGAGTCTCACTCTATGGCTCAGGCTGGAGTGCAATGGCATGATCTCGGCTCACTGCAACCTCTACCTTCCGGGTTCAAGCAATTCTTCTGCCTCAGCCACTTCAGTAGCTGGGACTACAGGCATACAACACCATGCCTGGCTAATTTTTGTATTTTTAGTAGAGACAAGGTTTCACCATGTTGGCCAGGCTAGTCTCAAACTCCTGGCCTCAAGTGATCCGCCTGCCTCGCCCTCCCAAAGCGCTGAGATTATAGGCCTGAGCCACCGTGCCCTGCCCCTTCAGCTATTCTTTATGGTTCTAATGCCTCCCAGGTATTCTCTGGCCTTAGCACTCAGACCCAAACAGACTGTGAAGATCTTGAAGAGAGGAACTAATGCTTTACTCTGCTTCTTTCTCCCTTGAGCCCATGGTGGCTGAGCATACAGTAGATGCCACGTAGCTGCTTTTTGTTTACTTGTTTACTGTTTACATGGGAAAACAGATCCAAAAACCAGCTCTCTGCTTTCCAGGGAATTTTTAACCACAGTTGAAAATGACATCTGTGTCCTGTTGGACAACAGAGAGGAAGGAATTAGCATTATTCATTCACTCAACAAGTATTTATTGAGCAACTGACATGCTAGACACTGCTCTAGGTGCTGGGAAGAGAGACGGCAACGAGACAGACACAACCCTCTTGCAATTTACCTAAAGCAGGTGACAGAAAATGAGCAACATATATAAATAAGTATAATATAATTGGGTAAGTGCTGTGAAGAAAACTCAAGTTGGGTAGGATATTGAGAGCAAGAGGGGGTGCTATTTAGGTAGGATAGCTGGGCAAAGACCCACAGGAAGCAAAGGAGGAACATACATGGATCTGTGGGGGAAGGAAGAATGTTCCAGGCAGAGGGAATGCCAAGTGCAAAGGCCCTGGGATAAGAGAGTGTATTTGCTGTAGTTGAGGAATGGATCTGCAAGATTTCATAAACCTGGATAGCCACTTTAGCTTTTACTATGAGCATGATGGGAAGATAATACAGGTGCTCTAGAGCTACTGTGTGAGTTACTCATTGCCTTGTGGAGCTGGCTGGAGGCCCCTGAACCACTCAGGGTGCCTGGGACTCTGTGAGGTTCATTCCCTGACTTAAAATTCACTTGTTCTCATTGCTAGAATGAAGCACCTGATATGGTTTGGGTATGTCCCTACCCAAATCTCATCTTGAATTGTAGCTCCCACAATTTCCACACATCATAGGAGGCACCTGGTGGGAGGTAATTGAATCATGGGGATGGGTCTTTCCCATGCTGTTCTCATGATAGTGAATAAGTCTCATGAGATCTGATGGTTTTATACAGGGGAATTTCCCTCTACAAACTCTCTCTCTCTCTTGCTTGCCACCATGTAAGACATATTTTTTGCCTTCCACCATGATTGTGAGGCCTCCTCGGCCATGTGGAACTGTGAGTCCATTAAAACTCTTTTTCTTTATAAATTACTCAGTTTCAGGTATGTCTTTATCAGCGGCATGAAAACAGACTAATAGAGCATCCTTGCTCCTCAAAAGCTAAGGTCTTCATCGGGATTTCCTGGAGCCCCAGAGCAATATGCTCAACCAGGGGCCATGTCAAAATCACTGGGAAGCTTTTTTCCAAAAACAAATGCCAAGTCCCACCTGTGCCTCGCTGACCCAGTCTCTGGGGTGAGCTATGGGCTACACACTGCTCATGAAGACCCACAGTCCCAGAGGGGGTGTGGGTGGACCCCCACCCTAAATTGTATCTACAAGTATATGTGGTGTTAGGGGGATGATAATGACCACAGCTTTCATTAGACGCCCCCAAAGATGGAGAATCATATTCCAGGCAAACCAAATGGGGCTGCCACTGAAATGGCTGCAAAATGACAGCCCAAGCCCGGCTGGACTTGACCCCTCTCCCTCCAGTTCCTTTCCTTCCCACCCACTGCCCCCACCCCCATCCCTTCTGCCAATGTCTTCTTTCTCGGTCTCCTGCATCTCATTACTTTGCTTAGATGTATTTTGATGGCAGTGTCTCCCTTCCTTCCAGCACTTAGGATGCTACCAGCATCCAATACCTCTTCAAATATGAATAAGCTGTTTTCCTTGCCAGAGCTGCGGCTCAGTGAAGTCGGTCTTTTCTGGGCCCTTTCTGTTTACTCTCCCCCCAAACAAGGTCTTCCTGCTTCGGCTGTCAAAGAGGAGTTTGTTCCAGTGACCCATTTCTCCCCCTGCCCAGGACTTGGTATCCTGCTTGGGACACAAAGAAAAGGGTTTTCTTTCATTTTCCATTGACACTATCTACCATTGTCACCCACATTTCAAATCCGAGGGGCCCCCTTCAAGAACTCTGGTGCTGTAGGGGAGATCAAATGACCTCAGCCCTGGGCATGCTGGGGGTGAGGAGGCTGGAGACAACAGTGGTGGCCATGTCAATGGCCTGGTTCCCTGGCTGGGAAGGGGTTGCTATCTGGCTTTGGCAGGCACTGAATTCATCTGCTCATTTTCTGGGCCTGTTTGCCAGGATTCCCTAAGAAGTCCCTTTCTGTTCAGGAGGTATGGTATGGTGTGTTGTGGTCTGATATGGAGTTTTTGTCAAGAGCCCAGGGTTCATGCCGCAAGTTCAAGTCCCAGCTCAGCCACTTACAGACCACGTGGCCAGGCAAACTACGTGGCCACGGGTGAGTTACTAAGCGTCTCTGGGCTTCAGCTTCTCCTCTGTGAAGGAAGGTCAGGGAGGAGGGCTCGAGAGGTTATGTGAAATAACAAATATAAATTTGAGCCTCTCCCTTCCAAGTTCCATCCTGCCATCCACCAAACCCGACTGTTCATCCACCTGACCATTTAAACTTTCATTCTTTCATTACTAACTTTTGTTGAGCCTTACTCCACTGTGCACTCACCAGTCTTCTGAGACTGAGGCTGATACAAGAAACATTTTGGAGGGAGTTCCTGCCGACTCCTCCCACTGTCGCCAGGGAGGCTTGAGCTCTGTAGAGAAGTCTCCACCCGCGTCTCCCTCGGGGGAGCCTCTCAGAGACGATGAGCTGAGAGTTTCTGTGGGACTTTTCCTCCCAGTCATACCACATTTGTGAGTTCCTTCCCACTGGGAAAATTCTTGGCAGGAGGGCTTTTCCTTGATTCTGAAAGGCCCATTCTGACCTACTGGGCTTCTGTTGACCTAGGTCTCCCTCAAACCTGGACCTGCAGAGCTGGTCTTCACCACTTCCCTTCTTCGTAGGAATTCTTGAGCGGGGACAATGCCCACGTATCCGCCCGCTCCCCACTCCAGTCCACTCTGCTATGTTTTCCCAGAGCTAGGAGTGCTTATTTAATGCCTCAAGCCTTCCAGAGAGCAATTTCATCATGCCCCAGCCCCAGGTTATTGGGCGCATTGAGGCACCCCAGACACTGTGCTGAGCACTTGGCAATGTTATTTCATCCCCCTCCCCGCACCCTGCAGCTGCCTGGACCATTGCTGACCCACGGTGAATAATGCCTTCTGGTATTCATGCCCTTGCACATGGACTCTGGATTTGGCCATGTGACGTGCTTCAGTCAGCGAGACACGAACAAGAGCCATGCAAGCAGAGCTTGACAAGTGCAGTGGGTGGTCCAGAAGCCAGCGCCATGCTGCAGAGCAGCTCAGACTGCAGAGTGATGAGAGGACATGTAGAGAGATACCCTGGAAGGTGAGGCATCTTGCACATCCCAGCCCCAGCAAAGCACCCATTGGACTGCAGCCACATAAGCAACCTTGGCAATGCCATGTGAAGCAGAAGGACCCCTAACTGAGTCCCATTCAGCAACAGAATTGTGAGAAATAATATATTATTGTAGTCTTAAGCCACTAAGTATGAGGACAGTTTGTCACACAGCAATAGAAATTTGAAATAAAACCCTCAGACCCAGATACTATGATAATCAGCCCCATTTCACTGATGCTGACTCTGAGATTCAGAGAGCTTGAGGGAATTTCCCAAGGTTGCCCCTGAGTAAGTGAATGTGGTGGCCGTGAAACATGCACCTTGGATCTCCTGCTGGAGGGAGCTTAATTGACTGACAGCCCCTGCGACTGTCCACCTGCATCCACCACCATCCACACTGAGGCTGTGTCTTCTCCAGGGCTGCCCCCAGCCAATAAATGAGCACAGCCAAGGTACTAGCACAAGCCTCTTCCTAGGAGACGTGAATTCCTCCATCAGTCTACTTTGGCTCAAAGACTCCCTATCAGCCTGACTCAACCTTTCTTGGAAGTGTGTGGCAGTGCAAGACTCTTCCTACCTCAATCCCCATCCTTCT
The DNA here is from genome assembly GCF_029289425.2 of Pan paniscus. Lineage (NCBI taxonomy): Eukaryota > Metazoa > Chordata > Mammalia > Primates > Hominidae > Pan > Pan paniscus. The sequence goes on along the minus strand of NC_073258.2, from coordinate 46,246,450 downwards.
GTCTTCTCTCCCTGGGTCACACAGTCTGAAGGCCCTCCCACCTCCTCCTGCTCCCTCTCTTTCATCCATTGCAGGTGTTTCCTCCAATAAATATATTGCATTTCTAATCCCACCCAGTGGGAAAGCTAAGATTCAAGCCCATGGAGCCTCTGTCTTGATGCTTTCCTTTGTTTTCCTCGAGACACTTTTCCTCCTAGGAAAAACGAGCATCTTCAAAAATCAATACCATCCAGATCTCAGAAGTTCTAAGGCCACATGAAAGGAAAACTTCAAAGACAAGAAAAACAAGGTGCAGGAACCTCAGCAGACACCCTGGGGGAGCCGGACTGACACCTGGGTCTTCAGGAACTGATGTGATCCAGGAGCCTCCCCTGGAAGGGATGGCAGGGGGCAGGATGACGTGCGAACATTTATTCTCTGTCCTGAGCTCTTTACACACATTATCTCATGGAATCCTCCCAACCATTCACAAGCCAAGTAGTACCATTCCCATTTTACGGAGGACATGAGTCTCAAAGAGGTGAAGCAGGCTGCCTTGGGTCGCACAGCTAACACATGGCAGGGCTGAGACTTAAACCCCAATGGAGGGAAACAACAGCCAGGTGCCTTCCAAATCCTGGGTGTAAATCCCTGCCTTTTGTGTGTTCCTGGGAGGCCTTGGGCATGTTGCTTAACCTCTCTGAGTTTCAGTTTCCCCATGTATAAAACTAGGACCCTCCTTGTCTCTTCCTCCTAAGAGCATCGTAAGCATAGAGAATGAGTCTTGTGTGATCATGTGTTACATGTGTTAGTCATATTAATTTTGACCCTGACTCCCACCCCAGCCTCCAGACCAGCCAGTTTTCCATTACACTGAGTTGTTTCCATCCTATTGACACAAACAAGTTAAGAATTTTTTTTAAACCCAAACTCCAGGCTGATCACAAATTACACAAGAGTTTATGTCCATGTCTGATTCATAATCTGGTGTTGCCTTCGTTTCTATAAGAAAAACAATACATCAACAACAAAAAACCAGATAAATTAGCAAGGGACACACAAAAATTTAAGGCTCCAAGCCAGGATCCAAAAAAAAATCCCCTGGATTCTTTCCCCATGAGGGGAGGTTTTCCACAGGGACGCAGTCCTGTGCCTTGGCTCAGGGACTCGTGCTGCTTTCTCCTTGAAAAAGCTCCTGGGCTAAAAATAGCCAAGCAGCAGGCGGCCCCTTCTGGGGCTTGGAGAATAGGCGGGGAGGGATGGAGGGGAGGGGGCCTAGGCTTCTGGACGCCTGTGTCCATGAGAAACAGGAGGGAGAGTGGGGCTCTACAATCTGGGGTTTTAGGGAAAGGTGGGGAGAAGGGGCTTTGTAGTGAAGGGGAGAAAGAAATGGGTCAAGACTCCTCAAATTTGTTGAGCCAGAGAATCCTGAGGAATCACTACTAGTGTTCTCAGATTTACTGGGGAGAGAGAAAAGGGCCCAGGGAGAGACGAGTAGACATTGATAGACCAGGAAGAGAGAGGCAGGTCACCACCGTCACTAAGCAAGGAAAACCAGGGGGAGCCCCTTTATACTAAAAAAAAAAATCAACCAAAGAAACAAGCAAACATAAAATAAAGTAAAATAAAATAAAATAAAAACAAGGCCCAGGGGACCCTGGTTTGACCGTTTGACATGAACCCAAGTCAATGGAGTCACTTCCAACAACCTCATGTTATACAAAAGTTATCCCCTTGCCCTTTCAGTTCTGTCCCAGGGACCCCTGCTTAGATTCCATTCTTCTTTATCCTAAGTGATCCCTTAGCCAATCCAAGATCACACTGCTCCTCTGGAGGGCCAACTCACCAAGCGATCAGGCAAGGATGTAAGCAGAATCGGGGGCTCTATGGAACTTGGGGTTATGGACTCTTTGAAATTAGAAGGTATCTTCCAGATTATTCATACTCCCTTGTTTAGGCCTCAACATGCAGATGGGGCAGCTGAAGTCCAGAAAGGGTGAATAGCTTGTCCAAGTCACCCAGCAAGAGTGCCAACTCCCAATCCAGCACCACCTCACTGCATGAGCTGCCAGTGATTCATTCTAACCAGGACTTCATTCATTCAGCAATAATGACTGAGCACCTACTCTGCACCAGGCACTGTTGCAGGTGCATAGGTATCCAACGGTATACAGAGAAAGCCTCTCTGATAAGGTAGCATTTGAGCAAAGGTTACCTGAAGGCAGCAAAGGGTGAGCCATGAGAATATCCATAACAGTCTAGTCAGGGGCAACAGCAAGGGCAAAAGCCCTGAGGCTTCTCATGTTTAAGGAACAGCAAGAAGCTGGATGGCCGGAGGGGAGTACTTGGAGATGAGGTCAGAGACAGAACAGGAGGGACCTGCAGGCCTCTGGAAGGATCTTGGCTTTCTCCTAGAGAGGCCAGAAGCCTTTGCAGGGTTTTGAAGAAGACTAGATCTAATTTAGCACATAGAAGAATCCCTCTGATTACAGTGTGGGAAAGATGCTGTTGCAGAGGGACAATGGTGGGGCCAGATAGGAGGACATCATAATAGCCCCAGGGCGAGGTGGTGACAGTGTGCTCAGCATGATCACTGCCCGGGAGTGAGAAGTGGTTGGATTCTGGGTGGAGGTCAAGCCTACAGGATCACCACACCCCAGCCCAGCCTGAACACACCTGTTCTAAAGGACACATCCATTCCAAACTTATTCCAAACTTATTGTTTAAGCTAACTCATTTTTCTACTACTTTGTGGCTTACAAAACATTCCTCCTGTATGATTCCACATGACCCTCATCACAAGCCTATGACATATGTGGAGAAGTCATTATTACTCTTATTACCCTTATTTTACAGACAAGGAAACTGAGGCACAGACAAGACTGATGAAACAAGGCTAAGTCCCTTGGGCAAGGCTGCTCTATCACACAATCCAGGATTTGGGTGCAGAAGCTTTGTCTGCTGACCCCTGGGTAAGGGCTCCCTGTGCCACACACTCTGCTCAATGAAGGTGACGCACGGATGACTAGAGGATGCTGGTAGACCCATGGGAGCAGCTATAATAAATTTGGTTTATGGCTGAGCTGTCCCAACACAGCAGCTACTAGTCACATGTAGCTGTTTAAATTCAAAATGTAAAAATTAATTCTTTAATCATATTAGCCACATTTCAAGTGCTAAATGTGGCTGGTGGCCACCATACAGCACAGCACAGATAGTAAAACATTTCCAATATCAGAGAAAATTCTACTGGACAGTGCTGGTACAAATAACCTTTCCTGCCCACTCCAACTCTAACTCCCAATGTCAGAATTGAGGGCTTGTGGGTAGAATGTGGTGCCATGCCAACTTCCACTACTCTCAGCTTTTGCCCTAACAACATACCACCTGCACCATCTCTTACTTATCTTAATAACTGATTTTAGATGGACTCAATTTTTTTAAGAGATAGGGTCTCACTCTGTCACCCAAGCAGGAGTATGGTGGCATGATCATAGCTTACTGCAGCCTCAAAATCCTAGGCTCAGGCAATCTTCCCTTTAGCCTTCTAAGTAGCTAAAACTATAGGTGCATGCTACCATGCCCAGATAATTTTTTTGAGAAGACTTGTAGAGATAGAGTTTCACTCTGTTGCGCAGACTGGTCTTACACTCCTGGCCTCAAGTAATCCTCCTGCTTTGGCCTCCCAAAGTGCTGGGATTACAGGCATGAGCCGCCACACCCAGCTTAGATCGATTGACTCACTTTTTAAGCTTAAATATCTATTATATATATGCCTTGTCCTAAGCACAAAGTCATGGGTTTGGTGTACAAATTATGCATACACACAAACATGCAGGCAAAGTTGTTGAATGATGATCTATATATTACCTTAAATTATCTCATTATTGGGAAACACTGGTATGGTGGAGAGGCATGGGCTTAGAAATCAGAAAAGGACTTCACCATTTAACCAGTTGTATGCCCTTGGGAACATTTCTTCACCTCCTTTAACCTTCACCAATCTTTAACCCTCAGTGGGGCTGAAAAAGGGGAAAGAAGAAGGAGGGGAAAGGAATTAACATTTGATGAGCACTTACTCTGTGCCAGGCAAAATGCTAGGTTTCACTATAAAGCTCTCTACCTAATTTTCATAGGAACTCAGCTGGTCCTTTATTGGAACATTTACTTTACAGATAAGAAAGCTGAGGCTCCAAGATTTAAAAAGCAAAAGCAGAACTGGAAGATTCTATAGGCGGCTATGAAAAGCTCCAATTTATTTCTGGGAATCTAGAAGTCCACATGCATGTTCAGAGGCATGCACATACCCACGAAAGATCTAAGAAGGCCCACATCTCTCTCCTCTGGCTGACCTTGAGCCTCTGCCCAAGGAAGTAAAGGCTAAGGCAGAGTTGTAGACTGTCTGCCAGAGCATTAAAGACATGCCCCAATGAACACAAAATACCTCTTGGCAAAGGCTGAGAAACTTATTGTATCTAGGCGTTTAAGGAAATCTCTGTCCAATCATTAGAAGACCAGTAAGCTAACAAGCAGACTTCAGGGGTCACGCATGATAAAGAATATAGACTTTAAAGAATTAGTTGGCTGGGTGCGGTGGCTCACGCCTGTAATCCCAGCACTTTGGGAGCCCAAGGCGGGTGGATCACCTGAGGTTGGGAATTCGAGACCAGCCTGACCAACATGGAGAAACCCATCTCTACTAAAAATACAAAATTAGCCAGGCGTGGTAGCACATGCCTGTAATTCCAACTACTCGGGAGGCTGAGGTGGGAGAATGGCTTGAACCCAGGAGAAGGAGGTTGCAGTGAGTTGAGATCATATCATTGCACTCCAGCTTGGGCAACAAGAGTGAAACTCCATCTCAAAAAAAAAAATTAGTCTAGATAAGTCAATAAATAAACAAACAATGACAATAACAAACCCTAGTGAAGGGACAGAATCTGATTTTCAGAGTTGCCACATTATGTTATTTTAGATGTCCATATTTCAATTTAAAAATTACAGGACACACTAAGAAACAGGAAAGTATGGCCTATACATAAGAACAAAAAGCATTCAATTAAAACTATCCCTCAGAATGCCCAGATGTTGGATTTACTAAAGACTTTAAATCAGCTATGATAAATATAGTCAAATAACTAAAAGAAGTCAAGCATAAAGAATTAAAAGAAAGTAATGAGAACAATGTCTCACCAAATAGAGAATATCAATAAAGAGGTAGACCTTTTTTTTAAGGAAGCAAATAGGAATTCTAAGTTAAAAGCACAATAGCTGAACTGAACAGTGTATTAGAGGGGCTCAACAGTAGAATTGAACAGATAAAATAAAGAATCAGAAAACTTGAAGATAGATCAATTGAGATTGTCAGTTTGTTTAGCAGAAAGAAAAAAGAATAAAGAAAACCAAACAGAGACCTGTGACAAACCATTAAGTATACCAGTATATGCATAATGGGCATCCAAGAGGACAGACAAGGAGGTAGAAAGAATATTTGAAGAAATAATGGCTGAAAACTGCACAAATTTGATGAAAATATTAATCTGCACACCCAAGAAGCTCAACAAGTTCCACTTAGGATAAATTCAAAGGGTTGCACACCTTGACACACCCTAGTCAAATGGTTAAAAGACAAAGAAAAAGTCTTGAACACAACAAGAGCAAAGTTACTCATGTACAAGAGCCTCTTAATAAGATCAGCAGTTGACTTTTCATCAGAAACTATGGAAAGAAGAAGGCATGGGGATAACATATTCAAAGTGCTGAAAGAAAAAGACTTTGAACATGAATTGTATATCCAGCAAAACTATCTTTCAGAAATGAAGAAGAAATTAAGACATTCCTAGATTTTTTTTGTAACTGAGAGAATTTATCACTAGCAGACCAATCGTATAAGAAATACTAAAGGAGTCATTTAGGCTGTATGAGCTAGCCAGGAACTCAAATCCACATGAATAAATATAGAGTATAAGTAATCACATAGGAAAATATGAAAAACAGTTCAAAGATATGTTTTTGTTTATAACTCTTATTTTACTATCTGATTTAAAAGATAATGGTATAATTCAATAATTACAAAACTGTTACAGTCTTATCATGCATAAGGATGTAAGTTGTATGCCAACAATAGTAGAAAGGAGAGGGACAGCAATGAACAAAGTTATGTTAAAATAAAGTTTTTGTATAGTATACTATTAAAATTAAGTTGATACTAGTACAAACTAGATTGTTTTAAGTTAAGGTATTAATTGTAATTCCCAGGGCAACCACTAAGAAAGTAATTTTTTTAAAAAAGTGAAACAAGAAGCAAGTTAAAATTATATATTTAAAAATATCCATTTAATACAAATAGGGCAGCAATGATAGAATACATAGAGAAAAAGACATAGGACATTTAGAAAACAAATAACAAAATGGCAAGTGTAAACCCTACCTAAACGGTAATTACAATAATGTAAATGGATTAAATACTCCAAGCAAAAGGATAAGACATATCATCCAATTATATGATGTTTATAAGAAATACACTTTAGAATCAAACACATAAATAGATTGAAAGTAAAAGAATAGAATATTTACTATGCAAACGTGCCTAAAAGAGAGCTGGAATTGCTATATGCAAATGTAAGACAAAATAGACTTTAAGACAAAATCATCACTGGAAACAAAGAAGGGCATTTTTAAATAATAAAATGATAAATATATCATAAAAACATAACAATTCTATGCATCTATGCACCCAACAAACAGCCCCAAAATACATGAAGCAAAAAATAACAGAAATGAAGGGAGAAATAGACAATTCAATAATAACAGAAACTTTAATACCTCACTTTCAATAATGAATATAACAACCAGGCAGATCACCAGCAATGGAATAGAACATTTGGACAACATATAAACCAACTAGATCTAATGAACATCTATAGAACTCTCTACCCAACAACAGCAGAATACACATTCTTCTCAAGTGCACATGGAACATTCTCCAGGATAGACCATATGTCAGCCCATAAAACAAGTCTCAATAAATTTAAAAGTATTTTTTTCTGACCACAATTGAATGAAATTGGAAATCAATGTATTAGTTAGGGTTGTCCAGAGAAACAGAAGCAATAGGATGTATACACACACACACACACACACACACACACACAGAGAGAGAGAGAGAGAGAGAGAGAAAGAGAGAGAGATATATATGGGAGAAGATTTATTATGAGGAGCTGGCTTATGCAATTATGGAGGCTGAGAAGTCCCATGATCTGCCATCTGCAAGCTGGAGACCCAGGAAAGCTGGAGGTATAGTTCCAGATTGAGTCCAAAGGCCTGGAAACCAAGGGAGCCAGTAATGTATATCCCAGTCCAAGAGCAGGAGAAACTGATGTGCCAGCTCAAGTAGACATGCAGGAAGCAAAAAAGTGAATCCCTCCTTCCTCTGCTTTTTGTTCTATTCAGACCATCAGTAGACTGATGATGCCCACCTACACTAGGGAGCACAATCTACTTTATTGAGTCCACTGATTCAAATGCTAATCTCATCCAGAGACACCCTCACGGACACACTGAGAAATAATGTATAATCTGTATACCCATTGCCCCAGTCAAATTGACACACAGAGTTAACCATCACAATAACAACAGAAAATTCAGGAAATCCACACATGTGGAAATTAAACAACACACTCTTCAATAACCACTGGATTAAATAATAAATTACAGGGGAAAGTAGAAATGATCTGAGATTAATAAAAGTGAAAACACAACATACCAAACTTATGAGAGACCACTAAATTAGTACTTAGAGGAAAATTTATAGCTATAAACATTTATATTTTTAAAAAAGAAAGATCTCAAATAAATAACCTAACTTTCTACCTTCAGAAATTAGAAAATTAAAACCAAACTTCATCCACAGCAAGCCAGAGGAAGGAAATAATAAAAACTGCAGCAGAAATAGAGAATAGAAAAAAAAAACAGATAAAATCAACAAAACTAAAAGTTGGTTCTTTGAAAAGATAATGAATTGACAAACCTTTAGCTAGACTGACCAAGAAAAAAGAAAGAAAAAATTCGAATTACAAAAATCAGAAATGAAAGAGGAGGACATGAGTACCAATCATACAGAAATAAAAAGGATCATAAGGGAATACCAGAAACCACATATGCCAAAAGATTAGATAACTTAAATGGAAAAATTTCTAGAAAGACACAAACTACTCAAATTAAATCAAGAAGAAATAGAAGATCTAGGTCGGGTGTGGTGGCTCATGCCTATAATCGCAACACTTTAGGAGGCTGAGGCAGGTGGATTGCTTGATCCCGGGAGTTCAAGACAAGCCTAGGCAACATGGCAAAACTCTGCCTCTACTAAAAGTATAAAAAAGTAGCTGAGCATGGTGGTGTGCACCTGTAGTCCCAGCTACTTGGGAGGCTGAGGTGGGAGGATCACCTGAGCCCAGAAAGTCTGCAGTGAGCTGCAGTGAGCCATGATGGTGCCACTGCACTCCAGCCTGGCCAACGAGAGTGAGACTGTTTCTCAAAAAAAAAAAAAAAAAAAAAAAAAAAAGGAAGAAGAAGAAATAGAAAATCTGAATGGACCTATAATAAATAAAGAGATTGAATTAGTAACCAGAAAACTTCCCATAAAGAAAAGCATAGGCCCAAAATTCTTCACTGGTGAATTCTACTAAACATTTAAAGAAGAATCAACACAAACTCTTCCAAAAACAGAAAAGGAGGGAACACTTTTCAACTCATTTCATAAGGCTTGAATTACCCTGATATCATAGCCAGACAAAGCAATCACAAGAAAATTACAGACCAATAACTCGTATGAATATAGACACAAAAATCCTCAACAAAATACTTGCAAACTTAATGAAGCAACAAATAAAAATAGGATAAAACACCACAACCAAGTGGGATTTATTCCAGGAGCGCAAGATTGTGTTAACATCCAAAAATCAATCAATGTAAGCCAGAGCAATCAGACAAGAAAAGGAAATAAAGTGCACTCAAATGAGTAAAGAGGAAATCAAACTGCCTCGATTCACCAATGATATGATCATATGCCTAGAAAACCCTAAAGACTCATCCAAAAAGCTCGTAGATCTGATAAATGAATTCCGTAAAGTTTCAAGATACAAAATCAATGTACACAAATCGGTAGCACTGCTATATACCAACAGCAATCAAGCAGAGAATCAAATCAAGAACTCAACCTGTTTTACATAGCTGCAAAAAAATAAAATACGTATGAATATATGTAACCAAAGAGGTAAAAGACCACCACAAGGAAAACTACAAAACACTGCTGAAAGAAATCATAGATGACACAAACAAATGGAAACACATTCCATGATCACAGATGGGTAGAATCAATATTGTGAAAATGACCATACTGCCAAAAGCAGTCTACAAATTCAATGCAATTCTCATCAAAATACCACCATCATTCTTCACAGAACTAGAAAAAACAACCCTAAACTTCATATGAAACCAAAAAAGAGCCCTCATAGCTACAGCAAAACTAAGCAAAAAAACAAATCTGAAGGCATCACATTACCTGACTTCAAACTATACTATAAAGCTATAGTCACCAACACAGCATGGTACTGGTATAAAAATAGGCACATAAACCAATGGAACAGAAGAGAGAACCCAGAAATAAAGCCAAATACTTACAGCCAATTATCTTCAACAAAGCAAACAAAAACATAAGGTGAGGAAGGGACACCCTATTCAACAAATGGTCCTGGGATCATCAGCAAGCCACATGTAGACAAATGAAACTGGATCCTCATCTGTCACCTTATAAAAAAATCAACTCAAGGTGGATCAAAGACTTAAATCTAAGACCTGAAACCATAAAAATTCTAGAAGGTAACATTGGAAAAACTCTTCTAGACACTGACTTAGGCAAAGAGTTCATGACCAAGAACCCAAAAGTAAATGCAACAAAAACAAAGATAAATAGATGAGACTTAATTAAAGTAAAAAGCTTCTGCACAGCAAAAGAAATAATCAGCAGAGTAAACAGAAATCCACAGAGGGGGAGAAAATTTTTGCAAACTATACATCCAACAAGGAACTAATATCCAGAAGCTACAAGGAACTCAAACAAATCAGCAAGAAAAAGAACAAATAATCCCATCAAAAAGTGGACAAAGGACATGAATAGACAATTCTCAAAAGAAGATATACAAATGGCCAACAAACATGAAAAATGCTCAACATCACTAATTATCATGGAAATACAAATCAAAACCACAATGCAATACCACCTAACTCCTGCAAGAATGGCCATAAATAAAAAATCAAAACCTAATAGATGTTGGCATGGATGTGGTGAAAAGGGAACACTATTACACTGCTGGTGGGAATGTAAGCTAGTACAACCACTATGGGAAACAGTATGGAGATTCCTTAAAGAACTAAAACTAGAGCTACCATTTGATCCATCAATCCCACTACTGGAGGAAAAGAAGTCATTATATGCAAAAGACACTTGCACATACATGTTTATAGCAGCACAATTCACAATCGTAAAATACGGAACCAGCCTAAATGCCCATCAACCAACAACTAGATAAAGAAAATGTGATATATATACACACACCATGGAATACTACTCAGCCATAAAAAGGAATGAAATAATGGCATTTGCAGCAACCCAGATGTAGTTGGAAACCATCATTCTAAGTGAAGTAACTTAGGAATGAGAAACCAAACATTATATGTTCTCATTTGTAAGTGGGAGCTAAGCTATGAGGACATGAAGGCATAAGAATGATACAATGGACTTTGGGGACTCGGGGGAAAGGGTGGGAGGAGGGTGAGGAATAAAAGACTATGCATGGGTAAAGTGTACACTGCTCAGGTGATGGGTGCACCAAAATCTCAGAAATCACCACTAAAGAACTTATCCATGTAACCAGATACCACCTGTTCCCCCAAAAACTGTTGAAATTAAAAAAGAAAAAAAATCAATATAATGTACCATATTAATAGGATAAAGGACAAAAACCATGTGATTATCTTCATAGGCACGGGAAAAACATTTGACAGAATCCAACACTCTTTCATGATAAATACACACAAAGAAACTGGGAATAGATTTCCTCAATCTAATAAAGGACATCTATGAAAAATCCACATTTATCATTCTTAATGGTGAAAGACTTAAAATTCTCCTTGTAATATCAAGAACAATAGAAGGATGTCTGCTCTCACCGTTTCTATTCAACATTGTACTGGATAGTCTAGTCAAGACAAGTAAGAAAAAGAAATAAAAGGCATCCAGGCTGTGGGAAAAAAAGGAGTAAAACTATCTCTATTTGTAGATGATATGATCTTATATATAGAAAAGCCTAAGGAAGCTACAAATACACAAACTATACGAGCTAATAAACATGCAACAAGTTGCAGGATACAAGATCAAAATGTACTACAAAGCAACAGTAATCAAGACCATATGGTACTAGAATAAGGGTAGAAATACAGATCAGTGGAATAAAATTGAAAGTCCAGCTGTAAACCTTTACATTTATGGTCAACTGATTTTCAACAAGGGTGCCAAGATAATTCAGTGGGGGCAAAAATAGTTTTTTCCAACAAATAATGCTGAGACAAGTGGATATCCACATGCAAAAGGATGGAATTAGACCCCTACCTTATACCATGTGCAAAAATTAACTCCAGATGGATCAGAGGTCTAAATGTAAGAGTTAAACCAATAAAGCTCTTAGAGAAAAACATAGAAGTAGATTTTCGTGAGCTTGGATTAGGTAATGGTTTCTTAGATATGGCACTGAAAGTACAATTTACAAAAGAAAAAAATATTTAAATTGAACTTCATCAACACTAGAAACTTCTGTGCTTCAAGGGACACTATCAAGAAAGTAAAAAGATAACTTTCAAAAGGGAGAAAAGATTTGCAAATCATATATCTGATAAAGGTCTAGTATTTAGAACATATAAAGAAATCTTACAGTTCAGTAATAACAAGACAAATAACCTAATTTTTAAATGGGCAAATGATTGGAATAGAGATTTTTCCAAATAATATATACAAATGTGCCAACAAGCCCATGAAAAATGTTCTAAAAAACCACAATTAGATACTACTTTATACTCACTAGGATGGCTAGAATAAAAATGACAGACAGTAACAAGTGTTGGCAAGGATGTGGAAAAATCAGAACCTTCATACGCTGCTGGTTGGATTGTAAAATGATGCAGCCACTTTGGAAAACAGGCAGTTCTTCTAAAAAGTTAAACACAGAGTTACTATAGGACCCAACAATTCCACTGCTAGGTATATACTCAACAGAATTTGAAACATATGTGCAGGCAAACACTTGTACACATATGTTCATAACAATATTATTCATAATAGCCCCAACGTGGAAACAACTTAGTCCATCAACTGATGGATGATTAAACAAAGTGTGATATATCCATACAATGGAAAATGAGTACTGATTCATGCACCAACATGGATGAACCTTGAAAACATACATTAAGTGAGAAAAACCAGCCACAAAAGACCACACATTGTATTACTTCATTCATATGATACGCCTAGAAGAGTCAAATTCATACAGACAGAAAATGAATTAGTGGTTGCCAAGGGCTGGAAACAGAGAGGGGAATGGAGAATTAATGGGTATCAAATTTCTTTTTGGAGTGATGAGAATATTTTGGAATTAGATAATTGCACAATTTTGTGAATATACCTTAAAATGCTGAATTGTATATTTTAAGGAGTGAATTTTTAATTTTCGTTTTATTTCCTTTTATTTTTTAAGAAATGGGGTCTTACTATGTTGTCCAGGCTGGTCTCAAACTCCTAGCCTCAAGTGATTCTCCTGCCTTGGCCTCCCAATGTGCTGAGATTACAGGCATGAAAAAGGTGAATTTTATATGTGAATTATATCTCAGTAAAGCTACTTTATTTTAAAAATGAGTAATTATTATTATTATCATCCTGGCCCCAAGTCTAGAAACCCATCTAGAATGGACCCTGAAAGGTCAAGGGTGCTGTTGCCCTCCACCAGGCACAAGGCCAAGGTCTCTCAATCTCTGGCTGCCCAGGTGAAGGGAAGAGGAAATTGAGCCTGGGCTGTGTTCAAGTCTGCAGGAGAAACTTCTGCCCTGACTGAGCACCAACTATATTGCCTGTAGACTCATGGGTCAGGAGGGTAAGCCTGAGTGGGGCTGGGGCGAGTTGGGGCTCCTGCTATCAGTTCTGTGTCTGCACAGCTGGTGAGAGCAGGCAGAGGTCGAGACCGGCTGGCATAGACCTCCCTGCTGTGAGTTCACATCTCAGTCTGGCTGAGTCGTCTGCCTGGAGTTGTGATGCTCCCTGGGAAGCTCACCCTCTCTCAGATATCTGCATCTTTGGTCTCCTTAAGTACTGCCCAGGTGGCCAAGGGGTCTATCCACTGTGAAGTTCCTTCCCCCACTGGGGCTGGGGGACAGACAGACGCCCAGATACAGGGAGTGGCCCAAGGTCCCTGATGGGTGAGGAAAAGAACTCCAGTCCCCTGGGTCCCTGGCTCCAGTGTACTTCACAAAGCATTTTTCCTAAAACAGTTCTCCCAGGAGACGCTGCTGGTTTCCTGGGAGCCATCCAAATTTATGATTTATGGAAAAATCATTACTGCTTGGCAATGGCTCATCTCCAGCCCAATGACAAGCTGCTTACTTCCGCCCTTCTCTTCCCAGTGCCCAGTAGCTTCCAGGAACCACTCCACCCAGCCTTTCTCTCTCTCTCTCTCCCAGGGTCAGTCATCATAACATGGATCAATGACCAAGCCCAGGGTTACACAATTACTTTACATGTATGATCCACCTGCATCTCCTCCAAAACCCTGTACAGCAGGAGCTCTTATGATGCCCACTTTCAAGGAGTAAACTGAGGCATAGAGAGGTTATGTCAGTTGCCCAGGATCCCAGAAAGCACTGGAGGAAACATCTGAACCTGATGTCTGGCTGCACTCTTCTCATGAACACTTGAGCCATTCAGGAAATGAACAGAGCTGATTGCCCCCAAGCCTGGGAGAACACTAACCCCCACAGGCCAGGTGGACAAATGGGCCACCCAGGGGCTACTCTTGCCTGTTCCTGCAGCCCTGGCAGACATCATTCCTCTATGCCAGCACTTTTTTCAGGGCTTTTGCATAAGGCCTTGCAGGTTGTACACAGGGAGTATAGTCACACAGATCACAATGTGAATGCCCCTGGTGCCCCTGGAGTTGTGCAGTGCACAACCTACACAGCTGTATGTGTGAGCCCTGACTTTTCACCAGGCCTTGCATGGGACATCCTGCTCCCTTCTTCTAACCTAGTGAACTCTGCTCATCTTGCAAGGCCTGGCTCAAATTCTACCTCCTCCTGGAAGCCATCCTGGAACAGCCCAGGCCACCTTGCTGTCCCTTCCTCTGGACCCCCATAGACAAGTCCTTTCTATTGGGTATTGGGTGGCTGCTTCCATATGTGTGCCTGTGTGTATCTGAATGTCCTTGATGAGCTCCAGGAGGGCAGAGGCTGGTTTCAAAGTGACTTGTTTCTCCCACCTCACCTGACAGGGCTCTATAAATACTTGCCCATTGGCAGATCTTCAGATTATGAAACATGAGGCAAAAACTCCAGAAATGAATCAGAGATTCTCAGTGCTGGAGGGGTCTCTATAAGAGATCTATTTTATAAGTAGAGAAACTAAGGCTCTGAGAGGGAAGTTGTTTACCCAAAATCCCAAGGTCAGTGGGACCTCTGACACCATGTCCAGTGGTCTTTCTGTTAACTACCGCAGGCCTGGGTACTCGGCTGCTTCTCCCAAAGAAATGCCATAGCAGCTTTGCCTATGGAGTCAACATACTTGTCTGCTGGATTTCTTGGCAAGTCCCCTATCATGAAGTCCTGTATTTGGGGTGTTGGAAAGGGCTTTCAAGGCTTGGTCCAACCACCCTTCAATTCCTGAGGACCACCCACCCTTTGCCCAGAGCTGGACCCCCAACCTGAACAGATACTATCTTTTTCTGGTTCTATTAAACCACCTATTTTTGAGTGATCAAGATACAGGGGCCTTGTTTCCCCAAAAAAACCTCAGGTCAGAGCAGCTCAGGGAGGATTTAGGACCCTTTCCAATCCTCTTGTAGTCTAGCTGAGCATCTCCAGAATATCTGCTTGCCCATTCCCCCTCCCCCAGCTCAGCTAGGACAGAAGCAGATGCTTCCCAAGGGACCTCTGTTGCTGGAATCCAACCACCTCCCAGGCCTGCCCACTGTGACTAAGCCGGCCAGCAATACTGCAGCAGCCACCACCCGGCAACCTGGGGTTTTTCCACTCCAGAAATGCTGCAGGATCTGTGTCCCTGACTGGCCCACCAGAGTAGCAGTTGGCTAAAACTAAGCCACCGGTACCAAAGTCTCATGTTCCTGGGGGCTCCAGGTCTGGCTTTATCAAGGCACAAAAAAGAAAGCCCCTATCAATGCTTGGAGGTCTTCATTGGTTGGAAGAAGGGTTTAGGGATGCTAGGGCCACATAGGAGAAAAAAATAGCAGGCTAGAGTAAGGGTCCCTTTTTCAACCCAAAGAAGAATATTTTTATTGGAGGAAGAATTGGAGCTTCTGCAATATGATCATAAATGACTAAAGGAAACAAAGAAATTAATATAATTTATTACTACATGCCAGGCATTTTCATTTCTTATGTTTCGCTTACTCCTCACAACTAAATTAGAAATTAGTGTGATTGCCCCATTTTACAGATATGAAAACTGAGGCTCAGAAAGCTTAAATACTGGTCCAGGGTCAGAGGACTAGGATTTGAGTGCAGATCTATCTGATGACGCAGCCCAGGCTCTTTCTAGTACACCATCCTGCTGGGAATTAGCTCCAATGTTTAAGCCAAACCTAGCCGCATTCTTATTGCAGAAGTATTTTTGCATGAGCTGGGTTGAGGATGGGCTTTAGGGTAGAAGCGAAACACCACTAGTCTGGCTCTTAGGAGGCTTTGGGTGTGGGTTCTGCTCCCCACTCAAGGAGTAAAATTGCTTCTTGTCTTGGGCCGGCGTCTTGTCTGCCTCTTTAGTGAAGCAGGAAGGACTCAGAGGTCTATATGATGCCTACACGATGCTAGGCTCCTATTTCTTCTCTCTGGTAGACGGTCCTATCTCCCACTGGAGGAGAGTGGGTGGGAGGCAATGCAATGTCAGAGGCAAGAGCAGAGGCTTTGAAGCCAGGCCGATCTGAGTGTAAGTCCTGTAAGGATTTGAGCAACATGCTTAACCCTCCCAGCCTCAGTTTCCCATCCTTAAAATGGGTCTAATCTTAGTAGATTTATTGTCTGGTGTATTGCAACCTTATAGTATATTTGGGTGGAAAGCAGTGATATAATGCATGAATCATGCCTGCCAAAGGACTTGGTATGTAGTCAGCATTCAACACGTGTGCTCAGAAAAAAAGCCATTAGCTGGCCACTCAGTGTTTATGGAGCACCTACTCCATCACCAACTTGGTGAGATTATTTGCCCAGAGCAGTTTGTGCATGCCTGTGATTATGGCAGCTGGTTGACAGTGCCATTGGCTCCTGGGTGCCCCTGCATGTGTATCATCACATCCCCGGGAGGAGGGGAGGGGGAAGGCAGTCAGGCCGCCACTGGCCCTGGGTCGAGGATGCTGAGGCCCACGAGATGTCTGTGATTCTTGGGATTGGAGCAGGAGCCCAGGCTTGGGGAGCGCTTTAGAGGCCCAGGCCCATACCTTTTTCTCTCACCAGGTGTCTCTCCACGGTGCCTCTGCTGTACTGCAGGACTCAATCTGGTGGGTCCTTCTCCCCTCCTACTCCTAGGGTCACTCAAATGTACAGTCCAGACTTTCAGAGTAAGGCCCTGCCAGGGGCTGCCCTAGGGACACCATCCTCCAAGATGGACCCCACGATCCCCTCTCCTGGTAGTGATACCTTTGTGCAGGCCCCTCCCACACTGTGCCAGGTTGGTCAGTGTGACCAATAGAATATGGTGGAAGTGGTGGTATGTCCCTTCTGAGATTAGGTGATAAAAGACAGTGGCACCTCTCTCTCTCTCTCTCTCTCTCTCTCTGGCTATCTCTCTCTGCCAGTTCATTGCTCTGGGGGAAGCCAGCTGCAATGTCATGATGACCCTCAGGCAGCCTATGGCCCACATGGCAGGGACTGAGGTCTCTGGCTGACAGCCAATGAGGCATCGCCGCCTGCCAAGGGCCCAGAGTGAGCCTGGAAGCCCAGTCCAGTTTTCAGATGACAGCAGCCCCTGCCCGCAGCTGGACCTCAAGGGGCCTCCTGTGAAGCCCTGAGCCAGGATCAGCAGCTCAGCCACTCTTGAAACCCTGGCCTTCAGAAACTGTGAGGCAGTAAGTGAAGTAAGCATTTGTGGTCTTAAGATGTAAGATGCAGTGTGGGGATATATGTTTCACAGCGGTATATAACTGGCACCTGCCCCCAACCCCGCTGCTGGCAGCACTCCTGGGGGCCAAACAAAAAGAACCCTTATCTGCTGTTTCCCCTTCAGGAAGGTGCTATGCTGCTTTGGGCCTCAGTTTCCTCGGCATCACGATTGGTGGCAATGAGGCCTTCTTCTCAAGTTTGAGATGAAGACCAACAGAAATGAGTTCAGAGCCCAGGTGGTTTCTGGGGCAGGAGGGCGCCTCTGCAGGCTGTGAAAACCCATCTGTCTGTTACCAACCCCGAAGCCTCTGTCCGCACAGCCCCAAATGCTACTTTTTACTTTTTACATTCAAGTCTTGCTGCAATCAAGGGGGACCAAGCAGTCCTGTTTTTTTGTTTTTGTTTTTCTGTTTTTGTTTTTGAATTAAACTAGGTTTGCAGGGTGGTGGTGGGTTGTAGAATCACTATATGCTCACAAAATAAAATGAAACAGCTCAAAAATCTATGAAATACGTAATAAATATATTTTCATACCCTTCACTCCAAATTCTGTCTTACAGAGAAAACCATTATTAAGACGTGCTTGGCCAGGCGTGGTGGCTCGCGCCTGTAATCCCAGCACTTTGGGAGGCCGAGGCGGGTGGATCACCTGAGGTCAGGGGTTCGAGACCAGCCTGGCCAACATGGCAAGCGCCCCCTTCCACCCCCCGTCTCTACTAAAAGTACAAAAATTAGCCAGCCATGGTGGTGGGCACCTGTAATCCAAGCTACTTGGGAGTCTGAGGCAGGAGAATCGCTTGAACCCAGGAGGCAGAGGTTGCAGCGAGCCGAGATTGCGCCACTGCACTCCAGCTCCAGCCTGGCGACAGGGCAAGACCCTGTCTCCAAAAAAAAGAAAAAGAAGTGCTTATGTTCTTTTACATACATAAGTTTCCTATGCATAGATAAGCAGATCCATTTATGCCTATTTTTAGCCCAAAAGTATGATAATATACACGCTGTTTTGCACTTTGCTTTTTCAGTGTATCTTGGACTTCTTTCCTTATATGCATATATAGACCTACCTCATTCTCTTTCCTTCAGTCATGTAACCATTATTTCTTGAGCACCTGCCATGTGCTAGACCCTGTTCATATATCACAGATTTAATGAGTATTTACCATGCTCCCGGCACTGGGCTAGCCCAGGGTTTCTCACCCTTGGCACTATTGATATTTAGGACCAGATTATTCTTTGTTGTTGAGAGGAGGTTAACCCAGTAAAGGACACCAAGAAGGAACGTTGTTGAGTTAGGAAGAAAATCAAGGGACTGTAATATGGAAAGAGCCACCTTACAGCTTTCATAACATTTCACCATATGGAGGGACCACAATGTATTAGGCCATTTCCTTATTGTTAGACTTTAATTGTTCTGACTTTTTTGCTAGCATAAAAAACACTGCAATGAACATCTTTATATGTCCATCTCTGCACACAACTTCAAGTATATCCATGAGATAGATTCTTGGAAGATAATTTGGCACTATCAAGGGTATATGTCTTTAAATGTTTGACAGATATTGCTAAATTGCCCTGAAAAAAGTTAATCAAGGCTGGGTACAGTGGCTCACACCTATAATCCCAGCACTTTGGGTGGCAGAGGCAGGTGGATCACCTGAGGTCAGGAGTTTGAGACCAGCCTGGCCAACATGGTGAAACCCCGTTTCTATGAAAAATACAAAAATTTGCTGGACATGGTGGCGGGCACCTGTAATCCCAGCTACTCAGGAGGCTGAGGCAGGAGAATTGCTTGAACACGGGAGGCGGAGGTTGCAGTGAGCCGAGATCGTGCCATTGCATTCCAGCCTGGGCAAAAAGAGCGAAACTCTATCTCAAAAAAAAAAAAAAAAAAGTTAATCAAATTGATATTCCCAAGAAGAGTATATAAGAGAGCCTGTTTCTCCATACCCAGCCAGCATCAGGTCTTTCTGGAAGACTGAGCACAAAGTGGGCATAAATGGGAACCTCTATTGAGAGCCAAACACTAGCCCCACTGACCACAACAGACCACTTCCCGGGCCATCACCTCCTTGAAGGAGTCCAGAGGATCATCCAGGAGAAGACTTTGGCAGGATGGACAGAAAAAAGGCTAGAAGGGAGGCTCTTCTCTTTCCTCCCACATCCCTCCTAGCATCAGCACATGAGTAATGATTCCCTCACATATGCACTCAGTACTCAAATACTTAGCAGTATTGGAGCAAGTATTCATTGCACAAATACTTCAAATAAGGCTCTAGGTTGGATGTATTTGTATCTTGATAGGTAATTGAACAGAATCCTCTCTTCCTCTTTTTCCTCTCACCAGGGAATGTTCTTTTAACTTCTCAACCATACACACACACACACGCCCCCACACATACTCAAACACACACCCAGGGTTTATCAGGGTCTCCACCACCCATATGTGAGCTCTGAACAGACCAGTATGTTCTTTCAGATGGACAGTCTTGAAACACTTCAGCATTTTTTTGGTTGGGGAGGAGAAAAACTGACTGCATATGTGCAAGAATTACTGATCTCTTTTTGAGGTTTATAACACCTTTATTCATTTATTCATTCACTGAACAAATATTTATTAAGCACCTCTCACAGATCAGGATAGGGAGACCGAGTAAGTGTCAGAATAGGTCTAACTTATGTGGACGTGTTTACAAAGCATTGGCCAAAATATGTTTCAACCTCCTTCTTCCATGCTTTGTGCTAAGTGCAGGGGACAGAATGATGAGCAAAAACAGACGCAGTCCCTCCACTTAAGGACATTATAATGAAATGGGGAAGGCAACCATTACTTAAACAAGCTCACTAATAAATCCATAGCTAGGACCATGATGAGTGCTGGGGAGAAGTGCTGGAGCCAGCCATGGGGGTTTCTGGCCTCACTGGCTGGGGGTTGGGAGGTGGAGGTCAGGGAGGATGTACCTGTAGAGCAGATGTCCAGGTGGGAAG
Source organism: Pan paniscus (assembly GCF_029289425.2). Classification (NCBI taxonomy): domain Eukaryota; kingdom Metazoa; phylum Chordata; class Mammalia; order Primates; family Hominidae; genus Pan; species Pan paniscus. The sequence goes on along the minus strand of NC_073258.2, from coordinate 46,226,062 downwards.
TGAAGGTAGCATGGACTGAACAGGTAGCAGGGGAGATGGGAGACATACACAGATCTGAGACACACTTAGGAACTAAACTCCCAGTGGGGCGAGGAGAGACAGATGTACGCTCTTGGGTTTCTGGCTCATGGTGAAATCTTTTCCAAAGGCTGGAAATATTGGAAGCGCCCCAGGTTACAGGCTCTAAATGCAATGCAATACTTTAACTTATTTGGACTTTTATGTCCCAGCTTTTCCATCATGCAATTTGCCTAACTTGAGTCACCCTCACTGACTAAGTATAGGGGTAACTTACAAGATGTTTACGAATTCTTGCTAAAATAGAGTGCAAATTCCTCAATCCTAGCTCTCACATCAGCAAGACCTGACTCAGTTATACACACTTGTTGCTCCTGCTTCCATTTCTCAATTTTCTTTGCCATTTTCCAGACCAGACAACTTCTCAGGAGGCCCAGGAAAGGGTTTTGAGTTTGGAGAACGAAGTAAATCAGTTGCTTCTAGCTATCAGCACCAGACCATGTACAATTCCATTTCAGAGTTTTGACTACCTGGGATTGGAGACTTCAGGGCACTGCCAGTGGGAAAATGTGAACATAGCAAAACCACTTAGCAGAAAGAGCTCAAGAGAGAGGGGAGATTTTTTTCTTCCATGTTATCCACTTGGGCATGAGAGGGGTCAATTCAAGTTTTGCCAGTCATATAAGTCCCCTCTGAAAAACCTGCATTAACTTGGACCATATGCCCACTTTATTTCAGGGATATTTGTCCCTCTATCTCCAGCACCTAGAGTAATGCCTGTACATAGTAAGTGTTCAGTAAATATTTATTGCCTATATGAAGGAGACGATTTTTTTTTTTTTGAGACAGAGTTTCACTCTTGTCACCAGGCTGGAGTGCAATGGTGCGATCTCGGCTGCACCTCCACCTCCCAGATTCAAGCAATTCTCCTGCCTCAGCCTCCCGAGTAGCTGGGATTACAGGCATGCGCCACCATGCCTGGCTAATTTTGTATTTTTAGTAGAGATGGGGTTTCTCCATGTTGGTCAGGCTGGTCTCAAACTCCTGACCTCAGGTGATCCCCCCACCTCGGCCTCCCAAAATGCTGGGATTACAGGCATGAGTCATTGCACACAGCTGAGAGGTGACGTTTTTATCTCTCATTTAGATGTCAGTCCTCTTAGCCTAGTTCTTCCAACACCAAGCAGTTGTTTTGAGCAGGCATCTCTGGTCTCACATTTACCATCATTAATAAGAGAGAAGACTTTATCCCCAGGAGAAGCAGAGTAAGAAGAGGACTGGGGCTTGGGATGGCAACTTGTCCATTCAGAGTAACAAGGAAGCCTTTTCTATGGGCAGCCAGAGTCCTTTGATTCCAAGATGCACAATTGGTTCTCATTCTATTTGATATTATTTTATTTATTTACTTACTTGAGACAGGGTCCTGCCCTGTCACCCAGGCTAGAGTGCAGTGGTGCGATCACGGCTCACTGCAGCTTCAACCTCCTGGGCTCAAGCGATCCTCCTGACTCAGCCTCCCAAGTAGCTGGGACCACAGGTGCACACCACCATGCCCAGCAAATTTTTTATTTTTAGTAGAGACAGGGTCTCACTATGTTGCCGAGGCTGGTCTCAAACTCCTGGGTTCAAGCCATCCTCCTATCTTGGCCTCTCAAAGTGTTGGGATTATGGGCGTGAGCCACTGCGCCCAGCCCTGAGCACTTTTTATATGCAGCTTTTTCTTCTCCCCAGTTTTGTTTCAGACTCTGTGCTCTCTGGCATTTCTCTTCCAACTCTGCTAATCCTTCTACAAATCCTAGGCTAGGCCCAAGGAACTGACCTGGCAACAGTAGAACCCTCCTGTGTGGGTAGAGAAGGGGAGAAACTGAGTCACAACAAATCCTTTTTTGCAGCTGGGAGAAGCAAAGGCCTGGGAACCCTGATACCGCAATCGCTCCTATCCTATTCAATAACGGTAGCTTCCATTTATGGAGCACTAGGCATTGTATTAAATTTTGTTTGTTTGTTTTGAGACAGGGTCTCCCGCTGTCACCCAGGCTGGAATGCAGTGCCATGATCACAGCTCACTGCACCTTCGACCTCCCAGACTCAAATGATTCTCCCACCTCAGCGTCCTGGGTAGCTGGGACCACATTTACATGCCACCATGCCTGGCTAATTTTTTGTATTTTCAGTAGAGACAGGGTCTCGCCATGTTGCCCAGGCTGGTGTCAAACTCCTGGCCTCAGATGATCTGCACACCTTGGCCTCCCAAAGTGCTGGGATCACAGGCTCTGACATTTACCAATGATATGACCTTGGACCTCAGTTTTCTTATCTGTAAACAGGGTTTAATACAAACACCTACTTCTGAGAGTTGTCAGGAGTTGACATTAGCTGATGCAGGTGATGTGCTCAGGCAGTGCCTGGCCCTTGGTAGGTGTTCAGCACATGTCACCAGGTGCCTCAGATTGTTTAAAGTGGCAAATCTATGAGACAGGTGTTATCATCGCTGCAGTGAAGAGGAACCTGAGGCCCAAAGAGGCAAAACAACTTGCCCAGGTTGACACAGTTCATATATAGAAAGACTATGCTTCGCGGTCATACAGCCGGTCCCAAGCCATCTTCTTAACCACTATGCTCACTGTCTCTATCAATCCCCTTTCACAGATTAGGAAAATGAGATTTGGATGAGTCCTGTTCACAACGACAGAAGAAGGACGGCCCCTTTGGGGCAGACCAGGTCTCCTGACATTGCTTTTTGCCCTGAGAGCCCTGGGAGGTCCCGGAGAGATAAACTACCCAGTGAGCGGAGACCCCTGCAGTCCAGGCACCAGCCCCCGACCACGCTGCCCACAGCTGATATGTCACCTCTCTTAGCTTTCTGCAATTTGGTCGCATCCCAGGGAAAAACTGTCACATTTTTGCAGTGGTCAGGGCCTCCCCAGCCCCTGCATCACCACCACCACCAAAAGCCATCTCTGAGCATCTGCTTGTGGCCTGGGGCAAGAGGCAGCCTTAGAGGGTGAATCATCCTGGGGAATGAAAATTACTTCTGAGATGCCCTTTGGGCACTGAAGTATTGGCATGTCCAGGTTGATGGGGACAATGACACAGAAGCCTGGAAATTGAACTGGAGAATCAGCTGCCACATCCCCACACCAGGCTAGACCAGTGTGCACACTGGAAGAGATGGACCCTGTCTAAAGCAAGAACCCTCTTCCTGCACTCCAGTGCCTGAGCCACCTTGAGGGAGAGCTGCACCCTGTGTGCTGTTTTAGGAGTCGAGACGGGTCTCACTGCACCATCCAAACCACCCCCAACACTGTCTTATAAACAAAGGGATAAAAGTGAGCATGTACAGAGCGCCTACTGTGTGCCAGCCCTGAGCTTGGTCATTTCATCCTTCTGTTGTCTCATGTAATCTACACCACAAACCAGCAAGGGCATACATAATCATCCTTATTTTCCAGAGGAGGAGCCTCCCTGAGGCGCTCTGGGGCTCAGAGAAGCTGAGTGCCCAGCCCAAGGTCACACATATAGAGCCTGAGAGGCAGAGGAAAGGTTCAAGTGCTGCCTTTCCTGCTATACTTAGGTGCCTTTGCTTGGACTGACCCAAGGCCTTGTCTCTATGAGACAACAGGGATGTGGTTTGAGGAGCGAGCATCATCCTGGGACAGAGAAGAGGACTTAGGTGGTTCATCACTGCACAGTGGCCTAGAGGTCTGTTTCTATGGGGGCCCTTGGAGTCCCCCAGCTTTTGCACAGATGCTTCCCAGAAGCAATGGCTTCGGATTCCACATCCAAGTGGGGCCTCTGAACAATCTCGGGCCTTGGGGCCTCTTTCTCACCCAGGCTCTGGAATGTCTAGCTGGGAAGGGGGCCCGAAGCCGGGGGGCACTTCTGTCTCAAACTGATTTCGAATAAAATTCAGTCCCCAGAGAGTCATCCATCTGAGACAGAAGGAGCCTGTGACATTCCCGGGGCCTCCCTGAGCAGATCTGGCAAAAACCAGAGCAGGCCTGAGGCAGTCTGCCCTGCAGCTCCCTGGCCCTAGGGCCTGCCAGGTGGCACAGACTCTGGCCTTGTATGGGCAAAATTGTCCCGCCAAGCCTAACTTTGGAGTCAGCTTTATCTCTATTTTTGGCCCCCGGGGGTAGTGTTGGTCTCTCCTCTGAGCTCTCATTGGCTCAAACGTCAGCTAGGCCTACCAGGATTCTTGACGCTCCTCTAGGGTCAAGGGCCAGTGGGGAGAGGTTAGCTTGAATGTCCAACCGCGGGGAGGAGAACATCGCTAAAAATAATAACAACAATATCAACAACCAGCTATTACTTCCTGCCAGGCATCACGCTGAAAGCTTTCCACAGATTGTCCCTTTAAGATCTTAAAGAGGTCTGGGTGTGGTAGCTAATGCCTGTATTCCCAGCACTTTGAGAGGCCAAGGCAGGCAGATCACTTGAGGTCAGGAGTTCGAGACCAACCGGGCCAACATGATGAAACCCCATCTCTACAAAAATACAAAAATTAGCCAGATGTGATGGCACGTGTCTCTAATCCCAGCTACTCAGGAGGCTGAGGCAGGAGAATCATTTGAACCCAGGAGATGGAGGCTGCAGTAAGCCGAGATTGCACCACTGCACTCCAGCCTGGGTGACAGAGCGAGACTCTGCCTCAAAAAAAAAAAAAAAAAAAAAAAAAAAAAAAAAAACTCAAAGAAGTGAGTAGCATCATTATTCCCCCTTAAGCATCTTCCAGAAGTTGGGTACCTTACCCAAAGTCACGCAGTCAGCAAGGAGCTGCAAAGCCATGCACACTGGCTCTCAGCCACTCAAATGAGCTGCATTCAGCTAGCACCCAGAGCTGGAAGGGGCCTCAGTCTACATCCAAGCCAGCTCCTCCATCCCACAAGGAAGCCTGAACCACCTGGGTCCCACTTTGGTGGCAGGTCCAGGCCCAGATCACCCAGACTCCAAGGCCAGAGCTTTGCCCTCCCACCTAGCACCCTGCCCCTAAGGGTCTAGCCAGGCCCTGGCTGCCAGAGGAGGGTCCACACAGTCACCCCTCCTGGGACTGGCCCAGTTCTTTCAGACTGGTCCAGTTCTGGGATCCAGGAGAAGTAGTCTGTACAGAGTAAGGCTGGAACCCTGGAGGTCGCTGGGGTGGCATGGTGGTGGGAGTCTTGAGCCTAGGCCACAGAAAAGATGGGGTGGGGAACACACCCTGCAAACTTGGGCCCTCCCTTGCACTTTGGCCTTTGGGCAGATTCCTTGCATTGCGGATCTTTGGAGTTTACACCTGGGTCCAAATCCAGCTTCTGCCACTTAGCAGCTATTTGACCCTGGAGACAAAATCCTAAATGCCTGTAAGCCTTGGTTTCTTCATCTGTAAAGTGGGGATAACAGGTCCGCCATCTCCTCTAGTTGTTGAGAGAGTTAGATGTAGTGTGATAGTGTAATTACCTGCACAGCTTTACCTGGGGGTAGAGGGCGGGGGAGGAGGTTCTGGGAACATGAAATTTTCAGTAGTAAAATCTGGGCATGTCCGGAGAAGCCAGAATGAGTTGGTGTTCCTGTGAGACCTAATATGCAAAGCACGGAGCACAGTGCCTGGCAGAAAACACACCCAATGCCCCAAACCCGCTGTGCATTCAAAATTCACAGCCCACTCCTGAGCTGCACTCCCTCCCTCAGCGCTGCCTCACTGTGAGAGATTTGCCACCCAGAGCCCCTGAGTCCAGGAGCAAAACAAAGCTAGTGCTGCCCTCAGTGCTCCCCTCCCCATAGTGGAACCCCTTTGTCCTCAAAACCCTCCCCTCCCCCGCCCAGGCAGGCTGTGTGCCAGCAGCAATTACAGAATCACATATTCACAGAAGCCTGCACGTGCAGCCCACGATCAGCAGTAATTAGGCAGCTAAAGGAGTTTGAAAGCCCATCAGCCAATCCGGGGAGGGGGTGCTGAATGGGACAATCAGCCTCACCAGGCAGGGGGCTGGGGGCAGGGAAAGAGTGGGACTCTTGTCGAGGGGTGGAGGGACAGCCATTGAAACAGTTCCCCTCACCCCTCTACAGCTGTCGTGTACAATGGCAGGGTGGGGGTGAGCTTGCCGGGACTCGAAAAGCACAGGGCAGACTGGCACGGGGGAGAAGGGGTGGGTGGGCCGGGCTGGGTGTTTTGAAGACAAGGCCAACCTCACCACCACCAGTGGGCCTCCGAAAAACATATCTCCTACAAGTGTCCCAGTGGCCTTGGTTAGGGGTGTATCCAGGCAGGTATCCTCTCCCTGCTAGGAAGTTGCATCCCCTCGATGGGAAAGAACTCCTAAAGCAGTGCTTCTCCAACTGTAAAGTGCTAGCAAATCACCAGGTTCTTGCTAAAATGTACATTCTGGTTCCGTGGGACCAGGAAGGGGCCTAGAATTCTGCATTTCCAACCAGCTCCCAGATGCTGTCAATGCTGCTGGTCTTGGACTGCATTTTGAGGAGCAAAGTTCAGTGCATCTCTGAGGATAGGGCGGGCAGATGGAAGGGAAAGACCCTGGGGTCATTTACCCACTACTTGACCTTGGGCTAGCCCCCTCCATTCCTAGGGCCTCATTTTCCTGATAGCCATCCTGCCTGCAGCTGGGGCTGGGCTGAGAATGAAAGGAGAAAACAGCTAGGTACATGCCCTTGAGAGTCGCAGACAGGCTTTTATGGGGAGGGGACCAGAGCTCAGCTCAGTTCAGCTTAGCTTGGCCTTGGAAGCCCTGGGTGTAGGTAGGGAGCAACTGGAGCTCAAATTTTGGAACAGGCTGGTGAGACTCCTTTTCTCACCTCTTGCTCTTGGGGCTCCCTGGGTAGTTTCTTGGTCCCCCAGGGCGGTATGCGGGGGTGAGCAAACACCAAGAACTTGGCCCAGAAAACCCGCTCTGTGTCCCTCCCCAGACTCAAGCTTGTGACTGCCCTTCTGATCTGGGCTCTCTCTGCTCCAAGCCTCTGTGCACGCGGTTCTAGATGCCCGGGACACATCCCCCTCCTTCACCTCACTCACTCCTGGGAGCCCCCTGGCCTCAGTTTCCCCCTTCCACCTGCAGACTCAGCCCCTCCCCTGCCTTCAGGACCAACGGAACTAGAGGCTGCAGGTTGCTAGGCAGTCAGGGTCCCAGATACCTCATTCTGGGCATCTGCGTACCCCTTACCCCAGGATAGGGGTCTGGCTCTGCTCTGCCTGCTCTAGCCACAGCCCCAGGAATGCTCACCTCCAAGGCCTGGGGGAACAGCTCCCTGCTACTGGCTGCTGCCAGAGGGTGAGGGCCTGGTGAGGTTCCTCCAAGTGAGGTACCCCCTATCCCTGGGTAACAGGGGCCCCTGGCAGAGCCCAGACCCACAGACCCTGGGCAGCAGTCAGGTCAGGCTCCTGCACTGCCTCTCCAGGCTGGAACTGCAGAGTGTGTGAAAAGTCAGAGGGGAATGGGCAGTTACTGTCCAGTGGGGATAGAATTTCGGTTGTATAGGATGAAAAGAGTTTTGGAGATGAATAATGGCAATGGTTGCCCAATGTAATTAATGCATTTTTTTTTTTTGAGACAAAGTCTCACTCTGTTGCCCAGACTGGAGTGTAGTGGCGCGATCTCAGCTCACTGCAACTTCCACCTCCTGGGTTCAAGCGATTCACCTGCCTCAGCCTCCCGATTACTGGCATGCACCACCACACCCAGCTAATTTTTGTACTTTTTGTAGAGCTGGAGCTTCACCATGTTGGCCAGGCTGGTCTTGAACTCCTGGCCTCAAGCGACCCACCCACCTCAGCCTCCCAAAGTGCTGGGATTACAGGTGTGAGCCACCATGGCAGGCCTATGAATGCATTTAATGCCACTAAACTGTACACTTAAAAATAGTTAAGATAGTAAACTTTATGTTATGTGCATTTGGCCACAATAAAAAACAATTCAGAGAGAAGAATCTGGCAGTGGCTGAAAACACAATGTCCTCTCTGAGGTGACTTCCGTGACCTGCTCTGGCTTATACTTGGAACATTGTGTTATCATTTTTAACATAATTTTTCTCCTCATTCTTTTTAAAAACCAGCTTCTCCTAATGCAATTACTTTTCTGCAAAATATAATAACATTTTACATTTGTAAATGTTCATCATGAAATATTTCAGATGAACCAAATGGTCTTTACTCATGTCCCCTCACCACGCTTAAGTAATGAAACATCACGAATGCAGCTGCAGCCTCCTTGTGACCCTGCATGATGGTGTCTTCTCCCTCCCTACTCCCAGAAAGTCACCCTCACCATGCCCCATCCAGACCCCTCCAGCCCTGGACAAGGCCATGCAGCCATTGCCGTCAACAGAGCAGCTCCCCTACCCGGTGCCTTGCCAGGGGCTTTTGCTTATTGTCTCATTTAACCTCCACAACAAAAAATCACTCCTAGCTAGGGTAACTATCCCCATTTTACTGGTAAGGATTCTGAGGCTCAGAGAGGTTAAATAGCTCTCCTCAGATCACACAGCATTCAGACCCACAGAAGGCAGATTCACAAACTGCCCTTTTCCAGATGCCAACTAGGGCCTCAAAGTGCCCCTCCCACCCTAGTAAGCTGGTGTCTCCCCGACTACAGCCTCCAGGGTCACTGGAGGTTCCCAAAGCCAGGTCTCTTGGGGAAGTGAGTGGTGAAACCCTGAGTTGGTTGCCAGGGATGACTTTGGCCATCCTGTGTCAAGACGACTTAAAAACACAAGCCAGAGGAAAGTGGTGTGCTCAACCATCAGAGAGAATTTCCCAGCGTAACCTTTCCCTAGAAACCACACGGGAAGCTTCTTCCAGAAACTTCTTCCAAAGAGTGGGTCATTCCTGGGGGTCCAGATTCACTCTACCCGGGTGCAGGTAGGCCAGCTCGGGGTGGGGCGAGGTGGCGTCTGAAGGGGAGAATCCTTCGAGGCCAGGCCCACAGCTCAGGGCAGCAGGGGGAGGCGCGCTCTCAAACCCACCCCTTCTGCTGTCCCCCACCAGAATGGCCCTTTCCGGTGGTCTGGGGCCACGTAACACAGGAGGAAGGAGGACCTGTTTCACCTTGGCTCAGGAGCAGGGACAAAGGAGCAAGGGCAAACACTTCCCCCCTCCTTGTCCACAGATGAAAAAAAGCCCAACAAAACCAGGGCTGTAATTCCAAACCTATTTTCCTCTCCCTGGTGGGCTGACTCCAAGGCCCCCTCCCTCAGCCATTAATACTAGGAATGAGCTGTGCTGGCTCTGAGAGGACCTGTCACCAGGGTGCAGCGGGGTGAGGACAGTGAGGACGTGCAGAGAGAAGAAGCCCTCAGAGCCTTCCAGCCCCTTCAACCACTTTGGGGAGGAAGAAGGAGCCTGTCGGGGAGCCCCACCCTCTACACACACACACACACACACACACAGACAGCCCCTTTACCTCCACTTCCCCCCTGCTCCCACCCCATCCATGAACCCCAGGCAAAGGCTGGCCTCCTTTTCTGTAATTCCTCCTGTCCACCCACATTTAGATTTATAACAGCTCAGAAGGCGAGTGGGCAGGATCTCGTATTTTGCTTGCACAAGGCAGGAATGCATGAATGAATCTCCATTTAACAGATGGACACGCCGAGGCCAGACTCTGCCCCCGACAAGCCAGCTGCAGAGGAGGCACCTGACTCCCGATCTTCTCTATACACAGTCTCACCCCGGAATCTTAGAACGTCTCCCAATTTCAATAATTGTAATACTTCTGCCCTCATTTTTTTTCAAAGTTTGGATGCCTGTTGCTGTTGTCTGCTAACAAAAGACTGAACAGAAATGGCTAGAAAAGACTGATGGAAAAACCTGGAAACAAGCCACCCCCGAGAGATGGGCAGCTTGCTTTGCTCCTGAATGCAAGCAGGACTCTTGCTTGCAATTTCATTTTGCGTACAAATAACGAGTATTGTTCACCACATTTTCTGCTGGTAAAAATTGTTCCCGGTTTCCACCTTGCTTGGTAGTATGTCTGTTTATGTTTCTGTCCTCCCCACAAGACTGCAGGCTTCCGGAGATGAGGGAATTTATTTTATGCATCTCTGTGACTCCCATAGTTAGGACAGGGCCTGGCACAAAACAGGGGCATAGCAAATGCATGAATAATAATAATAATAATGGCTATCATCTATCGAGGAGGCAGCTTAATGTAAAAGTTATGACGATGAGCTCCAGAATCACCTTGCCTGGGTTTGAATCCCAGCTCAATTTTCTTAACTTATCGGTGCCTCAGCCTCCTCATCTGTGAAATGGGCTTATAGCATAGTTGTCTCTCAGTACCTGGGGGATTGGCTCCAGGATCCCCTGTGGATACCAAAATTCATTGATGCTCACATCCCTGATATAAAATGGCACAGTATTTGTATATACACTATGCACATCCTCCCATATACTTTATTTCTTCATTTATTTTACAATTTTCTTTCTTTCTTTCTTTCTTTCTTTTTTGAGGCAGAATCTCACTCCATCACACAGGCTGGAGTGCAGAGGCATGATCTCAGCACACTGCCACACTGCAACAGGCATTTTTTTTTTTTTTAAATAGAGACAGGGGGCTGGGCGCATTCACTATGCAAATCCTCCCATATACTTTATTTATTTATTTTACAATTTTCTTTTCTTTTCTTTTTTTTTTTTGAGACAGAGTCTCACTCGGTCACCCAGGCTGGAGTGCAGTGGCATGATCTCAGCACACTGCCACACTGCAACAGGCTTTTTTTTTTTTTAAATAGAGACAGGGGGCCAGGTGCGGTGGCTCATGCCTGTAATCCCAGCACTTTGGGAGGCAGAGGCGGGGGATCACCTGAGGTCAGGAGTTCGAAACCAGCCTGGCCAACATGGCGAAACCTTGTCTCTACTAAAAATACAAAAATTAGCTGAGCATGGTGGTGCATGCCTGTAATCCCAGCTACTTGAGAGGCTGAGGCAGGAGAATCGCTTGCACCCGGGAGGCGGAGGTTGCAGTGAGCTGAGATCGTGCCACTGCACTCCAGCCTGGGCAACAGAGCAAGACTCCATCTCAAAATAAAAAAAGAAAGAAAAGAAAAATAGAGGCAGGGTTTCGCCATTTTGCTCAGGCTGGTCTCGAACTCTTAGGCTCAAGTGATCCGCCCCACCTTGGCCTTCCAAAGTGAGGGGATTACAGCCATGATCCACCGTGCCTGGCCCCTTCCATATACTTTAAGTCATCTCTAGATTACTTATAACACCTAATACAATGTAAATGCTATGTAAATAATTATTATACTGTATTGGTTTTTTATTTGTATTTTTCATTGTTGTGTTGTTACTCTTTATGATTTATTTTTTCTGAATATTTTTGATCTGTGGATGTGGAACCCACAGATACTGAGAGCCGATTATACCTACTACATGGGATCAGGAAGGGGATTGAAAGACTGTGGCTGCCAACCCTACCTTGGCCTCTGATTATCCCACCCCCTGATATTAATTCTCTTGTATAATCCTCTCCCCTTGAGTGTGGGCCAGACATAGTAGCTGGCTTTTAACCGACAGAATACAGCAAAGAAGGCGTATCACTTCTGCAGTTAGGTTACTCAGTAGCAGACTCACCCTTGCTAGCTTTGCCGGAGTGTCATGGTGGAGAAACCCATGTGACAAAGAGCTGAGGACCACCTGCAGTCAACAGTCTGCAAGAAACTGAGACCCCAGTCCAAAAACCCTCAGGAACTAAATTCTGCCAACACTAGAGTGAGCAGATCCTGCCCTAGTCCAGCCTTCAGATGAAATCCCAGCCCCAGCTGACATGTTGGCTGCAGCTTTTTGAGAGATCCTGAAGTAGAGGACCCAGCTAAGCTGTGCCTGTATTCCTGACCCAGAGGTTGAGAGGTGTGTCGTTTTAAGCCTGGAAATTTGTGGTAATTTGTTACACAGTAATAAACAACTAATATAAGGCCTTATACATGTGATATGCCTAGAGCGGGGCTTGGCACACTGTAAGGGTTCGGTAAATGTTGGCTTTCATTATTGAGCATGTGCTATGGGCCAGGATTGTGTCTTAAGCACTTAACATTCAATATCTCATTTCATCCTCGCAACTATTAGCCTCATTGGGAAGACGAGGAAACTGAGGCACAGAGAGAGCCACTTAGCATACATACAGAGGTTTCACAGCTAATAGTAAAGCCAGGATTTAAATTCAGGTCTGTATGACTCAAAAGCCATAAGTAACCTGAGCAACAAAGTAAGACCCCATCTCTGTAAAAATGTAAAAATTTAGCCTGGTGTGATGGTGCATGCCTGTAGTCTCAGCTACTGGGGAGGCTGAGGTGGGAGGATCACCTGAGCCTGGCGGTTTGAGGCTGCAGTGAGCCGTGATCACATCACCACACTCTAGGCTGGGCAACAGAGAGAGACATTGTCTCAAAAAAAAAAATGCCATGTGACAATGAATCAATAAATAATGAATGAATCTATGAAGAAGGTGACAATGAATGAATAAATAATGAATGAATCTATGAAGAAGTGAATGAATGAATAAGTGAGAGGGCAAACTGGGTCAATAAACATTCAGTTAGTAAAGAAAATTTTTAACTCTCACTTTGCCAAACCCACTGAACCCAGAGATGCCAGGGATCTGGTTGGTGCCTGGCCCTGGAGCCTGCTGAGCCAGTGGCCACCAGAACCCAAGAGACCAGGGCCCCTCAAGGCTAAGACCTCAGCGCCGTGCCCACTGTGGAGAATGCCTAATCCAGGGCTTTCCTTATGGAACCAGTCACAAAGGCTCGGTTTTTTCATGAAATGGGGACATGGGAGGAGAGACAAAAAAATCAGCCAACACACACTGAAAAGAAAGGGGATGAAGAAAGATCTGGGGTTCAGGGAAGAATCTAAGCCCCATCAGCTGAATTTCACCCACACACTCGCCCTCCAGGAGTTCAGGAAGCATTTCCACGTAACAGTGCTGCACTGAAGGGCACCAGCATTCATGTCGTCCTTACTATGTGACTGTCCTGGCTGAACGCTTTACACACCTTGTCTCATTCAACCATCTCCACAATAATAGTGAAGTCTATTGTCACCCCCTTTACACCAATGGGAATTTGAGACCAAAATGGTTAAGAAGCTGGCCCAAAGATACCCAGAAGGTGGCAGAGCTGGGATTTGAACCAAGGTTGCCTAACTCCAAAATACCATGCTTTTAAACCACCATGCTACATTGATGGTGATTTGATGTGTGAGACAGACACCGCTGGGTGGCTAGGCCAGCACCTGTTTCCTACCTCTTCTCCCTTGTCTATTTCCCCCATAGAAGCTGGAGGAGGGAGACATTCTCTTCCCATAGAAGAAGGCCAGGAGGACCGCAGAGCTGCTGCTGCTAGCACTGCTGAATCCCCTAACCTAGATCTTTGGCTGCTTAATTCTAGCCTCTAATGTGGGGTAAACAAAGCCACACTTGTTTTTGTCACTATTGGTTGGGGTTTCCAATACTTGCAGCCAAAAACCTTCCTGACGATGCATTGGCAAAAGGAAACCTGTATCTCAAGGTGTTTCACACACATTTCTTGGCTGGTGAAGCTGGAACATAGACATCTACGTTTGATCCCTCCTCAAACCTCACTGAAACAATAGTTAAGGGATGTTCTTTGAGGCATAAAACTATGAGAATGGGGAGAGTAGGAGAGGAGAGAACAGCATGGAAAATCTCGCAACTGGAAAGCTGCCAAACAGGTTGCAGCTGACTTAGCAGACCCCAGAAACCTGACTCCTCAGCCAGCACATGGGAAAAACTAAGAATTAACCTGATATACGTGCAGAAGCCCCAGAGTATTGGGAGGCAGGAGGAAGCCGGAAGAATCCTCTCTGGAACCGACAGCCCAAAAGAAACTGACACTGGGGGTTTTCAAGAAACAGTCCAGCCAGAGCATCTCACAGTGAAGCAGCAAGACGGGGCCCTCTGTTTAGCATAAAATACCTGCTACATGTTGGTCCACGCCTCCGAGATTCTAATTTAATTGGTCTGGGGAACCCCCTGGATATTGGGATTTTTTTTTTTAACTCCCCACATGAGTATAATGTGAAATCAAGGTTAAGAACCTGGCCAGGAGTGGCTCATGCCTGTAATCTCAATACTTTGGGAGACCGAGGCGGGCGGATCACCTGAGGTCGGGAGTTTGAGACCAGCCTGGCCAACATGACGAAACTGTCTCTACTAAAAACAAAAAAATTAGCCAGGAGTGGAGGTGGGAGCCTGTAATCCCAGCTATTCGGGAGGTTGAGGCACAATAATCGTTTGAACCCAGGAGGTGGAGGTTGCAGTGAGCTGAGTGTACACCCTTGCTCTTTAGCCTGGGTGACAGAGTGAGACTTTGCCTCAAAAAAAAAAAAAAAAAAGGAAAAAAGGTTGAGAAACTTGAGGAACATGAGTCTCCCCACCAAGGCCCATCAAAGCTGCCCCAGCTGAGTCTCCAAGGAAGAGACTTCTGGAAACATCTAGAATGAGGTTCCAAGCTTTGTCTCCAGTCCAAACTTTCCTCTAGGAGAGAGAACCTGCAGCCCCACTGGAGGCCTTAAAAGCACCTCAGATTCAGATGTACACTTGTGTCTTTACCAAAACCTGGTCCTGTCACCCCCATCTCAGGCATGGGCACTGTTACCTACTCAGCAGAAGCCATTGTCCTAGGGTTCATCCTTGACATGACCTATAAACTCCATCTTCTAAGTATCTCCCATGTCTGTCCACTTTCCTCCATCTCCATCTGCCCCATCCTCACCAAGCTGCCATCAGCTGTTAACAGAGCGTGGCAATCTCCCTGCGACAGGTCTCCCCACAGCCACTGACGCCCCTCTGATCCACGTTCCACACCCCATCAGCAAAGCTGTCTCAAGACATCAGTCGAACCATATTATTCTCCAGTTTAGAGCCATCTATGGTGTTTTCATTTCCTGGGATTGCTAAAACAAAGTACTACCAATGGGGGGCTTGAACAACAGAAATTTATCCTCTCACAGTTCTAGTGGCTGGAAATCTGAGATCAAGGTGTCAGCAGAGTTGGTCCCTTCTGAGGGCTGTGAGTGGGGACTATCCCAGGCCTTTCCCCTGGCTTCTGGGAGCCTCAGACCTTCCTTGGCTTGTAAACAGCATTCTTCCTGTGCCACTACACATGGTCTTCCCTCTGTGTCTGCCTCTGTGCCAAATTACCCCCTTTTTATAAGGACACAGGTCATATTGGATTAGAGCCCACCCTAATGACTTTATCTTAAGTTGGTCATCTGCAAAGATGTTTTTCAATTCAAGGTGGCATTCACAGATTCTGGGGTTAGGGGAGGACTTCAATATCTTTCAGAGGGATCTGGTTCAACTCATAATACATGGCTCTTTAGGGGAAAGGCCAAGTCTTCCCACAGCCATTTGGCCCTGTGTGGTCCGGCAAGGCCACCTCTTCTTATTCTCCCTCTTGCTGTCTGGGCTCTGCACTCGCTGGCCTCCTTCCTCTGAAATGCACTGGGGTCCTTCCAGCTCACCTACTGCTGTCCACTTGGGTACAGAGCTCTCTCCTTCCTACCTCCTCATGTACCAACTCCTATTTGCCCTCCCTGTCTGTGCCCTAGCCTTTCTGCCCTCAAGCCCAGCTCAGGCCAGGTTCCCTAGGACATACTCTCTCTGTCCTCTACCCCTTGGTGGAATATCTACATTATGATGAACTATTTGCACTCACTTTGCCTTCTCCACTGGAAAGTCAATTCCATGATGACAGACAATAAGACAGTTCTGTTGACGGCTGCCTTCCTAGGCCTCATGTGTGTCCTCCATGTGCGTCGACTGCCAACTGCTCAGTGAAAACTTCAGTCACTGAAGATGTCCTCCTTCGACATGCAGGCAGAGCAGCCTGCTTAATGGCTGTGGAGTCAGAGTCTTGGGTTGGGATCTGAACATCACAACTTGGCAGCTGTGTGTCTACTGAGCGGGTCACCCAACCTGCCTGTGCACAGAGTCCTCATAAGGCCTCAAAACAGCCCTAGTGACACCTTCCCCCTCCCCTGAAATACCCAGCACCGTGCCCAGCATGCAGTAGGCTCTTAGAAGTTAGTTCTCCCCACCCTAGGAAGAGTGTTATATCAGGAGTCAGGACCCTGGCCAGGACATGCCACTCACCTTGCATAAGTCTTTCTCCCCATCTGGGAAAATATTCCACCCTATAGAGTATAAAGGTTGGCCTAAATCAGTGGTCTCAACCCTGATGAATGCAAAGTCCCCTTCTTATAATAAATATTTAGGCCGGGTGCGGTGACTCACGCCTGTAATCCCAGCACTTTGCGAGGCCGAGGCAGGTGATCCCTTGAGCTCAGGAGTTTAAGACCAGCCTGGGCAACATGGTGAAACTTCATCTCTACAAATACAAAAAAAATTAGCCAGGCATGGTGGCACGCGCATTGTAGTCCCAGCTACTCGGGAGGTAGAGGTGGGAGGATTGCTTGAGCCTGGGAAGTTGAGGCTGCAGTTAGCTGTGATCATGCCACTGCACTTCAGCCTGAACAACAGAGTGAGACCCTGTCTCAAAATAATAATAATAATAATACATATTTAGTAACACCCCTTTTACCTCCCCAAATGAAATTCTTAGAAACAAGAAACTACTCACCCACTAAATCAAAGTGCACGCAACACACACAGACACACACACACACATATACACACAATGCTCTAACTAAAATGTAAAGAACAAATAAAGGAAAAATAATTTATACTTAAGTCATGGACATTCCAACCCTATTGAATAATGGTATGGCCACACTGACACCCTGATGAAGCAGTCAGAGGCTGGTTTGCATTTGCAGAATTTCCATGAACATAACAGCTGCACATGCAGACTGCACACACTGTTAGACTGGCAACTTGGATATTCCAGTGGCACTATCAGTGAGGACTGTATTTCCTGAGATGGTGAACAACTCCTGGTAAAGTTCCAGACTAAACCAAAGAGACTGATCTATACAGTAGTTGTAATCCAAGAAAGTTAAGTGAATAAAAGAAATGCAAAAAATACTGTCTTTAAATGTAAAACATAATCATATTCTAGGCTTGGATGTTTAAAAACAAATCTCCATACAACAGTGGTTTTCAAAGTGTGTTTCCCACGGTATCAGAATCACCTGGGAGCTGTCAGAAATGCACATTCATCTGCCCGCTGCAAACCTGATGCATCAGGAACTCTGGGATGGAGCCCAGTTGAGAAGCACCACTCTACAGGGATATGCATCTGGGCACAGGTTTTGCAAGATACAGGATACTTTTTCTTGCATGTCCCAGAATCTGTAGCATCCTTGGCTTCTGCCCACTAAATGCCCGTTCACCGCCCAATCGCTGCAGCAATCCAAAATGCCCCCACTGAGTTCCAAACATCCCCACTGAGGACCACTGGACCAGATGGTTAGTATAGGGATCCTTCCTGCTCAGGTTTCCTGAGATTCTCAGCCTGGGTGTGGGGTGTGCACAGAAGGGGGCAGGCAGCTGAGGAGCCATCCAGGATGCTCGTTGTTCTGGCTGAGTGATGCTGCCCATTCCGGCAAGGGGCGTCCAGGAGGCTGGTTTCAGCTTCCAATGGCTGGAAGTGTTGGGGAAAAGGCTTTCAAAGATCCCTTTCAAACTGCAGCTGAGAGCACTTTGCCATGGAAGTAGGCGTAGTCACTGCTCCCTAGATGGTGCTGGGGCCTTGGATATTTCTTCCCTAACCAGCTGCAACCATCCAAGAGGCCAGGATGTTACTCAGGACACAGCTCAGCCCACTTCTGGAGAAGGAAGAGGAGCCACAGCCTGCCAGAGTCTGAATCCTGTGGCTACAGAACTCTGTCCCAGAACCCTGAGAGAGCTCTCAGGCCCCTGAGAAGAGTGCTTGACCTAGCACCCCGACCCCATGGGATGCATGGAGTTACCCCTGCCCCTGCCCTGACCAATGGCCAGCCCTTCTATCTGTCTACCTAATAGACCAGGAGGGGCCATACCCCATGAATTGCTCAGGTTGTTTCAGCCCAGCATGGGCTGGGGAGTGGGGACAGCCAGACCAGCAGCCCAACACCCTGTACTGAGGTCTGAGGGTCTGCCCTGCAGTCTCCAAACACATAGCTGGAAAACTCTGTGATTCCGCTCTAGCACACAAACAGAAGCAACATGTGCCATTTCAGAGCCAAGGCTTTTAAGAGCAGCTGTGCCTCCTCCACGTTCTCACTTTCGCTTTCTGCCAGCTGGATGTGGATGACAACAGGACCTGAATAAGGGTGCAGCCACACGATGGAGAGAGCTAGGCTCCCCAAATTACTATGAGGAGGAAAGCCACATGCAGACCAGGAGGCTTCATTTCAGACTCACATGAGGGAGAAATCAACTTCCACTGTGTTTGAACCATTATACATTTTGTGGTCTATTTGTTACTGCACCTATACTAATGAATACGTTCCAGGACACTAGAATGTAGTGACACTCAGGTCATATCTGCTGCAGCTGGTAGTGGGGATGGCACTTGCCAATGCCTTTCTCTTCCAGTGGCGCATGAATCTCTAACATTGATCATACCTTTCACTTGGGTAAACTAAGTGGGTCATTAGAGGTATCTCTAATCAAATGCCAATGAGTGTCCACAATATGCCAAGCCAGTGCTAGGCTCTGGAACACAAAGATAAATGCAACCCGTTCCTGCCCAGCAGCTGAGGGCACAGATCTATGGCCACACAGTAATGATATACTATGGGAAGGTATGTACTGGAAGCGTGGACACCTGGCAGGAAGAGCCCAGATCTAAGAGGGATTTGTCCTGTGTGAGAGGCTGGAAAGACTATCCTGCAAAGCATGTAGATGCAGCTGCCTTGAAAAGATGGGGAGGGCCGGGCGCGGTGGCTCACGCCTGTAATCCCAACACTTCAGGAGAGGCGGGGATCGCCTGAGCTCAGAAGTTTGAGACCAGCCTGGGCAACATGCAAAACCCGGTCTCAACAAAAAAATACAAAAATTAGCCAGGCATGGTGGCGTGAACCTGTAGTTCCAACTACTCAGGAGGCTGAGGTGGGAGGATCCCCTGGGCCCAAGAGGTCAAGGCTGCAGTGAGCCATGATCACGCCTCTGCACTCCAGCCTGGGCAACAGAGTGAGACCCTGTCTCAAAAAAAAAAAAAAAAGAAAGAAAGAAAAGAAAAAGGAAAAAAAGAAAGAAAAGAAAAGATGGGGAGGGAGAGGATTGTTAAGAAAAGAAAGTGAGTGGGCTTAAGTTCCCAGATAGGAGAACTGTGTGTGCAAAGTTAAGAGATATGAAGGGACCAAATTGTCTGAGGAGCAATGAGACACTTGGGGTGGCCTGATTATCAGGGAGTCATTAGATCCTGGGCTGGTGGGCTTTGGGGGAGGTGCAGATTGTTTTTGCTTTTGTTTCTTTGAGACAGAGTCTCGTCTTTCACCCAGGCCAAAGTGCAGTGGTGCAATCTCAGCTTACTGCAGCCTTTGCCTCCTGAGTTCAAGAAATTCTCCTGCCTCAGTCTCCCGAGTAGCTGGGACTACAGGCACCAACCACCAGGCCCAGCTAATTTTTGTATTTTTAGCAGAGATGTGGTTTCGCCATGTTGGCCAGGCTGGTCTTGAACTCCTGACCTCAGGTGATCCGCCCACCTCAGCCTCCCAAAGTGCTGGGATTACAGGTGTGAGCCACCACACCCTGCCAGGGGGGTGTATATTGGATCCAGATCTTGGACAGCTTGAATGCCACACCTGAGCCCAGCATGAACCATGGAAACTTAGGAATTGAATGACACCATCCTCACTGTTCTCATTCTAGAGCTACCACCTGGGAAATATTTCGTACACTTTGTGTGTGCAGCTGTATGCCCATGAGGCAGGTTTCTGTGATCTCATTGCAGATGACAAAATGGAGGCTACAAGAGATTAGGAAGTTGTCCAAGGCCACCCAGTAGCAGGAATGGCATTTAAATCCACTGGAATACAAGCTTCAGACTTTGCATAGGGCACTGCCATATCCCAGTGCTCAGAACAGGGCCTGGCATGTAGTAAGCCCTCAATAAATATTTGTTGAGTGAATGAATGAATCTCTCTGACTCAAAAACCCTGTGACACTAATCAGACTTTTTTTTTCTTTTTTGAGACACAGTCTCACTCTGTTGCCCAGGCTGGAGGGCAGTGGCATGATCTGGGCTCACTGTAGCCTCTGCTACCCGGGTTCAAGTGATTCTCCTGCCTCAGCCTCCCAAGTAGCTGGGATTACAGGCACCTGTCACCATACTTGGATAATTTTTGCATTTTTAGTAGAGGCAGGATTTTACTCTGCTGGCCAAGCTGGTCTTGAACTCTTGACCTCAAGTGATCCACCCACCTCGGCCTCCCAAAGTGCTGTGATTACGGTGTGAGCCACGGCACACCCCTGGCTTTAGTGGGGTGGAAGAAAGAGATGGCGAAACCAGTGAGAAGGGTTCTGCAGTGCACCAGGAGCGGCTAAAGGAGGACAGAAATCTAGGAGGCAGAAGCAATCCCAAAGAATTGGAGTGGGTGGAATGTGTTGACCAATTTGATAACAAGACCTAGCATTAATTGAGCAGTTGCTATGTGCCAGAGCTATGGTCTAAATGCATCTCCCCAAATTCATATGTTGAAACTTAACCACCAATGTGATAGTATTAAGAGGAGGGGCTTTTAGGGGGTATTAAGGCATGAGGGCTCCACTTCGTGAATGGGATTAGAGCCCTCAGAAGGGGCTGAAGAGATGAGAATTCTTCCCTTCTACCTCGCAAGGAAACGGTAAGAAGGCACCATCTATGACCCACAGAAAACAGGCCCTTACCAGACACTAAATCTGTTTGTATCTTGATGTTGGACTTCCCAGCCTCCAGAACAATGAGACATAGATTACTATGATTTATAAATTACCCAGTCTAAGGTATTTTGTTGCAGCAGCAGAACGGACTAAGATAGCCAGGCTCCGTCCTAAGCACTCTGTCAGTGTTAACTATTATCTCTTCCCCACAAACCAATGAAGTAGGTAGGTGCTCTCCTGATCTCCACTTCACAGGCAAGTAAATTAAGGCACAGAGAGGTGAGAGGTTACAGATCTGGTAAGTGATAGAGGTGGGACTCAAAGCCAGGCATGCTGGGGTCAGGGCTCTGGGCAGGGAGGAGTAAGGGAGAGGGAGGAATCATGGGTGGCTGCTAAGTTTCTGGCATGGCGACTGACAGCATGTGGGGCCACCACTTCCTCTGCTGACCTGGAACTCAGACAAGGCAGGCCACAAGCCAGGGGCTGCCTGACCTCTTGGCGGGGCCGCCAGCGTTCTGGGTGGCCCTTTCTCTCTGCAGGACCCTGAGGAGGCTCTGGAGGAAGCTGTGTGGGGAGTGTGGAAGACTCCACCCCCAACCCCTGCAGTAAGCTGGAGATGCTGGCAGCCACCAACAGCAAGGCTCTGCAGCAAAGGGACCTGGCTGTGGTGGGACAGCTCACTGACTCCTCCATAGTGCAGAGCAGTGGAAAGTCCCCTGCCCCAAATCCCCTGTGAAAGCCTGATCTCCACCCCTGCTGGGTGGGGGCCATGGTGCCTGGGCTGGGAACCAGGATATGGGGATTTATGGGGTCCAGACCACGAGGAAGGGAAGGGCTGGGAGTGAGGGGCAGAGGAAGGCCAAGGTCAGGCCCTCTGAGCCTGTCCTATAAGCAGAGACCTGCAGTAACCACATGGCCCCAGGCAGGAAAGGAAACAGGAGGCTTCTCAAAATAGACCAGGAGCGTGCAGCTCTGCTGCATTTCCCAGCTCCCACCATCTGGCCAAGCCTAGGCAGGAAGGCAGGCGGGGGAGGGGAGATCCGTGGAGGGCTCCGACTGTCTGCAACCCACCTCTCACCCAGACCTTCCCCTGTTCCTCTTCTGTTGACTCTATGGCATCATTGCCAGGCCAGATCATCGTCATCTCACAGGTGAGAAAACTGAGGCTCAGAGAGGTAAAGTGACTGGTCCAAGGCCACACAGCTGATGAGCGGCAGAGCTGAACCCAGCGCTGAGCCTCCCCACACAGCAGCTTGAGGCCGGCCACAAAGTCTGCAGCCTGCACATGCCCTAAACGCCACTGTTAGTCCCCTGCCTTTTGGCTGAATCTGACCTTAGACCAGCTCCCCGTGAAGAAAACCGAGTTTGTGATTCACCAGTTAGAACCCAGGGAGGACCAATCTTTCGCACTGTCACACCTGCCTTTTGGCTGCGGGTGAGGACCACAGCAGTAGGAAGTTTGGGGAGAAGGGTGTGGTGGCATGTACCTATAGTCCCAGCTACTCTAGAGGCCGAGGAGAGAGGATTGCTTGAGCCCAGGAGTTCAAGTCCAGCCTGGGCAACATAGTGAGACCCTGTCTCCAAAAAAAAAAAAAAGAAAGAAAAGAATCAGCAGACAGAAACGGTCTCCTAGGATTAGAGGAATTTAAGAGCAATCAGCCTGTTTTGCAGCCTCTTGCCCTGCAGCCTGTTTCTTCCTAAACCCTGTGTGGAACCAAGTGGCCTGCTTGCTTAAGTAGGTGACAGACCCTGACAGACCCCAGCAGCTTAGTGATAAGCCTGAGTGAACTTTCCTTATTACCACGCTAAAGTCTCTGCCCTGGGAGAAGCTGTAGCTTTATTATTCTAACATTCGGCCTGTGTGCTGGCAAAATGACTCACTGCATCTACGCCACCGAGACCCCCTTCTACATGCGATGATGCAACTTCTCCCCTCTCCATGGCTCCGTAACACCCTCCTGTCACCTTCCCTCTAGAAGACACTGTTTTGGAGAATATTCCCAGGGAGCTCCTTACTTGCGCCAAGTAATAAAACGCCTATTGATCAAAACCTGAGTTCTGATGAAGAGTTATTTGTTACTCACCAGGCAAATGAACCCCCGTGTTTTGGAGGTAACACGAAGGGTAAGGGAGAGTGGTGTGGGCACTCCAGGCAGGCCCTGCCAGGGTTCCCCCTAGCAGGGGAACAGAGATCCCCAACAGCTAACAGGGAGTGAGTTGTTCACACCCTAGTATGAATTAGTTTTGTAAACTACTGTCCCTAAAAGCAGAGAGGAGACTTTCCAGTGAGAGGATCAAGTTCACAGAAGAAAGGGTCCACCTCATGGTGGACCTGAGGCTCGGGCATCAGGGACATTCATCCTTCCTGTGGGGGTGGGAAAAAGCAGCTCTAACCCCTGGGACTGAAACCATTTTCCATGCAGATTCTTTCAGGGTCTGTCGGTTCTTGGCCCAGGAAAATTCCCTGCGGGGGATGGGGGAAGAAGCATCGTCTGAAATGCCTGAAAGGAAAAATCTTCTCTGCCTGCCAAACGCACATCATTGTTCCCACCACATCCCAGCCTCAGACCAACTTCTGTCGGGATTCCACCCTGCCTTGGCCTTGACCCCCCCGAGCGCTGGATTATACTGGGAAGAGATTCGGGCTGTGTTGGGAAGTCGGCCAGGTCTCCGGCTCTGCAATGCCTCCTCCCCCTTTCACCGGGTAGAAACAGTCACTGGACCTGGCCTGGATGACCACTGTGGCTCAGAGGGAGGAAGAGCCAGCCAGGGAGTGGGGGAGGTGCTGTGGGGGAGGCTTGGGGGGCTGGTGACCCAGATTCCACTTCCTGTCCCGCTTCCCTCCATTCCCAGACAGCAGCTGCAGCTGGACACTGACCACAGGCCAAAGGAAACCTAGCGCCAACTTCTTGCTAGAAGCAGTGACTGGGGCTTCCCTAGGCTCTGAGTCAGCCACCCTGCAGCCCTGTCCCCTGCCACACCTTCCCACCTGGGCCACGGAAGCTGCCGTTTCTGAAAGGAGGAGTCTGGAAATTCCTCCATCTGGTCCAGACACTCCCACTTTCCAAAGGAACAAACGGAGGCCCAGAAGGAGGCAGAGACCTGTCCAAAGCTACCAGAGTGGGTTGGTGGCAGGGGCCACCACCTGGACCCAGGTCTTCTAACTTCAGGTTCTCAGAAGATTCCGTAGGTATCTGTTGAATAAATGGATGGATGGAAGGATGGACAAAGGGATGGAAATCCTGATGGGCGTGTCCCTACAACAGTGACAGGGGAGTCAAGGATCCATTGCACTTGCTCTTCTTGAAGAAGACTCGGGGGTGGGGGGCAGGTCACTGGGGAGAGCAGCCAGGGTCCCAGGCCCCACTGTGCCACACCATGCCAGTACTTGGAGTGGGGGAATTGCTAGAACTTACTTTCCAGAGTCCTGGAATCACACTGTCTCTGGCTCTTTCTAAGGAGCTCTTGCTTTCACCTCTTCTGGGATGGAGGTGGTGAGGGAGCACTCACCATCATCTCATTAACAAAAGTTTATTGGGGTGTCTCATACACTGAATCTAGAATTTGCACTGCAAACCCTGTAGACAAGCTCCCTGCACTTATGGGGGAGACAAACAGCCAATGAGCAAATAAAGGATTATCCCAGTTGACAAACTCATGTGATGCAGGCAAACGTTGAGATGCCTTTGGTGGAGAGAAGGGCTGGGTCTTCATTGTCCCTCTGAGAAAGTGACATTTACGCTGATCCCAGAAAATAAGAAGGAACCCAGCCCAGTAAAGTTCCAGGGAAACAGTTTTTCCAGGCAGAGGAGACAGCAGGTGCAAGAGCCCTGGAGTGAGCAAGAGCTCAGCATTGTCATCAAAGAAGGGCTACAGTGGGTGGCTGGAGCACCCTGAGGGGGCAGAGGGAGGCCCCGGGAGAGGTCTGTGAGGCTGGCCAGGGCCAGGTAACCCAGGGCTTCGTGACCAGCATGTAAAGCCCGGGTCTTACTCTGAGATCTGTGCCAAGCCAGAGAAGGGTTGTAAGCAAGAGGGTTGCTGGAATCCAGTTTTATGTTTGAAGATCATATTTTCCTTTAAAAAGAGTGGGTGGGGGGTGGGGGTGGGGTGGGAGAAAAAGACAGCAGGGAGACAGGTTAGGAAGCGCTGGCAATGGTCATGATGAGAGATGATGTCACCTGAAGGGTGGCAGTGTTGGTGAAAGAAGCGTACCCTTTATAGAGAGCTTTTAGGTGGTGGAAATGATGGGGCTTGCTGAAGGAATTGATGGCTGTGAGAGAAGGGGAAGAGGAATGGCACCCACATCTCTGGCTCTCCGATACCCATAAATGCCATTTAATAAGACTGGGGAGGGTGACATGGAATGCTCGGCTTTGGATGAGCTCAGTTGGGATGCCTTTATTTTTATTTATTTGTTTGTTTATTATATATATTTTTTGAGACAGAGTCTCACTCTGTCGCCCAGGCTGGAGTTCAGTGGGATTACAGGCATACTCCCCACCATGCCCGGCTAATTTTTGTATTTTTATAGAGATGAGTTTTCGTCATGTTGGCCAGGCTGGTCTCGAACTCTTGACCTCAGGTGATCCGCCCGCCCAAAGTACAGGCGTGAGCCACTGCGCCCAGCCTGAGATGTCTTTAGACATCCAAGGGGAAATGTTAAGAAGGTGGTTGGATATTAATAATGGTGACAATTATCATGATAATCATCTACTATTTGTATTTCTCTTTTCCTGTTTGCCATGTACCCTCTCACCAGACCGTGCCCCTCAAGGGCAGAGACTGAGCCGGATTTTGCTCATAACCCCATTCTCAGCATTTAGTCCAGTGCTGTCCTGGGGCCTGGTGGGCACAGCAGAGGGGAGAAGACATGATAATTATTTGTCAGATAAACAATTGAATGGGCAGAAGCCACTGTGCAGACTGAGAAGGAAGAACAGCTCCTCCTACCACAGCAACAGATCCTGCCTAAGAAAATGGTCCAGGCTGGGTTTCTGGGAACGTCAGCCCATGGCCTCGGCTCTCCCATCTCTCTCTTTGGTCTCCTCTCCCTGTCTGCCTGCCAGCTTCCTGCCAGGAAATACAGCCCCCAGGTATCAATCATTAACTAACATCACGTCTCACACTGGAGGTACACTTCCCTTCTCAAAACACTTTGCCTTCCATTATCTTGAATGGTCCTTGAAACCACACTGGGAGGGGGGCGGAGGCAGCGTCCAATGCTCAGGACAGGAAAAGAGGCTCTGAGAAAGGGAGAAAGCACTCCAGGTACTGGTGCAGCCAGGAGGGAACCTGGGTCTCCTGCCACCCTGCCTCTCGTGGATTTGCTAAGTGCCCCTTTTAGCCCTGCAGTTCGCCGAGTTTCCCTCCAACTCGAAGGTCCCTGGGATCCAGCTCTGAACTCTACCCAGGAGGATCTAAAGGCTGTGATATGAAGGTCCCCTTCCCCAGCCCTCCCTGGCATACTGCCCCTGCCCAGGGCCACTCCTCTGGTGGCCTCGAAGAGCCCCTGGCCATTTCCCAGCAGCCTCTGTTCCGTCCAGCAGACACATGCCACCTGCTCTCCGCATCTAGACCCTTAGAACAATTTCCCCTCTGCTGGGCAAGGCTGTGACAGGAAAGGGACAGGACCTGACCCCTGTTTGGGAAACCAATTGTGCAACATTGTCCTACGAGGGGAAGCATGTGGCCGACGGGAAAGGCAGCTTGAAGAAGCCAGGGCTTTCTTTGAAATGAACATCTTGGCAAGATCCACAGAGAAATGTCCTTTCGGACGCCACAAACTCTGGGTCACTGCTAATTTATTCCGAGCCTGGTTGCAGTGTCTGGTCCCAGCATTCCTGGATTCAGAGCCCGGCTAGGTCATTGTCAAGCATATGTGGAGTTGCAGGGCAGAGGATAACCTGCACTCCCATCTTCTGTTTGTACCCAGAGGAGGTGTGAGCCCATAGTCCATTCATCTGGGTCTCCTCTCCCTAGGCCAGCAAATAACACATTCTCAGCAGCAGGTAAAAGTTATTTTGAAACAAGTCTAAGTAAAGCAGATAATGGGACAGAAAGGTGAGGGAGATATTTTAATGGTATAGCTACACAAAGCATTTTTTTTTCTTATAACCTAAGGTGATTCTGAAGATAATGAAATCATTGCATCATTATTTGGAATGAGTGCACAATAATGGCCACGTGTAGTGGACACCTACCACATGCCAGAGACAAGGCTTGGAATTTTATATACATTATGTCTCATCTCACAGCGTCTTTGCAAGGCAGTTTTTTTTTTCTTTCTTTTATATGGAGTCTCGCTCTGTCACCCAGGCTGGAGTGAAGTGGCACGATCTTGGCTCACTGCAACCTCTGCCTCCCAGGTTCAAGTGATTCTCCTGCCTCAGCCGCCCAAGTACCTGGGACTTACAGGTGTGCACCACCATGCCTGGCTAATTTTTGTATTTTCAGTAGAGAGGGGGTTTCACCATGTTGGCCAGGCTAGTCTTGAACTCCTGACCTCAAGTGATCTGCCTGCCTCAGCCTCCCAAAGTCCTGAGATTATAGGTGTGAGCCGCAGCGCCCGGCCTGGCAGATTTCTTATCAGTTTCACAGATGAGGGAATTGGGGCTCCAAGGAGGTCACATAACCCCCACCACCATGCCTCCACCCCCCTACCCCACCCCCACCCAAGCCATAGGCAGTGGTTTGAGGAGCTGGAATCCAAACCAGGTCTGTTAGATTCTCCCCTGCCCTCCACCAGGTCCCTCACGATTCTGTTGATGGAAGGCAATATTTAACAAGTGACTCACAAAGTGACTTGGGTGTAATACCTTGATCTGTTCAGTGCGTTCCTTAGAAAGCTCCTCATGATCTCAATGCAATCATTCTCTGGTTCCCATCTCCCCTTACAGCACAGAGCACCAATTTCGTTCCTACCCTTGCCCTTCAGGTATAACCCGTGGCTGGTTCCCTTCCTTAGAAAGTGCATTCATGAAGTCCAGGACCACATCCCCTGCACCAGGCACATAGTAGGTGCTCAGTAAATATTTCTGGATGAATACAGAAATGAATGCAAAATAATTCTTTTTCCTTAAGAATATTCTCTAATTCAAACTTGGTCTCCTGTTTTCTCTAATTAATTCCGAGTAATCGACTGTTTCCTGGAGCACCTTTATTCTAAAACCCTTTTACCTATGCTCTTATCCTATTTGCTCTCTCAAGTTCCTTGAGAGCTTGCTGGAGAGACACAATCACCTCCAATGGGGGATGGGCCAAAATAGGGCACGCAAGGCTGTGGGTGGGCTCTGTGATGCTCACTCAGATCCCCTCAAGGCTGAGGGACTTCTTTCCCAACCCTTAGGTGTGCCCCAGACAGAGAGAGCTGCCCCTCCTCTGTCTTGCACCCCTTCCTAGGCACCTGCACCCAAGGCTGACTGACTAGGGGCTGGAGGCCTGCCCTTGCAACAGAGATTCGAGGCCACCCCAGCCTCAGAGTGACCTGGGCAGAGGCTGGCTGTACCGCAGCCCACCGCTCCTCTGACCACTCCTGCCTCCTCTCTTCTCCCACCGTGTGAATCCCAAGAGCACTCCCTAATTCTGGCTCTGCACACAATTCTCCTCCTCAGACTCGCTTCTGGGGACCTGAACCTCCACAGGAGGAATGACTTCCAGATCCTTCAGCAATTCCATGGCTCAGTCGGGACCAGAGCCCTGGACCCCTGACTCCCAGGCTCCTGTTAGAGTCCAGCTCCTGTGAGCCAGGTCCAGGTCAGAGTGCCAGGGATTTGGCCATGTGCTCAGCAGACACATCCGCACCTGCCTCCCCATGCGGGCGGTTCACACACATCAATAAAGAAAGCAGGTAAAGTGGGGACGTGTTGTGTGAGAAAAGGTTAGAAACAGGGAGTGGTCAAGAGGGCCTTGCCACTTTGGGAGGCTGAGGCGGGCTGATCACTTGAGGTCAGGAGTTCAAGACCACCCTGGCCAACATGGTGAAACCCTGTCTCTACTAAAAATACAAAAATTAGCCGGGCATGGGGGTATGTGCCTGTAATCCCAGCTACTCAAGAGGCTGAGGCACGAGAATCGCTAGAACCCGGGAGGTGGAGGTTTCAGTGAGCCGAGATCGCGCCACTGTACTCCAGCGTGGGCAACAGAGTGAGACTAAGTCTCAAAAAAAAAAAAAAAAAAAGAGGGCCTTGAGGTGGGAGAGGCAGGACAGAGAGGTGGTTCTGGGACCACCTCTGAGGGAGATGAAGGGCAGGATGAGCCGGCTGAGCCGCGGCCACCTTCCACAGCTCCCAGGCTACAGTTAGCCTGGGTGAGGCTTGGGCTCTGTCACCCGAGAACCCACCAACAGCTCCCCCTCTGCTCCAGGGAGTTTTGTCACCAAAGTTTACCAAAGCTTTCTCAGCAAACGGACTCTAGCTACTCAACTCCTTCAAAGTCACAAACAGACCAGGACTCAAGATGATACCCTCTGAGCTTTCAGCTCCTTTGTGGGGAGAATGTTTTGAAGGGAGGTGGAAAGAGAAAAGGAGTCTGTGAAGTTGCCCTGGGCGGGGAGAGGGGAGCAGAGCACAGAAACACCAGCTCATCTCCCTGGAAACCTTGACCAAAGGTGGCTTGGGGCATGGGCACCACGGCCACACCATTCCTGACTGGGTATTCTGCCAAGACAGCCCAGAGGAGGCTTCTGAGCAAAGGGTCCCTAGAGCTTCACTTCCCAGGTGGCCTTCTGGGCCTCCCAAGGCAAACTTCCCAGAGGAAGAGCACAGGAAGACAAATTCCTTCCCATCCAACACCCATGGACTGCCAGCTGCGAGGAAGGAGGAGTGGCCATAATTAGGATGGACATATGTAGTGTTGCATTAGGAGAAAAGTGTTTTTCTTTAACATATTGACATTGATCAAAAATATCCCCCACCCTTTTTTTAAAAGATAAACTTGGCTGTGGGAGTAAATCCTGTCTGTGTCCCTCCCATATCCATATACCCCAACATGTGCCTCTTGCTGCAAGCATTGTGTCTCTCTTCCTGGGGCCTTCTCTGACTGCTAGGAAAGCCCCAGTGTCCAGGGAAGTCAGAAGTGCCAGGGAGTTGTGCCCTCTAGGAGCTGACCTCAACCATGTTACCAGGACTTGCTGGAAGAATGCCCCTGTGGGCTGCCCCTCATGTAGGCTACATGGAGGCATGAGCTACCCAAGCTCCCAGAGGTCCCCAGGCGGATACAGTCCACCTGCCCACATCAGTGGCGTGCTCGTTAATGCAATCTGTACTGGTTTTTGTTTGTTCGTTTGTTTGTTTTCCTGCCCCATCTTGTTTCCCCATCCCCTTACTGCTCCCTGAGATCACATTCCAAATAAACTGCATTCAAATCCTTCTTTCCGGTTTACTTCTGGGGCTACTTAAAACAATCATCTATGATGTTCTTTGAGGGAGGCCATGCAGTGATGCCTGTGCTCAAATCCTGGCTTCCCCCTCTACTATCCAGGTGACATACGCTTCTGAGCCTCACTTTCTTTGCCTGTTAAATGATGATGATGATAATAGCGCTTACCCCATAGTTGGAGGTGAGGATTGAATGAGATAATTCATGTAAAGCAAATTTCACAGTACCTGGTACTTGGTACACACTGAAAAGCTACTAGCTTTTCAGTAGATAGATGGCCGTAAAACAGAGCCAAATGACAAACCACAAATTGGAGGGACAATATTTAGAGCAAATGACAAGCAAAGCATTATTATTCCTAAATACGAAGAACTCTTGGAAATTATTAAGAAAAAGACAAAACTACCTTGCAGTATAGCAGCAGAGAACATGAATAGGTAATTCACAGAATAGTGAAAGCACCCAATAAACATATTAAAGGATGTTTAAGCCAACTTCACTAATAAAGAAATGCTAAGAAAACCACAATAATTCGATTATGTAAACATTGTTCAATTGGCAATGATTTTTAAAGATTGATAAGATCCTGTGATAAGAGTGCAGCAAAAATAGACAGCTGACGATGAAAACATAAATTGCTCCAATGTTTCTACAGAACAATGTGGTAGTGCTCATTCAAATTCACAGATTACTTATGAGAACATCTCCTACAGAAATCCCACATATTTTTGGGTTTAGGTACAAAAATATTCATCAGTATATTGTGCCAAGAAAATTTACAACAACACAAATGACGGTCAATAGGGGATTAAATAAATAAACTATGGTATATTCAAACAACAGAATTCTAGGCAGCTATCAAGAAGAATGAGAGATTTACATGTATGCCAAGAAAGGAAGACTGAGATTTATTATAAAGAAGAAAAAGAAGTTGCACAATTCTATAAACAGCAAGATTCTATTCCTGATTAAGTGATACTTTTTATATATCCTTGTAAATTTTTGGAATTGCATAGACAAATCTGGAAATAACATATATCAGGGAGTGGTGGTGATTTCTGAGGCTTAGAATTACAGAAAATTTTTACATCTAAGTTACACATTTCTGTAATGTTTGAAATGTTGCCTCTTTTTTTTCTTTTCTTTTCTTTTGAGACAGGGTCTTGCTGCATCACCCAGGCTGGAATGCAGTGGTGCGATCACAGCTCACTGTAGCCTTGACCTCCTGGGCTCAAGCAGTCCTTCTGTCTCAGCCTCCCAAATAGCTGGGACCACGGGCATGTGCCACCACCACTGGCTAATTTTTAAAATTATTTGTCTTGCTATGTTACCCAGGCTATGGATTAGGTTTTGATGAAGTAGAAACCAGAAGCAGCTTGACTTTGGCCAGGCATAAAAATCCTCCCAGAACCTGTTTATGAAGGGACCTCCCTGGCCCCTTACCCAGATATAAGGGAAAACAATTGGAAACATTCCTTATCCAGGAACAATAACAACAATAATTAGTGCCACAAGGCTTTCCCAACAAAACCCCAATCACAGCCTCTCCCCATCAGCACTGAGGTTGAGCCAAGTAATTAAAAAATGAAAACCCCTTACCCGACCAGTTGATGCTGGAGAATGTGAAGAACACAGAACTGGGAGAGGAACAGCTCTCCCTTTTATTGGTAAAAAAAAAAAAAAAAAAAAAAAAAACCACCTTCTCAGGTGAATCAGGAAATTCTATTTCACTGGGGTTTTGAAGCATTAAGCAGATGAGATTTTCCATCAATCCCACTGAGCCTTGTCTCAAGCAGGGAAAGAAAAACAAGTTTTCCCACCTCAAAGGGATGGGAAGATGGGAGAAATACTTCCTCCCTGCCCAAGAGGGAACAAAGCCTACCTGTAGATGTGTGCAGATGGGACATTGACAGTGGGTAAGCCAGGGAGGGAGTGTTCTGGGCCCTTTGATGCCTGTACCTTGCCAGGATCACAGAAGAATCTCTGAATTCTATTCCTGATTACGTGATACTTTTTATATATCATTGTAAATTTACATGTAGCAATCTCTATGAAATTGCAGTATGTTAGGGTTTTTGCCTTTTAATTACTTTTCAGGAGTGCCTTCAAAAACGTTATACAAAATGGCAGCCCAAAGCCTTGATCAGCTTGAGCCAGGCACAGAGGCTCATGCCTGTAATCCCAGCACTTTGGGAGGCCAAGGCTGATGGATCACTTGAGGTCAGGAGTTTGAGACCAGCCTGGCCAACATGACGAAATCCCTATCTCTACTAAAAATACAAAATTAGTTGGGCGTGGTGGCAGATGACTGTAATCCGAGTTACTCAGGAGGCTGAGGCAGGAGAATCACTTGAACCCGGGAGGTGGAGGTTGCAGTGAGCCAAGATCGTACCACTGCACTCCGGCCTGGGCAACAGAGTGAGGCTCCATCTCAAAAAAAAAAAAAAAAAAAAAAAAGAGCTTCCTAGAGACAAGAGGAGGAAGGACTCTTCCCATCTGGTAACACTTGTGCCACTTGCTGGTTGTCCATTAAGTAGGAAGCATATGCTATATGACGTACAAGCATGATGTCCCATCTTACAGATAAGGAAACTGAGGCTCAGAGAGATGATTAACTTGCTCAAGGTCACACAGCTGGTAGGTGGTGAGGTCAGGATTCAAACCCAGGTCAGTGTGACTCCACCACCAGAGGCTACTATTAGATTCAGAGGGAGGGATGTCTCCAGGCAACCCAGGTGGGATCTTTAGGCAGGATGCCTGGTACATTAGTTTCCCATTGCTGTTAGAACAAATTACCACAAATTTAATGGCTCAAAATGACACAAATTTATGATTTTAGAGTTCAGAAGGAGGTCAGAAGTCTGAAATGGGTCTCACTGGGCTAAAAACAAGGTGTCAGCTGAGTTGCATTTCCTTCTGGAGGCTCTAGGAAGAAAATCTGTTTCCTTGTCCTTTCCAGCTTCTAAAGCTCCCTGCATTCCTTGGCTTGTGGCCCCTCTCACCATCTTTAAAGCCAGCAATGGGTGGTTAAGTTCTTTCTCACCACGCCATCTCTTTGCTTCTCACTCTTCAACCCTCTCATCCCCATTTAAAGACCCTTGTGACTACATTGGACACTCAGATAATCCCAGATAATCTCCTTAATTTAAGGTCACTGGATTAGCAAACTTAATTCCATCTGCAGCCTAATCCCCCTTGCTATGTAGTGTAACATATTATTCACAGGTTCCAGGGATTAGGACATAGTGGGGAGCCATTATTCTACCTACCACACTCAGAGAGGCAGCAAGCTCATGGGGCCACCAAAGCCCAGGGTCTGGTTTCCACCTTTGCATGAGGATGGAGAAACTGACTCACTCTGGCTAAAATGTCCAATAGCCTGAATAACAGGCTAGGAATGCCTGAACACAGTGGGAGGACTGGCCTTTCAAGAGGCCATTTCCATTCAAGGCACCTCTGTCCTGGTCCTAATGGGATCAGAAGGATCTGGCCCACCGATTATTTACCCAGTCTTACTTATGTTTACTTTTATAAAAGTAATACCTACTCACTCATACAAGATATTCAAACATTACAGAAGTGTGTGCCTATGAGACACTGTAATGTGTTCATCAGAACTTGTTTTCTGCTCTCATTGGGCACACACTAGCCCTCTGTTCCCAGCCTTTCTTGTAGTCTGATGTGTCCATGTGACACGTTCTGGCCAATGGAGATGAGCAGGAATGAAGGGCACCCCTTCCAGGCCTGGGCCCAGGAAAACATCTACAGATGACCCTTCCTGTGCCTTCCCCTTCCACAGAAAATGGAGACTCCAGCATGGAAAATGGCAGAGCTTCAGGATGAAACTGGAACTCTGGATCACTGCTTGATGAAGAAAGGCACACCAGTCAGGACACCTGTTTTTGACTTTATGAGCCAGAAATAAAGTTGTATTGTGTATGCCAGGGAACTCTGTTTGTTATACCAGCTCTCATTACCTTAACAAATACTTAGACTTTGAAGTTTTGTTAACTCTTTCAGGATTTAAATATACATTCAAATATAAAAATAAGGGATATATAAGTAGAATGCATATACATAGAAGACCAACACTGGCACACTGTGAGAGGGAATGATACGAGGATGTGAATATCAGGAGATGGAGATTATCGGAGAATACTGTGGAGCTGGATACCATAGTCTGCCCTCTGTCCCTTGTGATTTGTATCTCTCTCTCATAGAAGATAAACTTACTTCCTCCCAAGGTTCCCAAAGTCTCATCCCATTACAGCATCAGCTTTAAGTTCAGAATCTCATCATCTAAATCAAGTCCAGGTGTAGATGAGGCTTCTAGGGTGTAGTTCTTTAAGTATAGCTGCTTGAATACATTTTTCTCAATCTGTAGACTGATAAACTACAGAGACAAGTTATCTTGCCCCCTATACACACTACATTCAATGATGGGACAGGCATAGAATAACAACTATAGACAGTCCTGTTCAAAAAAGGCAAAATGAGAGGCACAAAGGAGTCACTGCATAGCAATTAATTAATTAATTAATTAAGATCCAGACTGGGCAAATGTTGTAGGTTCCTTGATTAAGACTTGGTCTTCCTCCTGTCAAGAAGTGATTCTCCATGGCTCTTGGCCACACCTTCTAGTTCCACCCTCTGAGTCATCCTTTCTTTTTTATGGCAGGCAGGACATGTTTGAAGATCAGTAGCTTTGTATAAATTTGACAGCCCAAATGCTTCTTTTATTTTGTACATTCTCTGTCCTTTTCAGATCAAGGTAGTGATGTTTTTGCTGATATAATCATCTTAAAAGCTGTCTGGATCTCTTGTGAATGTTTTTAGGGTTTACACTGTCTATCACACAAAGTCACACACACAAATCTGAGATAAACCCTTCTCTGTCTTGGGCTTCTGGTGAGAGACAACACCCTTGAGCTTCTTAGTAGCTATATTATTTGATTGAGCAAATCTGTCAGACATAATTTCAAAACATTAGAGGACATTCTGTCTGCATGAATAGTATTCTGAGGCTCCTCCTTAAATGTTTCTGAGATCTTAACAAAAGATCTGGAAGTCATATCTTATATCTCATTTTTAGCCTTTTTTAAAGTCAGTACCTTGATTTGATCTTTGCTCAAATGTATTTCTTACTTTTAGCATTGTTTGCATCTGGAGAGGCTTAGAATTATCAAATGTATCAAGTCCCTGCTTCTTCATACTTAACAGTGTTGATAAACTTCTTGCCTCTACATAATATGGATTTTCTCTCCTCCATTTTTTTTCCCTCACTGGCAGCCTCCACAAAAGGTACAATACTTCTATAAACAGTTTTTTCAGAACATTTAGATTGTCACTAACACTATCCTCAAAGTCCTTCCAGCTTCTGCCCACCACCCAGTTCCAAAGCCATTCCTACATTTTTAGGTAGTTTTTATGATAACACCCCACTCCTGGTACCAAAATCTCCATTTTTCCTTTATTGCTGCATAGCAAATTACACCAAAATTAGTGTCTTAAAACAATAAACATGTATTATCTCTCAGTCTCTGTATTACAGGAATTTGGGGGCTGCTCTTTTGGGAAATTCTGGCTCAGAGTCTCAAATGAGATTGCAATCAAGATGTTGGCCATGGCTGTAGTTAACTAAAGGCTTGTCTGAGGTGGGAGGATCTGCTTCCAAGGTTACTCATGTGGCTGTTGGCCGTAGGTTTTCATTTCTACCACGTGGACCTCTCCATAAAGCTGCTCATTACATAGTAGCTGGCTGTATTCTACTGGTAACACATATCAACCCTTGCACACTGTGAGAACAGACTATATAAAGGTTTGAATTTCAGCATGCAGGGATCCTTAAGTCCATCTTGGAGGCTGGTGTTGGGGATTGAATGGTGCCACTGCTCCTCTGTCTCCATGCAAAAGGTATGTCCACCTGCAACCTGTGACTGTGAACTTATTTAGAAAAGGGGTCTTTGAAAATATAATTAAGTTAAAGGTCTCAAGATTAGATCATCTCAGATTATCCAGGTGGGCCCTAAATCCAATGACAAATGTCTTAAGAGAAGACACAGACAAAGAAGACCAGTGGAGATAAAGGTAGAGATAAAGAGTGATATGTGTACAGGCCAAGGAATGCCAAGGATTGCTAGCAAACCCCAGAAACTAGGAAAGAGGTGTGGAGTGAATTTTCCCTCAAAGGCTCCAGAAGGAACCAATCCTGCCAACACTGTGAATTACAGCAGTCATAGTCCATGAATATAGCTGGCTACCACAAGAAATCAGCCCATCAATGTGATTCTCACTCTAAATTCAAAGGTATATATCTTGAGGTCTCTTCCTGCCTGTGGAATCTCATGACAGTCATTCATAAATATTTATTAAACACTTACCATTTGCCAAGCATTGTTCTCAGTGCTGGGAGCACCACAGTGAAGAAAAGAGACAAGGATCTCTGCCTTTGCTCTCTGTCTATCACAGGCTAGTGACATTCACTAGAAAGGAGCTTTCATCCTGGTAAGGATCAGTTCAATACCTTAGTACGTTGGCTCTTCCAAATTCCTCATGTTATAATGATCTTATATATCCACAGGAGGAAGATTAAGATGAAAAGTCCTAGAGTTGGGGGTTGCATTTAATAAATGAAAAATACAGAATTCTGTAACATTGCCTATTTCAGGATAAACGTGAGGAGTGAATTATCCTTAAGCCGCTCTACCCCCAAATCATCATTCTTTAAGTGGAGATTTAAGAATGGTTCGCCCAATACCCACTGAAACCATCTTATGCTCTTCCACCTTTTCCACTTCATTAGACGGTTCTTTTTCTTTCCTGGTCTGGAAGGTCCCTTGTATATTAATGCAATCAAATTACGCTACCCTAGCCCACCACAAGGGTTGAGAGCAGGCCAAAGTAACTGGTTAGACCAGTAAGAAGATGGGGATGGTATTTGATTAAGCAGTATGACTTTGCAAACTATTATTACATGTACTAAGGTTTCTTTTCCAGGAGATAGATAGATAGATAGATAGATAGATAGATAGATAGATAGATAGATAGATATCTCAAAACCAAAGAACAGAGCATCTGCATTTAAAAAATACATGATGTATTTGCATATGGAATCCATAAATAGAACACTCACACTAAAACTACCACTCAAAATCATTTTGTGCACAGAACATATAACACAACAATTACTTATTTGCCTAAAATAGTGTTGGATTATTTCACAAAAGCTGTATCCACACCTGTTTATTTGGCACTAGATGTGCTTCATTCCAAGTCATGTTATGTAGTCTTTCCTCTAAAACATTGTTTCTCAAACTTCTGTGCACATCAGCATCACTTTGGATGGATAAATGCTTACCAAAGATAAAAATTCATCATAGAAGTTGTGTTTTTGCATTATTGAGGCAGGGTCCAAGAATCTGCATTTAACCAGCTCCCTCAGTGATTCTTTCTTTTTAAATTTTTTTTTTTATTAAAAAAGAGAGAGATGGAGTCTCACTGTCTTGCCCAAGCTGGTCTCAAACTCCTGGGCTCCAGTGATCCTCCTGCCTCAGCCTCCCAAAGTGCTAGGATTACAGGTGTGAGGCCTCAAACCCAACCTCTCTCAGTGACTCTGATACACAGAAACTTGCTCCTGGTGCACCGTTCCTGACCCTGGGACATTGCTTGGGTTATAAGTGATCTTCTTTTTTAATTGACATTCACCCTCTTCTTGGCCTTATTAGTAAACATAACGCAGAAACTCCTTTCCTGACAGCTGTAAATCACCTATCTCTTAAAGCACATCTCCTAATCTGCTGGGTTTAGCCCTGACACCATACTATTACAGGCAGGTCCAGCCTTCCCTGGGAGGTATGAGTGTCTTCACAGAAAGGTCTCCTCTGGTCACCCGCAGGACGGGGCAGCCAAGCATAGCTGTCATTTTTAGATGAGTTCTGAGGCCACTCCTCGTATCAGCATGAATCACCAACACCTCAATCACATAAATTTTAAGACCAGTATTAGGAATCCAAATACCTCAATTTCCTGAGAACTATTTACGCTCTGAGTCCCCTTTCATGGGTTTCCAGAAGCCCAGAGCTATTTCTATAGGGCTGGGAATAAAAACTGAGTGAGGGGCAGTGGGGGACATGAGTACACCAAGGTGGTGTGAACACTGGTCTAGGTTCTAGCTCTGCCACTTGCCTGGTGTGGGATTTTGGAAATAGACCCCTTCCTTCTCTGAACCATCAATGGCACCTTCATTCTTTATAGCTGGGGACACTGTTTTACAGGACTCTTGGGAAAAGTCAATGTAGGAATGGAGGAGAAAGGGAAGGTCTGCAGTCACTTATGCAGTCGACAAGTATTTATTGAGTGCCCATTGTATGTCAGGTAGACCCAGGAGATGTAAGGATGACAAAAGTAGACATGCTGTTTTCTCGGAGCTCAGAGTCTATCAGGGTAGACAGACATAAAATGACTAATAAAATAAATAACTATAAAATTGTACCAGTTGTAAGTGCTAAAAGAAGGTCAATAGTGAAAGTCAAGGACCAGTGGTCAGGAGCTAACTGTCAGGGAGCACTGGTGAGGTCTGTGACCCTGAGCTATTGGCAGAGTGAGGGAGAGTAGAGGCAGCACGATTGGTGGAAGGCAGCACAGGAGTTGGAAGGGCCTCACTAGCAGAGGACAGCTTGAGTCAATGAGATGATGCCCAGGGAGCTGAGTGGGGAGGACAATTCGGGGGACAGGACCTTCACACCTAGTACTCCATCATCTGTGTGACATCCTCAGGGTGGCCCCTCCTATGTCTTTCCAGCCTCGATCTATCAAAATCCTTCCTATTTTATACTCAATAGTTTATCTGTCCCACTCACATGACATAGTCGGAAGCAATATGGCACAGTGGTCAGAACGCAGGCTCTGGAGCAGACAGACCTGGTTTCAAATCCTGGTTCCATTGCTTGTTGCCTGGGGGACCTTGGGCAAGATACTTCATCCCTCTCAGCCTCAGTTTCCTCTTCTGTGAAATAAGGAAATAATATTACTTACCTCATAGCATCAGTGTGATGAATTAATACATGTAAAAGTTTTAGAACAGCACCTGGCACATAGTAACTGGTGAACAAATATTAGCTACTAATGTTACTGGTTTTCTTTTCTTTTTTTTTTTTTTTGAGACAGAGTCTTGCTCTGTCACCCAGGCTGGAATGCCATTCTCCTGCCTCAGCCTCCTGAGTAGCTGGGACTATAGGCATGTGCCACCATGCCCACCTAATTTTTGTATTTTTAGTAGAGGTGGGGTTTCACCATGTTGGCCAGGCTGGTCTTGAACTCCTGACCTCAAGTTATCTGCCCACCTTGGCCCCCTAAAGTGCTGAAATTACAGACGTGAGCCACTGGGCCTGGCCATATTAACTGGTTTTCTAAGAACTTAACATCTAATAGCTCATCTACTTCCTACAGAAAATCTATGGAAGTTACCACTATCATTGCAGCTTTCTATAGAAGGGTTCATCCATTCTTTAAGAATATGTTAGGTATTGTGCTAGCAACTAGGATTGGCAGTGAGCAAAACAAACATAGGCCCTGCTCTTAGATGCAGGAAAGGTGCTTAAAATGCTACTGGGCTCCCACTGACTGAGTCCAGGACAACCTAAGCCTCAATATAAATCATGATAGTAATAATTATAAGGTGTTACATAAAACAGGAACCCATGAGCCTATACCAACATAAATACATGAATGCACAAATAAATAAATGGGGAGGAGGAAAATTCTTCAGTATGTTGGAATGCCAACTAAAACATGCAGAGAAATGGTTGGGTTTTTTAAAAAATTCACAGATTGGCAAATATCTTAGTAATAACTGATTCAGAAGAATTGTTGTTGGTTGCTAAAAGTAAAAGGTAGAAGTTTGATGAGGAATGAGACGTATGTTCTCAGAATATTTATTACAGGCTAGGCATGGTTGCCCACGTCTGTAATCCCAGCACTTTGGGAGGCCAAGGTGGGCAGATCACTTGAGTCTGGGAGTTTGAGACCAACCTGAGCACCATGGTGAAACCTTGTCTCTACAAAAATAAAAAATTAGCCAGGCATGGTGGCATGCACCTGTATTCCCAGCTACTTGGTTGGCTGAGGTGGGAGGATCACGTGAGCCCAGGAGGTCGAGGCTGCAGGGAGCTCTGATCACACTACTGCACTCCAGCCTGAGAGACAGAGCAAAACCCTGTTTCCAAAAATAAAAAATACTTATTACAATGAGGATCACTCGAGCGATCCTCCCACCTCATTTTTTAATTTTTCTGTAGAGATGAGATCTCACTATGTTGCCCAGGATGGTCCCGAACTCCTGGGCCCAAGCAATTCTTCTGCATCGGTCTCCCAAGTGCTGGGATTACAAGCTTGAGCTACCAAGTCTGGCCCTAAATCTGAAATCGTTTAAAAATTAAAAGCTACCAAGAAAAAAAAAATCCAGAACAACTCCAACCCTCCCCCTATACCTATTTGAGAGGAGCAGGGACAAGGTGTGTGTAGGGGAGAGAGATCTGATGGAGAATTGGAAACCCACTCCGGGGTTGTGCCTCTCTGCAGACAGTTGCTTCTGGCTGGCTGAGGACGGATGCTGACAGTGAGAAACATTATTTCTGGCCCGTTTCCAGTGAGGGAGGAAATAACATGAGGAGACAGAGAAAGCTCTGTCAGGCTAAGTGGCAGGGCCCTGGGGACCAGCACCAGGGAAGTGGGAAGCTGGGGTGTGGGCAGGAGGTGGGGTCCTGGCAGGCTCTGCGAAGTCAGCAGGGCTTGCTGGGCTGAGCCCTGGGAACCCAGGAGTCACTGACCCAGGATTCTCTCCCACCACAGGGAAAAAGGAAGGAGGGGAGAAGAGACTGGGAAGAAGAGAAGGGGAGAAGCTAGCAATGTAGTTAGTTTCTACTAACTTACTCTCTGCCAAGCACTGTTCTGGGTGATTTGCATATACTACCTCACTAATCTTCGTAAAAAATTTTTGAGATAACCTCTGTTATTATTCCTATCTTAAAAAGCTGTTTAAAATAAGAAAATTGTTTAAAAATTTATTATTATTATTATTTGAGACAGGGCAGGGTCTCACTCTGCCACCTAGGCTGGAGTGCAGTGGTGTAATCATGGCTCACTGCAGCCTTGACCTCCTGGGTTCAAGTGATCCTCTTGCCTCAGCTTCCCGAGTAGCTGAGACTACAGGCACCTGCCACCATGCCAGGCTAATTTTTGTTTTTGTTTTTGTTTTTTTTTTGGTAGAGATGGGGTTTTGCCATGTTGCCCAGGCTGGCCTCGAACTCCTGACCTCAAGGGATCTGCCCTCCTTGGCATCCCAAAGTGCTGAGATTACAGGTGTGAGCCACTCTGCCCAGCATCAAATAAGAAATTTTTAAAAATTACTTAATAATCTGGCAAGAAAGTATGGAACACCCAGAAGCCAAAAAGTAAGTGAAAGTAGGAATCTAAGGGGAGTAGGCAGTGCAGGAAGGGGCCTTTGACCTGGAGGGTGTTTGCTGAATCATGTGAGCCCAAGCTCTGTTTCTCATGGGCTGATAGAGATGCGAGACACAGGAGTCATTTCCCAGAGCCCACCCAAGATAGGTGACCCCATCCTACTGCCTGCACAAAGCTGAAGCTCCAGCGGTCTCCATTGTCAGGTTAGGGAAAAACTAGTTGTGAATCTCACCACTCGCCATCCCCACAAAAATCTACGAAGAAATCTCAGCACTAAGTTGAGGGTAAAAGCATTTTCCCTGAGAATTCATAATCCCAGATGGGCTGTCAGTGGTTTCGAAGCCTGAATTCACAATCCCTGATTAAATTAAAACATCTCAAGCTGAAGTTTTAGATAATAGTATCCCTCCAGAGATTTTGGAATGAAAGTAAAAGCAAGTGGCAGCAAATATCTTCTTCTTTTCCTGGATGTTCAAAAAGCAAAAAGGTAAGCAGAAAAATAATGCAAACTCCATTATATAAACCACAAACTCAACAACACATAAAGACGGGCAAAAGCAAAGGTTTCACACAAAAGCCATGAAGGTGAAGTGCACAGAGATTGCTTGTGGGGGTTGGGGGGCAAAGGGCTGTGTGGGTGTGGGGTCGTGGGTAGGGGACTGGGGCTCAGGGGGATGCTGAATAGTGAGTCACCTTGGGAGTGGCTGATTTCAAAAAACCCCTGGAAAAAATACTTTCACCCTAAAGGGTCTCACCCTAAAGCAGAGTTCCTTCACCTTGGCACTATTGACATTTGGGGCTAGATAATTCTTTGTTGTGGGGGTGTCCTATGCATTGTAGGGTGTCTGGCAGCATCCCCGGGTTCTACTTACTAGATGCCAGTAGCATCAACCCCCACCCCAAAGTATGACAACCAAAAATGTCTCCAGACATTGCCAAATATCCTCAGAGGGCAAAATTGCCCCTGGTTGAGAACCACTGCTCTAAAATAATAATAAACCGAGATCCCTGGTATATAACACAAGTTACAGATTTGAGGAGCATGGAGTAGAGATGGAGAAGCCTTTTTGTGATTGGCTGGAGTGGGTGAGGCAACATATGTGTAGAGAAAATAGCATGATACCCAGTGGCAGCAGATCTCAGAAAGTGCTGGCAAAATTCCATTCCCTGAAAGAAACTTCTACCAATAGCTGGGCATGAAAATCCAACTCGTTCAATGTCCTATAATTTTATAACTTGAGTCAGCACAGAATCAATACAAAGATACTAAAGGCAAAGTGTGGTAAAGGTCAGTAAAACCTGGTAGACAGAGAATGCTGGTGAGAAAAAAAAATGTTATCATGGAATGGATCAAAAACCTGACCAAACGGTGTTCTGTGGATTAATAAATCTTCATAAAACGATTACCTCTGTGAAGGAAGGCCAAAAAATGGATATAAAACAAATCAGCAAAGAAATGGGAGAGAAAGACTATGGGGGGGAGATGAAGTGAGAACTGGAAGAACTGAGGCCGGGCGTGGTGGTTCATGCCTGTAATTGCAGCACTTTGGGAGGCTGAGGCAGGTGGATCACCTGAGGTTGGGAGTTTGAGACCAGCCCTGCCAACATGGTGAAACCCCGTCTCTATTAAAAATACAAAAAATTAGCTGGGCATGGTGACAGGTGCCTGTAATCCCAGCTACTCGGGAGGCTGAGGCAGGAGAATCACTAGAACCTGGGAGGCAGAGGTTGCAGTGAGCCAAGATTGCGCCATTGCACTCCAGCCTGGGCGACAAGAGCGAAACTCCATCTCAAATAAAAAAAAAAAAAGAAGAAGAAGAACTGGAAGAACTGAGGGAAGTAGTACAAGAACAAACAAAACAATTTCAGAAATGAAGATGCATTTGGAAGGAGAACTTAGCACTATAATGGAAATGGAGGATAGGAATAGAAAAGTGAATATAATGAGATAGAATGAAGAAAGTGGATTTGTTAACTAGAGAGAAAATGATAAATATGGAAGAAAAGGCAAAAGAGAGACAACATATACATAATTGGAATCTCTAAAGAAGAAAAACAAAACAATAAAATTCGATAAATTTTTAGAAATAGAAGGTAACTTTCTTGAAATGAAAGATGTGAATCTAACTAAAAGGTGATAGATGTGCCAGGGAAACTTGTCCTAGAACAGTCAAATCCAAGCCTCCTAATAAAATTATCAGATGAGTAGCAAGGCCAAAAAAGAAAAAAAATCAAGTCACTCATAAAAGGACTAGTCCCAGCAATAT
The DNA here is from genome assembly GCF_029289425.2 of Pan paniscus. Classification (NCBI taxonomy): domain Eukaryota; kingdom Metazoa; phylum Chordata; class Mammalia; order Primates; family Hominidae; genus Pan; species Pan paniscus. The sequence goes on along the minus strand of NC_073258.2, from coordinate 46,182,183 downwards.
TCAATACCAAAGAGTGGCACAAAACTCACAGGATATTTAAGCCATTTATATATCTTCTTTGGATAAATGTCAGTCAAATCCTTTGCACATTTTTTAATTGGGTTATTTGTCTTTCTGTTGTTGAGTTGTAAGAGTTCTTTACATATTCTAAATACTAGACTCTTACCAGATATATGATTTGCAAATATTTTCTCCCATTTTGTGGGGGTTTTTTTTCACTATTTTTATAATGCTCCTCCATACATGAAAGCTTTTAATTCTTTTTTCTTTTTTTTTTTTTTGAGACAGAGTCTCCCTCTGTTGCCCAGGCTGGAGTGCAGTGGCATGATCTCAGCTGACTGCAACCTCTGCTTCCCAGGTTTAAGTGATTCTCCCATTTCAGCCTTCCAAGTAGCTGGGATTACAGGCATGCACCACTATGCCCAGCTAATTTTTGTATTTTTAGTAGAGACAGGATTTTACCATGTCGGCCATGCTGGTCTCGAACTCCTGACCTCAGGTGATCTGCCCGCCTTGGCCTCCCAAAGTGCTGGGATTACAGGCATGAGCCACTGTGCCCAACCAAAACTTTCAATTTTGATGAAGTGCAATTTATCTATTTATCTATTTTTTCTTTAGTTGCTTGAGCATTTGTTGTTATATCTAAGAAACCATTGACAAATCCAAGGTCGTGAAGACTTACCCTTATGTCTTCTTGCAGGAGTTTTATGGCTTTAGCTCTTATATTTAGATCTTTGAACCATTTTGAATTAATTTTTGTTTATGGTGTGAGGTAAGGCCCACACCATAGACATATACAAAAATGCATGTGGATATACAGCTGTCACAGCATCATTTGTTGAAGAAACCAGTTTTTACCCATTAAATGGTCTTGATACCCTCATCAGAAAAACAATTGACTATAGATGTATGGGTTTATTTATGAACTCGCAATTCTGTTCATGATCTACATGTTTATCCTAGTACCACATTGTTTTGATTACTGTAGCTTTGTAGTAGATTCTGAAATTGGGAAGTGTGCCTTCCAATTTTATTATTTTTCGAGATTGTTTTATCTATTCAGGGTGCCTTGCAATTCTACATGAATTATAGGATCAGCTTTTCCACTTCTGCAAAAAAAGTTTTAAAAAGGTCATTGGTATTTTTATAGGGATTATATTGAATCTATAGATCAATTTGAGGAGTATTGTATCTTAACAATAGTGAATCTCCCAATCCATGAATATGGGATATAGTTCCATTTACTCAGGTGTTCTTTATTTCCTTTCAGCAATGTTTTGTAGTTTTCGGTGTACAAGTCTTACAACCACCTTGGTTAAATTTATTCCAAAGTATTTTATTCTTTTTGATGCTATTATAAATGGAATTGTTTGCTTAATTTCCCTTTCAGATTGTTCATTGTTATTATATAGAAATTCAACTGCTTTTTGTATGTTGATATTATACCTTGCAAAATTTCTGAATTTGTTTGTTATTAATAGCTCTAAGAGTTTTTGTTGTTGTTGTTTCTTTAGGATTTTCTACATATAGGATCATGTCCTCTGTGAACAGAGACAGTTTTACTTCTTCCTTTCCAATTTGGATGCTTTTTATTTCTTTTTCTTGCCTAATTGCTCTGGCTAGAACTTCCAGTACAACGTTAAATAGCAATGGCAAAAGCAGGCATCCTTGTCTTGTTCCTGATCTTAGAGGGAAAGTTTCAGCCATTCATTGAGTTTGATGTTAGCTATGGGTATTTCATAAATGTCCTTTACCTGGTTGAGGAAGTTTCCTTTTATTCCTAGTTTCCTGAGTGTTTTTCTGATGAAAATGTGTTAGGTTTTGTCAAATGCTTTTTCTGCATCAATTGAGAAGCTCCTGTGTTTTTTTACCCTTTTTTGTCTTAATGTGGTGTATTACCTTGGTTGATTTTCTTATACTGAATCACCCTTGCATCCTGGAATAAATCCCATCAGTCATGGTGTATAATCCTTTTTAATATGCTTTTGGACTTATTTGCTAGTATTTTGTTGAGGATTTTTGTATCTAGATCTATAGGAATATTGTTCTGTAGTCTTTTGGTGTCTTTGGCTTTGGTATCAGGTTAATGCTGGCCTCATAGAATGAGTCGGAAAGTGTTCCCTCCTTTTCTATTTTTTGAATGATTTTGAGGTGTACTGATGTTAATTCTTCTTAAAATGTTTGGTGGAAATCATCAGTGATTTCAGAAATCTATCGGTGAAACAACCACCTGGCCCTAGACATTTCTTTTTTTTTTTTTTTTTTTGAGACAGTGTCTCACTCCATCACCCAGGCTGGAGCACAGTGGCGTGATCTGGGCTCACTGCCACCTCTGCCTCCCAGGTTCAAGTGATTCTCCTGCCTCACCCTCCTGAGTAGCTGGGACTACAGGTGCCCACCACTGGCTAATTTTTTGTATTTTTAGTAGAGACGGGGTTTCACCGTGTTAGCCAGGATGGTCTCGATCTCCTGACCGCATGATCCGCCCACCTCAGCTCCCAAAGTGCTGGGATTACAGGCATGAGCCACCGCGCCTGGCCACAGCCCTAGGCTTTTCTTTCATGGGAAGTTTTCTATTACTGATTCAGCCTCTTTACTTGTTATATATCTATAATTAATTGTTTTTTTTTAATATTTTCAGATTAAATCTCAAAATAAAATCCAACTCTATACTGTGTGCAGGAGACACACCTAATGCAAACTCAAGAGGTTGGAAAGTAAAAGATGAGCAATGGCATACTAGGCAAATAAAAAAATAAATGTCATGATTTGATTATCCAACAAGATACAATTCTGGCCAAAAAGCATTAAGTACATTGGCAAGGAGTTATGTAATATATCATAGTGTCACTCAAATTAAATGCAGGTATAGCTATTATAAATATCTATGCAACAGATAACCTAGTTGTCACATTCACCAGGCATTCATTATAGCAATGCAGGGAAAATAAAAGCATATATATGGTAAGATACTTGAATTCACTTCGCATGGGGGATCACAGGAACAGTAAAGCAAGAATAATACGTAGTTAGGGTGAGGCAGTTCTGCTGTAGCACAAGAGACATACACCACAATGCCTGAGAGAAAACACAACTCTATCTTTCTCTCTTGTAACAATTCAGAAGAGCAGACAGCTTTGCTTCATTCAGTAGTTCAGAGACCCAAGTTTTAACATCCTCTGGGGCCATGTTATCATCTGCTCTGTAGAAGCCAAGTTACCACCATATCCAAGTTGCTCCTGAGAGAAGGGAGAAGAGATTGTGAGCTGGCATGCCCATGATCTTGGGCCTGGATCCAGAGTGACAAATATTACTTGCACTCACATATAACTGGAGAAAGCTTGTCACTGGGTAAACCCAAGGCACGGAGTTGGGTGGGCTGTCAATTGTCTAGCTTCATGCCTTGAAAAAGGGAGAGAACAAATTTTAGGGGATCACTATTAATCTCTGCCATAGCCCATCCCTCCAGCCACGACATAGCTAGGCGTGCTTATTTCACTATGAATAGAACACACTCAACCCTTCTCCATGGGGCACAAACCAACGTCCATCCAGTTACTGTGCCCTGTGTATCTGATGCATAGACCTCTCCACAGGCTCAGATGTGTTCAAGCTAAAAGACAATTCATTTGTCCCACCCGTTTGCCAAATAGACAATGGAGGAATATGGAAAGGAAAGCCACAATAGATACCCCCGATCAGAAGAGAGAACACAGGCAATACAGAATGGTCCCTGGGCAAAACCGGAGCAGGCAGAACATCTTCCCCTGCCAGGATAATTCTCCCTTGTCTATTATCCTCATCTGAAGTGGGTGTCAGAAAATGCATCTTCCTTGAGGGCTATCTGGTGACACTAAGCAGTTACAGGCTTTTATGGTTTCTCTGGAAAAAACAATTCCCAGAAAGATTTATTAGCTTTCAAGTCTATTTGCTTCCAGTCATTTCATGAGCCAGGATGCTATTTTCTTACATATTTCTCAAGCCTGCTTCATTTCTTTGCTTCCTGGTTTAGCCACGCCTTTTTTCCTTGCATTAACGACAGCTATTTTGAGAAATGTTGAATAATAGGCGTAAAAGAGAAGCAATGCCCTTAGTCTAATCTTTGCCTTGGGGCTGGATCCTTTGGATAGATGTTTTGCTTAATTGGATAGTGTTTGAGAAAGACTCGGAGCCACAGCTGTCTGTTCTGCTGTTTGGGTTACAGAAGCCCCTACTGCTCTAGACACTTGCCTTTTCCTTTCATCTCTGTTTGAAATCTGGCCAGTCCTTGCGAACGTCATCTCTTTTCTTTGCATACCTTCCTAAAAGGAAAAAGGAACAGCCAATACTCACTAACCTTTCAGCTCTTCCCAAATTCTCTTTTACTTGCAGCCTTGGAAGGTACAAGATCTCCCTTTCTGGCTATTGCAGGAGAGAATTTCACCTATTATTTGTCCAAGAGTCCGTAGATTTCCAGCCTATGATATCTGTCCTCCTGCTGCCTGCTGCCTGACAACTAGGTTTCCGTTATGGCAGCGCCTCACTCTTAGTACCAATTTTTATATTTCTTAGGGCAAAGATTGTTGACTCTGAGAGAATGACAGAGAGGGACGGAGAGAGGGAGGGGGAGAGATGTTACAGGTGGAAGGTGTCCATGTTCTGGGCATCTTGAACAAAGAATTGGACAAAATGCACAAAGTAAGAAGGGATGAAAGAACTTATTGAAAAAGAAAGTACACTCCACAGTGTGGGAGCAGCCCTGAGCATAGGGGCTCAAAGGCCCTGTTACAGAGTTCTAATGAGTTTAAATACCCTCTACTTGGGGCACGCCCTATGTAAATAAAGAGGATGAAGTAAAGTTACAAAGTCATTTACTCAGTGTATGCCCTATGGAGAGGATATTTCCTGTTATAGCTGAAGTGTGAATCGGCCTTATGTTCTCTACCTCCAGAGCCTATTTTCCTGCATCAGAAAGAGGAGAGAGGAGAGAGAGAGAGAAAGAGAAAGAGAGAGAGAGAACAAAACAATATGACCAAAGAAAGAAGTTCCCTTCTTTCTCATGTGGTAGAAAGAGGTAAGCATTCCAGGCAGGTGGGTCCCATCTAAATGTTCAGTCCACCTCTGTGGGCTGTGTCCCCATTAGCATGGTAGCAGCTGAACCACACCCTATCTGGGTTGCTGCTGGTAGGAAGAAGGTAGGAAATGCAGAAGAGGCATCTTTACGTCACAGACCTAGGTCTAGAAATAGCACACATATTTTTACTCATATTCCATTGGAGAGAACTGAGTCTCATGGGCCCATCAATCAATAAGAAGGGTTGGTAAATATAATTTAATCTTGTCCCCGGGAAAAATAGGAGAAGAGATTGCAGTGACTATTAGTCTGTATCACAGATACAGAGGCCATTAATATTTAATAATATAATTTATCGGGCAGACTTGACACAGGAAAAGAGTAAGCACACCATATCTTCATGTGGCCATGAAATTTTCAGTCACAAAGAATAATCTCAACAATGTCCCAAAAAGATAAAAGGTACTATAGAAAACATCTGGCCACAATGAAATTAAAGAAAAATAAATTAAAAACTAGGTCAGAAGCCAGGCGCGGTGGCTCACGCCTGTAATCCCAGCGCTTTGGAAGGCCGAGGCAGGCGGATCACCTGAAGTCAGGAGTTCGAGACTGGCCTGCCCAACATGGCGTAACCCCATCTCTACTAAAAACACAAAAAAAATCATCAGGTGTGGTGGCAGGCACCTGTAATCCCAGCTACTTGGGAGGCTGAGGCAGGAGAATCGCTTGAACCCAGGAAGCGGAGGTTGCAGTGAGCCAAGATCGTGCCTCTGCACTCCAACCTGGGTGACAAGAGCGAACCTCCATCTCAAGGAAGAAAACAAAAAACAAACACACAAAAAAACTAGATCAGAATAGAAATATATTTCTCCACTTGGAAAAATTACAACTAGCATTTAAACAACTTTTGGGTCAAAGAGGAAAGACAAACTGCAGTATTGCTTTAAAGCAGTAAAAAACAGGCCAGGCATGATAGCTCATGCCTGTAAGCCCAGCACTTCGGGAGGCCGAGGTGAGCAGATCACTTGAGGTCAGGAGTTCGAGACCAGCCTGGCCAACATGGTGAAACCTCATCTCTGCTAAAAATACAAAAATTAGCCAGGCATGGTAGTGCACGCCTGTAATTCCAGCTACTCGGGAGGCTGAGGAGAATCACTTGAAACCATGAGGCAGAGGTTGCAGTGAGCTGAGATAATGCCACCGCACTCCAGCCTGGGTGACAGAGTGAGACTCTGTCTCCAAACAAACAAACAAAAAAGGCAGTAAAAATCAAATATAGTGAAAGCAGTACTTGGAGGAAAAGCCATAGCCTTAAATATCTATATAAATAAATTAAAGAAAAAAGGAATGGCCCAAAACAAGTTCAGTGGACTCAGCCACTTTCTATGGGGTTGGCATTCCATGGCAGACTAAAGACAGCTGATTGATAAACCTCAGAACACATACGACAGACAATAAGATGGGTGTTATGGTACATGGGGCTAGGGATAGCAGTCTCCTGGGTGCCAGCCTCTCCTAGAATGTCTCACACATCCTGGGCAATGGTGGAAGTGGGTAGCACTGTCCGAATGCCCCCTAGAAGACCAGAAGGGAGGTCAGAGTTTACCTAAAAACCACCCAGCTGGTCCCAAAAAGCTCCTGGTGGGGGCCGGAGCAGGGCTGTGGGGCAGTGGCACATTGAAGGGGGTCCCAAGCCTCCTGTGGGTTGGGGCTCAGGCTGTTATTTTGAGTCTGGCATGAATTATTCAGCACACCACAGTCCAGCCCAGAGCTTCTGGGACTCTCCCCAAGTCCAGGAAGAGGAATGGGGTGGGGGTGCTGTGGTCTCAGAGAAGGTTCTGCCTCTGTTTCCCCATTCATGCATGAAGGAGGCTGAACGCCTGGTCTCTACAAACCCTGCCTGCCTGAATCTCCCTGAGGGCCAGGATTCTAGGATAGGTTTACCAGAACTTAAAGCTGGGAGGGCCCTCAGGGAAGGAGAGGGGAAATTGTTTGTTGAAAGCAAGACAGCAAGGGCAGAGTAGAGCCAGGGCTAGGGTCTGGCATGGCCCAGTCCCAGCCCAGGACTCTTCCTGTGTCTCTTGCATCACTCCCCATCCCCCACTGCTGACAGGGAACATCCTCCTGGTTGGACGTAGACTGAGGGAAATGGCTTTGCATCAGTTAGGCTAATTCCAACTGCTATAATCAAGAGACCCAGCAGGAATGCACTGGTTTGGAAGGAAGGCAGAAGTTAATTTCTCTCGCAGCTAGCAGTCCATCTTGAGGCCACATTCCACATCCACAGGCAGCTCAATGTCATGAGGATCTCTAGGCATTTCCTCCTGCTTGGTCAACGTCAGGCCATGGATATGCCCCTGTTCTGTCTTTTGGCAAGAACAAGCACATGGGAGCAACATGCTCACAGTCTGCAGGCCTAGGCCAGTGTGGTGTGCATCGCCCGCTCGCCCATTCCACTGGGGAGAACCTAGGCGCGTGCTGTGGTTTGATTGTGTCTTCTCCAAAATTCACATTGACATGTAACGCCCACTGTGGTGGTATGAAAAGGGGAGGCCTTTGGGAATTGAATTGATTAAATCATGAGGGCTCCACCTTCATGGATGGATTAGTGCCTTATAAAAGGGCTGGAGGGAACTAGCTTGGGCCCTTTTCTGCCCTTCTACCTTCTGCCATGTGTTCATCACCTCCAAAGGATGGAGCAACAGGACGCCATCTTGGAAGCAGAAAACAGACCTCACCAGATACTTGAGAAACCAAAATAAAATTCTAAGCCCCCAGTTGACCCCCTGTTGGCCAAGGGCACCTCAGAGAAAGCCTGGAAGCTGAGTTCATGGCCATGACAGGATAGGAGGTTGAAAACTGCCTTAGACTTTCTTCCCTAAGGGCTGAACAGAAACCTGCTTTTTCAAAAGACTCCACACTGATGATGCCAATCATCAGCTTATCCTCCCAGGTGCAGCACAAAGATGAGATTGTAAACCAAAAATAAAATTGTAAGCCCTCCGATAGACTGAATGTGTAACTGCCCAAGGGGTTCACATTGCCTGCTGCCTAGACAGAGTCAATTTATCAAGACAGGGGAATTGCAATAGAGAAAGAGTAATTCATGCAGAGCCAGCTGTGCAGGAGACCAGAGTTTTATCACCTCTCAAATCAGTCTCCCTGAAAACTTGGGGATCAGAGTCTTTAAGGATAATTTGGTGGGTAGGGGGCCAGTGAATCAGGAGTGCTGATTGGTTGGCTTGAGGATGAACTCATAGGGAGTCGAAGCTGTTCTCTTCTGCTGAGTCAGTTCCTGGGTGGGGGCCATAGAACCAGTTGGCAGGTCCAGGTGGGGCCATCTGGTTGTGAGAAATGAAAAACCTGAAAAGACATCCCAAAAGGCCCATCTTAGGTTCACAATAGTGATGTTACCTTCAAGAGTAATTAGGGAAGTTGCAAATCTTATGACCTCCTGAATAATCGCTGGTAAAATTTAGAATTCCAGCCCCTCTCATCTTGACCTGGTGGCTGGTGGCCTTTCATTTGTTTTACAAGAACAATTTAGCCTTTTGGGAAGGGCTATTATATAAACTATACACTAAATTCCTTTCCAAAGCTAATTTGGCCTATGCCCAGGAATGAACAAGGACAGTTCAGAGGTTAGAAGCAAGATGGGTCAGTTAGGTCTGATATCTTTTACTGCCATAATTTTCTCAGTTATGATTTTTGCAAAGGCAGTTTCCATTGGACCCCCTGCTTGACCAAGGGGATTCCAAAGAAACCTGAAAAACTAGTTCTGGCCATGACGGGAAGTTGTTGGGGGGGCGGTCACACATGCCTTGTTACCCCCTCTCCCTTTGGAGCTTAGGCACAACTGACCAGCATTAACATGAAAACAGATCATAAGACTGACAAAACACTCTTTGTAGCAGTAAGATACCAAATTCCAACCTGACTCTGGTATAGAATCACATGACAGAGAGCAGGGCCTGAAGGAAATCAAAGTATTTTATTCCAAAATATAGTTCTTTGTCAATTTTGAAATGGCCCTGCAAACTGTCTGATGTTGTGGAAATTTGCATCTATAGAGAATCTCCTTCCCTTCCTAGGTCTTTTCCAGAGAGTCTGACGCCTTTTAAGGTCTGATAAGAGGCATTTACCATCTATTCCCTCTGAAGCCTGCTACCTAGAGGATTCATCTACGTCATAAGCACCTTGGCTTCCACAACCCCTATCTTAAGCATTTCTTTATATTGACTTCAGACTCTTCAGGCAAAGCTTAACTCTTTTAACCAATTACCAATCAGGAAATCTTTGAATCCACCTGTGACCTGGAACCCCCCCTCCTCCCACCCCACCCCACTTTGAGATATCCTAACTTTCTGGACTGAACTAATGGATACTTTCCATGCATTGATTTATGTTTTTGCTTGTAACTTCTGTCTCCCTAAAATGTATAAAGCCAAGCTGTAACCCAACCACCTTGGAGACATGTTCTCAGGCTCTCCTGAGGCTGTATCAATGGCCATGGTCCTTAACCTTGGCAAAAGTAAACCTCTAAATTCATCAAGACCTATCTCAGATACTTTTTGGTTTACAAGATGGATTGTTCCTTCGCCCTGCCTGAGATGTTCTGCTGCCTCTATCCCGTTTTTCTTCAAACCTTCACCTTATCTTATGTAAAATATAGATTCACTGGGCACTAAGTCTCACATGTAGGAAACCATTCACCTCACTGCTGTGCCCCACTCCTCTTTTAAGAAAAATGTATAAATACTAAACCACCTGGGAGGCTCTTTGGGAAAAAAAACAGCCACAGATGCATCTGTGACTCGCATTTTTCCCAGGCATGCCCTCAAGCTGGCTCAATAAACCTCAATTGATTGAAACAGTCAATTGTCTCAGTCACTCATTTTGGTTGTGAAACCACCTTTACAAAAATTGTAGGCTGGGTGCGGTGGCTCACACCTGTAATCCCAACACTTTGGGAGGCCAAGGTGGGCAGATCACAAGGTCAGGAGATTGAGACCAGCCTGGCTAACACAGTGAAGCCCTGTCTCTACTGAAAATACAAAAAATTAGCCGGGTGTGGTGGCACATGCCTATACTCTCAGCTACTAGGGAGGCTGAGGCAGGAGAATCGCTTGAACCCAGGAGGCTGAGGTTGCAGTGAGCTGAGATCATGCCATTGCACCCCAGCCTGGGCAACAGAGCGAGACTCCATCTCAAAAAAAAAAATTGTAGCAGTGAGAAAATTATGACAGAAAGAGATCTGATCTAATCAACCCCCTCTTGCCTTTGTTAATCAAGTTTAGCCTAAAGCTGCCTCCTTACATATTTAAGTTCAGCCTAAAGGTTTTTCTGTACATTGTGAACTATAGCAAGTGGAGGTGTAAACCAACCGTAGCCCACACCTGTGCAAATCACTGAGTTTTGGCCAAACGTAGCCAACTGTTTGTAGCCAACTGTTCGAACTGTGTTCAAATAAGGCAAACGCTGAGCTGTAAAGAGTCCAGTTGTTTCTGTACCTCACTTCCGATTTCTGTACCTCATTTCCTTTTTTTTTTTCTATAAATCTTCTTTCATCATGTGGCTGCACAGGAGTCTCTGAATCTTCTGTGATTCTGGAGGCTGCCCAATCAATTCATGAATCATTCATTGCTCAATTAAACTCCTTTAAATTTAATTCAGCTGAAGTTTTTCTTTTAACACCTTTAACCTCCAGACTGCCCTTAGTCATTCCTGAGCCGAGGCCAAGCTAATTTTGGGAGTTAGCTTGGCCTCAGCTCAGGAATGACTAAGGCTAATGAAAGCCCACCAGGCTAGGAGGAAGAGGAGCTTGAATTGTGCTAAGGTGTAGACATAAAAAATTGTCAGCCATTATTCCAGAGGTAACAAGATTTGCAACTCCCCCAATTACTCCTGCAGATAATGTCACTATTGTAAAACCTAAGATTGGCCTTTTGAGATGTCTTTTCAAGTTTTTGCATTTCTGATGACCAGTAGCTCCACCCGACTCACCTTCACCCAGACCCACTGAACCCCACCCACCAGTCCTGTGGCCCCAACCAGAAGTAGACTCCGTGGCCCACCCAACTATCCTTAGAAAACCCTAGCTTCCAGATTTTCAGGGAGACTGGTTTGAGTAATAACTCCATCTTCCACGTGGTGTGGCCAGCCTCATATCAATTAAACTCTTTATCAGGCTGTGATCTCTGAATTGGTCTCGTCTGTGCAGTGGTCAGGAAGACCCCACTGGGTGGTAACAGTTGTCACACCAATCCTGCAGCCACTTTGACTTTAGACTTCCCAGACTCCAGAATGGTAAGAAATAAATTTCTGCTCTTTATAAATTACTAGTCTAGGGTATTTAGTTATAGGAGCAGAAATGGAATAAGACAGTCCATGACCACGCTGGTTGCAAAGGAAGGAGGCTGAGGGGTTTAGTCTAGCTTTGTGCCAAGGGAGGTGCAGAAAATTGACTTTTGTGGACCATTAGCAGTCTTCACTGCAGTCACCTGACTTGCTACCAGCTATTTATGTTGATACAGGAGACAGAAAGAAATTATTTAGGCAGATAGTAAGAGCAACAGAGTCCTCAGCAGAATTTCCCTTTTAACAAAAGCAGCCCCCAAAATCATTTCTTTCCTAACAAAGAGCAATCTGAAAAATCAAGCTGCAGATAAGCAAGCTGGAAGCTTGCACAGGTGAATGCCGGCAGCTGGAGGCTCCCTCTTTCCTTTTCTTTGTCACCACATGTACAGTAAAGATACAGGGCCGGGCACGGTGGCTCACGCCTGTAATTCCAGCACTTTGGGAGGCTGAGGCGGGTGGATCACTTGAGATGGAGAGTTCGAGACCAGCCTGACCAACGTGGAGAAACCCCGTCTCTACTAAAAAATACAAAATTAGCCGGGTGTGGTGGCGCATGCCTGTAATCCTAGCTACTCAGGAGGCTGAGGCAGGAGAATCACTTGAACCTGAAAGGCGGAGGTTGCAGTGAGCCGAGATAGCACCATTGCACTCCAGCCTGGGCAACAAGAGCAAAATTCCATCTCAAAAAAAAAAAAAAGAAAGAAAAGAAACAGGCAACATGGCACCAGCCAGGTAGAGAACCCATCTGCATAATAAAAGATTAGGGTAAGGGAGGCCAGATTTTCTGGCTCTATGCAAATGGCACACCTGATCTGACCAATCTTTTGTGCCTTATATAAATCAGACACCGCCTCCTCAAGCTCATCTGTAACCCCGCCCCCATTTTGCTGCAGACCAGAAAACCCGCTTGGGACCCCTCTCTCTGCAGGAGAAAGCTCTTCTCTTTCTTTTGCCTATTCAACCTCCGCTCTCAACCTCACTCCTTGTGTGTCTGTGTCCTTGATTTCCTCAGCGTGAGACAACAAACCTCAGGTATCACTCCAAACAATGAGGCCGCTTCGGTGTGATACTTCATCCCATAACAAAACACATTTGCTCATGTCCAAGGAAGTCAACCCCCAATCCCATCTACTTACAATTCCAGGTCAAAGCACAGGATATCAGAGAGTGAAAGTCCTCTCCAGAGCCACATGTGGCTCCTCATGGTCCCGTGACATAGAAACTGCACGACAAGTCACCTGTTCCCACCACCCCTTCCCCAGTCACCTTGCACATCCCAATACAGCTGTGGACAGGTTACCGGAAAGGGGTCCCAATCCAGACCCCAAGAGAGGGTGCTTGGATCTCTCACAAGAAAGAATTTGGGGCGAGTCCATAGTGTAAAGTGAAAGCAAGTTTATTAAGAAAGTAAAGGAATAAGGAACGGCTACACCATAGGCAGAGCGACCTATGGTTTGTATGGTTATTTTTCGATTATATGCTAAACAAGGGGTGAATTAGTCATCAATTTTCTGGGAAAGGAGTGGGCAATTCTCAGAGTTCAGGGCTTCTCCTCTTTTACACCATATAGGTGAACTTCCTGACATGGCCATGGCATTTGTAAACTGTTGTGGCGCTGAGGGGAGTGACTTTTAGCATGCTAATGCATTATAATTAGCATATAATGTACAGTGAGGACACCCAGAGGTCACTTTCATCACCATCTTGGTTTTGGTAGGTTTTGGCCAGCTTTTTACCTCATCCTTTTTTTTTTTTTTTTTGAGTCAGAGTCTCGCTCTGTCACTCAGGCTGGAGTGCAATGGTGTGATCTTGGCTCACTGCAACCTCCGCCTCCTGGGTTCAAGCAATCCTCCTGGCTCAGCCTCCCAAGTAGCTGGGATTACAGGCACCCACCACACGCCTGGCCAATTTTTGTATTTTTAGTAGAGATGGGGTTTCACCATGCTGGTCTCTTTGGTCAGGCTGGTCTCAAACTCCTGACCTCATGATCCGTCCACCTTGGCATCCCAAAGTGCTGGGATTACAGGTGTGAGCCACCACACCTGGCATACCTCATCCTTTTATCAGCAAGGTCTGTGTGACCTGCACTTGTGCCAGCCTCCTCTCATCCTATAACAAAGAATGCCTGATCTCCTGGGAATGCAGCCCAGTAGGTCTCAGCCTTATTTTACCCAGCCTCTGTTCAAGATGGAGTCGCTCTGGTTCAAATGCCTCTGACAGACAGGGATAGGAAAACCACAATAAAAATGTCCATCTGGAAAAGTAAACAATGGAAACACTCAGCAGTCACTGTGCATAGCAACAGGCAGATCCTCCTGGCAGCAACGATGAGGACCTCGCTCTGGCAGAGGAGGTTCCTCAGTTGGCAAATATGGCCAACCCGGTTCTGGGAGATCCTCCTTTTCCCATCATCCTGTGTGGCCACATCTGCAGCAAAGTGACTATTAAAAGCTCTGGCCTCTTATCCTAAGTGAGCTTGTAGCAGGACAGGCCGCAAAGAAAACCCCTCAGACACCGAGTTAAAGAAGGAAGGGCTTTATTTGGCCGGGAGCTTCAGCAAGACTCATGTCTCCAAAAAGTGAGCTGAGTGAATAATTCCTGCCCCTTTTAAGGGCTTACAACTCTAAGGGGGTCCGCGTGAGAGGGTCATGATCAATTGAGCAAGCAGGCGGTATGTGACTGGGGGCTGCATGCACCAGTAATCAGAATGGAACAGAACAGGACAGGGAGTTTCACAGTGCTTTTCCATACAATGTCTGGAATCCATAGATAACACAACTGGTTAGGTCAGGCGACGATATTTAACCAGACCCAGGGTGCAGCCCCGGGCTGCCTGCCTGTGGATTTCATTTCTGCCTTTTAGTTTTTACTTCTTTCTTTGGAGGCAGAAATTGGGAATAAGACAATATGAGGGGTGGTCTCCTCCCTTAAGTTGACACGGGAACAGAAAACCAAATACTGCACGTTCTCACTTATAAGCGAGAACTAAACATTGAGTACACATGAACACAAAGAAAGGAACGACAGACACAGGAACCTACTTGAGGGTGGAGGGTAGGAGGAGAGTAAGGATGAAAAAAACTATCCATCAGTACTATGCTGATTATCTGAGTGACTAAATAATCTGTACACCAAACCCCTGAGACACGCAATTTACTCATGTAAGAAACCTGCACATATATCCCCAACCTAAAATAAAAGTTGGAAAGAAAAAAAAAAAAAGATACCTATATAAGATAAATATGTACAATCTACAATGTACTTGTTTTTTTTTTTTTTTTTTCTGAAGCTGACTGTTACTCTGTTGCCCAGGCTGGAGTGCAGAGGCACGATCTCAGCTCACTATAACCCCTACCTCCAGGATTCAAGTGATTCTCCTGCCTCAGTCTCCCGAGTAGCTGGGATTACAGGCATGCGCCAACATGCCTGGCTAATGTTTGTATTTTTTAGTAGAGACAGGGCTTCACCATGTTGGCCAGGCTGGTCTCGAACTCCTGACCTCAAGTGATCCACCTGACTCGGCCTCCCAGGGTGGGATTACAAGCAGGAGCTACTGCATCCAGCCCTACAATGTAATTTAAGAGCAACCCCTGTTACAGCTTCTACATTACATACTACATATTACGCATTTTTTAAAAAAGATCTGGCCTCTTTGGGGGTTGCTTTGGGGGGTCAAACCATCATAATCATTCACTGCTATTCCTGGTTTTCTTGGCAATCAAATTCTCTCAAATACTTAAAAGGCTTCTGGTCTTTGTGCTTCCGGACAGTTCCAGGTGCCAATAACCACATCCAAAGATGTCTTCTCCCCAGAGGTCTGGAGCCTGCTTTATTACTTTGTTTCCTGCTCTGGCCCAGCTGGCCCATTTTAATTCCCAGCTACCTTGGGGCTATTCTAAAACAATAGATTGGAGTGGGAAGATAACACCATTCATCTAGCCTGGCTCCAGGGCTGGAGCTTTCACTGGGCTCCTTGGGTGGCCTTGGAGAAAGGCTAAGCAACAACAGAACTCCCACTCTTTGGATTATAAAGGCAGGTGGCTTTTGCTTCTGTAAGGCCCCAGGTTTCTAGGTTCTCTCTATGACTTTCTATCTCTCCTGACTTTCTTGGAATAATTTGCTAAAAGCCACAAAGAGCAGCCAATGCATATTAATATTCTAGCTCTTTCCAACCACTTCTTAGTGCTATGGGCTTGGTTGACTCAGGATTGCTTTTCCACAATGTCATAAAAATGGTTTTTACCAGATGCTTTTCCCAGGGATAACAAGGGTCTTCAACTTTCCAAACTACAATATGTGTACCCTTCCTGCATGCAGGAAAATCACTAAGTCAATGCCTTATGTTTTAGAGTTTTTGTCAAGACAGCACCACACTACCAGGATTGCACTAATTTCTGCTTATTTGTGGTAGGGAAAGGCTGCTAAAGACATCCAACAGGATTCAGTGGCTCAGAGAATACAGAAGTGTGCACCCTCAGCTGTGATAGTCCAAGGTGATCATTCCTGACTCACAGGCTGCTCGGCTCCACAAGGTCATTCAGGGATCTGGGATCCTTCCATCTTGTTTCTCTGGCATCCCCTAGGCCATTGGGCTTGTGGGCTTGATCATCCCGCTGGGTTGTAGGCACATCCCTGTGCCCCCTTGTGGGAAGGAGAAAGAGAATACCAGTAGGGAGGGACTGGTACACCCACTATCTTAAGACCACACAAGAGAATCTGGGATGTATACATTGGCTGCATGCCCTGGAGGAAGGGAAAAATCAATGTTGGTGAAAAATTAGCACTCTACCACGGGACTGGGAGCTGAATGGCCAGATGGCCTTTATGAGTCAATATGCCTTTGGCATAGACAGACTGAAAGGATGAGAGTCTATGTGGGAGTCCCTCACCCACTTGCCCTTGTGAACCCAAAATATCTCTGAGACAAGTCTCAATCAATTTAGAAAGTTTCCTTTGCCAAGGTTAAGGACATGCCCGTGACACAGCCTTAGGAGGTTCTGACAACATGTGGCCAAGGTGGTCAGGGCACAGGTTGGTTTTATACATTTTAGGGAGATATGAGACATCAATCAATATGTGTAAGATGTACATTGGTTCCATCCAGAAATGTGGAACAACTCGAAGGTGGGGGCTTCCGGGTCATAGGTAGATAAGAGACAAATGTTGCATTCTTTTGAGTCCTTGATCAGCCTTTCACTGAATACACAATGTAGTCTGGCTCAGTGAATCTGCATTTTTACATAAACAATAAGGCAGAGGAAACAATCAGATATGCATTTGTCTCAGTTGAGCAGAGGAATGACTTTCAATGTAAACTATCAGCTCACATTGCCAGGGTGAAATTCAACAGAATTGTTTTAGGGTAAAGATCTTGAGGCCCTTCCTTGAGGGCAAATTGTGAGGGAGGTAAGTATGTTTTGTTGTTGTTGTTGTTGTTGTTGTTTGTTTGTTTGTTTTGAGATGGAGTCTTGCTTTGTCACCCAGGCTGGAGTGCAGTGATGTGATCTTGGCTCACTGCAACCTCCACCTTCGGGGTTCAAGCGACTCTCCTGTCTCAGCCTCCCAAGTAGCTGGGATTACAGGCGTGTGCCACCATGCCCAGCTAATTTTTGTATTATTAGTAGAGACGGGGTTTCACCATGTTGGCCAGGCTGGTCTCGAACTCCTGACCTCAAGTGATCCACCCGCCTCAGCCTCCCAAAGTCCTGGGATTACAGGCGTGAGCCACCATGCCCGGCCAGTAAGTAACTTTTTAATCTTTGTAGCTATCTGATTTAGAAATAAAATAGAAGGCAGGTTTGCCTGACATAGTTCCCAGCTTGGCTTTCCCTTTGGCTTAGTGACTTTGGGGTCCCAAGATTTCTTTTCCTTTCATACCCTATAGGTACACAGAGGCCACTCTGTGCTTATTCCCCATGCAGAGACGCAGGCCCAGCAGACCGTTATAACACAGATCTGTTTGGTAAAATTTGCTATCTCCCTGCAGTTCTTCCCAAAATGGTGCCCACCACCCTCCCCTGTGCCAAGAAGGCATGGAAGCACCAGGAAGCTGCTGGGAGTTGGAGGGGGGTGCCAGCCCAGGCTCTCCAGGAAGCAGACACCATGATGGGATGAAATGTGCGAGGATCTGAAAAGGAGTCATGCCTGTGTGCAGTCACACAGAAGGAGCTGGGAAGACCGGGAGGGCCTGCAGGCCACTATGCAAATCTGGCCCTGAGAGTGGTTGTCCATCAATCATGCTGCAGGCTCAAACAGCTTCAGCAGAGCCATTAGGGAATCTCTGAACCAAAGACCACAACAAAGAAATCTCATATCTCCCAAGCACAGTTCTGCCTCAGTATTCCAGCTATGCATATGTTTGCAGGGAGCAGCCCCTAGGGGGGTTCAGCCTCAGTCAAAGAAGGCAATAGATTCAAATCCAGAGCACCTGCTGGTCAGTTACACTCCCTGTAGCAGGAGAGCTGCCAAGCCCAGTCTCATGGCTGTGCCACAGAGGGTTACAGTGAGAAGTAACTCACACCTGTAATCTCATCACTTTGGGAGGCTGAGGTGGGAGGGTTGCTTGAGCCCAGGAGTTCAAGACCAGCCTGTGCCATATAGGGAGACCCCCATCTCAACAAAAAATTTAAAAAATAGTCAAGTGTGGTGGTGCATGCCTCTAGTGCTGACTACTCAGGAAGCTGAAGTGGGAGGATCACTTGAGCCTGGGAAGCAGAGGTTGCAGTGAGCCAAGATTGCTCCACTGCGCTCCAGCCTGGGTGACAGAGGGAGATTCTGTCTCAAATAAATAAATAAATAAAGGGTTGCAACCCAGCTCACCCCTGACTATCTGTGTAGCATTGGTCAAGAAAATTAACCCCTCCGAGCCTCAGTTTTCTCACCTGTAAAATGCCTGAGAAACTTTATCAGGATGAACGTAGAGTGTCGATCGGAGGTGCTCACTGAATGGTGGCCTTTATCCCCTCTGCTATTTTTCCAGAGGCCAAAGGGCCTAAGGCCTACCCCAAATGTGCTTAAGAAGGGAGAGCTGAAGTCCATAGCTGACCTCAATTCCCTGGGATCATGGGCAGCCCTTCCCTCTAGAGCCCTGCCACACAGTGGGCTGCAAAAGCCAAGATGGCTTTTAAATCAGCAAAAGGAACTCTCTGCTAAACATCTCCCCCAGGGCCAGAGAGAAATGTTTAGCTGGCTGTTGGCCAGAGCTGGGATGGCCACCTATTACCTCTGCCTGGTCTGGGCTCCAGCCTGTTTGAAAACTCATCACCCAGGCTAGGACTGCAGGCTGAAGCCCAGGCAGGGAGGGGAAGGACACAGGCGACTCCTTGGACAGGCCTATAAATCCAGCCAGCTGGGCAGTCATCCACCCACCCAGCTCATGCCTGCTCCACAGCTCTTTCAGATGCCCGGGCTCCTGTCTTCTCTCTCCTCTGAGCCCCATTATGCAGGAACACTTCTTCCTATTCCCCTTCCCTCCTTCCTACCCCTGTGGGTCTCTCTCTCTCTCTCTCTCTCTCTTTCCCTGTCTCAGTGTCTCTCCATCTCCCAGGGGGGACTTTATCCTTCTTGTCTCTCAACATCCAACATCCTCTGGCTCCTGATCCTATTCCCCTGCATCTCTTTCTCTTTCCATTGCCTTCTCTCCGTCACTGAGTTTTCCTGTCTCCCTGAGGGACCTCCTTCCTCTCCACCTCTTTCTGACTCTTGCTCTCTCTTGCTCCTTCATTGTATGTCTTGCCCACTCTTCCCTCCTCTTCTAATATCTGGCCCAGCCCAGCCGGCCCCAGCCCGCCTCTCCTTGGAGCTGCATGCCACCTTGGAATGCCTGTGAGCACAGGGAGGAGCTGAGCCCCCGCCGTTGCATAGGGGCCTGGTAGGAGCTCTGATATGATTTGGATGTTTGTCCCCTCCAAATCTCATGTTGAAATGTGACCCCCAGTGTTGGAGGCAGGGCCTGGTCAGAAGCGTTTGGGTCATAAGGGTGGATCCGTCATGAATGGCTAGTGCCCTCCCCACGGCAATGTGTGAGTTCTCCCTCTGTTGGTTCACGGGAGAGCTGCTTGCTTAAAAGACTCTGGCCTCCCTCTTGCTCCCTCTCTGGCCATGTGACATGCCTGCTCCCCCTCCACCTTCCACCATGAGTGGAAGCTTCTCAAGGCCTCACCAGAAGAAGATGTTGGTGCCATGCTTGTATAGCCTGCAGAACTGTGAGCCAAATAATTCTCTTTCCTTTACAAATTACCTAGCCTCAGATATTCCCTTATAGCAACACAGAACGGACTAACACAAGCTCCCTACCCTCCAGTCTGCCCTCCTTCCTCTGTGCAGGGCAGAGATGTTCAGAACCAGAGAGCAACCCCCATGTAGCCCACGGGCCATGGCTTTCCAGGACCAGCCTGATCCCTCTAATACTGCAGCATCCCAAACTCCCACCCTCTGCCTCTCTGGGACACGGCTTCTATCAGGCTTCTCTCCACATCAACCCTTAGAACTACCCGTTTGTGGGAAAACTAAGAAACTGGGACAAATAAGACATCACTTTTATACTAAATAGTGGGGCATTCACTTAATTAAATATGGAGTATCTATTCAATAGAATTTATGAAAAGCTATGATGTGGATCGATGCATACTGATACTAAATGCAAATCCAATTAATTTAAAAAGCAGGTTGAAAAATAGCATGTAGAATACAAACTCATTTGGTAAAAGAAAATAAACATGCATATATAGGCATCACCTCCAAAATGTTAACTTATTTATCTCTGGGTGGTGGGAATATGACTGACTTGTTTTGTATT
Source organism: Pan paniscus (assembly GCF_029289425.2). Taxonomy (NCBI): domain Eukaryota; kingdom Metazoa; phylum Chordata; class Mammalia; order Primates; family Hominidae; genus Pan; species Pan paniscus. Next base: position 46,161,976 of record NC_073258.2, on the reverse strand, counting down.
ATAATAAACAAATATTTCTAGGGCAATAAAAAATTACAAGAATAACTTAAAAAACGAACCAGGGCCAGGCATGGTGGCTCACGCCTGTAATCCCAGCACTTTGGGAAGCCGTGGAGGGCAGGTCACTTGAGGTCAGGAGTTCGAGACCAGCCTGGCCAACATGGTGAAACGTATCTCTACTGAAAATACAAAAGTTAGCCGGGCATGGTGACTACTACTCACAGGCATGCCTGTGATCTCAGCTACTCGGGAGGCTGAGGCAGGAGAATCGCTTGAACCTGGGAGGCAGAGGTTGCAGTGAGCTGAGATCATGTCTCTGCACTCCAGCCTGGGTGACAGAGTGAGACTCCATCTCAAAACAAACAAACAACTACAACAAAACAGAAGTAGGCAAGATAGGAATGGATTTTCCTCAGCACCTCTTTATTCATTTCAAACCAAACATTTCAGAAGCACCTACTCAGTGCTGGGCCTGCCCACAGCTGAGCAGGGAATATGGTCCCCGCAATAACCTCTGTTGTTGGCTGGGGTAACCCAAGGAGACCCTTCAGGTAGGGGCTGAAGGCAGCAAGAGGTTCTTTTTGTTTGTTTGTTGTTTCTTTTTTTTTGAGACAGGGTCTCACTCTGTCACCCACACTGGAGTGCAGTGCCGCAATTACTGCTCACTGCAGCCTCCACCTCCCTGGGCTCAGGTGATCCTCTCCCCTCAGCCTCCTGAATAGCTGGGAACACAGGTGTGTACCACCACGTCCGGCTAATTTTTTTTTTTTTTTTTTTTTTGTAGAGATAGGATTTCACCATGTTGCCCAGGCTGGTCTCAAACTCCTGGGCTCAAGCGATCTGCCCACCTCGGCCTCCCAAAGTACTGGGATTACAGGCGTGAACCACTGCCCGGCTGAGAAGGAGGTTCTTCCGCGAGAGAAGGCTATGCAGAGGGGAGGATCTCAGGCCTGAAGGGTCTAGAAGCCCACTGGAAGGTCTTCCAGACACTTGGGACATCTAGCTCCTGAAGAGTAGAAAGAGGAGCTGCTGCCGAAGAGGTAAGACAGAGAGAGGGGCACAGGATGTGGGGTCCGCCCCTCTGTCCTCAGGGAGTTTCTTTGGAGAGAGAAGAGAATGAGGCTGGGTTCAGAGGAAGTTCCTCCCACTCCGTGGAGCTCAAACTAGTCCAGTGGTGGCAGCTGCCCTGGCTGGAATAAAGCATCGACCCACAGTGGCCTCACATCTCTGAGGCCTTTGCAGGTTAAGAGTCTCCTGCCATGATACCCCACCACAGTGGAACCCGTTGTTGGGCCAGTGTGTTCTCAGGGACTGGGACACGGGCCAAATACCACAGCCACCAAGGCCATAGCCTGTGCTCTCTCTGAGCCGAGGGAAGAACACCCTCTCCGGCCCTGTAGTTCCATTTTTGTTTCTTTGTTTCATTTCCTCTGCTGTCTTCTCCGGAGCTCTGCGCTGCAGCTGAGAGACTGGGTATCTCCCAGAGATTCCTGACCCCCACGCACCAGCCCCACCACCAGAGGGCGCCCGAGCACAGAGACGCCGCAACCGGAGCAGGAGCCCTAAACCTGTCAGGGTGGGTCAGCCCTGGAGTAATCCTGGAGGGAGGGTCTGGGAGAGGGCCCCAGTGTGGGGACCTGCCCGGCTCAACCAAATGTAGTTTGTTACCTTGGTGGCCATCTGCAGCCAGGTGGCCCTGCCACACTGCTAAACCAGAGGATTTAGGAAGCAGACAGGGATTCGGGAAGTGGCTGAAGAGCACTGGAAAGACAAACTCCTGTGGTGCAAGAGTCCCGGACCGGGAGTGCGGAGAACTGGGGGCGCTCCTCTCCCTGTTACCCTAGGCTTGTTTTCTCATATGTAAACAAAGGCAGGGGCGGGGAGAAGGGAAGGACTCGATGGTACCCAGGTGCCCTTCAGGCTCTAACCAAAGACATGCCCCACCCTCCTGGAGGAACCCTGCGGGGCGCAGAGAACGGCTGGAGACATAGCGGCCGCGGTTTCCCCCGCAGCGCAGGAGCGCCGGGCACTGCGCTGAGTCAACTGCGGTCAGGGAGTCACCTGCCCGCGACAGCGAGCGCGTACCCACACTCTCGACCAACCCAGGCTGGCCTCCAGCCCACTCTCGGGTCCCAACGCCCAAACATCTCGCATTGCTGGCTCCGACATCTCCCCACCCGCCGCCAGGAATCAGCGCAGAGGGAGATGCGTCTCCTGTGGCGGGTGCGGGGCGAGGACCCTGACCCCAGCTCTGGGAAGTCAACTGTACGGAGGAGACAGCGCTCCATCCTCAGCTCTGCCTCCGCCCCGCCTGCGGCTTCACTTCAGCCCGGATGCCGGCGATGGGGAATAGACCAGGGACGCAGGAGCACACTGGACCGGGGGTGGATCCACTTGGGGAGGCAGGCAACCGACCCGCGCACCGGTGGCGCAACCTCGTTCCGGTGACCGAAGCTTGTGGAGGTAGCTCCACTCCCGGCTCCCTGGTCCGGCATCCCCCTGCCACCTCCTCCCCCACCTCCCCGAGTCTTGGGAGCCTGGACCCCGAAGGTGCAAAAAGTCAAGAGCCTGGAAAAATGCACTGTGCAAATATATTGACTTTATTTGTCTCCTTTCAGGAGCCTCACAGACATATCCAGGTAAAAAGATCGTTAAATAAATGCCTTCAGCCATCGCAATGCAAAAATAAATATCAATCCTCCAGACGCAGTAGCAGCTGCGCTGCGCCCAAAGTCCCAACGGCCACGCCTAACAATTATAAAAGTGTTCAGCGAGAGTGTTGGCGTGAGTGTGAACGGGTGTGCGCTGGGGGGCACGGTGGAGCGGTGTGCAAAATCGGAGTTGCAAACCATCGGACAAGGGCATGGAGGGGCGACCCGCCGCCGACTCAGCGCGGGCGCGCCTCCCCGCACACACTCACAGCAGAGTTCGCACTGGGAAGAGTTAAAAAATAAACATTTACAAGGACGAGGAAAGCGGCCCCGCTCCCGGCGCTCCCGGGCCAGGGCGAGCGCGGCGAGGGGCGCACCGACCGGTTCGCAGCGGGGCGGGAGTCCGAGCGCGCGAGGAGCGGCGGTCCCGGGTCCTTGCGGGTCCCCCGGGAGCAGGGCGCGGGCACTCTCGGGGTTCACACGCCGGTCCCCGCGCGGACCGCGGACGCGCGCGTCCCCCCCGCGGGCGGCGCCCCTTACAGGGCCGAGTCGGAGTCGCTGGAGTCCAGGCTGTTCCTCAGTTTGCAGCTGCTGAGCTGCTCCCGCTGCAGCGACAGGCTCTGCGTGCTGCGGCGCAGGCACTCCAGGCTCTGCAGGAACGACTTCTTGGCCTTCTCCTCCTCCATGGGGGACACCCCCTCCTCCTCCACCTCCTGGATCTCGTCGAAGGTCACCGGCTGCGTCTTGAAGCGAGACTGGCGCGGCCGCCGCAGCCGGCCCCGGCCCTTGGACAGCTTGGCGGGCCGCACGGGCTGCGGGAACTCGTCGGCCAGGCACACGAAGTGCGGCATCACCGCCTGGTAACTGGAGCAGATGCCCATCAGCTCGCCGGGCTTGGCGGCCATGGCGCCTCCGGCGTCTGCGGGGCCGGGCGGCGGGGCGCCGGGGCTCTCCGGGGGCGGCCGCTGCGCCGGGGCCCCCCGGGAGGCAGCAGCCGGGGGCTCGCCGGGCGGGGGATCCAAATCTGCTGCGGGGTGGCGGCGGCCCTCGCGGGCCCGGGCCGGCGCTCCTCGGGAGGGCGGGCGGGCGGGAGGACCCGTCGGGGGGCACGGGGCTCGGGGGGCGCTGTTCCGCCGCGCTCCGAGGCGCTCGCCGCCGCTGCTGTCGCCGTCTGCCCCGCGGTGGCCAGGCTCGCGGCTTATATAGCCCGCGGCTGCCCACACGGCTCTGAGCTCGGATGACAGCGAATGCCATTTAAAGCGTGCGCGCCCCGCGCCCTTCCGCCTGACGTCGCCCCGCCACTCTGGGAAAGTAACGGCCCCTTCCCCGGCGCCGCCCGCCCCCAGCCAACCGGCTCCGGAAGGCAGGCCCCGCCCGCGGGGGTTCCGGGAGAAGCCGCGGCCCCGGAGCACGCGGCTGGCCCGAGCTGCGCCCGGGCAGGGACCCTCAATCGCTGCGACTGGGCGGGCACTGTCCCTTCTGGGATCCCCAAGTCTGCACCAACCGGGTTGGCCGCGAGGCCGCAGGTCCCCCTCCCCCGCCCCCTGGTCCCAGATGCACACACTTGAGGCGCTGGTTATTCCACCGCCGGTTCTGCGCGGGGCGCGAGGCAGCTCTCAGCTCTCTTTGCAGCCTGGCGAGCCTGAGGGCCCGGCTCCCCAGAGCTGAGCTCGGAGGAAGGGGCGGGCTCCCCCTCTGGATCCTTGCCACCCCCCTCCGCAGGCGCGCGCGCGTGCACACACACACACACACACACACACACACACGCACGAATGCAAACACATCTCGATTATTCCATTCCGGTTCTTCCCTTCCCTAGATGTCTTTTTTATGTTTGTCTCCTCACTCCCCCACCCAAGTCCCTCGGGCACCCCCATTCATGCTCTGAAGAGTGACACTTGGATATGGCACTAACAACAACAACAACAATAATAGCTACCATCTGGAGAGCTTTACTCCAAGCCAACCATGAGCTCTGTTTTACATATATTATCCTGTTTAATCTTCACAGCAGCAGCCCTATGAGGTAATTGGTATTCTCTCATTTTTACATATGGGAAAACCAGGCACAGAGGGGATAAGTAACTGGTCCGCTAGTATCTGATGGAAACAGATGGGCTGACTCCAGAGTCCATGCTCTGACAGCCCCCTGCCGAGGGTGAGTACCCTGAGCTAAATCTCACCAGTGTTCCCAAGGTCTCTAAGAGCAGGTCCACAGGGCAGTCCCTGCCCTATGTCCTGGGACTCCCAAGAGGAAACTGTGAGCCTGGCCATGGCCAAGTGGGCTTGAGATGTGGGGCACTGACAGGCACCCAGCAGGGCTCACAGGGCCACCCAAAAAGGAGGGGGTCAGTGGGATTTGGCCTCCGTCCTTTCCGTGTCCACTCAACACAGATTTACTGAGAAGTTACTTTCCTGCTCAGGAAAGGCATGGAAGCCAACAAGAAAGGTACAGTCCTGGCCCTCATGGAAGTTACATTCTAATGGGAGTGGGGTGTTGTGGGGAGAGACAGATGATACACACACGAACAAGAACATGTTTTGTGGTGAAATAAAGTAGAGCGATGAGCTAGGGATGCAGGTGGTGAGATGCTTAGAGCACGGGACCAGGAAAGGCTGCTCAGAGCCTGGATATTTAAGCTGCCACCAGAAGGGCAATAATAACATGCTAAGTGCTTAGTATGGCCATGCTCTGTGCACTTTTGATGCGTGAACTCAATGTGTTCACTATTTTATTTAATCCTCCCAACCACCCTGGGTAACAAATACCATACATTTCTTATCGCCATTTACAGGTAGAAAAGTCAAGGCACAGAGAAGCTAAGAAAACTTGCCCCAAGGTCCCACAGCAGGAAGTAGCAAGAGCTGAGATTCAAACCCCAGCAGCGTGGCTCCTGAGCCACTACACTGCAGCGGTTTGCCCTGCGATGGACAAAGATGGAACCAGCCATGTGACAAGGTGGGAAGAGAGTGTCTGGGCAGAGGGAGTCTTAGTGCAAAGACGCTAAGGCAAGAATACACTTGGTGTATTCGAGGAACAAACAGCAAGGAGGCTTGTTGGCTAAAGCAGAGTGAGAGAGGGGGATGGGAAGGGGGGACAGTCACTTGAGGCCTTAGTGGCAGGTTACAAAGATAGAATTTCAGCCGGGTGCGGTAGCTCACGCCTGTAATCCCAGCACTTTGGGAGGCTTAGGCGGACGGATCACAAGGTCAGGATATCGAGACCATCCTGGCTAACACGGTGAAACCCCGTCTCTACTAAAAATTAAAAAAAAAAAAATTAGCTAGGCGTGGCGGCGGGTGCCTGTAGTCCCAGCTACTCGAGAGGCTGAGGCAGGAGAATGGCGTGAACCCGGGAGGTGGAGCTTGCAGTGAGCCGAGATCACACCACTGCACACCAGCCTGGGCAATGGAGCAAGACTCCGTCTCAAAAAAAAAAAAAAGATATAATTTCATTCTAAGGGCAACAGTAAGGCATCTTAATGCATGCTCCAATTTATGTTTTTCAAAACTCATTCTGGAGGCCAGGCACGGTGGCTCACACCCGTAATCCCAACACTTTGGGAAGCCAAGGTGAGAGGATCACTTGAGCTCAGGAGTTGGAGACCAGCCTGGGTAACATAGTGAGACCCAGTCTCTATACAGTAATAATAATAATAACAATAATAATAATACTCACTCTGGCTGTTGTGTGGAGAGGAGCTGGGAAAGAAGCAGGAAGCTCTCTTGGAAGAATATTATGTGGCCTCACAACACTGAAGGCTTGGATTAGGGTAGAGGCAATGGAGATGTAGGAAATGGTCACATTTGGGATTTCCCTGAAGACAGAATTGAGAGAACTTGCTGATAGATTAGATGGGAGCTGTGGGTCAGGGAGGGATCAAGGTTGACCTCTGTCCAGGCGCGGTGGCTCATGCCTGTAATCCCAGCACTTTGGGAGGCCAAGACGGATGGATCACTTGAGGTCAGGAGTTCAAGACTAGCCTGGGCAACATGGTGAAACCCAGTCTCTGCTAAAAATACAAAAATTAGCCAGGTGTGGTGGCAGGTGCCTGTAATCCCAGCTACCCAGGCTGAAGCATGAGAATCGTTTGAACCTGGGAGGCAGAGGTGGCAGTGAACCAAGATTTTAACACTGCCTTCCAGCCTGGGTGACAGAGTGAAACCCTGTCTCAAAAAATAAAAAATAAGTTGACTTCTGTGTATTTGCTTGAGCAAGTGTGTGATGGTGGTGCCATTGACACACAGGCAAATGTGTTGGAGAAGAGAAGGGTGGGGAAGGGGGGCCATTGTGGAGTCTGCTGGCTGCTTATTAAAACCCACCATCCACCTGAATGAGGCCTGAAATGCTCACATCAGAACTGTATTACATGAGAGAAAAAGCAATTTCTATAACCTTAAAACCACTGTACTTTCTAGCTCCTTATAGAAATTTATACCAGGAGTGGGAAACTGCCATGTATAAAACCCCTCAAATATGTGGCATTGGCTTAGCCAATAGGTGGTGAGCAAGATGGAAACAGATATTAGAGGATGAGAAGCTGGTGAACCTTGTTATGCTGGGACAAAACATTTATTGCAAATGTCACCTGTGATCATTTGGAAGACAGCCCACATGCCTATTGAGCCTATAATTCTAGAAAAATGGTTGGAAAGAGCTGAAGCCATTTGCATGTGTTGGCTGCTTGATGTTGCTTTTAGCAAAATATTACAAGAAAGAGATTGGCCAGTTTGCAAGACGAGATACACAGAAATACAGAGAATTCAGAAAACTGGTGTCCTCAGCATTGAAAAAGCCAACTGGTTTTGTCCAAAGAGCAGGAAGTCAGACTATTGTGGCTCAGAGCCTCTCTCAAAGCCTGTCTCTTAGGCCAAACTTTAAACCAAACAAAGAAATCGCCCCTGTGGCAAAGTATTATATTAAGGGTATTACATCTAAGTCTGTTATTTAGGATGTCCTTAGGATAACCTTCATTTTATTTATTATTTATTTATTTACTTTGAGATGGAGTCTTGCTCTGTTTTCCAGGCTGGTGTGTAGTGGTGCAATCTCGGTTCACTGCAACCTCTGCCTCCCGGGTTTAAGCAATTCTTCCACCTCAGCCTCCCGAGTAGCTGGGATTACAGGCGTGCACCACCACACCCTGCTAATTTTTGTATTTTTGTAGAGACAGGGTTTCACCCTGTTGGCCAGGCTGGTCTCAAACTCCTGACCTCAGGTGATCCACCTGCCTCAGCCTCCCAAAGTGCTGGGATTACAGGCGTGAGTCACTGCACCCAGCCACTTTCATTTTAAATGAATGGGAAACAGAAGGGTATGGAAGATAGGCTTCATAACTCTGTCAAGAAAGGAACTTTGGATGTGGTCACGGCTCAAGGAACTGACTAAAGATGAAGCCTACTATGTTTCTGAAGGAATTGTTATCACCAACAAAATTGCAAGGCTGGACTGCAAAAGCCCATGATTGCTCAAGCCCGAGTCAGCATCCAAGGAGGGTAGACTCTCAACACCCTGTTGGTGGTTGTGGAGAATGACAGGCAAGCAATGTTGAAGGGCAAAGCCAAGGTCAGGGAGACGCAGAATAAGGGGTCACCCCCAGAGAACCTCCTCCGCTGCCAGGGCAGGCAAGTCCTCACTGTTCTCGAGGACAGACTGTGACAGAGATGGCTAGCTATCCACCCAGCTGTGGCATGACCCAACTCTCCTTGCAGCTAGGAGGCCATGTGTCTAAACTCTCATCTGTGGAATGTGAGAAGTATGCTCAACTTCTGCCTCACTCAATTAAGAAGAAATTCCTGCCCTAGACTTCTGTGTTTTTCCCTTCACACTGGCCGGAAGAGCAATAACCAGAGAGATTCTGGAACTCTCACGTTAAAGATAGCAGCACCATCATTAGTCCGAGTCCCTAAATGACCACGTGGAGCTGAGCTATCCACCAACCTGAAGCACTTCGCCTGTAATGATTACAGGAGTGAACAATCAACTGAATCTTTTTAAACTACTCTAACTTGGGGTCTCTATTATATGGACTTGGCATTGTTCTAAGAGACCCTTCGACATCCAGGTGGAGATGTCAAGCAGGCCACTGAAGCTAGGGGAGAGGTGAGGGGTGGAGGTGGCAGTTTTGGAGGGGGCTGGGTGGAGGCCCACATTCCAGAGGAGGGCTGGAACAGTACAGCACTGGAAAGAGGATGAGTCAGCCAAGGACTCAGAGAAGCAGTGTTCAACAGGGTAGGAGGAAAACAGGAAGACATGTCAGAATCCAAGAGAAGGATGTTTCTAGGAGCAGGGAGACCACTCGAAGGGAGTCTAGAGACGTGTGCTAGTCTGGCTTCCCCAGAACTTACTGTGTGAGCTTGGACAAGCCACTTGACTGTCTGCCCTGCAGAGTTCTCAGCTCAGATGTTACCTCCTTGAAGAAGCCTCGCCTAGCCACCCTACTGACGGCTGCCCCTCAGTCTCTCTGTCCCCCTTTCTTTCATGGCATGTTTGTCATTATCTAAAGGGTCTTCTTGTCTGTTGACACTGTACTGTCCACCTTCCCCACTAGGTGGTCATTGTTGGCCACTGCCTTTCCAGCACCCAGCACAGAGCTGGCACACAGAGGTCCCTGTGGCATGGACTGCTACCACATGTGCCCTGCTTCCACGGCTCCTGACAGGCCAGCCAAGGTGCTACACTGTCTCCAACACACACAGCTCCTCTGGACCCCAAATTCTGAGGCTGGGGACTAGGGTACCCTAAGTCAACTCCCTCCACTCCCCTGGATGGGAGGTTCCCCATCCTGGCCCAGGGCAGTGAAAATAAGAAAGAGGGTGCATGCTTCATAGCAGAGGTCCCAAAGTAGCAATAAGATCATCCCCTCCTGGGTCTTGGGCCCTGCTCACTGGGGGCCTCTTAGAAGAGGGCAGGAGGGGAGGGTGGGGAAATTGAACCTCCCATGGAGGACCGAGCTCCCATACTGCCTAGATCCCCGGGGCTTACCACCCACCCTCCCCAGCCATGACTCCCCCACCTCAGGATGTCCCTAGGGCCAGGACCACCCCTCCCCGCCATTGCCTTTTTATGCCTTCTCTGCCCTTCCCTGCCCAAGGAGCCAGCCAAAGGCCACCATCAGGTAAGGAGAACACAGACCTAGATTCTAACCTAAGCGCCGCCATGGACTCATTATGTGACCTTGGTGGGCCTTCCGCACCTGGAAAGCAGAAGCAATGTCCCTGGGTGCCAGTGTGCAGAAGCAATGCCCCGGGTGCCAGTGCGCAGAAGCAATGCCCCGGGTGCCAGTGTGCAGAAGCAATGCCCCGGGTGCCAGTGTGCAGAAGCAATGCCCCGGGTGCCAGTGTGCAGAAGCAATGCCCCGGGTGCCAGTGTGCAGAAGCAATGCCCCGGGTGCCAGTGTGCAGAAGCAATGCCCCGGGTGCCAGTGTGCAGAAGCAATGCCCCGGGTGCCAGTGTGCACAAGCAATGCCCCGGGTGCCAGTGTGCACAAGCAATGCCCCGGGTGCCAGTGTGCAGAAGCAATGCCCCGGGTGCCAGTGTGCAGAAGCAATGCCCCGGGTGCCAGTGTGCAGAAGCAATGCCCCGGGTGCCAGTGTGCACAAGCAATGCCCCGGGTGCCAGTGTGCACAAGCAATGCCCCGGGTGCCAGTGTGCACAAGCAATGCCCCGGGTGCCAGTGTGCAGAAGCAATGCCCCAGGTGCCAGTGTGCAGAAGCAATGCCCCGGGTGCCAGTGTGCAGAAGCAATGCCCCGGGTGCCAGTGTGCAGGAGCAATGCCCCGGGTGCCAGTGTGCAGAAGCAATGCCCCGGGTGCCAGTGTGTAGAAGCAATGCCCCGGGTGCCAGTGTGTAGAAGCAATGCCCCGGGTGCCAGTGTGTAGAAGCAATGCCCCGGGTGCCAGTGTGTAGAAGCAATGCCCCTGGCTGCCAGTGTGTAGAAGCAATGCCCCTGGGTGCCAGTGTGTAGGAAAGTGCCTAGCCCAGTACCCGGCATGTTGTAAGCATAAAATAAAAGTTCCTTTTGCTTTTATGATCTCATCCTCAAACCTACCCAGCCCCCAACTTGGTTGAGAAGATATCAGGGAAAGGTTCCAAGAAATTCCTGCTTCAGAGGGCATTTGGGGGTTTTGGTGGCTTATACCTTCCTGCCTGACTCACAATTTAAAAGAGGAAGCCAGCCCGAGCAATGCTGCACTCTAATCATATCTCCAAGGGTGGAGTTCCACACAGCAGAAGTGAACCAGGTTGGGGTGTTGTTACTGCTGATGCCCAAAGGTGGCCCTCGGGGGCCTTGGCGGATATCAACACCTCTTTCAACATTTTTCTTTCCTCCAAAGGCCTGACAGCCAAGATGCAAAGGGTGGGCAGGCCTGGGGGGATTAGGTACTGGGGACCTGCCCAGCATCGGGGGTCCTGCTTCCTCTTGCCCTCTGGGACTTGCTGGGTTTGCAGGGGCTCAGAGCTGTGGGAGGGGTCAGTGTGGGCTTTTCCAGGACAGGCTACATGGCCTCACCCAGCCACCCCGGGACAGGGGTCGGCCCTTAAAAGGGATGTAGGACAGTCCCTCTTCTCAGCAGGTCTGTAGCTCTGGGGCTACAGAGGAAGGACACAGAAATGTCATTTGTTGCTGGGCATGGTGGCGCACGTCTGTAGTCCCAGTTACTCAGGAGTCTGAGGCTAGAGGATCACTTGAGCCCGGGAGTTTCTGGCCAGCCTGAGCAACATAGTAACATAGTGAGACCACATCTCTAAAAAAAATAAAAAATAAAAATAAAAGTCATCTGTTGAACACTCACTCTGTGTCTGGCCTTGTGCCAACTGTGCTTTGCATGTGCACATACCACCTCATTAAAGTTGTCCTCACTGTGTCCTTCCAGAGGGACCCTAGCATCACCCCACTTTACAGCTGAGGACTCAGGGGGCTGGGGGGCTGATCAGGGCTACACTAAGTGCTGAGCACTGAAGCCAGCATTCAAGGCCAGGCCTGCCTGACTCTGAAATTGGTGCTCACTGCTTGCACCACTCCATCCTGTGGTCTCTCTGGTGCAATGAGAACAGCACTGGCCTGGAATCCAGAAGCCTGGTTACAGGTTGGTTGTTTGGGTCGATCTACACTTTGGGTGTGTTTGTACCGCTTGTACGTGTGTGTGCGCGTGTGTGTGCGTGTACACACTCTGTGGCCTTGAACCATTGCTTCCAATCTCTGAGCCACGGTTCCCCCATCTGGGAAGCAAGGAGGCCAGACTCTGATTCGCCGGGAGTTCCTCTTGCTCTAACATCCTAGAATCCTCTGGAGGATGAGGGGACCCATTCACAGGAGTAGATGCCTCCCCTTCAGCCAGAGCAGCCTGTGCCGGGGCTGCAGGGGAAGGCTGGCTTCCATGGAGGGGTGTCCTGGGGAAGCAGATGGGGTGGGGAGATGGAAGCAGAGAGGGGAGGGGCTTGTGCACCACCTCCCCCATCGTCCCTACCCACACTTTGGCTTTTGGGCAGAGCTGGGATTTTAAAAAAGCAACCACCAGTTCTTCAGCCATTAGCAGGGCTTTGTTTCCAAGGCAGCCTATGGTAACCTGGGCGTGAGTCACAGGGGAGCAGGGATGCAGTGTGTCCTGGGATGCACATCAAGGTGGGAAGAACCAGGTTGGGGCAGAACATTCACAGGTCCTCCTCTGCTTTTCCCTGGGGGGTAGGCAGGAAGGTCAGGCCCCTTCCCATGGCTGCTGTTGCCCTAGCTCAGACCTGGTGCCAGCTAGATGCACTGGGCAACTGGCCATCCTCCGCCTCACCCAGAACTCTCCCTAGAGTGGGTCTCAGAGTTCCAAGCACTGAATGAGGTGATGATTATTCCAGGTGGTACCGTTTGGGTCCATCTACACTTTGGGTGTGTTTGGCCCAGCCACCGCTTGTACGTGTGTGTGTGCATGTGTGTGCGTGTGTGTGTGGAATGCAAATGTGAATGTGGCATAAGGGGTGGGGACAGGAAAGCAACACACACAACATCTCTAGCAGGCGAGAGACTGAGTCTTTTTCGGGTGGTCCTGCCCCCTGTCCCGGCCCTCACCTCCCACTGGTGCCCACTCCACCCCCAGGGGGGCCTCCACACAAAGCCTGTGACTTCAGCATTTAACCAACTGCTTCAGCCTTACTCAGAATTAGCACTTCGTCTGGTACGATTGGGAGCATAAAAGTGTTTTGATAATTTTGCTGGAGGGTTGCCATGACAATCCCAGGCAATCTCCAAGAAGGGGTGTCAGTGTGCACGAGGGAGAGAGAGGAGAGGGAGAGAGAGACAGGGAAGAAGAGAGTCCAAGACACACAGAGAGGGAGAGAGGGAGGGAGGGAGAGGGTCCAGGGAGACCCCCAGTGACAGCCCCCTCATCGGTCCATCAGTTTCCAGTGCCCCGCCCGGGTGGCCCCATTCATGCTGGGATGAGCTCACTGTGTAATCTGAGCCTCACTGTAACACTGCAATGGGATACCAGCTGCAGCGGCTGCCATGGCAGGGCTGTTCCCACCGGAGGAGGCACCCTGGCACCCCTGACTCCCAGGATGAGTCCCAGGGAACACCAGGCTGGAGTCAGGGGCAGGGAGATTCTTGGGGACTCTGAGGGAGCCAGAACCCAGGGAGACCTCCCAGGGAGACCTCCCAAGAATCAAGCCCAGCCTGTGGACCTGCGGTGCTGATGTTGAGTAACGAGAGCTCATTTCCCTGCCAAGGTTCTGCTTTCCGGCACAGCTTCACCCACCCAGGGTCTGTGGCTCAGCCCTTCCCACATGCTTTCTTGCAGGCCTGAGTGTTCCTCTTCTGGGACCACTGGTCTGAGAATCTTTACACGGCTGAGAAGGAAATTCCTCACAATCTTTGGCCCTTAAGCTTTGCAAAGTAGTTTCACCCCTCTGACTTCAGCAAAACAGGAATATCTTTGCTGTCTTTTGAGATGAAGACAGAGAAGACCAGAGAGGGGAGGGAACAAGACCAAGGTCACACAGCCAGCGGCAAGGCAGGGCGGAGTCAGGATGGGACCCCATCTTGGACTTTACCTTGAGCCTGGCTGCCCCCTGGGAGGGCTGGTTCTCTGGACTAGATCCATCTGACATTACTCCCTCATATGTGGACAGGGACACTGAGGTCCAGGGACATCCGCCAGCTAGTAAGCATAGAGACTGGGCTTGTAGCCTCGCATTCTGAGAAGTTTCGCTGCTCCTACCAAACCATGAGCCAGTACCATGATTCCATAAAGCAAGCCTGAGGGACTTACCTTATGCTCCAAGGTTAAAGTATAAGTCTCTCCCTTGGAAGCAGAGTCTTCTGGCTACTGGAAAAACAGAGAAGAGGGCAGCTGGAGCCAGAAACGCAGAGGCAAGAGGGTCAGGGGTTTTCCCAGGTAGTACCAAGTCCCAGCTACACAGCACAGCCCTCCAAAGCGCCTCCAGCCTCTGCTATTAGAGCTGTGTGGCCCAGGGCAAGTCACTTTGGCTCTCAGAGCCCCAGGTTCTGCAGCTATCGGGAGCTGAGGTGACAAAGGGGGTGGCTATTGAGTCAGGAGCCCTGGAAGGAACCGCTTCCGAGTTCTGGGAAGCAGCTTCCCTGGCATGGCCTGGTGATGGAGGTGCTTACATCCCTTGTCTATCTCCAGCTTGGTTCAAATCCACCTTTCAACAATTTACTACTGTGGTTGGGCACCAAAACAAAAGTGCTGTGGGTGCTGAGGACACCTGCAAAGACGACTTTCACGAAGCCTTGGTAAGGGGTAACAGCATGAGGGCACGCAAACAGCATCTCAGGACTGCCTGCTCCGATACTTTGGTTCTGATGTTTGCTAGAAAGTTCTTCTCAGCTGGGTGCCGTGACTCACACCTGTAATCCCCAGCACTTTGAAAGGCCAAGGAAGGCAGATGGTTTCAGATCAGGAGTTCGAGACCTGCCTGGGCAACATGGCAAAACCCTGTCTCTACTAAAAATACAAAAAGTTAGCCCGGCATGTTGGTGCGCATCTGTGGTCCCAGCTGCTCGGGGGGCTAGGGTAGGAGGATTGCTTGAACCCGGGAGGCGGAGGTTGCAGTGAGCTGAGACTGTGCCACTGCACTCCAGCCTGGGTGACAGAATGAGACCCTGTCTCAAAAAAAAAAAAGAAAAAAAAAAGGTCTTCTCATGACCCTGGGATTGTGGAAGTCTCATTTGTGCCCCATCCTTCTCCCTGGGTAGCAGTCATGAGGCTCTCACCAGACATTTTTGAAAACATACTGAGATAAAATGAGGCCACACAGGAGGGTGAATTTTTTAATGGATTCCAAGAATTAGGGTCGCAATGATGCCCTGTCATTTAAGGTTCTCAGCCTGGCCCCAGGATAGGACACACCATCATCCTTATGGGCCCACTTTTGGGGTCCCAGAGCCCGTTCTCCCTAAGGCCTGCCTGTGCTCCTCCTCAGACACAGCCTCAGGCTGCCCTGTGAACACCAGGGTGCTGCTGCACCGGGCTCTGCACTTTTAGGACAGGTTTGGGGCTGGATGGGATTACTCCTGGTGCACCCTGTTTGAGACAGCCTCTTCCTGATGTTGCCCCCCTGTGGAAGGCATCTTCCCCTTCTTTATTCAAGATGGCAACAGCTGCCATTTCTCCAGCCATTCCCTTAAAGGGACGCGCAGGGAACGAGATTTAAGGGCATGAATTTTTCCTGAGCACCTAACTCTTGCCAGGCACCAACAAAAAGCACTTTGTGCCTATCATCTCATCTTTAAATGTATCTTCCCAGAGCAGTACGACTATCTCCAAGCTTTTTTCAAGGAAAGAGGCTCAGAGATGTCAGGGAACTTTCCCAAGGCCACACAGCCAGGCAGAAGTGGAGCTGGGATGCAAACCCAGGTCAATCTGCTGCCAAAGGTCTTTTCACCCATCAGCACCTCCCACAGTGGTGACTCCTGGACCTGCCCAGGGAGGGGTTCAGTGGGCAGAGGGAGAGGGTGAAGAGGGAGCTAGCTAGGCCTGGGAAGGGTCTAGAATTCTAACTGGCAGCCAGACTCTAAATCCCAACCATTTTTCCAGGGAACAGACTGATGCAGTAGAGTCTTGCGGTGGGGCATGGAGGGGAGTGTGGATGACACCCAAACCTACTCCGTGATGATGGCAGAAGGCATGAAGGCCCCTCACCACTCATGACGCCCCAGCAGGCGGCTTCGAAGGCCTCATGCTGCTCAGACAGGGGCGTGGGGGGTACACCTCCAGCAGCTGGGTTCATGACCATGCCTTCAGTGCAGAGTCTGAGATTGGAAACCACTGTTAGAAGAGTACAAAGAAGAAAACCACAAAGACTTGGATGATGGGGTCGTAAGGCCACAGGAAATGGAACAGAACTACAGCCTGCCAGAGCAGGAAGGAACCTTCTAGATGAGCTGGGTCAGTGTTTTCAGACCACGGAGTGTGGCTCATCAACGGGCTGTACAATCAGTTTGGGGGCCATGGTCAGCATTTTTAAACAATATACAATGGAACACAAAACATCAGAGTAAACATATGCCATACAGTACATACAGTATTGTTTCATGAAGCTTTAGTTTTAGTGTGTGTGCGTGTGTGTGTGTGTGAAAACTTTTTTCTTTTTTACCACGGGTTGTGGTCAAAGGAGCTAAAAACAATTTTTAAGTTGGTTTGTATTAGTCCATTTTGCATTGCTATAAAGGACTACCTGAGACTGAGTAATGTGTACAGAAAAGAGGTTCTGTATACAATTCCGCAGGCTGTACAAGCACAGCACTAGCATCTGCTTGGCTCTGGTGAAGCCTCAGGAAGCTTTTATTCATGGTAGAAAGTGAAGCGGGATCAGGCGTATATCACACAGTGACAGAGGGAGCAAGAGCGATACCTGGCTGTTTTAATTAACCAGTTCTAGTGTGAAATAACAGAGCAAGAACTCACTCATTACCATGGGGAGGGCACCAAGCCATTCATGAGGGATCCACCCCCATGATCCAAACACCTCCCACCGGGCCCGGTCCAACACTGGGAGTCACATTTCAACATGAGATCTGGAGGGGACAAATATTCAAACCATATCATGGCTCAACCCCTACATTTTACAGATGGGAAAACTGAGACCAAGGGCAGGAAGAGGCTTTTCCCAGGAGCCAGAGGCAGGACAAAGATCCAGAGTGTTCTATGCCAGGACACAGGCCAGGTTTCTTACTGTCTTTCTGGACACTGACCACCTTGCCAGGCCTTACCCCAGGCTAGAGGGGAAGAATCCAGGGCTTCACAGGGGCTGGGGGCCAGGTGGGAATCCGGCCCTGCCTCTGACTGCTGGGACAGACACTCTCGGGAGTGCCTTCCTCTCAGGGCTGCTCCTTCTCTGTTGCTTTCTCTGCGTTTCCTCTTCCCACCAACAGTCAGAATGGCTCAGATTGAGGTCCCTCTCTGCCCTCCCTTCCACCCTCCTCCTCAGTCTCTCTTGGTCAGGCTGGGTCCTCCCTTTCCCCAAGTCCTTGCTCTCAACACATCTACACAGACGTTGCTCCATGGCTGTAAGACCTGCCCAAAGCCCACACAAGAGGCCAGGTATGGTGGTTCACACCTGTAATCCCAGCACTCTGGGAGGCCTGAGGAGGGAGGATCACTTGAGGCCAGGAGTTTGAAACCAGCCTGAGCCATGTAGCAAGACCTCATCTCTACAAAAAATTTAAAAATTAGCGGTCGGGCATGGTGGCTCATGCCTGTAATCCTAGCACTTTGGGAGGCCAAGGTGGGTGGATCACCTGAGGTCAGGAGTTCTAGACCAGCCTGGCCAACATGGCGAAACCCCATCTCTACTAAAAATACAAAAATGAGCCGGGCGTGGTGGCAGGTGCCTGTAATCCCAGCTACTCGAGAGGCTGAGGGAGGAGAATTGCTTGAACCCAGGGGCAGAGTTTACAGTGGGCCAAGATCATGCCACTTCACTCCAGTCTGGGCGAAAGAGTTAAACTCCATCTCAAAATAAAGTAAAATAAATAAATAAATAAATGTTAAAAATTAGCTGAGCATGATGGCATGTGCCTATAGTCCCACCTACTTAGGAGGCTGAGGTAGGAGGATCATTTGAGCTTAGGAGATTAAGGCTGCAGTGAGCCATGATTGTGCCAATGATTCCAGCCTGGGTAACAAAGGAAGACCCTGTCTCAAAACAAAAGCAAAAAACAACAACAAAAATCAAGGCCACACAAGCTCTTTCCTTCACATTCACACACTATTTCTTAAGAATAGCTGCCGGTACTGAGACGGATACATTTTGTCTCTCTCAATTGAACAACTCTTGTTTTATAGAAGATGGGGAAACTCAGGCTAAGAATTTGCCAAAGGCCATGTAGCAGTCAGTGGAGGAGCTGGAACTAGAACTAGGTCTACTGGACCAAAATTGCCACCACAGCACCACCCTGCCTGGCTGGTTGCTGGCAGTCTTTCCTCTGAAGCATCTTGGATTGGGCTGGGATGAGCAACAGCCAGCATGGGGGCAGTGGCTGCCTCTCCTACCTTGTGTTGCAATGAGGAGAGGAACGCTCCATTCCCAAGAGGGAAGAATATCGGAAAGGCAGCTTCCACCCTTTTCCCAGCCTCCCTAACTCTCTTTCCCAAGAGTGGAGGAATGACTTATAAGCAGCTTGGGAGAAGGAGCTGAGCTGGGGGCTTAGGGAATCTGGCCCTTTCCTGCCCACTCTGAGCTGCTTGCCTACAGAGAGTGCCCGCTGCCCAGCTCCTGTGTCCTCCATGGGGAAGGGCCAGCATCCACCTTTGAGAAGCACACCTGGAGGCCCACCTCCTCCGCTCCCCACTCGCAGGCTCACCAAGGGAGGCAGCGATCCTCCTGGCGGCTGGCAGAGACCGGGCCTGCAGCACAGACTGTTTCCTCGGACGGGGTACCCCAAGGCCTTGATAGGGTGAGGGCATATCAAGAAGTCTGACTGTGGTCATGGAGGTAAGCCAAGGTCTCCCGGCCTTATCAGTAATAACCTTGATATGCTGACCTCGTAGCTGAGTCCTGTGTCTGTTTTTCTGTTGTTTCAGCACTCATGGGAAGAAGGGGTGTTACCAGCACTAGAAAATCCGACATCTTTTCTTTTCACCATTCCTAGAGGTGCCCCCCAGGCCACATGTACAGCCTCAAACTTGGACTCCTGCAGTCTCTCTCCCAGGTCTTCTCCCCTCTGCCCAAGCCAGCTCCTACGCCTGATGTGGGCCCATCTTCCTCCCCCACTGTCTCCCCTCCAGCTCAACATAAGCTACCAAGGGGTCCCTCCCTGCTCATCAGCCTTTCAGCTGTCACTTAACAGGGTGCTCCTGCCCATTCTCCAAGTGCCTCCTCCAACAGGCAGACTTCCCTGGCCACCACCTCATATTCTGCCAGCTCTAAGACTCATCATCAGGACCCCTCGTTCCACTTTCACCTTATTATTGATGTTTTTCAAGTGTGTGTCTTGTTTTCTCCACAAATTACACACAGTATAACACCACCACCCATACTGGCTGAGATGTCCTGAGTTCTTGCTTACTCTGTGCCAGGCACAGGACAGCTTCTTCTCTGAGGAGGGAAATGGTATAAAAGACTAAGCATAGGGCCCAGCACACAGTCAGTGCTCAAGCAGGGCAGAAGTTTCTCAGATCTGCTCAAACACCACTGGCAGGTGGACAAATTGGTGTACTCTTTCTGGAAAGCCATTTCCATTATGTATTCAAAGCCTTAAAATATGCATAGCCTTCCGGATCTGGGCCAGCGACCCCACTTTTAAGAATTTATTCTAAGAAACAATCAGAGATGTACTCAAAGGTTTAGCTACAGGACTGCACCCAGCCACACCAGTGGAAGAGCTGTGCCTCCGTTTAACTGTAAAATGGAGATAAAAATAGTGCCTAGTCTATGGGCTGCTGTGAGGATTCATAAATCAGGCACTGATTATATGTAGAGCACTGAATGCAGTGCCTAGTACATACTGCAGCTTTTCAAAACTGTTACCTGCTCTTTTTATTATTTGAATTGAAGTCTGAATGAAATCAAAGCCTGAATGGGCTCCCTACCTCCCTCCCTCCATTCTCATGATTTCCAAAACCAACAAAAGGGTTACTAATATCAAAAACAACATCAACACCAACCACCGTCTAAATCCAACACAAAGGAACTGGTTAAATAACAATACAACTGTATATAACACTATGCAGCCACTCAAGATGATGTCATAGAACAAGAATTAATGGCAGGCACCAATGTACCTAAGCAGAAAAAGGCCCCAAAACTATTAGTTCAGTAAGATGGTAATTTTTTCTTTTAAAAAGCACATAAATGTGTAGAAAAAATATATATACTGCAAATTGTGAAAAGCTGGCCGGGCTCAGTGGCTCACGTCTGTAATCCCAGCACTCTGGGAGGCTGATGGGGGGCGGATCGCTTGAGCCCAGGAGTTCCAGACCAGCCTGGGCTACATGGCAAGACCGTCTACAACAAAGTCTGAAATTAGCCAGGTGTGGTGGGGTGCACCTGTAGTCCCAGCTACTCAGGAGGCTGAGGTTGGAGGATCACCTGAGCCCGGGGAGGTCAAGGCTGCAGTGAGCCATGATTGCACCACTGCCCTCCAACCTGGGCAAAAAGAGTGAGACCCTGTCTTACACAAACACACACACATACACACACACACCAATGTAAAGAGTTGCCATGTCTAGCTTGTGAAGTTACAAAAGCTTTCTCTTTTTATCTTTCTTTTTAATCTCTTGCAAAGAACACAAACCTCTTTTGTAGTAAGGAGAAAAAGCTAATTTTGCCAAGGAAAATAGAAGCCACATGGGTTTCCTTCTATCTGTAATGGAAGGCACTGTGTCTTCCTTTCATGTATCCCTCACCGCATCTGACCCACAATCTCTGGATATAAAAGCCCTGGTCTTGAACAGAATTCCAGCCTGGTAATCTTGTTTACTCTTGTAGGCCAAGGCGTTCTGTACAGAGTTTGGAAGTGGCCTGCAAGAACGAGAAAACAATACAGTCCTGTGGGGGTGCATCTGAGCCTGGTCGGTGACCCTTGCCAGGCTAGGAAATGTCAAGAACTGACCCCAAGGGGACAAGGCACTGGAATCCTGGAATCTGTCCAGGGATAGTGCATTAGGAAACCAATTACCTGGGGAGCATGTGGTGGGGCAGCCGAGAGTGAGCAGAGCATCAACGCGAGGCCACTTTGGCATCTGGGAGCTCTCTTCAGTTTGGCCTAAAGAACTTCCACAGGGGGACTTAAGTGCAGCTGGATCTTAATATGATCAGCTCCACTCGCACACAATTTTCATTTTGGCCATTCTCCAGAAAGCCTCTGCCCAACCCCACCCCCCAATCCTTGCTGACTGCAACAGACGCGAGGGCACCAGGGGAGCCTGCCAAGGGGAAAGGCAGGGTCACAGGGCCATCCGTCAGCCACGGAAGGACCGCCCACCCAGCATAAGGATTAAGGTTGGGGTTAGCAGGGCATGTGAAATGGTGCACTTAAAAAATCATATTACTAAGTGGGTTACTGTCAGGCACTATATGCATGGTCTCAAGCCTCACAGGACCGCCAAGAGGGGGCTGCTTCTGAGTCCATTTCACGGTGGAGGAAACAGGCTTGGAGGCTGACTGGTCTGAGGTGACTCAGCTAGAAAGGGCAGAGCTGGGATTCAACCCTGGGTCCACCTGACTGAAGCCTAGGCTCCTTCCACCTCTCCCCACAGGGCTCGGACAGTCATTCCGGCAGATGTGGAGGCTAGGGTAGGGGTGGGGTGTCAGAGCTGCTCCCCAGTTCTACCCTTGCAGGCAGTACTGTGACCGTAAGAGGGAGCATGTACCCCCTTGCAAAAGCGAACGGGGCCAGTCTTGTCTGAAATTGTCCAGCTAATTCCCCTCATCGGTTGGTGCAGAGCTCAGCTGGCACTAGATTCAGGAGGACGACGCTACCTCAAGCTGCAGCAGGGATCCTTGCCACATATCCAGCCACCTGGCTGGTGCAGCGCGGAGACGATCAATACCACTCCTTGGAGGGCTGTCCCAGTAGGCACCGTGACCTTCTGGGGCTGCTTGTTTCCCATGTTCCCTCTTGTCACCAGGCCTCTCAGAGTGGCAGAAAGAACACTGGCCTAAGCATTTGATAGGGACTACTCTCAAGTAGTCCCCTACCGACACCCCACAGGGCTTTGGGGAGTCAAAAGGCAGTACGTGCACGGGAGTTCACCAGCTCTCCTCTCTGCACCCCTCCTCCCAGCAGAGAAGCCTGGAGGAGGGCACGGCTGGGCAGGCTAGGGGAGCAAGAAGCCACACATTCACGCCTCCCCTCTTGATTTTTACCTCCAGGCCAGCTGTCCTCCTTTCCCTCTCACTCCAGGTGAATGGAGGCTGAAAGTCTGAGAGAAAGAGAGAGAAAGCTGGGAAGAAACTGGTGGCTAGTCCCTTGACATGTTTTCAGAGGAAACATTCCAGGAAACAACCGAAGGAGACACTTCTGTGGGGCTCCCCTCCTCTCTCTGACTTTCCTAAGTTCTGCCCATTTGAACGGCCCCATGGCATCCTTCCTCCAGCTATTCCACATTCTCCAGGCCTGCAGGAGCCCTCATTGCAGAATCCGCCTTTGGTGGGTTCACCCCTAGGGGGCCCCGTGGCCATCCTCCAAGTGCGGACTGGTGGCGAGGCTGGTGTCCTGACCGAACCCCCAGGCAGGTGGCTCAGACTCAGGCAGCGATGACCCAGCTGGCCTCCCAGGGTGCGAGGGGCCTGGGTGCCTTCCTGCGAGGTGGCCCTTCTGGCTCCGCCTCTCGTGCCGCAGGAACGGGTTTGGCCACACATAGCCTGGAGGCTGCGGGGCTAGCACTGGGTTCCCGGCCTCCAGCCTCCAGGTCCTTGTCCCACTCGCCTGCCCCCATCCTTCCTGCGGGGAGCAGCCCCTCACAACACGGTCACAAGGCCCTCAGGCGCCCGCGCAGCCCACCGCCTCCTCCCGCTACCTGGCCAGTGGCGAGCTCCCGCTGGGGCTCCCAGAAAAAGGCACAGGAGGCTCTGGCTGCAGCGCTCCTACCACCCAGGCTGCCGGCCCCAGGGCCAGGGCTGGGGGACGGGAGGTCCCACAGGCCACAGCAGCAGGCATGGCTGGGCTAGCCCTCCAGGGCTGTCTCTCCCAGACCACCGCGGACACCGGATCCCAGATCTGATAAATCCTCTGGGTACTTCAGTTTCCTCAGGTGTTTAGAAAAAACAAAAACAGCCATAGGATTTCTTTTAGGAATAAATCAGATTATGGATGCTGTGGTCCCAAGGGAGTAGTTACTCTGTAAGCTCCCTCCCCACTTTCCCCTTTCCTTCCCTTTCAGATACCAGAATTTGCATCCAGAGCTAAAAGTCAGTGGGCTCAGCCAGAGCAGTGAAGGCGTGTCCACATTCCTGGAGGCCACATGAGAATAGGGACTGTCCTTGTGCTGAGAGAGCGTGACATCACTGCTCCTATGAGGGGGAGTGATGGCACAGAAATCATCCTAACAGCGTCGTACACACAGGCCTCTGCCAGCTCCAAGCAGGCTCATTTGAGAAAACAGCCTTCTTGGTAGTGCTGGCTACGAAGCTACAGCCTAATTTATCCTGTTTTCCTCCACTGTGCTCTGACACTGCCTCCTCTTCCCCCTCCAGCTTAAACACTAACAGACAGCTCAGCCCAACATGGGGCTCTATTCACAGGCTGGGGAAGGCTTTTATAAATGGAGGCACATCAGCTTTAGACCAGCTGGAAAAGGCACCATTAGTCACTCTAGTAAATAAACACTGAAGTCATTTCCCTATTGACACCCAGATGCAGGAATCACATCTAAGAATGGATTCAAGCAGCACCAGTCTGACAAGGGTCTCACATGCATGTTCCTTCCAAACAGAAAATGGAGTTGGGAAAGAGGGCAGTTGTAGACCAGGTCCCTCTGAGGAGAGCGTGTGGGTGGAATCATGTATAAGTAAAGTTTTAAATAAACAGAATGCATCACTATGGAAACATTCGGCTTTACCAAAGCCACCATTAAAAAAAATAATCAAGACTTAAGATTCAACACTACAAGTGTTTATGACCAGAAAAGGCAAAGTGGGTCTTAGATATTCTGCAGCCAAGTAATAGCTGCCAGAACTCAAAGCAGAAATATTCCCAGCAGGGCAGGAACCCGTCGTTTGTCAAGACTTTCTCTGAAACCCTCCAACTGGAGCATTCAGCGCACTGCAGGGCCTACTTAACTCTTTCAGCATTGCAATGACACAATTCAGGAGACGGCTCTATAGTGACTGTGTCCAGACAGACCTGCCACGCACTAGGGCAGGATCACATCAGCCACAGAGGCAGAGAGTGGGTGCCACAAGGAAAGGGCAGGTTTATTAGCTGTGACTCAAACTTATCAGGAAGGAATTGTCAATGCCACCCGAGCTAGTGGGTTAATGATGGATCAATGTGGATCCTGATTTCAACACTGGGGATGCAATCTGGTGCTAAGTGTGAGTGTTCCAACCCATGTTTGGAGCAAGTTGCCTGTTATAAAGAAGACATTTTTAGTGTGGAGCCTGATGTTTCTTTGGGCTGCTGACTGGAGTAATGGTGTTGGTAAGTATTGTGAAAAAGCCTGCTATGAGTTTGGGTGTCATTCAGGGTCCCCAAGTGTATTCACAGGTAAGAATGAGGTGAGAAAGGACCACCGGGGAAAACTTATCTGTCTCTAAAAGTTTCATATCTCTGAAGGTGGATATGGTCAGGAAACACTTGCCAGAAAATCAAGGAAAGTTGGCTGAGAATTTGTCTAACTCACCAGAAGTTGGATTCTGTCCCCTCAAAAGGAGCTTCCCCAATGAAATGGGCAACTGCTAGTCCAGTCACCAGCAGTTTCTGGCTAGAAGATGCTGATGCTGATTAAGGGAAGATGAGATGCAGATGCCTGCCCTGATGAACAGGAAAGCCAGGGAACAAACAGGTGGCCTGTGGTCAGCTGTGACCAGCTCCGCAGGAGCCAGCCCTGAGGCTCAGGCTCCCGGGAGTGCTCAGCAGACCATTTCGCCTACATTCAGCATGGCAAAGGGAAACCAAACAGGCCG
This sequence comes from Pan paniscus, assembly GCF_029289425.2. Lineage (NCBI taxonomy): Eukaryota > Metazoa > Chordata > Mammalia > Primates > Hominidae > Pan > Pan paniscus. The sequence goes on along the minus strand of NC_073258.2, from coordinate 46,137,245 downwards.
AGAAACTAGCCTGCAGTCTGCAATCTGGTTCTGCCACTACAAGCCCTGTTAACTTACCTAACGTCTTGGAGATCAGTTTCCTAGCCTCTACAATGGGAAAAGGACCTCTCTCTTGCAGCGCTGTGGGAAGGATAAAGGATTATGTATAAAAGCTCCTAGGACAGTGCCTGCTGAAGCTCAGAAAAAGGGCGGCAAAAACAAAACCGAAACCTGTTTTTCTTCATGCTACCGCTGTTATATTTGCTTCCTCAGCTTTACACGCAATGTAAGCAAAAACAGCTTCACCTCTAATTCCTAGTTCAGATCTAGCACCAGCAAAACAAAGCAACAGGCTGCTGCAGTCACTGAGGCACACTGCCCTTTGCCATGGTCTGGAATTCCTGTCCATGCCTACACCCTGTAGTTTTACTCTACGGCAAGTACCTACTTGACATTTCAGAAGGGACATTATCTTAATGGTAAAGAAAAGGGCAGTTCTGGCACGTGGTATCTGGAGTGGCAGCAAGAAAAACAAAACTGAAGATTTGCTGCTCTCAGATCAAGAAACCCAGGTGGTGGCCCACTCCATCTGCTGTACAGTAGAAATGTTTCCCTGAAAGACATGGGTGTGACAAGTGAAGAGATCAAATGCACAGCTGCCACAAGGGGAGATCATGACCCTCCATTAAGAAAGAGGGACGCTGGAAGACTTGGAACCATCTGCCAGTTCTTTCATTAGTAAGGAATGGAAGATAAATTTCCTAGTGTCATGCATCAAACTTATCACCAAAGCTGGCTGTATCACCTGGCCAGGTATTATTTGCATTAATAGGAGAACAGCTAAGCATTAAAAAGAGGCTTTATTTTATTCTTATGGTGATTTGAACCTCCCTCACAGGAAAGCTTGGTGTGGTGCTCAAATTTTAGAAAGTATTTCATATTTCTTAGAGAAACAAGCTGTGCTCATTTTTTGTTTGTTTGTTTTTTGTTTTTTAAAAGGGCAGGGGGACTACAATGCCAGGAGCCAGAGAGCTTGTCAGAGAACAGCCTGGCCAGGCATGGTGCTCCATCTGAGTGCCGAGTCAGAGCGTGCCCAGCCTTTGGCATTTTCCTATGATCATGGACAGCATCAATCTTACAGCCTGGAATGGAAACAGGATAAAAAGCAAGAAGGCACTGTACCTTTCCCCCACTGGCAGACAGAGAAACTCTAACTCTCCCGCCCTATTTTCATCCATTTAAATTCATTTCCTTTCTCTCAGGTTTTCTGTATCTTGGTTTGGAATGAATCTGGTACACGGCTCCTGAGTCAAGAGGTCAAGAAGACACGTGGTTTTATGATGCAACAATGGGCAGCCACTCTGTTTTGTTTTGGGAACCTCAGTGACATCACAGACTAACCCTTGTACCTTGGGACCTTGTACGTAAGAAAACATTGAGTCAGAAGAGAGCGTTAGTCATAGGGCTACTGAAACACAAGGTGACGAGAACTATTAGGCAATTGAGTGCATTCCCTGCAGGGCTGCTCCCACTTCTATCTGACTTGGGTCTAGATGACTCAAGTGATTCCCGAGGGGAAAATAATCTATGTGGAACAGCTGTCATGAGCAGGCCTTCTGCTGCTCTTCAGCCTCAATTTCAGCCTGCTACTTCCCGTGACATCATTCAGTGATTCCTCCCTTTAAGGGGACAGTTTTCTCTTGTATTACAGGTGACTGCTTGAAGGTGGCTAGACGAGAGCATACTGCCACCACTCTTTATTTGGAGGCCTGTAACCTGTCTTGAGTGTGTCGCAGGAAGACTCAGTTACAGTGTTCCCTGAATATGTAGCTTTCCATTACAATAGTATGCAAGCCAAGATGAAACCACCTCTGTTTGGGTTTCAGCAGCTGTCTGCCTACGGAAGGCTCCAGAGTCCCTGACGCATATTTATATCTCCACTTCACTGAAGTCACAAGGAACAAACACGTGAGATTTTCTTTTCCCCAGAGGCACAAGTCCATTCATATTTCTTCAAATGAAGGCGGGGCGTGTGGGGGGCGGAGGAGGGCAGGAGGAAAACTGCTTATGAACAAAATCATCCATGAGCACTGCCACATAGATTTTAATTTGCCTAAAGATGATAGCGATTTTGAGCTGTGGTTAGGGATAACTGTTCCCACAGTAGACCTATTACCAACATGAGTTGCTGGCTTTCATTTAATAGGACTCCAAGCTGGCAAACAAACCCCACCATCTTCCCAACAGCCACATCATGAGATCTAGCAGCACCAGCCTCTTGAAGTGGCTTCTCAGTGGAAGGTTTGCTCCGTTTCAGTGAAGCTTCTCTCTCAAAGCTCTGACGTCACCAGGGTGCCCCTCGAGGGTCTGGATAGACTGTCCGAAAGGTCAGGTTCACTCTCGGTTCTCTAGAGTGGTATTCTTTGGGCACTCGATGCTAAATGGAAATACACATAACTCTGACATAAATACACACATACACACTTTTAGTTCAAAGCGACTTAAAACTTATTCATGAGAATACAGAAATATTTCCATCTCATCCCCCTTAAATGAGTAGTAAGCTCTTTGAAGTCTTGTGGAGAAAGGTCCCTTCTTTGAAACAAATTTCCATCCCCAGCCCCACTGTGCTATGCCAGCACCTCTGAAGTGAGATATTTTCATCTTTTCTAATTGTTGCTGTTCCTCTCAGACACCTGCCATTTCCCAAATCTCATAAAACATACAAATGGATGAGACCAAAGAGAGGCATGAGATTCCATTCTTATGGTAAGTGTTTTGACATTAACATGGGCACCTTAGAAATGATCTGGCCTAAAAATGGCATGGCCTAGCTGCAGAGCTGTGTATTCCAATAAGATAGTCACCAGCTACCCTGAAGCTATTTAAATTTAAGTTAATTAAAATTAAATTAAAAACTCAGTTCTTTATAGCATGCAAGCCACATTTTAAGAAGTCAGTCATATGTGGCTAGTGACTACTACAATAGGCAGCACAGATACTGAACACTTTCATCATCACAGAAAGTTCTACCGGACACACTAGTGTCCACCTGGATTGTCAGTAGTAGCAAAACTCCTTGGAAAGAATGTCAGCTCATTCCCTCTTGCTCGTTGTAAAAGCAGCTTGCTTTTTCACCATGTCTACTTAGAAATAGTCCTCAGAGTCAGGAAACTGCCTCCACATGAAAGCAGATTCATATTACTTGCAGATCCTCACCTGCCAGTCAGCTTGTGTCGCTCCTTCCATGATTAACAAGGTCCCATGATCCAAGGGTATCTTCACTCTTTCCACATATGTGTAGTCTCCATTCTCTTCCTAGAAAACAGCATTTGTTGTGATAAATTTTTTGCCTGTGTAATCAAGATGCAACAGAACCTGACAGAGGTCAAAAAAAATGGAAACCTCTGCTCAGCCAGACTGTGGGAATCCATATATAGCTCTGTCATTTGGCAGCTGCTTGACTGTTGGCAAGTTACCTCATCTCTCTGTACCCTGACTTACTCATTTGTGAAATGGGGAGGATGACAGTGACTGCCACCTAGGGCTATGGTGAGCCTCCATTGATAGAATATGTGTAAATCCCTTGAAGATTGGCATGCAGTAAGTGCTAGCTATTAGTGTCATCATCATAATCCAAAATGCAGAAAAGCCCATTCTGGCCTAAGAAGGAAATAAAAGTCACCTGTACAAGAATTCTTTACATCTGACTGATGTTGTGCTCTACATTTTGACATACTCAGTGTGGGGAAAATGTCCTTTTAACCAAGATTTGATGCGATGACTTCCTTCACCTTTTCACAATGTATGCTAATTTACTAATTGGCACCTATAGTCTCAATTCTTCTCATGGCTACTATGGAGTTTTGGAGACATATTCCTGCCTCTTTGCAGAACAGACAACAGCAAGATTTTCTCAAAGGGAGCTCTGGCTTGACCAAAACAGTGCTGTCAAACTGAGATTGGCTGTTTACATCTTTGAGGATGGATCACGACTCCTGTACACTTAGGATACAAATGCCTTGTATTTACACAGAGAGCTCAAAAGCAATTTATGTCCAATATTCTCAGGAGTCTTCAGAGCATAAGCTGCAAAGCAATTAACTGGTAGTGTGGCTCCTCCACAGCTGAAAACCAGGAGCATTAAACAACTTCTGTGCTCACAGCAACAAAGAGCATGTCAAGTGCTGAGACTGGGACAGATCTGAGCTTCCTGATTTCTTCACCTCCATTCTGGGCAGAACTGATGGGTCTATTCATTCATCTGCTTCACTTCCGATAGAAAGGGTTACATTTGGGTTACTGCAGGATTGATTTCAGTGCAAACTGTGTTTATGTTTATTACTGTATGGGTGCTTCTGAGAACTTAACTGTTTACAAAGATTTTCCCCAGGAAAATCAAAATCAAAACAATCATGAACTTGCATAAACAGTCTAAGTTCCAGGCCCCAACTTTTGGCAGTAACTTTGTCAAGCATAGTCATAATTTTTATAGACAGAAGATAGAAGCAATGTTTAAAATAACTTTGGTTTCAGTGATTGATTTTAATTGTGTCTGCCACCTTTTCTCTTCCAGTAATAAGTGGGCACCAAAACATTTACCTTTGACCCCTCAGACAACCAGAGGGCAGTGGGAAGGTGACCCTGCCCTCACTGCAGCCCAGCTCCATCTCAGAAAAGCAAAAGGCTGCTCTGATTTTTAAAAAAAAAATCCAGACAGAGGAGACACATGTCCTACTGGGGAAAAGATATCCGGAGGGAGTGCACTGACCATGAGATTAGACAGTCCAAGGCTCCTTAATTTAGGCTGTATAGTCAGCTATCAGATCAAGGTTCAACACAGCTAGAAGCAGAAGAATTTCTGCTACCCTCTACATAATCAGAGAGTGCAACATGGGCTTAATCTACAAATCAAGTACAGACACTAAGGAGAATAAAATAAAGTAGAAAGGAAAGACACTTAACCACAACATGAAGGCAATTCTGAGATGAAGATCTCTTAGAACATTAAAAACACTGTTGGGGAGAAGGAGGTGCTAGATCAGTGGAAGAGAATAGGTAAACACTATAGTTCCACCTGGAAACATGAAGCAGGAATCCACCTCGCAAGTGAAAGAGAATTCCGAAATGTATCAGCACTGATGGAAAGGGATGTTCAACGATCACATTTCACATACTGTTCCTAAGATCTGAACTTTTCAAATGAGAGAAAGTCTCAGGTTGGTTTTGAACACATTACATTCAACATAACCATTAGTCATACCAAAAAGCAGACAAGGGTGAGCCTTTGTTTGGGAGGGAGCCACTCGAATCAGTCCACAAAGGAGACACCCTTACACAGTGTACCCTCTGTGAGAAGTGATATCATTCTTCGCTGCTTGTTATTTATTCCTTCTAAGATCTTTGACTTAGAAGATGCATTCCTAATTTGCAGAAGGAGACAGACAGGAAAGAGGGCAAGGGATCCTACTAATGCAACACAGAGCTCACAAATGCATCCTTCCCTCGAGGCCAGAGTGGCAACAGACCATAGAGCCACCCTTCAACTGAAGCAAGATGCATGGAGACTGTTTCCACTTAGGAGTCAGATAAAAGGCCAGAGGAACCCACATGGCTGTGCATAAAGGCTCCAGTTGATAAATGGATAAGCAACAGTGGAAACACAGGTCAGACTGTTTAGAAGAGTGCCTTCCTAGTCATTAAGCGTGGTTAAGTTACCCAAACACATCTCTGTAGCCCTTTTGATTTACTCAGGGTTTTCTTCAAAACAAAACAAAACACACCCCCCAAAACCGGGGCTAAGGATAAAATTTTCCATCACTCATCCTGGTTAAAAGCAGCTTTTAGGGTCACACTCAAGCTACAGGGTGGGTTTTGTTATTGATATTCTTGGTTTTCCAAATACTTGAAACCCTACAAGTACAAGGAAAAAGCGAAAAACATGTATTTTTATATTAATGCTGATCAACATTCTCATTCCTCCAACCGCAGCCAGTTCATTTGAAGGCTTAATTATGCTTTTCTAAAGCTTCTCACAACTCTTACCTCCACCTCACCAACATATCCTATTCAGTTTCCTTTAAGAAAATGCTATTTGGGGTGAAAAAATCTGGATGTATTTACTGTTATGTCATTATTAACCATCCAACAGATGGGAAACCTAAACATTTTTCTTTCCATTGGAAAGGTAATTCATACTGTATGAGATCTGGAGTTTTCTTAAAATCATCCCTTTCTTGTCCTAAAAGAATGCCTTAGAAATTACAAACAATCATCAATGCTTTAAAATCATCATACAGGTTTTCCTTCTAGAATATAAAAAGTAACATAAGTTTACTAAAGTAAATTATGCACTTGTAATTATTTATTCAACCTCTGCTCTTATAAACTCCATGAGGGAAAGTTTATGTGGTCTTCCTGTTAAGAAACATTCTCAGTGCCTATCACACATATGAATAAATATGTACTGAATGACTGAGGAAGAGTACACAGAAAATGTAGAAAATCGCCTGTAATCCTATCATCCAGAGTTTATACAACATACACACAGAGTCTTCCAGATATACAATTGTGTGTACTCCATTTTTAATATTTTATTGAGCATTTTTCTATATCTTTAAATATACATTTCAAAAATATGGTTATAGAATATTCCTTTGTATGAACATATCCTTCCTTTAAACTCACAAATACCTTTTGACCACCTGTATATATCAGGCATTATGCTAGTACTAAGGATGGAGCAGTAAGGAGCACATGGTTGGAGATTGATTTTCATACACCAGTATTTTTTTTTAAAAAGAGGGAAAATAAATAAAAAGCTGCTGCAAGCAGATTTTTGGGCAAAACATTTCTGCATATATTTCTAGGATATATTCTTAAAAAATGGAATTACTGGAGCCAAGTGTATGAACTTTAAGGCACTTGATTTATATTACCAAACTGCTTTCTTGAGAAGGCTGCAGCAATCTATAATCTCACCAGGAAAACATGACAGTACCTATCTTCTGGCTGAACATTATCAACTGACAATAACGAAAAACAATTAGGGGAGAAATGACAACTCATTCAAACTTAGAGATCTTGGATTACAAGCCAAGTTCTTTTTTTTTTTTTTTTTTGAGACAGAGTCTCACTCTGTCACCCAGGCTGGAGTGCAGTGGTGTGATCTCGGCTCACTGCAACCTCCACCTCCTGGGTTCAAGCGATTCTTGTGCCTCAGCCTCCCGAGTAGCTGGGATTACAGGTGCCTGCCACCATGCCTGGCTAATTTTTTTGTATTTTTAGTAGAGATAGGGTTTCACCATGTTGGCCAGGCTGGTCTTGAACTCCTGGGCTCAAGTGATCCACCTGCCTCGGCCTCCCAAAGTGCTGGGATTACAGGTGTGAGCCACCACACCCAGCCCAAGTTCAACTTTTATTTTTTTCATTCTGTTTGCTGTTTGTGTTTCTTCTGCTGTGAACACTCTCTGTTCATGTCCTTTGTCCATTGTTCTATGGGGGTGTTAACACTGTTTTCTTATTGATCTACAACCACAGATATTAAGGCATTTGTTTGTCATACTTTTTGCAAATGCTTTTCTCATTTGCTATTTGCCTTTTAACTGTACTTATGGTATTTAACATGGAATAGCTCAAAAATTTTAGAGTCAACTCTACTGACCTTTCTTTGGCTCATCTTCATGATTTTTATGCTTAGAAAGTCTTTTCCCATCCTGAGGAAAGTTAAATATACAACTGCATTTCCTTTTAGTTTTTTTTTTTAAGAGTTTACATTTTTTAGATTTAACTCTTTAATCTACATGGAGTTTGTTTTTTGGTGGTGGTTGGGTTATTCTTTTTTTTCCATGCTTCTTTTTATAACAGTTTCCAGGTACTTAAACCAAAGCATCCTGCTAGACTTCCTCCACAAGATCTACGATGGCATGTGCTCAGGTGCCAGGCACATCAGGCACTCTATATCCGTTATTGCTAATCCTCACTACAACCTTGTAAGGGAAGCAAGGAAGGTGATATTATCCATTTTATCATAAGCAAAGGGAGCTGGAGGGAAAATATTTCTCTAAGGCAAAAGCTAGCAGGAGGGCAGGCTAGCATTTGAATGTAGATTGGCCCAGCTCTAAAGCCCTATTCTTTCCACTATACTCTGCTCTCCAAAGTAAGCTCTATTCCTTCTGAAATCCTAATATTTCCTGTCCTGATTATATGGCACCCTGACTATACTGTAGGGGTCACAAACACCAGCAAGTAGCGTAAGTGAGAGGTGTGGGCTGGGTGCAGCACAGGGAGGAGAGGGACCCATGCAGAACCAGGGGCCTGCAGAAAGGTGGTGGCTGCTCTGCCAATGAGCCATTTCAGATCACTGTTCCCCCAGTGCTGCCCCCTCTTCTGGGTTTTCCAGGGAAGCTGACAAGTGGGATTTTTATGTGAAATTTCCTGAGTTATAAATTTTCGCAATTAATTCAGTGTCTTTAAAAACATTGGGCAATTTAAACAAGTCTGAGGGCCAGATTCGGCTCCAGGGTTGCCCAGCTATGCTGCTGATGGGTCCATGACATGACTGCCTTCTTTGATTCCCTTGTCAGTCACCTTAGCAGACTTGTAAGCGTCTAAGACCGTTGTCATCTGATGTGCTTCTTGCATCCCCTTTGCCATTCCATGTAGTAGTGCCTGAGAGATGCTCAGGACACAAGTGCTACTTCATCTTCAAATATCATCTTCCTTTACTGAATTAAATCTAGAGGTAGAAACTGTGGGGAAATATCAAATACACGTACAATTGCTTTTAGTTAGCAACTGATTGTAGCATAGGCTCCTCCAAGGTTTCAAGCAATGGACAGAGTTTTAAATTATAGTGGATTTGTTTAATTTATTATTTGATAGTAATCTGAATAAATCTTAGAGGCCATTATCACTTAAATAATAGTATATCTAGGTCTTTCAAATTAAAATTATACCTGAATAATGGAGAGTGGAGGACAGGACGGGGGTGAGGACAGAAAAACTACCTATCGGGTACTATGCTTATTAGCCGGGTGATGAAATAATCTGTATACCAAACCCCCGTGACAGACAAGTTACCTATATAACAAACCTGCAAATATACCTAACCTAAAACAAAAATTTTAAAAAAATTAGACCTGAATGAAGCTGTCTGTACACATGAAGTATATTTGTGTACCATGACCAAGTTTGTCGCCTGTACTTGTTCTTTTTTTTTTTTAACAACTGGAAATTATTTACTGTATCTCATTTATGTCTGTCTATCATAAAGAATTGATCAATATGTAAATATGTGATTTGAACCATGGTTGACTTATGAGTGTTGCTACAACATTTTAGAAAACATAGCCTGTTCCATGTATTAACCAAGGCCCAGGAGAGCCAGTGGGCTTGTGCTTTGTGTAGAGCTGGGAGAGGCCATCCATCCTGTCTCTCAGTGGACAATGTACTTTCCTGATAAGGAAGGGAAGCACAATGGAAATACACCTCAACTATTTTATTGCAGTAATTTTTTTTGTATCTGAAACTGTATTGTTTAATATATTGAGTAAGATTTTAAAAAATAAATGCCATGATTTTAAAAAATTATCACATTCTTCATCTCACCCCTAACTCAATCAGAAAAAGTCATTCAAAGCAAAATATGCTTCCAAATTACTGATCTCAGATAACAGTGAGGCAGTTGGTTTTCCACATCATCTCTGATTCCTTAGATGAGCAAAATAGAAAAACCTCCATCTTTGTACTAAGAAGACACTTATAAAAACAAAAGACAAATGAGCAGAAAGGACAAGGTAGAAGCCTGCTACCTGTTTCTTGTTTTACAGGTTCACAGGAAGCACCTGGCACACAGTAACTATTATTAATTTCTGCACTGGAGGCATCAGGAAAGCCTTCACGCTATAGGGGGCCCTTTTAAGTTAAGAAGTTGGAGAGCAAGCCTCGGGGAAAGCAAAGAGATAACTTAGTAGAATGGAGCAACCATATGGGAACAGTGAGAGTCCATGGATCTCCCTGGGCTAAGATCATGTATGGATTTGACAATCTGGCTAAGGAGTTTCTATTTTATCCTTTGTTCCAACAGAAGCAAATTAAGATTTTTCAGGTGGAAAACAAAGTGATGAAAGCAGTGAGTTCAACCTTTGAGGCTCTATGCTCCCTTCTTGTTTTTTGTTTGTTTGTTTGTTTTGAGAAGGAGTCTCACTCTGTGGCCCAGGCTGGAGTGCAGTGGTGCGATCTCGACTCACTGCAACCTCCGCCTCCCAGGTTCAAGCGATTCTTCTGCCTCAGCCTCCTAAGTAGCTGGCATTACAGGTGCGCACCACCACACCTGCCTAATTTTTTTGTATTTTTAGTAGAGACGGGGCTTCACCATGTTGGTCAGGCTGGTCTCGAACTCCCGACCTTGTGATCCGCCCACCTCGGCCTCCCAAAGTGCTGGGATTACAGGCATGAGCCACGGCGCCTGGCCGCTCCCTTTTTTATTCTCTTTCTCTGAATGATAATGTACAATTCCACAGTTTTACATATGGTCTATATTATTAGTTTTAATTCGATTCCACATTCAACAAATAGTTGTCTAAGCCATCTTGGGCAAGTGATTTAACACTGAGTCTCAGTCATCTCATCTGTACAATGGAAATAATAATGGCATCAACTATATAAAATTATCAGAGAATTCAATAAAGAAGTTAGAGCAGAGCCAGGCACAGTCAGCACTATACACTTGTTATTTATTATTAGCGTTTTACTATTGCGGTTATTCCAAAATTCCCAAATGACATCTCCAGCCAGGCCTGTTGTCTGAACTCCAGACTTACACAGTCGACTGCCTACTTAACATTTGGAAGCCTCAGGCATCTCAGATTTTGCATGTAGAAGAAGGAACTCCTCCAGCAAGGACAAAATCAAATGCAGAAATTCCAGCTTCTCTTCCACCTGAGTAAACAGCAACTCCACTCACCACTGCTCAAGTCAGACACCTGGGAGTCTGGATCCTTACCCCCACATCTAACATATTACTGGCAAGTTCTGTTGATTCATCCTCAGAAATATACCTCAAACCCATTAACTTCTCTTCATCCCCAATGCCACCTTAGTCCAAGCTAGCAGTCTCCCACTGCGATGACTACAACCACCTACTCTTTTAGTCTCCTACTCTTGCCTCTTCCCAAATTATTCTTCACACAGCAGCCACAGTGATCTTCTAAAATAAAAATTCAGAGCTCTAACCATGAGTTGTAACTATTTCTCTCTGTTTATTTGATTATAGTCTAGCTCCTGTAACCCCCATAAGGGCAGGGACTATGTTTGTCATGTTCACTGCCATATCCCCAGAGCTGAGCATAGTATAATACCTGACACATAGTAGGGGTTTAATTAATATTTGGAGAGGGGAGAATGAGAGAAGACAGTGAGAGAGAGGCAGGAAAGAACTGTTCCTGGAAATAATACTTGACATCTGGGTAATGGACAGAAGAGAGGGAGCAAAGATTGGAATTAAGGACATCAGGGTGGAAAAAAAAGTCATTTTAGTACTGTAGGCATGGGTTAAAAAGTGCCTGGGATAAAGATGGTCACTGTAAGAGAGATGGGTTCTTTAGATAGTTCAAGAAAGAATTCAGATGACTTGGGACTTGATAATATATGAGAAACAAAGGAACAAGGAAGAGCTGAAAATAACTTACGGTGTTAACCTGACCAAGAGAATGGTTAGGTTAACATGAACATAAATGAACTTACCAGCAAGTGTGGAGTTTTTCTGAAAGAACAATACAAATCTGATTTTATCATTACAGGGTGGAAGCCACATGTGCTGTTATTAAGTGGAAATGTCTCGTGAACATGTGGAAAGTGATGACTGGAACTTCAGATGAAAGTCAAAGGGGGAGATAGGAGATTCAGAAGTCACCCCACCAAAGAAGGAATGGTTAAAGCTATAAGAACTAATGAGATCCTATTTATTTGCTTATTCAATCAACATACGTAGAACTAAATGCTAAGAATGTAATGATAAATAAGACAGAAAGGGACCTTGCCCATATGGTATTTACAATCTACGGCCAGTTCATAATCTCCTAAAAAATAATGTAGAGAACAATAACAGAATCAAAGAAATCTTGAACGTCTATATTTAAGGGGTTGAATGTAAAAGAAAAGGCCTTAAAGGAGGCAGAAAAATAGCAATGAGAAAAGTTTGGGAATTCTAAAACAAGACAGTATTTCAGAGGAAGAAAACGCAGGTAATACATGGGCAAGTTTCACACACAGAGGTGATGCATCCTGGTGACCAATATTACAAGGAAGAGAGATGATGACTGAGGACAGGCTGGTGGACTTGATTTGAGGTCAACGGTATGAGGATAATTTCAGCAGAGTGGTGGGATGGAGCGAAACGGCAGGTGTGTCAAGAATGAGTTAAGCTTTGAGAAAGGGGAGACTTCAGATGCAGACAACTCATTCCTGAATCTGTGCTTCAAAAACAAGAAAAAGCCCAAGATGTCAGGATATCTGCAGGGTCAAGCAAAGCATTTTTTTCACGATGGTAATAGATAAAAGAGATTTCTCTAGCCCGCTGGTCTAAGGATCAGACAGAGGGTGGAGGTGCTTGATAAGGATAGTCATGGCATTTTTTGCGACTGAAATGATATTTGAAAACTAAATGCTAGCCTGTGTTACAGCTACTTACCCGCTGAGGATCAAACGTACATTTATTTGCCCTATTGCCCAACTTATGGCTATGCCAGTAATGTCCTCTTTTTTTCCTTATCGTTTCTTTTCAGCTTGTTTTCCCAAACTGTGGTGTTGCCTTGCCCTTGAGAACCCAGCTGAGGTCTAGACTGTTTCATGGATCACCTAAGCTTGGAGCTACAGTTGGGCTGCAAAGTTGTTCCTCTAGTGCTGATACAAGAACATAGCTGGTCCTCTTGTTCATAGTGGTAAAATATTTTTAAAATCTGACATAAACACAACATATTAATTACAGAAATGATGGAGAGAGAATAAAGCTGGGACCCCACAAAGTCATCTTTGCAGAGTTATTCTGCTGACTCAAACCACACTTTAACTGATGACATCCTAGCATCGATCTGAAATACATTACTTTAAAAACAGAAGCTGTTTCTGAAATAAGATCTGCTAAAGTAAGAAGCCAGCTAGAAAAACACAGATTTTAAGTCACTGAGGTTATTGGTTCAAAACAGTTTACTTGGCACATACAGATCTTTGAGTTTTTCTAAAACTCTTTCCTGATTTTTGGCATTTATTTGGCTTGGAAGGTTCTGGCGAGGCAAATGAGAAAGGTGAGCAGAAAGGACTGGTGCAATCAATCATCCTATACCAGGCACACCCCGTGATATTAAAAGCTCAATGACATGGGACCTCACCAATGTCTCACTAACTTAAGAGCGTTTGGGAGGCCTGGGCAATTGTTGGCTGCGGCATAAGCTCTCTCAGCAGGCATCGACAGCACAAACTACCAGGCAGACTACTGCCTTTCCTTCTGGACTGCACACATTGAAATGTCAATGAAATTGAATGAAATACCTGCTGACAGGGTTTACTGTTCAGACTTATTGCTGCAATAATACTAGGGATAGGGTGGGGGTAAGAAGTTACCGAATTTGAGCAAAAACAAACCTGGTTTTACACTCACAGTTGTAGCTGTTCCATCTACACTGAATGTGCATGTGAAATCAGAAGAGATCATGTGATGAACATTCCATTCTTGGCAATATAATATTTCCAAAAAATGCAACTTAAAAGAACTGCTATCTTGAAAGAGCTTCTATCTCAGGTGCTAGCACCAGAAACAAATGCCCTTCATCCTCTGAAAGCATATGAGAACACATTCTGCCATACCTCACCTCCAGCTGAGCCCAGTCACTAGCAGAAGTGCAAGCCTCTCCAGCCATCTGTTAATACCAGAACACTCATTCCCAAACTGTTCCTGGACATAATCTGATCAGACACAATCCCCCGGAACTCTTTCCCTCCTGCACCCTTCCACTGTGTCCTCTGGATTTCCCATTCAAAGATGAGCAAACTCACCTATATCTTCAGTCTCAATGAGCTCTGAAGGTTCTCTCTGCTTCCTCATCCTAATTGAAATCTGGCTATCTCTAGAAGACTGCAAGTTCCCTGAAACCCTCTCAGGTGGAAGGTGATCATGGCTCTCCATCCAGTGGCTCACAGAGCCAGGTGATAGAGTATTCTCCTTACTCCTCAATAACACTTTCAAATCATTATTCTGCAGCAGAGAATAAAAATCCCTGTTCCTCTGAGCTCATGCCATTGAATCATCCCTTTTTCTCCTTCTCTACCTTGGTCCCAAGGTATATACAAAATCTAACAATGTCCTAATTGGCCTCCTTGTTTCTTTCTAGTCCAGGCTCCATGCAGTAGCAATAGTGACCTTTTAAAATTGCCAATCAGACCGTGTCACTCTTCTGCTTTATACACCTCACTGGCTCCCTGATGGACATAAAACAAAATCTGCTCCTTCCTGAGGCTCATGAGTCTCTGCATGCCCTGGTGCCTGCCCACTCTCCCAGTCTCACCACCTGTGACACTCCTCAAGCTGGCTCGCTCTGCTCCAGGGCAGGGCCTCCTTTCCCTTCCTGAAACACACTTTGCTCTTCTCTGCCTCGGTGAGGCAGCCATCCTCCATGAAAATGTGACTTGTGAAAGATGAAAAAAATCACCAGATACCAGATGGCTTAGGAATAGTCCTTAAGAGTATGGTAAGGGGAGAAAAACCTCTACCACTGGGGCAAAGTTTAAAAAAAGCCAGGTTTGCAAGCCAAATCATGGTACACACAGAAACAACAATGAATCACTTAGTTTCACAAGGAACACAAGTTTGTCCTACTGAAACTAAAAGTGCTGTCACTAGTAATAGAAAACTGGGAGGCTTGTTGCAAAAATCAATTATTCCCAGTGGGAGTTAGGGCATGGATTCTAGCTTGAGACAAGGCCCCAAGGACGCAAATGAGGACTCCAACTCCTAAGGGATCTCAAGTCTGAAGATAATTCAAGTCTTATCAGGACTACCAATCTTTATCTGCTTAAACACACACACTCTCTCTCTCTCTCTCTCTCTCTACTCACCCTCACACTCTCCAAACCATTAAATGGTCCTAGAGATGGGAACTCAAAAACCCAATTACCATTTATGATCCACAGGCCGCCTTACCCTCCCTGAGGCTTCCCTATACTCTTTCAATGAATGCCATTTCACAGACCAAGGGTACCTTGGAGTTTAGTTTCATTGCTATTTCCTTTTTCAGTTTCCATATCTGAAAAGTCACCATAGCATCTACCATTTACAAAAGCTTAAAAATGCACTGATTACTACAGCAACTTTCATGGGAAAACTTGTTAATTACTTCCATGAAGTAGCTACCAATTATCAATCCCATTTACAAAAAAGGAATAAGTACACATAAGACAGTTGAGTGCTTTTTGGCAACATCAGGGATAGAAACAGGAAATACAACCCAATTTTTAAAATTTCATTAGAAAGTGTTTTTAAATGATCATGGCTATCAACAATTTATTTCAAGTATTTCTTTTTATTACTTATTATTTACTTGTATTTATTTTATTCACTTTAAAAAAATAGAGATGGGGTCTCACTGTTAGCCAGGCTGGTCTCAAACTCCTGAGCTCAAGGGATCCTCCCATCTCGGCCTCCCAAAGTGCTGGGGTTGCAGGTGAGAGCCACCATGCCCAGCCTCAAGTATTTCTTATAATCTCTTAGAGTAGGTGCTATAATCACCAGATGGATTAATAGGAAGGATAGATGACTGGAATAGCAGCAGCGGGGCTGCTGGCTAAGGTGTGGGTTGTTTCCACTCTATGAAATCCTGCATAGTACTAGCTTATCTAACTTCTAAATTTACACTATTTAGTATCATATTATTTTGGATTCCAATATCTTCTTTTCTAAAGTCTTACAAAAAATATCAGTATTTATGACTTGACTGACCTTTTTATACTCCACTCTTCCCAGCAGTGTACAAAAAACCCACAACCAATTAGCAAAGGAAACACTAGGACCTCCATTTCATTGGGTGCTCTCATAGTCTCTACCGCTAGACTTGGTTTTACAATCATCTCTCCTGGCAATACAAACAGGATTCACATTCTTCACAAGGGCTAAAGAGAGGAGTGGTTAGAGGGCTCAACTTGCTGTAGCTCAATCACCCTGAGGTGAATAGGAGCCCCTAACATTTGCAGAATTCAGCTGATGAAGGATACAGTTTATCCAGAGGTAATTTGCTAGAAAAACAAGGCTTTTGGCATCTAAACCTCCAGTGCATCACAAACTTCCTGCTATTATCTAATAACACCCCCCAGCCATCACTGTTTCCATGGTAACCGACAGAGAAATAGCAGCCTGCCAAATGGCTTTTGTAGTTCCTTTTCCAGCTTGTTTTTTTCAGTATAGAATTAAAACTAGCTGGGAAAAGAACCAGACTAATCTTTGCAAACAGGAACACAATGTAGTTTGAAAAGTACAACTGGGTTTGGGACAAGAAGTATAGAAAACCTTTAATAACGCCAGCCTGATAGAATAAAAAAGGTCTACTGAAGTATATTTGATAAGCTTTATGACAGTCTTAAGACAATATAGCCTGACACCAGCCAGAATATAGATAAGGTGCCCTTCACTTAGTCTTTGATTTGAACTAAACAAAAAAGGAATCGGAATGAATGTAAAAGCAAGCTTAAACAAGTCTACTATGCCCCTGAGGAATGACAGTAATATCATTAAAGGAAAGGGTAATTTACTCTAAAATCAAAATGAATGAGCAGCACTTGGCAGACTTGGACTACAGGACAGTGAAAAAAAAAACAAAAAACCGGCACCTTGGAGGAGTGAAATGTTTAATCCGAGAGATGATGTCTACAAGAAGCTGACTGAGCTGATGCATGAATCAGAGGGCACTGGTGCTTACGAAACAAAGATCTCCTTACCGTCTCAGCACAGGGAGAAACTGTTAGGAATACAGTGTGTGGAACTGGGGCAGCTTTCAGTAGATCAGCAGTTAATGGAGATCTGCTCAAGGTGCCAGACTACAAAATAAACAGCTGCTGCAAGGGGGGAGGAATTTGAATTTTTAAAAAATCAAGACTATTTCTCTTTGAAAGTGGCCCAAAACAAACGCTTTTCTGTCTCAAAACTGCACATTTGAACAAAGTGCAGGAAATGTCACGACTCTTCCATGTCCGCCTGAGATGCGAAACTGTGACTCAAGTCAAATAGGCATTAACTTCTCCTCCGATGGGTCAAAGCTAATAGGAGTTTGAAAGATTCCCTCCCACAACCTCTAATAAACCCTGAACGTCTCGGTGACAGACATGAAAATTACAATCTGTAGTAGCACACCGAGATAGGTCTCTAAGAGTTACAGGAAGTCAGACTCCTACAAATCCCACACAGAAGACTAACCTAATTTGTACTTTTTAAATTATGCTTTACCTTGGGCTGTATGAATCATGAGTCATGTTCTCATCACCTGAGTTTATAAAGAAAAGTAGACAAAAATTTGCAATAATCGCTTCCTTTCAATCCTTTGGAAAAAAGGATTATTTATAAGATAAAGATGATGCACTCTAAGGTATATTTCCAAGGCCATCAACTCAAAGAAAGGGTTCTGCACTTCGAGTTTAGCTACCTTTGTAGAGCCCCAGGTTTTTGGAAATCCGTTAGAGAGACCTGAAGGAATCTTCAAAAGTTTAAACTTGTATCCTGTTTACACAAAAATGGACTTACAGGTTCTGGGGAAAAAAGGTCACTTTTTACTCATGTGTGATTATAATTTCAAACATATTAATATTCAATTTCCCAATCTTAAACAAAAGCCAGAATTGAGATGATATACAAAAATTGCATGAAATTCAATCATAGTTAAGACTAGGCCAGAAGCCAAAACTTACTACAGTCAACAACCTGAAGTACCAACATGTTTATATTTCTTCCCAAATCCCTTTCCTCAGGCAACTTTGTTAAAATCTCAGGCAAATTTTCTTACTTATTGGATCCGCATTTTAATCAAATCAGCTACCATCGTCATAGCGCAGATTCCCTTGCCACTGGCAGACAATTATGTGGACTTTACCACTTCTGAGTATTTCATGGCCTGTATTATCATTCATGTTCATCAAAATAGGCTCCAAGAAGGCTGAGGAGAAGAGAAAGCTACAGCATGGGGCACGGCAGGATAAGGCGCTGTTCCAAATGCTTGCCCACAGGAACAATGTATGTAGTAGTTATGCTCTCCATCTACATGTTACCCTATAACATAACTGATGTGTACTACCAAGAAATAGCTCTTGATCACCATATGTCATATCTTTATATGAGAAAATGAAGAAATTCAGCTCTCTGGAGGGGAGAAGAAACGGGGTATTTCTGGGCACCAGAATATTGTGAATGCATAATATTTGGAAATTGCTTGGACAGTAAAATGATTTATCCAAAAAGCATACTTAGGGAATTCTTAAGCTTCAAATCTATAAATAGGCCCAAATTTTTAAAAAGGGGCATGGTGGTGGTGAATATATGTGTGTAAAGAAACAGTAACTGAATACTTAAATACTGAGCAACAAAGAAAGTAAGTGTGAAGAACTAAAAACCATTATTATACCAAAGGCTATATATACTACAGCTTATTTGCCAATCAGGAGGCCAGAAGGATAACTCTAGGAGGAAGGCGCAGTGCTAGCATATGCTAGATGAGCTCCAGGAGGAGAAAGACGATTTCATCTTACTCATTCACTGCTACGGCCCCCGGTCTCAGGACCACTCCTGGCAACAAGCTGAGGTTCCATACATCTGGCTTGAGAAGAGGGTTTGAACTTAAATAATGAGACTGATACAGTGTCTCTCTACTATTTATGTAACAGGAGTCTTACTAAGGGCAGGATGAATTTTTCACACATATGAACTTGGTATTTAACTGAGTGAAAGCTGTGTACAGAAGTATAATCATACCTAAAACAAATATAGCAAAAGCTGGTTTGTCTGATTCTCAAGTGGTACTCCTTGGTATATGAGAAGGCTGCTTGCCAATGTAACTGAAGGCTTAGGGAGCAAGTTCACTTAAAAAAACACCGGCAACTACCAATCCCCTAACAATGATCAAACTTTTTATGTAAACATAACCAAAGAAAACCTAATCAATGGAAATTATACCAACAAAAGGTGCTTAATGGCACATATGCAAAATTACACAATATGCTTTAAAAATACCATGCATGGAAACCCAAATACACACCAGGAAAACACTCAGTCTGTTAACTGTATTCTTATGGAAGTATATCTGACGAAGAACTGACACAAGAACTAATAATGATGTGGTCTGGCTTAGGTCTATTCAAAAATCAGCCTGGGCCAGGTGCAGTGGCTCATGCCTGTAATCCCAGCACTTTGGGAGGCCGAGGTGGGCGAATCACCTGAGGTCAGGAGTTTGAGAACAGCCTGGCCAACATGGCAAAACCCCATCTCTACTAAAAATACAAAAATTAGCCAGGGGTCCTGGCACGTGCCTGTAATCCCAGCTACTCGGGAGGCTAACCCAAGTGAATCGCTTGAACTGGGGAGGCAGAGGTTGCAGTGAGCCGAGATCGTGCCACTTGCACTCCAGCCTGGGCGACAGAGTGAGACTCCATCTCTAAAAAACAAGCAAGCAAAAAAACAGCCTGTTGGTTGGCCTTCCACACTGACTGGGTCTGGTTTAATATTATAAGCTGAATGATCAGGAATGCTGGTTAGGAAGAGACACAAATACTGAAAATAAAATAATTGGCTCTTTTCTTGGCATTACTATCTTTCTTAGTCATAAGGGGCTACAGTTTTGATTTTTTAAAAAATTAATAACCCTAGTATTCCTCAAATGTCACATAATCGAGGTAAGCACTGGGGTGGAAACTGAAGTTATTATATCGTTATTAACTTTTTGGTCACTGTTTTTCTACCTGAATGTGGACAGATCACCACCTCTGATAATCTGGCTTGAGTTTCCTCTCTCTGAAAGAGTTAGATTCACCTGTATTTCAGGAGAAGGCTAAGAAGGAACAAACATACGTGAATGCTCCCTTTCAGAAAAGTGGCCATATTACCATGAAGAACACTTAAAATAAAGGTTTCTTCAGGGACGCCCTCCTTAGCCTCCTTCCTCTTCCTTAGCCTCCCACTAGCTTGAGTCATTCTTCTAAGGCTTTCCTTCACAGCATTGATCACAATTGCAATTATTTGAGTAATTGGCAATATTTATCTACCCCAACTAGACTGTATCTCCAGGAGGACAGGGAGTTTATCATCAATGAAATGAGCCGCCAGCACCTAGCATAAGGCAGCCAATTCTTGTTGGACATGTAAATGAATGAAGGAGCACTTTGGAAGTCAAAAGTTAACCATGGGGAAGTAGTCACTTGAAAATGTTTCATCAACAAAATGTGTATTCCCATGCTCGAAATCTGAAAGTAGAAGCTTTTAGGAGTTCTACTTTTTCCACAGACTAATAAGAGGCAGGAAGAGCATAAGAAAAAGAGAATACTCACTGGTGGTGGCTTCTTTCTCATCTCAAATGTGCGTGTGGCACCAAAACTTAGTGAAGCAATAATGGGGCACCTCCCTAGTGAGGGTTCATCATCACTGTGCCAGTCCACGCTGTCCTTCTCATTGCGGTAAAGATTGCAGAGTAAGGAGTTGAAGGTGTGGCCAGTGTTCTCTTCAATGCGATTCTTTAGTGTGCGCAGCACAGGATGCCACTGCGATCCACAGACCAAGAAAAGGGCAAGACAGTCGCATTACACACAAAATGACAGCCGCATGGAAAAACAGAAAAGGGCAAAATCAGCCAAGTTATAACCAGGGCATGTAATAAGCAAACCACTTGGAATGCAATAAACAGAAGGCAAGAAAAGTAGTTTAATTCCCTCCCATCATTTCTATTTTGAAGCAAGTTGATCTCTGCAATTTTATAAAAGTACTAAATTTAGTACAGCAATATCATGAGGACCAGAATCTATCTAACCATCTCATCCTTTCCATGTTAAATACATGGCCTTTGCCACGTATTTTCATCAGTATCTTCAGGGCAGTGACCTTGGTAAGTCATTAAGGTGGTAAGTGGAGCAGCAAAGCCGATATGTCACTAGGTAGTCAGCAGACCCAGACTGAAGCCTGAAGAGTGAAACAACTTTCCTGCTGGGTGGCCCTCTGTTCGTTCTATTCCTATTTTATCCTGATGGGGAGAAGTGCTTTTTAAAAATGATCTTTAATATTTCCAGAGTGGCTAACTTCCAAAAAACATAACCTAAAGAGTAAAAACATTCTTTTCTAAAGAATGAGAATCATGATATGCTCTTGACAAGTGTATGAGCCATCAACTACAGAAGACTTAAACAGGTTCTGTGGCCCTGCCTCCTGGGCACTGGGTTCACTGATGTAATTAATATTTGGAACTGTCTTGCCATGTATATTACAGGAAGCTATGACCCCTGACCTTAGATTGTACTTGGGAGCTACAAACAACATAGCTTATATTGGTTCTTGCTAGAATTCTTTTCTCCCAGAAATCTGGAGTACTTTATAAAGCTTCCTTTAGAACAGTGGTTCTCAAATTTTACATGAGAAATTATTGAGGAGCCCAAAGAACTTCTGTTTATATGGGTTACAGCAGTCAGTTTTTATCATATTTAAAATTAAAACTGAAAAAATTTTCAACTACTGGTTAATTCATTTAAAATGCAAGGACAGGCCGGGCAACATGGCTCACACCTGTAATCCCAGTACTTTGGGAGGCCGAGGCGGGTGGATCACGAGGTCAGGAGTTCAAGACCAGCCTGGCCAATATGGTGAAACCCTGTCTCTACTAAAAATACAAAAATCAGCTGGGCATGGTGGCATGTGCCTGTAGTCCTAGCTACTCAGGAGGCTGAGGCAGAAGAATCACTTGAACCCGGGAGGCGGAGGCTGCAGTGAGCTGAGACTGTGCCACTGCACTCCAGCCTGGGTAACAGAGCGAGACTCCGTCACAAAAAAAAAAAAAAAAAAAAATTTAAATTAAAATTTAAAAAATGCAATGACAAATCCATTACATGTTAACATCAACATTTTAATGAAAAATAACTATAATTTCCAACACAAATAATTGAATAATTGATGAGAAGGGTGACACTGTTTTGCAAATCTTTTTAATATCTAACTTAATAGAAGAGAGCTGATTCTCATATTTGTTTCTGCATTCAATCTGTTAAAATAGGTTGTTTTTATTGAAGTATATGAAGGAAATTGGCTTCACATAGGTATGTAGTTTACAGCCTTTTCAAATAACTGTAGATATTCTTCTTTGATATTATACCAAAACTCAACAAGTACTGGTTTCCTTTTTTTTTTTTTTCCTGAGACCACGTCAATCTTTTAATTGGTATAGAAACTACTTTTATTTCAAGAGAGCCCTTGTGCTCTGGTTTGATTTTGTGCACAACATATACAAAATCTATGGCTATTGAGTTAAGGTAGGATCAGAGTTAAAACTACCTGCCAAGATAGTTTTGGGATGAAATGACTATGTTTACCATCTGGAGAGCTATTTGCTCTCTAGAGGTGAGAGGAGTCTGTACAATGTCGCTGCTCGGCAGGAGGGTGGAGCTGGCTGTCTGAGGAGGGGCGGCCATCTCCTCTGCACACTAGGTGCAGGTGGTGTGGCACTAGCTGGAAATCATGGAGCTGGAGTGGGACTGGCTGGAGAAGGTGGTGGTGCACTCAACTGGGAGAAGCCACTGTGGCTGGACTCCAGGCTCGTCATGGAACCTCTGAAATCCTCGGAGCCTATCACCTTGGCGTAGTACATCACTTTACAGTTGTGCGAAGAGATCTGCAGGGACACGAGCACATCATCCACCTGGGGCAGGCTGCTGATGGTGCACACGGGCATGCTGTGGAATTTCCACTGCAGGATGTAGAGGCCCGGCCACGTGGTCACATGCGAGCCCTGCACGCCTTCTCCTTCTTTGCAGATCAGAGGCAATTCCACCATGCTGTAGTCACGGCCCCACTGCCAGACTTTGTCTATGAGCTGCACATTGTTCCCACCTGGAGAGGTGGGGCCCCTAGGGAGTCCTTTTTGGGTGGCTGTGGCGACCTCTTGGAGTGATAGATGTTAAAGACAATGTCCCCTTTGTACACGTCGAAATTCCAAGTGATGACTGAAGAGGCATCCACAATCTGAATGAGAATCTTGTGTGGGGCTCCTTTGAAGATGCTTGCAGAGTGGTAGATGGTCTCAGTCCAGAGCTTGAGGTCTTCATTCTCCAGCTCCTCCATGGTCCAGTACAGAGATTTGGGGACCAGTCCACCCTCTGGCACTTTGCACATGCACTCTCCACTCAGGAAATCTGAAATAATCTATCAATGTAATCCAGCAGGCCTCCAGGACCCTGGTAGTCATTTCCTGCATAAATGAGGAATTTCCTTCTGGTGTTGTCATCAATAAATGGACTAACCAGCGTCCAGAGCACAGGAAATACCCTGGGTGACCGCAGGATGAGAAGTCGGCCCAGTCTCTTAGGGTAACTGGCCTTCACCACCTCGATGATTCACCGCAGCACTTTGACATCAGGTCTCCATAAGTGGCGCATGTTCACCCCTTCCAAGTCCGCCAGGCAGGTCCATGAGCTGATAGGCCAAACAAAGACTTTTGTATTCTCTTCACATCGCCTTAGCTCTTCTTCATTTATGGAGAGAACGTATCTCAGCAGGGCTTCCTCCCCGAGTGCTCTCGCCAAGCCGTTGGTGTCCATCTGCCCCAGCCTGAGTACACAGAGGGGCCACCCACCTTTGTCGTGATGATGCCAGCCTCCCGTGTAGTAATTCTGAAGGACCTGTGGAACGGCCCAGGTAGCAAGAATGTAGTCTACCTGGTGCTGCTTCCTCCACGCCAAAGATTGACAAATGATCTCTCTGGCTTTGTCAATATTAAAATCCCATGCACATAGGAACTGAAGAATATGCTCATCTTTTGGAATTTCACCCTTGTGGGTCTCCTGGAGCCACCCGTGAAGTCTAATGAGACAGCTCTCCTGCAGCGGAGTCAAATCGCCCAGGTATCTCTTGATGTAGTCAGCATCTAGTTTGTTATCAGGGGTGCCCACCACGGGCTCAGGTGCGCTGGGGCTGCTGAGGGCATCGCCACTCAGCCCCTCCTTGAGGACAGCATCTGGGATGACAACAGCCATGGACGCTGCTTGTTTCTTGCAGGATGACGAAGATGTCTCTGAAGAGGGCGTGATGGAAGGTGGAGTCCAATGGGGCACAAAGGTTATGCCTCCTTCTAAATGGCGAAGGTAGTTTTCAATAATTTTCTTTCCTTTTTTTAATATTGCTGGTATATTGTTTCACTGCAATTTTTTCCATGGTACTTTCAAAACCAAAGAAAGATTTAATATCTAAACTTGCAGACTGTTCAAAACGGGTCCAATCTTCATTTTCAGGGTGAACGGTATAGCAACTGGAAAATGTTTCATTATGACCCTCAATGTGCAAAGTACATTCCCGAGAATTCAGTGAGTTCTTCTGGACAAAATAAACGTAATCAACTCCTGCAATCTTCTTCAGCAGTCTTGGTGCATCTACATCCAGCTTGCAGCGCCTTTCAATGACATGAACAGCCCCATCTTCACTCTTGAATTCATTCACAGTGTCACTGCCCATGAATGTCGGAATCAAAGGACACGTAGGGAACCTCCTTTCATAGGCAGCCATAATTAATTTGAAGGGGTATTTGTATACCCTCACTGGTGACTGGTATTTTTGCACCATGATTGTAATACAACAGCAATCCTTTCACACCTGTCTTGCCAAGGATAATCATTAAGTATGGTATTTTAAGCTGAATATGGTGAGAGGATATTAAAACATACAAAACTGAATATTCTCAAGGAGCCCAAAGTCTAGTTCTTGTCAGAATGGCTGGGCCTGGGATGTGGGGTGGCGACGGGCGCTCATACCAGCAGCTCTGCGGAGCAGTCGCGGTTCCACTAACAGGTGCTGACTTCTTAAAGGTTAGTTGCAATATGGAATCTGAAACCATGTCAAACTTTTCATATTATTTTATATATAAAGCCACTGTCAGCCAGGGCAATAAACTGAGACCCCTCTCTATAAAAAATAAGCCAGGCACAGTGGCACGTTTGTTGTCCCAGCTACTTAGGAGGCTGAGGCAGGAGGATCGCTTGAGCCCAGGAGTTCAAGGCTGCAGTGATCTAGGATTGAGCCACTGTGCTCGCTCTAGCCTGGGCAACAGAGCAAGACCCTGTGTCTCTGAAAAAAAAATGCTTTGAATAAAAAATAATAATAAAGCCATTGGTCCAGCCTACACTTTGAATAAATCTTTAGCCTTGTATGGTTTTGTAACATCAACCACTGGTCATCTGGAAAATATTAGTTCACTAAGTTACACAGATCTTCTAAATGCTGACACATTTCATTATAAAATAACAAAAAAATTCTCATCCAACAATATTACCACTGATCTCAGCAGAAAAGCCTAAAGAATGGGAAGAAGTCAGGCTCAAAGTGACTGTGATGGTTAATACTGAATGTCAACTTGATTGGATTGAAGGATACAAAGTATTGATCCCAGGTGTGTCTGTGAGAGTGTTGCAAAAAGAGATGAACATTTGAGTCAGTGGACTGGGAAGGCAGACCCACCCTGAATCTGGTGAGCACCATCGAATCAGCTGCCAGTGAATATAAAGCAGGAAAATGTGAAAAGGAGACTTGTCTAGCCTCCCAGCCTACGTCGTTCTCCCGTGCTGGGTGCTTCCTGCCCTCAAACATCGGACTCCAAGTTCTTCAGTTTTGGGACTCAGACTGGCTCTCCTTGCTCCTCGGCTTGCAGACAGCCTGTTGTGGGATCTTGTGATTGTGTAATTAATACTTAATAAACTCCCCTTTATATATATACGTGTGTGTGTGTGTGTGTGTGTGTGTATCTATCCTATTAGTTCTGTCCCTCTAGAGAACCCTAATAGTGGCAGATACCAGTTTTCTAAAATTCTAATTTTTGCTTGAAAACCTTTTATCATTAGTAAAAAAAATCTTGTCCATTGTTTTCCTTGAAGTGACATTCACGTCACTCATTTATGAGGAAATGTCTGCCAAATACTCAAGTTTGAATAACCACAGTCGGTCTGCCAGTTGTATTTTAAGCAAAAACAATCCACAACAAAAGTAGCTAGTTCAGCTTACAGCTCAAACAATCACACTTCAGTTTGTAGCTGGAGTACTTTAGGTACACTTTTAATTTCATTAAGAAGACTATTGGGAAGACACATACTCCAAGACCAAGATTTAATAAAATGAATAATGTTTACTACTTCATCAACAGACGTTCTTAAATGAAACTGGCATTTTTTAAAGTTTATACTGGAAGCGCATGATGATGACGAACACAATGACTACTAGCAGAGTTTGGTGACAATGGCTTGATTCATGCTAAGGTGCTGGCAGTTTTATCCACCATTACCATCAGTGCAAACCCAACACAGTGAAAATACCATAAAGACTTAGTATTATTATGAAAATAGTTTTACTTGTAGATTCCCAAAAAAGGTTTCATGAACCCTCTCCAGGGATCTACAGATTATACTCTAAGAACTGTTACTTTAGGGAACTCCTTGAATGTCTATTGCATTAGTCTGTTCTCATGCTGCTAATAAAGATATACCCAAGACTGGGTAATTTACCAACAAAAAGAGGTTCAATGGACTGACAGTTCCACATAGCTGCGGAGGCCTCACAATCAAGGCAGAAGACAAAGGAGGAGCAAAGTCACATCTTACATGGCAGCAGGCAAGAGCGCATGTGCAGGGAACTCCCATTTATAAAACCATCAGATCTCATGAGACTTATTCACTACCATGAGAACAGTAAGGGGGAAAATGCCCCCATGATTCAATTATCTCCACCTGGCCCTGCCCTTGATACACGGGGATTATTACAATTCAAGGTGAGACTTGCGTGGGGACACAGCCAAACCATATCATGTTATATGTTTCGCAGTGAAGAAACAGACATTCAGCAAAGGAAGGAATATTATTGTTACTATTATTAAGTATATCCCATGGTTGTCAGGTAAAACTGCCAGGGAAGCTTACATAATCACTCAGCTTTACTCTGATGTGAAAACCATGGTTAAAGACGGAATTCCTTGTTGTGGATATTACATTATAATATTATATTCTAAGCAGAGGATTTTAAAAAATAAACAGCAAAAACAACAAATAGTTGGCTAATGGGACACCTGGGGAGACTCAAGAAGCCTCCAGAAGTTGGAAGTTTCTTTACCTCTTGTTCTCCTTTTTTATTGTGGTAGAAAAACACATAACATGAGATCCAAGATCCACACTCATAAAACAAAAATATTAAATTAACCTTTGTTCAAGAGAATAAATTCCAAAGTGAAATTCCAATAATAATGTCAGCAGGCTGTATTTCCTATTTACTTTACAGCTTTAAATTTATCTTCATAGCGATAAAGATCAGATGCTAGAATTACACGCTTAACAAGAAAAACAAGAATGTAAAGGAGGAAGATAGGCTCTTTTCTCCAATGTTACTGAGAATCTAATTAGCACTTCCCTGACTTGCTCAGGGACTGAATACTGAGATAGCATAAAGTTTGTGTTATGTTTCTAAGTAGGTATTTTTTTCCTGGGTTATTTTTGGTACTGAAACAGTGAGAAAAGGAAGAAAAAGGGGGATAATGAACTAGAGGATTAATTTAGACTCTCCAACCAATACTCTATATTCAGATGCCTCAGAACTGAATGTCTGAATTAAAATTCAGCATTATCTCACTGTTCAGTGAAGACATTTTATCCTTAAAAGACATTTTAGGAAAAGAATACAAAAAATATGAATCACAGAAGTGAAAGGACCTATTCAGTGGATTTCAAACAGTGTTGTATAGAGTTCTAGGTACCTCAGAGGTACCTCTGGGTCTACAGGAGAAGAAAGGAGAGGTCAAGTTGGTGGGACTCCCAGCCAGTCAAGGCTCTGATATGTTTTATACACTGGGCTCATGTGAGATTTAGTTTGAACAAAAACTAAAACAAGTTTAAAAACCCATGACTGAAATTGCTCATTTTGTACGGGATATTAAGCTTCAGGTAATGACAATTTTTAAACTAAACAAGTACTCCCAACATATATATACATACATTAGTGAATCCACCTTTAAAAAATTCTGAGAGGTCGGGGTGTGGCCGATAATCACAACTATTAAAGGAAGCTGAGGCAGGAGGAGCACTTGAGCCCAGGTGTTCAACACCAGTCTGGGCAACGTAACAAGACCCTATATCTAAATTTAAAATGAACATAAATAAAAATCTGAGAAAGGATAGCTCTTTTTTGTTCAAGACAGTATATAAATGAACTAAATATATCACCAATAAAGACAAAGTTATGAGCCAGCCAAATCTGAATTAAAGAATTCTAATTTGACCACATTATGTTGTCCAGGCTGGTTATGAACTCCTGGCCTCAAGCAATCCTTCCACCTTGACCTCCCAAAGTGTTGGGATTATAGACATGAGCCACCACACCTGGACTATTTTATTGTTACAGAAAAAAAGATTCTCTAGGTATATTTGTCTAAAATAACAAGATTGGAACCAAACATGGGGTAGAATTATCAAGAATTTTAATATTCTTCCTGTTTATGTGCAGTTTCTAAATTTTCAATAAGCACATACTACCAACATTTAAAAAAAAGGATTGTCATAAATTATTTTGAAGAGTTGTCAAAATGTTCCCAAAGTGTCGGACAACAAGAGGCTACTTTACTCAGCAGATCCTGTGTTTATTCCCACCGGTTCTTAACCAGGGGCAATTTTGCCCCCCAGCAGATGTTTAACAATGTCTTGAGTTGGTTTTGGTTGTCACAGCTGGGTGAGGGGTGCCACTGACATCTAACAGGTGGAGGTCATGCATACTGGTAAACATCCTACAATGCAAGGGATAGACCCACAAGAAAGAATTATCCAGCCCAAAATGGCAATACTACTGAGGTTAAGAAATCTTGTTTTAAAAGATTAACTAGAATGAATGAGAAAGAACTTCCCCACAGCCCATTTAATCCTCAAATTCTCTGCTATGACTACTGACAAGAAGATAAATTAATTCTGACAGAAACAAGGAAAGCAGGCTATGTTGGACTGGCCTAATTCTATTATCTCCATGTTTCAAAATCAACCTCAGATATAAAGGGTCTCGGCACTTCCCTGGCTCACATTCTAAATGCAGCCCTTGAAACCAAAGCATGCAGCTATCTCCTTACGTGAAAAGGCCATGTTCCCTCAGTCAATGTTTTCTCCCTGAACATTTTAGTAAAGTGGTAGCTTGCAATTACAAATTTCTAGAAGCTCTGAAATGTGTCACATTTCTGTGTATCCCAATGCCATAAGCAAAACTCCATTTTCTTCAAAGTCTCTTTCAATAAAACATAACATTATTTGCCAAAGGCAAGATTCCAGGAACTAAACAGGGAGCTATTTCTTGGACCTTAACTCTATCCCCTGGATGAGCTTAATTTATATACTAGAATATCTTCGTCTACTTTCATGGAAATTTTTTAAAAGTAAAAGCAGCAGCAGAAACAAGCCAAAGCAAAATCAGACGGAAGTCTGAGAACTGCAGCCATAGAATAAATACAAAGTTAACAAGAAAAACATCAGATTTTTTTTCACAAATAGCAAAAGAGCCTGAGAAACAGAAAAAGACATATTGACCTCACTCGTCAGTCATAAGGACTCAGCCCCACAGCAAATGCATACCAGGGTGTACACAGAAGGAATACAGGTAGAAAAGCTTGGGAAAGAGGGATATTAGGAGAAGAAATAGTTCATTTTCCTGAAATGCTAGACTCTGGTTCAGTTTACTCTAGTTCTAGTTTTTTCTCACCCTCTAGCTCATCTATGGATCAAAAGCACATGAAGGATGACAAGCACAAAGACTCAATGTTTCAACCCAGAGAGGTTTTTTGAACTAGGAACCAGCATGAATCTCTGCAAGGTAATTTGTTGTTATTTTATAGCACTCAACACATAGTATATAGTCTATAAAACCATACCAATGACAATATGTTGACATACGTGAGGATTTGGTTCCATAGTGATTCTTGAATAAGTGTAAGGAAGTTCTCCATACCATGCTGTAAGTCTTGGTTGCTGATAAGTTATATCTAAGAAAGAAAATACAGGCCTTTGAAATGGTTTAATGCTATTTAAGGTGTTACTACTGAGTGCCAACTTTGTGCCTTGCAATGTGCTATGAGAAATACAAAAGAAAAGTAAGAATGGGCTGTGACCCAAAGTTCCACCTTCACAGAAGATATGGGACTTTGCAAGTAGAATGGACAAGAGAAACCACTATGTTGGCAGACACCGCATGGGCAAAGGCTCTGAGATGAGAATGTGGGTGACTTGCTTGTATTAGTGATGACATAAACAAGAGAGGGCAAAGAGTCACACTGGGGAACAGTGGGGCTCAGACTAGGGACGGTCTCAAAAAGCAGAATATGGAGACTGAACCCCTGTCTGCAGAAATTTGTGGCACCAACATCCATGTGAGAAACAAGACAAACTGCTCATTCATGTGTGCAATGTTGTGTAAACCTTTTTGATTCAAGGGAGGAAAAAGTGCCCTGACCAACTGTGGCATGCAGCTGATTTTCATCAGAAGGCTTTGATGTTCCAATTTAGAGAAGCAGTTATCCATAGATCTACTCTTTTTCCCATAACTGGTATCAGCCACAACAATAAGAACAATAATAATAATAATAATAATAATAGCAGCAGCTAATACTCACTGAAGGCTTACTATGTACCAGGCAATCTCATGCGCTATCTCATTTTATTAACACAACCACCTTATAAGAAAGACATTGTTATTAATTTAATTTTACTGATAAGAAAACCAGGGATCAGAGAGTTACTTAACTGTAATTTGCTTAAAATTAACAACTACTTTGAATGAAAGAGCCAACAATCAAAGCCATGTCTGTCACCAAAAGCCCTGCTGCAGAAACTGTGGGAGTTGAGAGAAGGCTGTCCTGAAGGCTGAGAGAAAGCTGACTCCTATTCTGATGCATGAGTAACAAAAATGAAGCCAGTACAGTTGGTCTTTCATATCTGTGGGTTCCACATCCACCATGGATCAAAAATACTCAAACCATGGATCAAAAATACTCAAAAAATATATAAAAATTACAAATAACAATACCACAATAAAAAACAGTATAACAACTATTTACATAGCACTTACATCGTATTAGGTATTATAAGTGATCTAGAGATGATTTAAAGGATACTAGAGGATGTGCATAGGTTATATGCACATACTATGATAGTTATTTTATTTTTTTTTTGAGACGGAGTCTCACTCTATTACCAGGCTGGAGTGCAGTGGCGCGATCTCGGCTCACTGCAACCTCTGCCTCCCGGATTCAAGCAATTCTCCTGCCTCAGCCTCCCGAGTAGCTGGGACTACAGGTGCGCACCACCATGTCTGGCTAATTTTTGTATTGTTAGTAGAGATGGGGTTTCACCATGTTAGCCAGGATGGTCTCGATCTCCTGACCTCATGATCCACCTGCCTCGGCCTCCCAAAGTGCTGGGATTACAGGCGTAAGCCACCACGCCCGGCCACTATGATAGTTTTTATAAAAGGATTTAAGCATATATGAATTTCAGTATCCACAGGGAACAATCCCCTGTGGATACTGAGGGACAACTATATATACTTTGCCTCTTTACAGAAAATTTAAATTCACTCAATGTGCCAGAAAAAAATTCGATGCTAGAGTACAGACGCCCCCAAGTGACCGCCTGTGGTATAACAGGCACTGTTGGCTTGTGGATGCCCGCAGAGATTCAGGTTCCAACTCAGGTAACAAACTGCCGTGTCACTTTTACAAGCTCAGGAGAGTACAGATGCTGAAGCTAGAGGAGACTGGACTCTTCTGGCAAAAGTTAAAGAAGAATACAAAGTCAGCAAGGAGTGTGAAAGAATGTATGCAAAATAGGACAAGAAAAAAAGAAAGCTCTGTAAGTTTCTATGAAGAAAGGAAAAAGTTGGCACCAGTTGAAGCAATAGTCAGTGAACAAACACAAAAGGAGATAAGTATGTCAGCCATAGTTCAGCCAACCAAATTTCCTTTGGTTCCTTGAACTCTCACCTCTATCCTCCTGCCATGTTCTCTCTGATCTCTGGGCCTTCCACCTGCTGTTTCTCCTGCCTGGAATACTCTTCCCTGTCCTTTTTGGCTAATTCTACTTTCTTAGGATCTCAGGTTTTGAATTTCTGTTTAAGCTTTGGTGAGCAGAGGTGATGGTACTAGGAAACATTCCAGAGAGGGAGAACACGCAGCACCAACTGTGACCTCTGGGATCTACTTACCCTCTCTGATGCCGGTCCTCTGTTTCCAGGGAACATCTTGACAAAGCTGTTCCAATATCCAGTCAGCTTCTTTCACGTCAACAAAGCCAGGATACAAACAGACCCTGGGTGCAGAATGAACATTGTTAACCAAAAAACATGGAAAAGATAAGTTAGACTCTAAATGTTAGTGGAAACAGTTAATCTGGATGCAGCCTCTAATGGGTACATGAAATCATCTTACCACAGCTCCCACAGCAAGCAAAGCCTAACATCACCCAGGTCATGAGGCTCCAGATGTAAAATAAACTCCTTTCATGTTGGGACAAATAAAAGAGGCAATAAAGGATAAAGGGATGATAGGTGAGGGCTTTTATAGATCATAATTCAAACAGTATTTCAGTACTGCTTAGCTGTGAAACCCTGGGCAAGTTACTGAACCTCTCTGAACTTTGGTTTTCTCATCTGTAACCTGAGATGGCATCAACCTCATAGGTTCACTGTGAAGAGTAAATAGAATAATAAGTCCGGGCACAGTGGCTCAAGCCTGTAATCCCAGCACTTTGGGAGGCTCAAGCGGGTGGATCACCTGAGGTCAGGAGTTCGAGACCAGCCTGACCAACATGGTGAAACCCCGTCTACCAAAAATACAAAATTAGCTGGGCGTGGTGGCGCACACCTGTAGTTCCAACTACTTGGGAGGCTAAGGCAGGAGAATCGCTTGAACCCGGGGGCGGAGGCTGCAGTGAGCTGAGATCACACCATTGCACTCTAGCCTGGGCTACAACAGCAAAACTCCATCTCGAAAAAAGAAAAAAAAAAGAATAACTAATAAAATGCCTGGCCCTGTTTTATTTAAACAATTGGTAGTCTTCTGAGACTATGCTAATTCTAGGAAAAGCTACAGCTCATTATGACTGTATCAAAATAAACACAGCTAATGAGGGTTCTTTCTCCCACTGAATATGGGTTTATTTCAACAATGCCAACGCAGCTCAAAATAATTTTGGATATCTTTCTTAAGATACCTTCTGAAAGCCCACGGAAGATTCTCTTAAACTGCCTTGGTAGCAAATCTTCACTCTTTGAAGGTGCATCTGATTTTGTGAAAGAGCCAAAGCTTACCTGAAGCCGTATCTAGTTAACAATAAGATATGACCAAAACAATAAAACTGGTTTTCTTGAGTGACTTGCTTTAAAATAACAGTTCCAAAAAAGGTTATAACCATGGCAGAGCCATTGTTCCAGCAGAAGCTCCTCTGTAGAAATTCATCTAGATGTGTAAGTTCTATTTGTTTTAAATATCTCATTATTTTATAGTGACAATTAGTATACTCATGCATTAAGGCGATGTTAATGTTTCAATGTTTTTAAATGTTTTTAAAACAATGACTAATGCCTAATATACCCTAAATAGTATATGCTTTAACTACTGAAATCTATCCTAGGCCACGTATGGTGGCTTACGCCTGTAATCCCAGCACTTTGGGAGGCCAAGGCGGGCAGATCACTTGAGCCCAGGAGTTCAAGGCCAGCCTGGGCAACATGGCGAAACCCCATCACTAACAAACAAACAAACAAAAATACAAAATTAGCCAGGTGTGGTGGTGCACACCTGTAATCCCAGCTACTCGGAGGCTGAAGTGGGAGGGTGGCTTGAGCCCAGGAGGCAGAAGTTGCAATGAGCTGAGATCGTGCCACTGCACCCCAGCCTAGGTGACAGAGCCAGACCCTGTCTCAAAAACAGAAAGACTGCCAGGCGCAGTGGCTCATGCCTGTAATCCCAGCACTTTGGGAGGCCAAGGCAGGTGGATCACGAGGTCAAGAGATCGAGACCATGCTGAATAACATGGTGAAACCTCGTCTCTACTAAAAATACAAAAAAAAAAAAAAAAAATTAGCTGGGCATGGTGGCACGCGCCTGTAGTCCCAGCTACTCGGGAGGCTGAGGCAGAAGAATGGCATGAACCCTGGAGGCGGAGCTTGCAGTGAGTGGAGATCACGCCACTGCACTCCAGCTTGAGTGACAGAGTGAGACTCTGTCTCAAAACACAAAACAAAAACAAAAAAAGAAATTTACCCTAGTGTAGCAATTTGTAACATTATATACAATAATCTACAATATGTAATATACATGAAGTATAATAATATAATGTAGCACTCACAGCACAGAAGTCCAGGCTAGACCCAATTCTAATGTCAAGTTATTATGTGGCACTAAGAAAAAATATTCAGGCCAGACGTGGTGGCTCACACCTGTAATCCTAGCACTTTGAGAGGCTAAGGTGGGGCAGGTGGATCACCTGAGGTCAGGAGTTCGAGACCAGCCTGACCAACATGATGAAACCCCATCTCTATTAAAAATACAAAAAAAGTAGCCAGGCTTGGTGGCACATGCCTGTAATCCCAGCTACTTGGGAGGCTGAGGCAGGAGAATCTCTTGAACCCAGGAGGTAGAGGTTACAGTGAGCCAAGATAGCACCATTGCACTCCAGCCTGGGCAACAAAAGCAAAACTCTGTCTCAAAAAGAAAAAAATATTCAATCTTCCTAGGTCTCATTTCCTCATCTAAAAAACTTGGGAAATAGCAGCTACTATATCTGACAGAAAGGTTAGGAACTATACCCGAAAATATTTTGATGCTAGAAATACTAATAAAAAGGAGATATTATCAAATTTTTGCTCCCCAAGAATTTAAGGGGCAGAAGTTACCTATTTGAAATAAGGGAGTAGACTTTTTTAAACTTTGTTTGGGGTACATATGCAGGTTTGTTATATAGGTACGCTTTTGTCATAGGGGTTTGTTATACAGATTATTTCATCACCCAGGTGTTAAGTCTAGTGCCCATTAGTTATTTTTCCTGTTCCTCTCCCTCCTCCCACCCTCCACCCACCAACAAGCCCCAGTGTCTATTGTTCCCTTCTGTGTGTCCCTGTGTTCTCATCATTCGGCTCCCACTTACAAGTGAGAACATGCAGTATTTGGTTTTCTGTTCCCACGTTAGTTTGCTGATGATAAAGATCTCTAGTTCCATCCATGTTCCCGCAAAGGACATGCTTTCATTCCTTTTAATGGCTGCATAGTATTCCATAATGTATATGTACTACATTTTCTTTATCTAGGGGAGTAGACTATTTTAAAAGACTATAACTCAGTGATAATTATGGTCACTTCTTGTGAGGATTGCTTACCTAGATACACCTGTGGGTGACAGGCTGATTTCATACACACCCTCTCTGCTAAAGAAACAAAGGAAACAGACTTGTTAGTTTGAGGCAAAACAATATGCTCTACCCAGTGGAAGAGTTATCCTTCTGAACTGCCAAAGTCCTGGCTCACCAAAGTCATTTAGTTATGAGAGAGGCATAATCCCCACCTTCTTCTACCACTGAGAAGATCATGGTATATCATTAATGGCACTGGGAATGGAACTGTGACAGTATCAGGCCATGGAGACAAAAACTGGGATAAAATCAATTCTGATTCTACTCCTTTATATTTTACCCATAATTGAGGCAGATATGGTCCAGGAATCTATTGCACAAAGAGGTTTCAAATAGAGCACTCCTCTGGAGAATGTGGAATAGGGGATACATTTAACAGGCAGCAAGCACATCTCAGGGCTCTGGGCTTCTGTTGCTTTCAGAGATACACATCTGATGAGGTTCCTCTTCTGATTAAAATCCTTCAATGGCACCCCAAAACTGCATTCAAGGTCCTCATAATGTAGCTCTATCTTCTGACAGCTCCCATAAACTCATCATCCTCCAGCAGCAATCAACTGCTTGGAATCTCCTGAATACACCACTACGTTTCTAACTCCATGCTTTTCCATGCTGGAATGCCACCCCATCACCCGGCATCCCCAATCCAATCCACCTCCAGCTTTGGTCCAGTGGAAAACTCTCATTCACCTTTCAAAAATCCTAGCTTCAGCATCACCGCCTTTAAACTTTTCCTGACCTTTAATCCAGGCAAATAATATTAACCTCTCATCCTCTGTGTTACCACTAGACCTTACAGTCTATTTTTTCATGATGTACAAGATTACAATTTATCTGATTAAATGTCTATTTCATTTTATAGACTGTGGGGTCCTGAGGTGCAAGGAATAGGTAGATTATTGCTTCCCAGTGTCTGCACATAGCAGATGGGCAATAAAGGTTTACTAAATTTAATCAAATGTGGAAATGTATAAAGCTGTTGCAGAACTGCCAGGTGGTGAGGCCCATAATGAGAAAAGTGACACAGACTGGATAGGTATATCTATCAAGACAATTGTGTCAGATCCTTCTCAGAGAGAGACACGTTATAGAGAACACGAAGGGGCAGTTTTCACATCACCTTCTGTCATGGGAGTTAGTGGTTCATGATCTCTGAGCTAGGCTTTTAAGTAGATGTATGAGTGCCGTTCAGCCAAAATGTAGGCATAGCAGGCATAGCTGTCACACATATTTACTACATTTTCTACATGCATCGTCTATAATGTTTCCCTGAGTATACAGAGAACAAAATGTTTCAATATGGTATATTTTTGGCCCACATTCAGAAATGGCTCACTTTAAATATGGAAGACATTTCCGGCTATTTTTTTAAAACCTAGCATAGTTAACTTTAGATAATGAGAATTAACAGATTCTAGGACCAAGTAGGAATGAGTTCTGTCATTTTTCTCCGACAATTGCCTGTTTCTGGGGGGCCGAATGTCGCATCTGTAGCTTACAACATGTTTCATGGTTTTGTTTATTCTCCTTCACCAATGAAGGCACTAACACACTTGTTTTTTTAAAACAACCAAAGGCCTGGCATGGTAGCTCATCCCTGTAATATCAGCACTTTGGGAGGCTGAGGTGGGAGGATCATTTCAGCCCAGGAATTCGAAACCAGCCCAGGCAACATAGGGAGATCCCATCTCTACAAAAAATTTTTTTAAAAAGGAGCAAGGCATGGTGGTGTGCGCCTGTGGTCCCAGCTACTCGGGAGGCTGAGGTGGGAGGATCACTTGAGCCCAGAAGATGGAGGCTACAGTGAGTTTTGATTATGCCACTGCACTCCAGCCTGAGTGACAGAGTGACAGCCTGTTCCAAAAAAATTAAAAATAATAAACAACCAAAGACTATTAGCCTGCGACTTTTTCTAAGATATACAAGCCAATCTGCAAGCAGTCAAACAGCATAACAAACAGATTGATCATGGGCAAGAACATATATCTGATGCTAATTTGCTAAGATAAAAGAATAGTTTCTACTGACAATTTATCTACATCAGATGAAAACTGACAAGCATAAAAAGAGGAGTCAAAGCATCTCTCACCAACTTTGGACAAGAACATTTTAGACACAGATCAATATAAGAAGAATGTTTACTATCATTTAAATTGTTCTGGAATAATTACATGGTTTTAATAAATGGACTGTAATCTCATCTACAGCACTAGCAGCTTTCATAGCATTGCTAGTAAAAAAAAAAAAAAAAAAAAGAGGCAATTAATGGCTTCTCAAAGAACCATGCTTCAATGACTCAGGAAAAATCCCTCTCTGTCTTTGCCTGAGAGGTTTAGCTTACTGTCTACAGATATCGGTGAAATAGGGCCAGGAAATCTACACAAGTCAAAGTTTAACATATGGATATCTTGTTGCATTTTCAATACTATCAGCAAATTCAGAAAGTCTTCTCAAAAGATCAAGTTTAAAGACATTTGAGATGGGAATATCCCAGACTACAGTTAAGACACTTATTGGGCCATTCTCTTCCAGATAGAAAAAACAGTGAGGAAAGATTCCAGGCTCTTCATTTCACTGTGGGCAACAATTACAGGAAGACAGCAAATTACTTACTCAATCACTCGTGGCTCAGGAGCTCTACGTACTACCTGCAAGGAAATAGGCGGATCTTACTTCTGGGATGTTCTTAATCCTCACGGATACTGACTTACCATATCTTCCCATTTCTGGTCAAAATAAAGTTAAAAACTATCTCTTTTCTATTCCAACTTCTCACTAACCCACTAGAGACCCTTGTCTCCACTCTTCTTAAAACTACTTCACATTTGCTAGTAGACAGTAAAAGAAGATACAATTATTAATAGAATAAATTTTCCTAGCAGCCAGCAGCTCTGGAAAAATCTTGACAAGATTTTTTAAAATAGAAAATATGCTATAAAATAAGGAGTTTTAATAATTATTTATAGGGTTGTTACTATGGCAAGAAACCCAACTTTTTAACTTTTCCACATTATTAAAAAGTAAATCTTCACTGTTTCCTACATTTTTCCTCATGGGAAAAAAGGGCTAAAAATCAGGCATTTTGTTGTAAAAACTGAAATTTTAATCCAATTCCAAAGACGGTGAAGTGCAATAGCACTGAAGACAGCACAGTTTTAGGACTGCTGGAGCTCAAATAACCAATGCAAGCAAGCTCTCATTATGGTGTAACCTCCTTGCCAAAAATACGGGAATAACATGTGACCATAAACTGGGAGCAGACTACAAAGAATCCCCAGACATAGAAAGGAACTGAAATATTTCGCATTTCATTATTATTATAGTTCTTCTGCTCTGCTATTAGTGAATTTATTCAGTCATTATTTATTTGAGTGTCTACTGTGTGAATATCACTTTTCTAAGCAAATTTTTATCACTATTGAAGAAAAAACCATGAATTTACCTGCTGAGGTTCTTTGAACACAAACTCTCTGTCAGAGAGATGATGCTCTTTGTTCTTCCAGGTCTGGCCAGGCTTCTGGTGGAGATGGCTCTTAGCAGTGGTAGCTGAAGCAAGAGAGGGGACAGCCTCAAACCAGGGGAAAGTCTGTTCTCAGCACCTTCTACTGAGCAAGGGCCAATAAAGCCCACTTGGAGATGATCTCTATGACATGTAGAAACTAACTGGTAAAGTCAACAGAAGATACTGAAAGGTTTGAGGGTGTGGACTAAATATGAGGAACACTAAAGACCCACCCTTAGCTCACCATCAACAAAATCGGACAAAATATCAGCCACATTTTAAACAATTCCTTGACGTCAATTGAAATGGAAGTCCATTATAAACCAAAAGGATATAAATAAAAGAGAATGAGAGTTGTCCATATCCACACACACACAAAATCCCTACAGATTCTTGCCTGGCTGAGCAATGGCCTGGCTTTTAACAGGGGCAGCCCAGGCTCCCTGAACTCGGGCTCGCCGTCTTTTTTCCTCCATGTTGACCAAAAAGGCTTCTGCTCCGAGCTTTCAGAAGATTTTGTTCCTGTTTCAAACTACTCCATGGTATCTGTTTATTAAAACAAAACAAAACAGTGCTTTTAGTTAGGATTGTGAACAATTACTCCTAAGGCATAATTAATTTCAGGCAGAAGACTCTCAATGGCAATAGAGCTTCCATGTAAAATCAGTTTATGTCATCACAACATTTCATTCAAGA
This sequence comes from Pan paniscus, assembly GCF_029289425.2. Taxonomy (NCBI): domain Eukaryota; kingdom Metazoa; phylum Chordata; class Mammalia; order Primates; family Hominidae; genus Pan; species Pan paniscus. The sequence continues at coordinate 46,097,388 of NC_073258.2, read as the reverse complement.
AGCCTAGTCATTTGGGGCTGCTGGCTTTAGCATTCACCTTTTGTAATCTTACCATAGTACTTTTGTTTCTTTCACAAGAAAGTGCATTTTAAGAAATTCTAAAATTAGGACCTATTATAAACCACATTCCTCTTAATAGTCCCCAAGAGTAGAATATAAGGAAACTGTACTATTCCCATTTTCACCTACATGGACATTGAGAAATCGGCTAAGACTGTTTCCAAGCATATATTCCATTATCACTGGCTGCATCAAACTTCCCTGGAAGTTTGTTCAAAATACCTATGGCCCACCTTCAGAAAATCTGATTTAGGATGGATACAGGTATTTGTCTTTATAACAAGCAGTGTAAGATTTGACACTATGCAGGTATGTATGTGGACGGTAAAGTTCAATGATGCACCCAAAGCCACTCAGGAAATCAACAACAGACAAATTAACATTCAACTTTATAAACTCCTGTCTCCAGCTAACGGATAAATCCACCTCATAATGGCTAATAATACTAATTTGACAGTTGTACCAGTAAAAGCTTAGCCTACAGCAAATGCAGAAGCACGTACAGCTACCAAAACAACAAGGAAATTCAAGCCACATGTTCCGCATCTGTAATCTATTTCTTTATGCTTCTACCTAAGAAAGCTTCACACCTCAAGTTCTCAAAGGTAAAAGCTCGTTTTATATTAATAGCTTGCTTAGACTATAGATTCCCAGGTCCCATCTCCCACCTCTTCTGATTCAGTAGAGCTGAGCCAGGCCCAGGAATCTGTGTGTTTAACAAGTTCCCCCAGATGATAAGCATGTAATTCATTTCATTTAATAGGTGGAGAGACGCAGAGGCTGCCATCTGCCCAGAAGAGTTAATGACAATCAAATACCAATTCTCCAATCCCAGGAGCTCCCGTTTGACATGTTCTCTCAATTGAGGCCCTAAAAGCGTAACACAATTACCTACAGTCCCCGCAGAGGATACGACTTGCTCACCTTCTTGCTCCATTCACTGGGGAGCCATATGTTATTTGCCAGAGAACAATTGTTGAAAATAGATTCCAGAGCCCCATCCCAGATCTACTCAATTTGTAGAGTCCCAGAATTTGTTAACTAACGCCACCCTCAACCCAGGAATTCTTAATGCACATAAAGCTTGAGAACCAGTGCTGTAAAATACAAGGACTCTGGCGCCAGCCAGAACTCGCTTTGAATCCAGATCTGTCACTTCCCAGCTGCATGGCCCATGGCAAATGACTTCACCTTTCTGAGCCCCAGTTTTTCCTCAGTAAACAGGGCAGTCACTTTCCGCACGGTTGAGGTGCAGACTAAGCGAGCTCCGCAGGTGGAAGAGCTTGGTCGTGGATAAGGGTACTTCCTTTTCCTAATTTAGATCCTTCTCTTTAAGGAGGCCTAGAATGAGGCCCCGGAGGTCGCCCAGGAAGAGACTTCAGGGGTGGTCCTCGCACCCCCAGCCCCGCGCACCCAGCAGTAAGTCAGGAAGGCGCACTTGCGGGCGGAGCCGGGCGCGCCCGTGGAAACCCGCTAGGACTTGGGGCAGCCCTCGCAGCCCCGGACCCACTCCGCAGTCTGTGGTCGGAACCTTAAGAGTGAAGCACCGACTCCAGCAACTCCCAATCACAGGCCGCGGCATCAGGCACTTCCTCTCGACCTTACGCAGCGCCGCCACTACTTCCGGTGCGCAGTCCTCAGTCCGGGTAGTCCCACATCCCCCGCGCCTGGAGGGCCTAATCACCGAAGGTGCTGATGAGGGGATATGTGTTGCAGCGGACAGGGATTGAGAGTGCAGGGGAGCGGTGTGAAGGGGTCGGGGTTTGGCAAAGGTGGAAGTGACGGCGTGTCTCCTACGTGAGTTCCTTGAAACTAGAGATGTCCAAGCATCAGCATCTTTGTGGCAGAAAGAGTGACCGGGTCCCTGTGGGACTAGATAAAGGGAGAGGAGTTTGGGGGACCTGGTTATAATGTGTTAGGCAAAAGGATTTACATTTTATCCTAAAAACCACGGAGAGCCTGAAATGAGCCTCCTTTGTGTTCCTATTGCAGCCTGTGCACACCTCCGAACACAGCATTTACAGCAGGGCGTAGGACCACGCCTTAATTCACCTTGGCTTTCTCCAGTGCTAAGCAAATTTTGCTTGAGTGAACAGACCTACATTTTGGCCCAGACACCACCACTTACTAGTTGTATAATCTAGGGCAAGTACTCTGCCTCTTTTTAAAATGGGTATCGCTCTTGTTGGGAGGATTAAGTGAGATAATGCATTTAAAGAATATAGCACAATGCCTGGAACACAACAAAAACTCAAAAAATGAAAAAAAGCTCACCCCATTTGAGCTCATGAGAAACATCTTTAAAGTGGTCATGTTAAACCATGTACTTTACAGTATGAAAATAGCAAAAGTAGCACTGAATTGACTGTTTTATGCAAGTCATTCTCTAAGATCTGCCAAAGTATAGTCACTGTGGAAATCTTTAAAATAAGCCTGATATGAGTGTTCACCTGCAGGAAGTTCATTATAGTTACACCTCATCAATGTACCTATATTGTTGCTACTATCAAATCCATTTTCACAGCACTCATTATTATTTGTTATACTTTGTGATACTGAAGGAAAAAAATGATTTATCCTAGACCTGAAAGGAGAGAAAATGCTAAGGCCACACTACAGTTTTTTTCCCCCATCAACTAATTTGTCAATGTCTGCTTCTGGCTCAGGAACTTTGGCTGTATCTTCTAAAATATGTTATTTCTTTCTTTTCAATGATTATAGTTTTGGAACAGGAACAAAGAAGTCTGGATTGAGGAGTTCCTAAAAGTAGTGATTGACACCTCTTCAGCCTCTAAGTAGTGTATTTCTCAAAAATCAATCCATGATTTACTTGCATCTGAAATCACTGCTTTTTTTTTTTTTTTAACAGAATCACCTGCGTTTTTAACAAGTACCCAAGTAATTCTGGTGCACAAAAATTTTGAAAACCTCTAGGACACATGTAGGATGACAAATTGTTCTGGTTTGTATGGGCCTGAGGAGTTTCCCAAGACACAGGACTTTAAGTGCTAAAGCCAGGACAGTCCTGGGCAAACTGAGATGGTTGGTTACCCTAGACGATGCGAGTATATAGTATTAGTTGTTCTTAATGGTCTTGGCATCCTCATTAGGGTCTTGATTTTCTTATTTCTATTTGAAGTGTTTGAGTTTTTATCAGGAGGTGGTGGTAGAGACCATGGGAGAAGGAATGAAGGCGAAGTGTGTTGCCAATTATCAACCTATTGAGTCTCCATTCCAAACTCACCCTTCACTACCCTGTTTGCAATATTGGAAGGTTTCTCCCTTGCCTTTTGGTTCAATGGACAGTGAGCTTCATCAGTGGAGGGTACTGGAGGAAGTTTAGAGGAGGAAGGGGCTCTTTTTTCTGGTTCCAGTGTGCTCCTCTCAGCTGGCTCTTTAGTGCACAGTGGCCCACAGTGTTTGACTACTCCCTGTGGGCTGAATTACCAGGTTAGTTTCTCTTCTGAAAGTTAAGGCATCAATTGGGAAGGAATGGAATCCCAAAATTTGAAATAAGCACTCTGCTTAGACCCAGATAACTGACAGTCTTGAACACCCACGGCACCCTGAGCCTTCCTTGGCAGTGGAAGTAGCTTGTCCTCCTAAGTCTGAGGAGACTAGTCATTCTTTGCTTGAAGACACTGCTAAGCCCTCAGCTGGGACAGATGACTTCAAAAGGGAAGCTCATTCTCGACAAGACCCAGCAGAATTTACTTCCCCTTCTTCTGCCTCATTGCCACTAGACCCTAACTAGGTTCAAACCTCATTAATGCTCCAGGTAGGCTGCTACACACTATGATCTAAAACAGCTTGCACGCTGAAAGAACTATACTAATTACACATACTTTGCTAATGTGTGGAATGTGTGGAAGTGGATTCTAAGTGTTTTAAACTAAGGGCAGTATATAGTACTATATCAGGCCAATTATATGGAGGCATTTACTAGAGTGCATTTACAGACATTGTGTTGACTCATGCAACTGGAAATGACTCTAACAGCTTATTTGGTGGATTTATTGAAGATTTAACTCAACAGTAGTCTATGGTTAATCCTACGGAGATGCCAAGGCACGATGTAGAGGCGGGAACCCAAAGACTGAGAGGGGTAGAAATGTTGGACTGAATTTATCAAATGTGACCTTGACCCACGTGCAATAGACACAAACACAAAAACTATATCCTACAACAAGATCCAGAAGATGCTCCTTTTTCTAAAGCATTGAGAAATACTTTAGACAAGGGAACACTTGCATCCTTGGAAAGCTCTGTGGTTGCTCTCCTTTGCAGGCCAGGTGTGATCATGGAAGATGCCACCATTGAGTTGGGTTCCCTGGTTTTAGTGGAGATGATGAGGCCAAGTGGCAGCACTTAATTATTAAAGGTAAGGACATTGATCCAATACAGAAGCCAGGACATACCAGTAATCAGAATATGTTGGTCTGTAAGAATCTTTGGTAGTGGCCATGGTGTCCCTAGGAATGAAACAGATGGGCAGCCTACTAGAGAATTGTTTGATCTATCTAACAGAAAAAAAGTCTATGTCTAGTAGCCAAAAACCTTACCTGGCCACACTGGATAGACATAGTCTCTCACCTAGTTTCCAGACAAGTCATATCACGACCCCAAACCTCTTGATTGACAGGGAAGCCACATCTCTTGGAGGAAGGACCCTGCACCATTGCCACAAGTATATACTGTAAATTTTCCTCCAAGTGTTTTTTTTGAGACAGAGTCTCACCCTATCACCCAAGCTGAGAGCAGTGGCGTGGTCTCGGCTCACTACCAGCTCCGCCTCCTGGGTTCATGCCATTCTCCTGCCTCAGCCTCCCGAGTAGCTGCCTGCCACCACGCTCGGCTAATTTTTTGTATTTTTAGTAGAGATGGGGTTTCACCATGTTAGCCAGGATGGTCTCGATCTCCTGACCTTGTGATCCACCCACCTCGGCCTCCCAAAGTGCTGGGATTACAGGCCTGAGCCACCGCGCCCGGCCCAAGTCTTCATCCAAGTGAATGCAGCCATTTACTCAAATGGTTACACATTGGGGAAAAGTAAGTACCCAGGTATTTTAGGCTTTACTGGGCAATGGCTCTTAACTAATTCCTGGGAACCTAGAACACCTCTATGGCCCACGAATGAAAGTGAGGGCTTTTGATGTTCAAGTGATAGATGGAATCTTAGTTCAAGTTTGACTCACAATGGACCCAGTTGTCCACAGATCCATCCAGTGGCTACTTCCCCAGTTTCTGAATGTATACGGATGCTCCCTTGACTTATGATGGGGTTCTATCCTGATAAACCCATTGTAAGTTGAAAATATCATAGGTCAAAATGCATTTGCTACACCCAACCTATGGAACATCACAGTTTAGCTTAGCCTGCCCTAAACATACTCAGAACACTCACATTAGCCTAAGCTGGGCAAAATAATCTAACGCAAAGCCTGTTTTATAATAAAGTGTTGATATGTCATGTAATTTATTGAATACTGTACTGAAGTACAGTTTCTACTAAATGTGTACCACTCTTCCACTATCGTCAAGTCAAAAAATCAATGGAACCATCATAAGTCAGGGACCATCTATAGTTGGATTAGTTATATTTGGCAACTAGCAGAATCCCCAAATTGACTCTCTGACCCACAAAGTGAAGGCCAGTTGGTAGAAAAGGCTACATGGAAACTCCAGGAACTTCCCCTCCATACCAAGATAGTAAATACTAGCAATACCACATTCCTGGAGGAATTGTAAAGATTAATGCCACAATCAAAGACTTGAAAGAATCAGATGATAATTCTATCACATTCTCATTCTCATTTAATTTACTGTTGGCCTGTGCAGAAGTCAAATGGATCTTGAAGAATGATTGTTGGCTGTTGTAAATTTAATCAGGTAGTTACTCCATGACTCCAATGCAGCTGCTGTCCCACATGTGCTATCTTTACTGCGGCAATTAACATAACCTTTTGCCTTTGGTATGTAGCTCTTGACCTGGCTAATGCCTTTTTCTCTATATTAATTTACAAGAAACATTCTGCCTTGGCTGGGTGCGGTGGCTCAGGCCTGTAATCCCAGCACTTTGGGAGGCCAAGGCAGGCACATTGCCTGAGGTCAGGAGTTCAAGACCAGCCTGGCTAACATGGTGAAACCCCATCTCTACTAAAAATACAAAAAATTAGCCGGGTGTGGTGGTGGACGCCTGTAGTCCCAGCTACTTGGGAGGCTGAGGCAGGAGAATGGCGTGAACCCGGGAGGCAGAGCTTGCAGTGAGCCAAGATTGTGCCACTGCACTCCAGCCTGGGTGACAGAGTGAGATTCCGTCTCAAAAAAAAAAAATACAAAAAATTAGCCAGGTGTGGTGGTGCACACCTGTAGTCCCAGCTACTCGGGAGGCTGAGGCAGGAGAATTGCTTGAACTAGGGAGGCGGAGGTTGCAGTGAGCCGAGATCATGCCACTGCATTCCAGCCTGGGTGACAGAGTGAGACCCTGTCTCAAAAAAAAAAAAAAAAAAAAAAGGAACATTCTGCATTTACTTGGCATGGCCAACAGTATACTCTCATAGTCTTGCCTCAGAGATACCTCAGTTCTTCTGCTGTCATACTATAGGTCCACCTCTCATCCTGACATCCTACAAAACATCACTCTAGACAACAATAATGACGACATTGTGCTGATTGGATATGGTGAACAGAAGGTAGAAAGTGGTTTAGATGCTTTAGTAAGACATGTGTGAGCTAGGTGTGGTGGCTCATACCTGTAATGTCATGCATGAGCCAATAGGCCCATGAACAGAGTAGTCATGGTGGCAGGGATGGAGGATATGCATGGGCTCAACAATTTGGACTTCTTTTCTCAAAGCTGACCTGGCTAACGCTACTGCTGCATACCTAACCTACAAATAGCCAAGACCAATACTCAGCTCTCCATATGTCACCATTTGTCAGGCGACCGTCCAGCCACTTGTAGCAGTTTGATAACATTGGACCTTTTCCATCATAGAGAGGGTGGAGATTCATCTTCACTGGAATATACTCATATTCTGGATATGGGTTTATTTATCTTCCTTGTATATACTGCTTTGGTCAGCACCACCATCTGTGAACCCACCAAATGTCTTATTCCCCTTCATGGTATTCCCTGATCAAGGAACTCATTTCACAGTAAAGGAAGTACATCAATGGGCTTAACTTCTTACCCATTGGAAACAGTTTGGCTAATTGAAAGATGGAGTGGCTTACTGAAGACTTAGTTATGGCCCCAATCAGGAGACAGCCCCTGAAAGGGTAGAGTTCTGTATTATTGGATGCAGTTTATACTTTGAATCAGAGATCAGAATATGGTGCTCTTTCTCCCTTAACCAGAATACATGACGCTGGGAATGAGGGTGAAAATGAGAGTGACCCCCTTCAGTAATATAATTATTAACCCACTTGCTTCCTGTCCCAGCAACACTGAGCAGTGCTGGTTTGAAGGTCTGCTTCCTCAGGGTGTGAATGCTTACACAAGGACTATGTCTGGAACCAAAAGGATTTTCTCAGGTGCCTCTTGGTACTTTGTGTCCAGTAAAAAGAAAAAAAAACATAAAGAAAACTACAAAAGCAGCAACAACAAAACAGCAGAATGATGAATAACTTGGATTAAGAATGAAGATTTGTGTTGTACCATCAGGTAAAGAAGTCAGTGAACTGAGGTTCTGGCTAAGGGCAAGGGAAATATGGAAGAAGCCACCTGTGATGTTATAACCAATAACAGAAACAAAGACTGTATGAGCTTTGTATGTTTTCTCTTTGCTAGCTATATGTATGTGTTTTGTACATGAAAATCATGTTCTTCTCTCTCCATTATTTTATATTCATGTAGTTGGAGGTTACATTTACAATTTAGTTTCTATGTAGCAGAACATTCAGTAGGATTATGATTGAATTTGAAGACTATTTAATACGGTCAGTAGTAGATATGGTGACTGTTGGAAGTTCATTTGGGGGGAAACAATGAGAACACCTTCACTTCTATGAAGGATAGCTGTATCTTGGTAGGTGGAAACAGATGTTTTGTGTTGATCCTACAGAAGTTGAAATGTGTGTAGAAGGGTGGTGCATATGGAAACTGAGTAGCTGAAGGAGTGGACTCTGAATCATCAATCCTTATTAACTCTCAGCTCCAAATCCATCCTTTATTGCCTGCTTGTTATACTGGAACATTTTTCCCTTGCTAGCTGATTCAATAGTAAGCTTCATTAGTCGATAGTCCTGAAGAGACCCTGAAGGGGGAAGGGGCTCTTTAAAATTTTTTTTTAATTAGCCCTTATAAAAGAGGAAGAGGCTCTTTTTCTTCTAATCTCTCTCTCTCTCTCTTTCTGACAGAGTCTCGCTGTCACTCAGGCTGCAGTGCAGTGATGCAATTTCTGCTCACTGCAACCTCCACCTCTCGGGTTCAAGTGATTCTTCTGCCTCAGCCTCCCGAGTAGCTGGGACTACAGGCGTGCACCACCACACCCGGCTAATTTTTGTATTTTTAGTAGAGACGGGGTTTCACCATATTGGCCAGGCTGGTCTCAAACTCCTGACCAGGAGAGGCTCTTTTCCATGGTTCATGTGTGTTCCTCTGTACTAGGTTGAATAATATCCACCCTCAAATTTATGTCCACTCAAAACCTGTGAAGATGACCTTATTTGGAAGTAGGGTCTTTCCAGATGCAATCAAGTTAAGATGAGGGCAGAGTGAATTAGGGCAGGTCTGAATCCAATGACTGCTGTCCTTATAAGGAGAGGGAGATTTGGAGACAGAGGGACAGAGAAAGACAGGCAAGGACGCCATGTGAAGGTGGAAGCAGAGCTTGGAGGGATGTTGCCACAAGCCAAGGAGTGTCTGGAGCCACCAGAAGCTGGAAAAAGTGGGGAAGGATCCTCCCTCAGAGCCTGTAGAGTGCACATTCCTGCCAATACCTTGATTTGGGACTTCAGGTCTCCAGAACTGTGAGAGGATGAATTTTCGTTCCTTTAAGCCACCCCATTTGTGGTAATTTGTTATGGCAGGCCTAAGACATGAACACATCTTTTCAGCCAGCTCTGCCATGCACCATGGCCAGCAGAGCTTGGTGCCTCCCCTTGGCAACTTCCCAGTACCACAGTTAGTTCTCTTGGTGCAGCTCGCCAGCAAACTTCGCCATCCAGCAAAACACCACCATGTCTCCTCCAGCGAGGTTTGGATCCTTAACCCTGGCAGATGGGAGCTGTTTCAGAGTTGTTTCTTCCTCGCTGTTCTGCCTCAAACTAGAGGTAGAGGCTGCTCCCTGCATCTGTTACACCCGCGTGAAAGGAAAATAAAATCTCGGGACCCTAATTCACTCTGCCAAAAGGAAAAATTAAGCTCAAAGCTGAGTCATGCAAGAAGCTGCCTTTCCTTTTGTTCCCCAACAGAGAGCTACCGATCAAGGTTAAATATCTCCATGGGTAGCTCCTCTATGTTCACCCTATCTAATGTAAAATGCCAGTTTACTGGCTGTGAGATGAATACATAATTGACTATTCCCCTACCTGCTCCTTTTCTCTAGTATCGTGGATCACCAGACCCTCTCTCTTTCCCCTCCAGCACACTTTTCCCCTTTAACTATTAAAGCCCCCAAAATCATCTTTGGAGAAAGGCACAGACCACAGACTTTCTGTTATTCCATGTTCTTTTCTTCCAGATGTGTTCTTAACCTTGACAAAAATAAACCTCTAAATTGATGGAGACCTGTTTCGGATACTTTTTGGCTTACACTTGTGTTCTTAGAGTTCTCTTTTTCCCTTTGTCAGTAACCCTCTATTATGGTTAATAATTCTTTCTTTCTTTTCTTCTTTTCTTTTCTGTTCTTCTTTTCTTTTCAACAGAGTCTCGCTCTTTTACCCAGGCTGGCAGGCTGGAGTGTGGTGGTGCAATCTCAGCTCACTGCAACCTGCATCACTTGGGTTCAAGTGATTCTCCTGCCTCAGCTCTGCGAGTAGCTGGGATTACAGATGTGCACCAGCACGCCCAGCTAATTTTTTTTTTTTTATTTTTAGTAGAGACAGGATTTTGCTATGTTGGCCAGGCTGGTCTTGAATTCCTGACCTCAAGTGATCCACCCACCTCGGCCTCTCATGGTGCTAGGATTATAGGTGTGAGCCACCGCGCCCGACCTATTTCTTTCCTGTCCAAATGATTATGTAGCTTCTGTCTCCTGATTGAGTCCTGATGGCTGCAGTGGGAATGTGGCATCAGGAGTTGAAAGCAAAGGCTAACTGCCTGGGTCCCAGGTTGGCCTCTGTACATCACTGATTTGCCTCTGAGTTGGGTCCTTGCTCTCCTAGCCCATCACTTATGTATTGCTTGCTCCTTCTAGTTTGTCCTCATCCAAGACTGCCTTCCTAAAGTAGATGTTGCTGGTTGCTTTGCTACTTTGAAGCCAGCATTTCTCAGCATGTGGTTGGAAGGGTAACTGCGTGAGAATCACTAGGGGATGCTGTAAAAATGCACATTCTGGGAGCCCATCAGGATTCTCAGTTAGTAGGTCTGGGGCAGGGCCCAGCAATGTGCATTTTTTTTTTTTTGAAACATAGTCTCGCTTCGTCGCCCAGGCTGGAGTGCAGTGGCATGGTCTTGGCTCACTGCAACCTCCGCCTCCTGGGTTCAAGCAATTCTCCTGCCTCAGCCTCCTGGCTGCCACACCTGGCTAATTTTTTGTATTTTAGTAGAGACAGGGTTTCACTGTGTCTTGAACTCCTGACCTCAGGTGATCTGCCCGCCTCAGCCTCCCAAAATGTTAGGATTACAGGCGTGAGCCACCCGCACCTGGCAGTAATTTGCATTTTTAACAATGCTTTGTTCCATTTTGCAGGTACCTGCACCATATTCTGTATCCTTTCCCTATGTCTGTTTTCCAGAGGTGATCACTTCCCACTCAACAGTTATCTCATACCCTGGATGGCAAAGCTGATAGATGCTTTAAGTGCTGGTAGCTCTTAACAGTGATTCTGAGTGAGCTACACCCTGTAGCCTATTTTCAGTTGCCGATTTTCACACCACTCTCTTGCCAAGCGTTCCCTGTTTCAATCATGTGCAGCTTGTGGAGCGCCTGCTGCTGTATTCCTGAGAAAATCCAACCCAAGGAAAATAATGGCACATCATGCTAATAGCTCTCAGTGAAGGTGTTGCATAGAGAAATTCCCAGCCTATGTCTCACTGCCAAAGGTTTAGCAGCTCCCAGCTTGAGCGAGGAGGGTGGGAAGGGAATCTGCCAACCCTGCAGCATGTTTGCTATGAGGCTTTCAGCTCTCTGCCAACTTTCAACAACATTGAAGGGTAGAGGACATTTCCCCAGACTCCAGACAGGAACACCTTCTGTTCAATGCCCAGCACGATTGTAGATGCTTCAGGAGGTAAAATCTCCATCCAGTGAACCACAGGGTAAACTGTGTGAGATACAATTAAAAAACAGTGTAATTGGATGTGAAATTATGGAGGGCAGACAAAAATCTGGGGAACAAGAGATCACTAGAGGTTATAGTCATTAGCAAAGTCATTATGGAGTATAGGGAATTATGTCAAGGTTTTAAATTATGTAGCATTCAGACAGCTTGAAGATATTCTGATAGTTAACATTATCCCTAAAAAGAGTAGGCAACATTTACACATTCTTATTTCTAAATAATAGCAAATAATAACATTAGTTAACATTTCATGAGCACTTCTTACATGCCAAGTGCTGTTCCAATCACTTACATGCCTACACTGATCTAATTTTAAGAACCCAGTTACACAGGCATTATTATTATTAGACCCATTTTACAAAGAAGACTGAACCACAATGCCACATGATGCCACCGTGCCACATCTCTGCAAATACATGCCAGAATGAAAGCCAAATTAGGAAAGATAGGACTGTTCCTAAAATGACATGAACCATTTCTTGGGACCTCATTGCTGGTGTCTTTCAGTGACTTCAAAAAAGAAGAGTTGGTAGCAGTGTAATCCAGCAGCCCCTGAGTTATTAAGCATTCTTGATGGTTTTATCTAGATGGCTTAGCAGATTCCTCTGTAGAGCTACTGAGTCCTCAGAACCATGGGAATGGCATCATTTTGAGTCTACGAACTATGATGTCAAACGAGACTTGGTTCAGATCTCAGCTTCACTACTCCATTGGTGGGTAACTTCAAACAAGTTACTTAGTTCTCCTCATCTGTTGGACTCTATGAAGATTCACCCATACATTCATTCATTCATTTAATCTGCAAATACTGAGTACTGACTGCAGCTAGCAGTGTGCCGGATACTAGGGACAAAGCAGTGTTCAAGACAGACTTGGTTCCTGCCCTCATGGAGGTAATAGTCTAGCAGAGGAGATAGACATTTTTAAAATAAGCAAATATTACAGTTGCCATATTTCCTATGAGGCTGTATCATGGGGGACCTAACCTAGTGGAGTAATATCCCCAGTGTGTGCTGAGTCCTAGGCTGGCTGGGAGTTTTACTGATAGAGGTCAGGCTCAGCTGGGAGGTCAGCAGCTAAGGGCTGGCTGGTCTAGACTAGCCTTGACTCCATGTGGTCCCTCAGCTTTGAACAAGCTCAGCAGGCATGTTCTAATAGCAGTGGCAGAGAGAGAGAAGGGGGTAGAGGAGGGGGTCATGAATGCAAGCACACAAGAACTTTTGAAGCCCAGGTGTGGAAGTTGTATGAAATCACTTCCACTTCATTTATTGGCCAAAGCAAGCCAGCTCAGGTTCAAGGAGTGGGGAAATTGACTTTATCTCTTGCTTGCAGTTGTTGCAACATCACATCGCAGAGGGCACAAATACTGGGAAGAGCAGAGTAGAGTAGAGAGAGTCATTTTTGCAATCAATCTACCACAGTCAGTGAGAAACTGAAAGTGGGTTCTGTGGGAGTAGAGAGTGAGGAAATGAGTCATGAGATGGGGTAAAAAGAAGCCACATCATGCAGGCGTTAAGAGGCACCAAACAGTAAAAGTTAATTTAATTGCTTCTCGGCCTTTTGACTGAGACCGAGTGTAGTAAACGTTAATTCACATAGGGCAGGAAGCATATGGTAAACATTAAACACTCACTCTCCCCGCTCCCCCTTATTTTCCATCTCATAGAATGATGTCACTTGGACATCATTGTCAAGTTCATTTGTTTTAGGTGTGTACCTTAGGCAGGGATTGTTCTTTCCAGTGCTCAGGATGCTTGTCAGCAAATATTCAATAAAAGCTTCTTACTGAATAAATAACAGAGTACCTGAAATTATTAAGTTAATGACTAGTAGACCATTGCCTCCTGTGTCTTATGAGTAAATTATCCACTTTCTTGAAGCAAATTCATTATGTTGAGAAGCATGAAAACGAAATTGATGTGCCTAGGTTGTCTTTTGCACTGAAAGAACCAAAGACAGCGTGGCTGTGAAATACAATATTCATCTGAGTTTCCATTTACAGCTTTTCCATAGGCTGTGTGGTGCTTGGCAGTAATGACCATTGGTTTGTCCAATTTTTTTTTTCTTTGAGACGGAGTTTTGCTCTTGTTGCCCAGGCTGGAGTGCAATGGTGCGATCTTGGCTCACCACACCCTCCATCTCCCAGGTTCAAGCAGTTCTCCTGCCTCAGCCTCCTGAGTAGCTGGAATTACAGGCATGTGCCACCACGCCTGCCTGGCTAATTTTTTTGTATTTTTAGTAGAGAGGGGGTTTCACCATGTTGGCCAGGATGGTCTCGAACTCATGACCTCATGATCTGCCTGCCTTGGCCTCCCAAAATGCTGGGATTACAATCGTGAGCCACCACGCCCAGACTGGTTTGTCCAATTGTTAAATGCAGCCAACATCTGCACTAAGCGGTGGTGCGTGAATAAGAAACACAGTAAGCCCAAATTATTCCCATACACTCTGGATAAACTGAGCATTTTAAAAAGTGGCCTTGTAGCTTTCAGAAGATTTCTAGTACCATTAGCTGGGCAGAAACCACATTTATAAGATGTGAGTCTGAAAAAATTCTTCCAGATCTTGTATCATTGTCTTCCCAGGGACAGAACCATGGCTTTGCAATGATGAACTAGTCGGTAATACATTAGATTAAAAGGTAGGAGAATCTGAGCTGATGTATTGAAGCACACAGAGCTTCTACTTCTAGAAATGAGGTAAGTTGGAGATCTTGAAGGTTGTCTTCTACAAAACACCTCCAGATGAAAGATAAAATACCCCTTTAAATGAATTAGCCTGTGCAAAAGATATTTCTTCTGATATCAGGACAATGTAGGAACATGAGCCCAGAGAGATGAATAAGCTGGGACATGTACTGCTCCTCAGTGGCCTAATTGCTTGTATATTCCTGGGTATAGACGGAAGTAAATGGATTGGGACAGAACAGGAGACAAAGCCCATGAAGGGGAATCATAGCAGAGACCTTCCACATAAAGCTGGGACCCAGGAAGGGCTACACGTGCAAAGGATGAACCGAGGCAAAATTAAACAAACAGAAAACAAAACAAAGGAAAAGAAAAAGAAAGAAAAAACCCAGAGGCAAACAGAAAAAAACAAAACAAAACAAAAAACCCTTTTCTCTCTTGGGCTTAACTCACAGTGAGGGGAAAAAGTCTCCCCCAGGAATTCATGGTGACCCACATCTTTACGTAGGTGTAGGGACTGAACTAACTCCATTTGCCCAATGCTCTTCCCCATCCACCAAAATATAAATAAATAAATAAACAAATATCCAACACACAACAAAAACCCAACAACTGTATAAGCTGAGAATTTTAATTTAAAGAAGACCAAAATTGGTAGTGTCCCCATGTCTGATGCAAACAAACACAAATTCTTCCATGAAGAATTTACATTTAGGGACTTGAATAATTTGCATATAGTTTTAATGAGCATAAAGTCACACACATACATAAACATCATGAAAAATATAGGGGAATAAAGCACCATTAGCAAGAGTCAGCAGAAACAATAGAAATATTTATAAAGATTATTAGATTACTGGAACTATCAGATACAGAATATAAAGCTGTTTGATATGTTTACATAAATAAATGAAAAAAATTTTAAACATAATTATAATTCATAACCACCAAATGAAATGCATTTTTGAAAAACAACAAAATATAATAATTAAAATTGAAAGCTTAATGGAGCTTTTGCTTTTTGGACATAGCAATAGCAAGCCATTACTCCACCATAACTTAGGAAGTAAGCACATTATATATATTTTTTTCTTTGAAGACACTGGAGACCGATGTAAGCAATGACTTAGCTTAACTAAAATTCTTAAGAAGGAAAAACATTTCCTGAGTGAGCTGGCCTTATTCTCTGAGGACATTTCTCAAACATGAGAGCTGAGGACTGGGCCTGCTAAAGGTACTGGCATCTCTACTAGAGGAAAGAGAATCCAACAGACATTTTGACAGCCATTGGGATGGCATGACAGATTGGAATCTAGAAAAACCCCCAAATGCATGGCCAGTTTGCCCTATGGGGCACTTGCTGAGTACTAGGGCAGCATGGAAGGGTGGAAGGTGGGGGCTAGGAAGGCGAGAAAGACAAGGTTAAACCTTTCATAGTCTTTTTTTTTTTTTTTTTTTTTTTTTTTTTTTTTGAGACAGGGTCTCACTCTGTCACCCAGGCTGGAGTGCTGTGGTGCAATCACAACTCACTGCAGTCTCGACCTCCTGGGATTAAGTGATCCTCCAGGCTCAGCCTCCTGAGTAGCTGGGATCACAGGCATGCACCACTACGCCTGGTTAATTTTTGTATTTTTACAAGAGACAGGGTTTCACCATATTGCCCAGGCTGGCCTCTAACTTCTGGGCTCAAGCGGTTGGTCCACCTCAGCCTCCCAAAGTGCTGGGGTTACAGGTGTGAGCCACAGAGTCTGGCCCCTTTCATAGTCTTGATATGCTTGGAAACAAAATTCTGAGAAAGACAAGTCCACAATAAACATATGGCAGGCCTCATTCTGTAGATATTTGAAACTACAGGGCACTGAATCTAATCAAGGTGGCTTCCTAGCCCTAGCCCAGTTCAATTCCTAATAAAGTGATGAGTTCTCACCCTACTCAGCAGGGAAAGGACAAACTCTCTATGGAGGAAAATATGACCAACTTCAGTCTTTATGGTTCTTTAAAAATAGAATGTCTGCTGTACACTTAAAAAAAATTATGGAACATACAAGGAAGCAGAAAAATGTAACTGATGAAGAGAAAAAAAAACAGAAGCAGACCCCACAGATTATTCAAATGTAAAAGTAATCAGACAAGGATTTTAAAACTACTATCATGAAAATTTATGAAAGTAGAGGAAAAGAACAAAATGTGTGAAAAGGGAGAATTTTAATAGAGAATTGGAATTTACTCATCTGTTTTTGAGATGGAGTCTTGCTCTGTTGCCCAGGCTGGAGAGCAGAGGTGCCATCTCAGCTCACTGCGACTTCCGCCTCCTGGGTTCAAGTGAACCTCCTGCCTTAGCCTCATGAGTAGCTGGGGCTACAGGTGTGTACCACCCCACCCAGATAATTTTTGTATTTTTAGTAGAGACGGTGTTTTGCCATGTTGGCCAGGCTGGTCTCGAACTCCTGACCTCAGATGATCCGCCTGCCTCGGCCTCCAAGAATTGGAAATTATGTAAAAGAAACAAAAGAACATTCCAGACACGAAAAGTACAATACCTGAAATTAAGAGCTCATTTGATGGATTTAACAGCAGACTATACCCTAAATATAGTAGGATTTGTGAATTTGAAAGATACATAGTAGAAAATAAGGTAAACTAAGCTAAGCTAAACCGTTCTTACCATATGATCCAGTAATCATACTCCTTAGTCTTTACTCAAATGAGTTAAAAAAAACTTTTGTCCACAAAAATATGCACAAATGTTTATAGCAGCTTTGTTTATAATTGCCAGAACTGGAAGCAACTAAGATGTCCTTCCAAAACTGGAAGCAACCAAGATGTGAATGAACAAAGTGTGATACATCTGTACAATGGAGTATTATTTAGTGATAAAAGGAAATGAGCTATCAAACCTTAAAAAGCCATGAATCTTAAATGCATACTGCTAAGTGAAAGCTGCTTGTCTGAAAAGGCTACATACTGTGTGATTCTAAGTATCTAAGACTCTGGAAAAAGCAAAGCAGTAGAGACAGTCAAAAGATCAGTGGCTGCCAGAGGATTGCGGATGGAGGAAAAGAGAGGGATGAATGGGTGGAGCACAGGGCAGTAAAACTATTCTGACATTAAAATGGCAGATATATAAATGCATTTGCTAAAACCCATAGAAAAGCATGGCACCTAATGTAAACTGTACTCAGTTGTTAACAATGTAACCGTATGAGTTCATCAGTGGTAAAAAATACAAGATAATAGTGAAAACTCTACGGGTAGGGAATTCTGTACTTGCTGCTCAATTTTTTCTGTAAACCTAAAACTGCTCTAAAATGCAGTACAATTTACTAATTTGTTTTAAAAAACAGTTAATAGAAACTATCTAAACCAAAGCACAGAGAGGAAAAAAGAAAACCATGGAGGCTTCTGGCAGTATAGCTAAAAAATCCTAGATTTCAGCTAAATTAGAATAAGTATGAAGAGTGGCCACAAATACCCTAGGTATGCTAGTGAGAAATTATCTGTATTTCTCCTCTGTTCTCTGTAGAAATTTAAATTTTCCCCATGCTGTTTTATCATCTACCTCATATCATACTGAATCCCTACCTAGAAAAATGTAAAACAAATAATTAGCTCAGGAGCCAAACTCCTGCATAATTAATCTGTTACCACCCTATACATTTTAATGCAAGGCTGAATTCACAAGATATAAATGAAATTCTCCAAGGACAAGAAATCAAAACAAAAGGGAAAAAACCCTGAAGTCAGAACTAGAGGCAGTGAGCAGTAAAAGAATAGGAAATCAGGGGTTGCCCCTTGGGGATAATGGCAAAACCCACTGAAATCACTAGAAGGTAAGAGAACCAAGCCTGAGATTCCTGCACTGGGGTTAGAGCAGTGCCAGCCTGGTAGCAGCTCCAGGTTGGTGAAAGCAACAAAAGAAAGTCAATATCTGAAGAAGAGCATCCCAGTTTAGCCCTCAGAATTAGCTTCCCCAGATTAAAATTAAACAAACAGGACTTCAAAATAAAAACGCCAGCCTGGTGCAGTGGCTCACACCTATAATCCCAGCACTTTGGGAGGCCAAGGCAGGCGGATTGCTTGAGCCCAGAAGCTCGAAACCAGCCATGGGCAACATAACAAGACCCCATCTCAAAGGAAATACAAAAATTAGTCAGGCATGGTGGCACCCACCTGTAGTCCCAGCTACTTAGGAGGCTGAGGTGGAAGGACTGCTTGAGCCCGAAAGGTCAAGGCTGCAGTGAGCCATGATTGTGCCACTGCACTCAGGCCTGGGCAACATAGCGTGACCCTGTCTCAAAAAATGGAAATACCAAACAAAGAAGAAAAGTAAAGCACTTTGAGTGAGAAAGTGCCACCAGAAATACAAACAATGGGTTTAGACTCCTAAGAATTTAAGATATTGGTATTATCAGATATGGACCATAAAATACCAATGTAGTACATAGTTACATAAACTTTTAGCACTGAATTTTAAAAATGAGCAAGTAATAAAAAACTATTAGGACTGACCAGGCAGGTTTAAATGAGAGCCAAACAGATTCTTTCCCCCGGGCTCCCAAAAGACAGGGTCTTGCTCTGTTGCCCAGGCTGGAGTGCAGTGGTGTGATCATAGCTCACTGCAGCCTCAACCTCCTGGGCTCAAGGGATCCTCCTGCCTTAGCCTCCCAAGTAGCTATGACTATAGGTGAGCGCCACCACGTCTGGTCAATTTTTAAATTTTTTGAAGAGATGGGGGGTCTTACTTTGTTGCCCAGGCTGGTCTTGAACACCTAGCCTCAAGGAATCTTCCCACCTTGGCCTCTCAAAGAGCTGGGATTACAGGCATGAGCCATTGTGCCTGGCCCCAAATAGAACTTTTTAAAATGAAAAACATTTTAAATTAAAATTATAGTGAATGGTTTTAACAGCAGAAAAGGTGTGAAAAATTATAGAAATGCAATATAGATGTGAAGAAATGATGCAGTATGCAGCTCAGGGAGACAAGGGTGGAAAGTATAAATGTGAGATTAAAAGGGAATGGGCCAGGCTCGGTGGCTGACGCCTGTAATCCCAGCATGATTTTGGAGGCCGAGGTGGGTGGATCATTTGAGGTCAGGAGTTTGAGACCAGCCTGGCCAACATGGTGAAACCCTACCTCTACTAAAAAAAATACAAAAATTAGCCAGGCATGGTGGCGGGCGCTTGTTGTCCCAGCACTTGGGAGGCTGAGGCAGGAGAATCGCTTGAACCCAGGAGGTGGAGGTTGCAGTGAGCCAAGATTGCGCCACTGCACTCCAGCCTGGGTGACAGAGTAAGACACTGTCTCAAAACAAACAAACAAACAGAAAAACAGAATGAAGACTTGGCACTTGTAACTTGAGTCTCAGATAGATACAATGAGATAATGCCTGATAAATTTTCAGAAATGACAAAAGGCATGAATTCGTAGATACAGGAAGCATACTGTAAACCAGGTAGAATAAATAAAGAGTTCCACACTTAGACACCTTGGCATGAAACTGAGGAACACCAAGTCAAAAGGTATTGCCAAAGAGGCCAGAGATATATCACCTACAACAAAAGGCACCATACTGATTTCTGAAAAACAACAATGGAAGCCAGAAGTCAGTAATATGATCCAGTATTTCATTAACTTTAAGATGCCATCAATGCTAAATCACACCACTATTTTATACAGCACCAGTAAAGAAAAAAAGTAATGTCGAATTATGATATGCACCAGAATATCTCAAATGTAGGAAGTAAAGGTATACAAGGAACTTGATAAACAGGTGGTAATTTATTTTATACAAAAATGTGTGTATAAGATAATAAAAATGTCTAACTTATGGGGTTCTAAAAATCAGAGGTTAGGCTGGGCACGGTGGCTCACGCCTGTAATCCCAGCACTTGGGAGGCAGGATTACAGGCAGGTGAGGCGGGCGGATCACCTGAGGTCAGGAGTTTGAGACCAGCCTGGCCAACATGGCGAAACCCCATCTCTACTAAAAGTACAACAAAGCCCGGCATGGTGGCACACATCTGTAATCCCAGCTACTCGGGAGGCTGAGGCAGCAGAATCGCTTGAACCCGGGAGGTGGAGGTTGCAGTGAGCCGAGATTGCGCCACTGCACTCCAGCCTCGGTGACAGAGAGAGACTCCATCTCAAAATAATAATAATAATAATAATAATAAAATCAGAGGTTAGAATATTGGCCTACAATAGCATGTAAGTAGGGAAGGGGTCGATCAGACTTATGATGTTCCAAAGTCCATTATAAGTAAAGAACGGGTTATGATACCAGATAACTTTAGATTGTATTGAGTATGCATTGAAAAAGTTCAGGAGTAAACACAAGAAAAATATAAATAGAATGTAAAACTTTAAACCTAGTACAGAGGGAGAAATGGAATAATAACAATAATAAAACCAAACAGCCAATCAATAAGTAATGGAAAAAACGCATAAAAGAGAAACAAATAGTACAAAATAACATGATAGAAGTCTTCATGTTTTAAGAATTATAATAAATGTAAATGGAATAAAGTTGTCTACTAAAGGGTAGAGATGGCCAAATGAAAAGCCAAAATCCAGGTTTATTTGACTTACAAGAGACAAAACTAAACCATCAACACATAGGAGGTAAAAGGATTTAAAGATATACACTAAATACCAACCAAAGCTATATTGAGATCACAGAAAACAGATTTTTATTTGCTAAGGCAAAAAGCATTAGCAATAAGGAAGTCACTACATAACAAGAAGAGTTCAACTCACCAGGACAACACAAGAATTCTACACTTTATTCACTCAATAGAATGTGTAAAGTTGAAACTGATAAAAGAGGGGAAATTGTCAAATCTACCATTACAGTAGGAGAATTCAAAATACCTTTATCAATTATTAATAGATCAGACAAAAGTTAGTAAAGATATGAAAGATTTGAACAACACAATTAACAAGCAGTGCCACATATGTAGAAAACAATCAGAGGCCAGGTGGCTTGGCTTACGCCTGTAATCCCAACACTTCGGGAGGCCAAGGCCGGAGGATCATTTAAGCCCAGGAGTTCCAGACCAGCTTGGGCAACATACCCAGCTACTCAGGAGGCTGAGGTGGGAGGACTGCTTAAGCCCAGGATGTTGAGGCTGCAGTGAGCCAAGATCATGCCATCGTACATGCCTAGGGGACACAGTGAGACCAGTTTCCAAAAAAAAAAAGGAAAAATAATTAGGAAGCACATGTGAAACACTTAAAAAACTGGCCATACTGTGGCTGGGTGCGGTGGTTCACGCCTGTACTCCCAGCACTTTGGGAGGCCGAGGCGGGTGAATCACGAGGTCAGGAGTTTGAAACCAGCCTGGCCAACATGGTGAAACCCCGTCTCTACTAAAAATATAAAAAATTAGCTGGGAGTAGTGGCGGACGCCTGTAATCCCAGCTACTCGGGAGGCTGAGGCAGGAGAATCGCTTGAACCCGGGAGGCGGAGGTTGCAGTGAGCTGAGATCGTGCCACTGCACTCCAGCCTGGCGACAGAGCAAGACCGTGTCTCAAAAAAAAAAAAAAAAAAAAAGGAAAAAAAAGTGGCCACACCTGGACGTAAAACAAGTCTCAAAAATTTTCTAGCTAGGTGTGATGACTCATGCCTAGAATCCTAGCTACTTGGGAGGCTGAGGCAGGATTGCAGGAGGCCAGGTGTTCAAGACCAGCCTGGGCAACATACTGAGACCCCCATCTTTAAAAATAAAAATTATAAAGCCAGTGCCTATAGTCCTAGCTATTCAGGAGGCTGAAGAGGGAGGATCACTTGCAAGAGCCCAGGAGTTTGAGGCTGCAGTGAGCCATGGTCACGCCACTGCACTCCAGTCTGGGCAACAGAGGGAGACCCTGACACTAAACAAACAAACAAAACCTCTAATAGGTAATACAATTTACATTTGTGTTTCCTGGGGCTGCTGGAACAAATTTATCACAAACTCAGTGGTTTAAAACAACAGAAATTTATTCTCACGGTTCCCTGGAGACCAGAAGTCCAAAATGAGTGTTACTACACCAAAATCAAATTGTTGGTGGGATGCTTCATCCTCCAGAATTTCTAGGAGAGAATCTGTTCCTTGACCCTTCCTTTTTTTTTTTTTTTTTTTTGTGGCTACTGATATTCCTTGGTTTGTGGCTGCATCACTCCAGTCCTCACCTTCATGATCACACTGCCTTCTCCTCTTCTGTCTGCAATCTCCCTGCCTCTGATTAAAGACACTTGTGATTGCATTTAGGACCTACCTAGATAATCCAAGAAAATCTCCCCATCTCAAGATCTCCAATTTAATCACATCTGCAAACACCTCATTTCCACGTAAGGTAACATAGAGTTCATGGATTAGGACCTGATGTCTTGGGGGCCATTATTCAGCCTACTACAACATATATTTATATACTTGTGCCTGGATGAGTTCTCAGTACTTTAAGTGTCTTAACTTCCTCTCAAACAATATATAACATAGGTGCTATTATTTCCATTTTTCAGATGGTAAAGCTGAGGCAGAGAAAGGCTATAAAAATTTGCCCAAGCTTTATCATACTCGCATGTTCTTTGACCACATGCAATTAGTTAGAACCAACAACAAAAGCTATTTTTAAACTTTCTATTCTGAAATGATTCCAGATTTACAGTAAATCTGCAAAACAGTACAAAGTATCCATATACCTCCACATAGATTTTCCAAAGGTTAACATCTGACCCCATTTACTCTACCATTTTCTCTCTCTATAATTTTTCCTAAACCTTTTGTGATTCAGTTGTATATCAATATTCCATTAACCCTAAAAGCTCCAGTGTCTATTTCCTAAAAAACAAGGACTTTTTCAAGGAACCATGACATTATTATCAAAATCAGGAAGTCACACTGATATAATGCTATTAATAATTTACAGACCTTACTCAAATTTTACCGAATGTCTCAAAAATGTCCGAAAGAACAAAAGTTTAAAAAATGCTTTCTTGACCAAGATCCAGTCCAGAAACACGTGCTGCAGGTACTTGTCACGTCACTTTAGTCTCCTTTAACTTGAAATTTTTGAGAAGTATAGGCTGGGAACTTTGTAGGATATTCCTCATTTTATCTTTTTCTGATATTTCTCTCTACTATGTTCATGTTATGCATTTTTGGCAGGAATATCACATAATTAATGTTGTGTCTTCAGCACATTTTATCAGGATTCACAAAATATAAAATTGTCTTATTAATAGTGATATTAACATTACAAAATTTTTTTGAAAAGGAAATACATTTATAAAACTCTTAAGTCTGTGCATTTAAAAATACTGTAAAATAATTAACAGGTCAAATAAATCATAATGTAAAGATATAAATGGAAAAGCAATAAAAATGTGTATATATACATGTTTGTATACATGCATACACTCAATCATGGGGTGAAGCAAAGGAGGTAATTCAAATAAACTCAGATACTTACTAAAAATAGAAAAAACCTTGAACATGAATGAGTTAAATGTCCAATTTATGAAATGAGAGAACAACAGAACAAACCATCAGAAAGCAGAACATAAAAGAGAAGGGCAGAGAGAATGAACAAAGCTAAGATTGGTTCTTTAAAAAAATAAAATAGACAAACTTCTGGTAAAACGGCCAAGGAAAAGAAAGTGAGAAGATACAAACAGTATCAGAAAAGGAAGTATGCATATCCAGGAGAGGTTTAGAAATAAGAAAATTCCTTAAGCTACTTTATGCTAATAAATTGTAAAATGGGTAAATGCTTAGATTTTTTTTCAAAATTGACTCAAGAAAAAAATAGAATTCCTGAATAGTCTAATTATAGTAGTTAAAGTCTTCCCACCAATAAATACTAGGGCCAGACAGCTTTATAAACTTTTAACAAACAGATCATTCCAATCTTTTGCAAATTCTTATGGAGAACAGGAAAATAGGCAACACTTTCCAATTCATTTAATGGAGTTATAATCTTGACACCATAAACTGACCAAAAAAGTGTAAGAAAGGCAGACTGCAGGCCAATTTCATGTAGATGCAAGAATCCCAGGTAAAATACTTGAAACAAACTGATTTCAGTAGTGTATAAAGATAAGGAAATATAACCAAGAATGGAGAAGTGATTCTTGTCTACTCTAGTCTTTCTGCGTTCAAACCTTTTTCTTTTCTTTTCTTTCTTTCTTTTTTTTTCTTTTTGAGATGGTGTCTCACTCTGTCGCCTAGGTTGAAGTGCAGTGGCACAATCTCGGCTCACTGCAACCTCCGCTTCCCAGGTTCAAGGGATTCTCCCACCTCAGCCTCCTGAGTAGCTGGGACTACAGGCGTGCACCACTGAGCCCAGCTAATTTTTGTATTTTTTTTAGAGGCAGGGTTTCACCATGTTGGCCAGGCTGGTCTTGAACTCCTGACCTCATGATCAGCTGGCCTCAGCCTCCCCAAAGTGCTGGGATTACAGGCATGAGCCACTGCGCCTGGCCCGTCTGTGTTCAAATCTTATCTAGTATGCATTAGAACATAAAATCAAGTCAACATAAAGTTAAGTCTGAAATTTTTACTTGACTATTTTGAAGGTTTGGAGTATACTGTTTTCTCTTTTAACATAATTTTTCTTTTCATGTGCCTAGAAAAATACATTTTTACGTCATCACCTTCACCCTGGAGTGTCAAATACAAGTGGGTGCTTGCCAAGTTGAAGCAATCAAAGCCACAGCTCAGAAGTTTTGAAATTCTTAAGGGATTTTCTAGCCAGAATTACAACTGCTTTCTTTTTTTGAGACAGGGTCTTACTATGTCACTCAGACTGGAGTGCAGTAGTAGTTCAATCATAGCTCACGGTAGCTTCTAATCCCTGGGCTCAGGCAATCCTCCTGCCTCAGCCTTCCAAGTAGCTGGGACTACAGGTGTGTGCCACCACACCTGGCTAATTTTTTATTTTTTAATTTTTTTGTAGAGACAAGAGCTTGCTATGTTTCCCGGGCTGGGCTTGAACTCCCGGGCTCAAGCAATCCTCCTGTCTCAGCCTCCCAAAGCATTGAGTTTACAGGTGTAAGCCACTGTGCTTAGCCTACAACTATTTTCTAACTGGGATAAAAGAAAAAGAGAGTATTTTGTATACTTGCAAGAGAATCCCTCCTCTATCTACCACCACTACACTAAAACCAACTCACCAACCAACCAACCAACCAACCAACCAACTAACCAACCAATGTGTGAAAGCAGATAAAATACTGTCCAGGTCATTGTGGTGTCACCATTTCTACAATGAAATGAGAGGAAAAAAGGGCAAACAATGTGTTTTTCATAAAGCTATATATTTATTCAACTTAAATGACAACCTTTATTCTGAGATTACATTCTTCCTAATTTTAGGGGCTAAAATATATTTTCTTTTACATAATGATGCTGATAGCAGATGGCTATTTGTTTTTGTTTGTTTATTTTTGTTTTATGTCCTTAGCTGGCAAAATTAAAAGCCAGAAGCTAAGGCCCCATTTTTTTTTCTTTTAATACAAATCTACTGGTGCTTAAAACTCAGAGCTTAGGAAACACAGCCTAGGTAAAGACCAATCTTCTTGCTGCATATTTCACAGTATTGAATTCTTTCTTGGTGAGTTCTCCATACAAGTTATGAAGCAGGATAAAAGTCAGTCTTATATTAAGTCATTGTAAATACGGCCTTAATTTCAATCACCAAAGAAATGTATTTTTGTTGTATACCATGGTTGCAGCATGTTTTATTAAAACTAATTATATCAATAGCTACCTGTAGAGTATCAACTTAAAAATTATAATGCCATTTCTATGAAGTCATTACTTTTATAGGACTAGCCTGTGTCATATGTGTGATCAATATTGGTTTAATGCAGAAACAAAGGCAGCTGGGTGTCCAAGCAAGCCACTTTTCTGGGTCAGGGTTTCAGTGGTACCATAGATGGCTGCCAGTCTCAATGTACACTTTGGCCCATTTATCTTTATAAATCATACCATATAGCTTCGATATTTACATACATTTAAACTGAGAAGAAATATGCATTATAAGAAAGCATAGTTTAGTGGGCTTCATGTGTCAGAAATAATTCCATATTTCACAATTATTTTCATGTCATTAGCTACCCTTGATAAAGAACAATTCCATATAAATGTACAAACTGGAAGATAATTTTATAAAACCATAAAGAGATCTTTGTAAATTGCAGTGTGTCTGCTTATAAACAAATCAAATCGATCTCCATTTCTTCAAGTGTCAAAAACAAAAGAGTAGCTGGACATTGGTTTTTATAATCAGTTTCAGAGAAAATACAGGAATAATGATCAATGGCATTTTGAAGCAGATAAAACTGCCAAGTTTTATGCTTAAGTCTATCATTCTGTGATTTGCTATAATAGTATTCCTTTCTATTAGCTGTTCCCGACAATATTAGTTCTATATTCATTTGATATGAGCATTTATATTAAACTTCAAAATTACCTCGGATAGTATCCAGAATATATGTCAGAAACCCCTAAAAGCAACTTCTATTTTCCTCTTAATTAAGATAATATTTAGTCATGTTAACAACTATTGAAATCACAAGGTCAGATTTTCAAAACCAGTAGGGTGCTTTGCAGTGAACGTGCATATGCTGGAGCATCTGGCCAAGTTACAATGCAGTTATCAATGCTTAGTTCTTCTTGGTTTTCTTCAGATAGTGAGCCCGTGTAGACTTGTTCATATTCATGACTATTTTCAAATAAATCCAAGAAGGCAGGTTTGAGATTATCGAGCCCTAGGGAAACAGAATGAGAGAGATATGTAATTATAGCCTACAATTTGGGCTAAATTGAAGCATATGATTTAATGTTTTATTATAGTGTTGTTTTTATTTATAGGTAGATTTTAAAGTTCTTGGGTATACGACCATTATAATTATAACAAGATATAGATGTCTTGTTACTATGGCTGGACAATGTATATGTGCTAATCTATTACATACTATCCTGTAACTCAATGGGAAAGAAACCCCAAGCCAGAAAGTACTGATTTGCGATTCAAAAAATCTACCTACCATAAGAGCATGGATCAGGTATCCATTGGTTCGGGATTGCAGGCCGACTGTTTTAATTGCAGACTTCACAAACGTCTCCGGAGAGGGCTTATCCAAAGTTGGCTTCCGGATTTTAGCCAGTTTTGTAGCTACGAAGTATGGCAGAACACTCTAGAAAGGTAACACCCACCCCAGAAAACATGCCATTGATTAGTAAGGCCACAAACTCAGAATGTACAGTGGTGCTTGACTGCTCTTGGTGGTAGAAACATCTGTATCTTTACAGAGAGAGAAGAAAAGAGAAGTGGCTATCTAAAGCCAACTTGATAGAACACATGATACCATAAAACAAATTGTAACAAATCAATCTCTCAATAAAACAGAGTTTGAGACCAGAGAAAGTATTAAAAATAAGCAGAAATCTACCTTTTTGAACCTTTAAAAAGGAAAGCATTAAATAATCCAGAGAGCACAGATTCAGGATAGGATACTTTTCACACTTAGTAAACTCAACATTGAGACAGAACCACCAAGTAGGAGATCTTTGATACTTTATTCTTCTAATGGGATAATGCCAACTTTCTCCATAATTTATGGCTAATTAAGCTTGTTCTATCAGCTTTGATCCTTCTAAAATAGACATCTTATTTCTCA
The DNA here is from genome assembly GCF_029289425.2 of Pan paniscus. Taxonomy (NCBI): domain Eukaryota; kingdom Metazoa; phylum Chordata; class Mammalia; order Primates; family Hominidae; genus Pan; species Pan paniscus. Next base: position 46,069,525 of record NC_073258.2, on the reverse strand, counting down.
GACTTGCGTTACTACTTTTCTTCCCTAGTTTCTCACCATTCTACTTCTGAGTTTTATAAACAATTTTATTGATAAGATAGAACCACCTCCCTTTTTTTCTTTTTTAGAGGGAACACAGTCTAACAATATGGAAACTGTTTGGGTAACGAAAAGACACCTGACTGGATGGGTGTAGGGTGACAAATCTGGACATGACCTTTAGAGGAACTTCAATAATGTTAGGTTCTTTATTGCTTAAGCTTGCTGCATTTTGGATGTGATTCAACACAGAGTATAAGGAAACCCTATTGTAACAAGTCCTGAGTCATGATACAAGAGGTCCTTCTGTAGTTTGAAATAAACTGGGCATGGTAGTTCAACAAAGAGTGAATGTGTTGTTTATCTCACATGTGTGAAGTATCACTGCAATGATACTTCTTTTTTTCTTTTTCTTCTTTTTTTTTTGAGGCAGGGTTTTGCTTGTTGCTTAGGCTGGAGTGCGGTGGCACGATCATAGCTCACTGCAGCCTTGAGCTCTTGGGCTCAAGTGATCCTTCTGTCTCAGCCTTCTGAGTAGTTGGAACCACAGGCGTGCATCACCATGCCCAGCTAATTTAAAATTTTTTTTGTAGAGACAAGGTTTCAACATGCTGCCCAGGCTGGTCTCAAACTTCTGGGCTCATGTGATCCTCCCACTTCAGTCTCCCCAAGTGTCAGGATGACAGGTGTGAGCTACCACGCTTGGCCCAATGACACTTCCATTAAAGAAAAGGAATGGTTCTAACACATGGTGGTCAAAATCTTAAAATTTCAATCAAATTGAGATCTGTTCCATTCTATGGATTTCCTTCCTGCTGAGACCTAGAAGGAGTGGTCCCATGTCTCTGGGTTTTTTTTTTTTTTTTTTTTTTTGAGACAGAGTCTCAGCGAGAGTCCCCAAGCTGGAGTGCAGTGGCGCGATCTCTGCTCACCACAAGTTCCGCCTCCTGGGTTCACACCATTCTCCTGCCTCAGCCTCCCCAGTAGCTGGGACTACAGGCGCCCGCCACCACGTCTGGCTAATTTTTTGTATTTTTAGTAGAGACGGGGTTTCACCATGTTAGCCAGGATGGTCTCGATCTCCTGACCTTGTGATGCACCCACCTCGGCCTCCAAAGTGCTGGGATTACAGGCGTGAGCCACCGCGCCCGGCCGTCTCTGGGTTTTTATGTACGTGTGTGCTTTGCATTTTTCCCACTCCGAAGTCTAAGTCAAGGAATGCAACCCACTCTCCTTGACAGGTTAGATGAAACCTCAGCCTCTTCATTAGAACCAAGAACCCCAGATGGAGTGCTGTCACTCTCTATCTTCCTCTTTCCTTGTTGCTGCAGCCACAAACTCATACTAAGTATGAAGTACTTCAATATTTGAGCCAACTTTGATTAGGTAACTTTTGATTTCTGAGAATTTGTTTATTGGGATTATCACTATATATTTATCCCTCACTTAGAAAAAAAATTTTTTTGTCACATCTTTTAAGGACCATTTTGCCACAAGGATATAGTCTATGAGAGCACACACTAGGGTGAGATCTCCGACTCAGACTGAGTAGGAAATGCAGAGTTCAGTGAGGCTCTCACAATGGGTCAGTAAAGAAAAGGTTATTTCCCAGAGCAAAGTTGAGCAGTAAGGAAAGAAAGAGTATATGTAAATACTCTGATCTCACATAATGAAGGAACATAAGCAAACCAGTTCTCATTTCTATGCATTAGGTTTAAAGGTCACAAAATAGTGAAGATTAAAAAAAAAACCCAAATATAGATCACAAGCCTGGTAAAGGTATTGTAAGATTTTGAGCTTCTAGAGGTAGAGATGGTCTAATCATTATACCTCTCAACTGCATTATAATTTTTTGTTCCTTTCGTCCATCCTTTTTGCCATCTTCTTCCCTCCCTTCGTATGTAACATGGTATAAATTGGACTACTTTGATCTTGTAGGAGAATTAAGTTGCACTGCCTGACTGAACCACTTGGTGGTGCCACAAGTTAACTCTTCATGCAGCTAAACCATAGAGCTAGTCTAGAGAACCCCCAGATCAAGGGGTGGGGACAAGAGATGCATACTCAGGAATTCCAAGTTGGGTTATGTTTTTCCAGCTAAGAAATGTAAATTCTTTTCTAGAAAGTATATTTATTTCCACGATGGTTTAAAATCAAGGCAGTTAACATGGCCTAGTGGAGGGTTCAAAGACGAAACAGCGTTTGAGCTAAGTCTTAAATGAAGTGCAAGAATTTCCCTAATTGTAAACAAATAAGGGAACAGCAGGAGCCAAGAAAAGGAGCCACAGAAGAGCATGATGTTTTTCAGGGAACTGCATAGCTCAGGATGGTTCAAATGTTGGAAATGTGTGAAGAGTGGCAGGAGGGAGGCAAAACGGTACAGAAAACTGAATCCAATCACTGGGCGGTATCCATTTCTAGAACACAAGCTCCATGAAGGCTTGGTCATATTCATATATTTTAATGTTTTAGAACAGTACTTGGTACATAGCAGGGGTACAATTAATATCTATTGAATGAATTGGTGAAAGACACTTCATTACGGACAGCACCGAAGAAGAGTACTGGGGTCTCTTTCCACTGCTATGATCCAGAAAATTAATTACACCAAGAAGTTGATAATATGAACGTTTAAGCCAAAATTTTAGAAATTCTGAAGCATACATAAGAGCACCTATCTAAACAGGCATACTTATAGCTACTTGCCAATGATTTAAAAATAAATATTCCAAGTTATATGAAAGTAAAGAAATATCTTAGATATCAAAAAGCCATCTAGGTACACCCTTCAACTGTTAAATAAAAACCCAACAAGGGATAATTAGTTGATTTCTCCTGCTTACTCAGGAAAACATTATGGGAAACAGGTCAAGAAGATACTCATACTTTTATAGGAAATTGTGGGCAGAACAGATTTTTCAAGTTGCTCAAGCTCAACAAGTTCCCATTACAAATATTGCCAGCTCAGAAACAACCTGACCTTGAGAGCTGCAGATGTGGGCAAGTATCCTGGTCTTCAAATTTAGAATTCCCACATGGCAAATAATTAATTAGGCCATAAAGCAAAGCTGTTGGTGCTTCCTTGCTCAGCCTATTTTAAAACAATAAAAATAAAAAAAATAAAATCACTGGAGACAACTTGGTATCTTGAGATGGAGCCTCGCTCTGTCACCCAGCCTGGAGTGCAGTGGCGCCATCTCGGCTCACTGCAACCTCCACCTCCCTGGTTCAAGCAATTCCCCTGCCTCAGCCTCCTGAGTAGCTGCGATTACAGGCGCCTGCCACCACGCCCAGCTAATTTTGTATTTTTAGTAGAGACGGAGTTTCTTCATGTTGGCCAGGCTGGTCTCGAACTCCCGACCTCAGGTGATCCGCCTGCCTCAGCCTCCCAAGTGCTGGGATTACAGGCATGAACCACCGCACCAGGCCCGACAACTTGGTATCTTTTTTCTCACCCACTGGAGCAGCTTGCTTAGATAACTGGACTTCACAGTACAATTCAGGGGGCTTGATTCAGAAGAGGAAGGCTTATGGCCATGGAGTAGTGGAAAGAAAGATGCCTGAAACTGCATGGCAGATATTCAAGAATCAGGGATTGAACCTTGGAACTTAACATGGTAGGGCATCTTTCAGGTGTCATCATCTGTGTACTAAACATGCTTTTCAACTGAAAAATGACCAGAACATCAGATGACAATGACCTGGGAAAATGAAGACCCAGAATACACTAGGGTCTAGTGTATTTGCACAGTATGAGATTTCAGACATGGTGTCACATCTGCCTTTACCGAGCATTAAATTCAACCGTGTAGCCAGCACACACTCTTAAGGCAGAAGCTGGGGCTCCTATGAAGAATATTAGGAAAACTCCATTTCCTGAAATCTGTGTATTCATCTACGATTTCAGGATCTGGTATACAAAAACTTAAATAATTATACACCTATATTATAGTTTTGGAGTGTGTATTACTTTACTTGCAGACCATGAAATTAGCTTTTCCCTATAAAGGCCCTTGATTATCTACTTGGCAGAAACCCTTAGACTTTCTAGAAATTTTAGGAAAAAGGAGTTGTTCTGCTGGTGCAGAGATCCCTGGTTATATAGCAATGAAAAAAGGCCCTGTAATAACAATACATATAAATCTTAGCATCTAAATCCAAAATGAAGGAGTTCAAAATATTGTGCTCTACACAAAGATCCTTGATAAATGTTGGCTGATAATCTTGTAAATAACCTACCTCCAAAGATGTGGAATTTGTATGTTAACATTCAAGGAACAAAAAGAAAAACAGTGTAATCTCACAAAAGGCATTCACTTAACACTAAACTATTTCCTGAGCACCTACTAGAACAATGTTTTAGGGATGGGAACTTAATGAATAAAATTCATTGTGAATAAAAACAGAGTCCCTAATCTTACAGAGCTTACATTTCAGTAGAAGGATATAGACCACAAACAAATAATAATTAAAACAAAGGTGTACAGTATTGGCAGGCAATGATAAAAAAGCAAGATGAAAAAAATACCTGGGTAAAAGAGCTGATAGAGGCTGAGCCTGCAGGTGAGTTCTCAAGAAAGGCCCCTTTGATGTGGTGACTTATAACCAAAGATCTGAACAAAGAGATGGGGTTGGCCAAAAGAATATCTGGGTGAAGAGCCTTTGAGACTGAAGGAACAAGTGCAAAGGCCCTGAGGTGAAGGCATCCTCAAAGTGTTTCCAGAATTGGAAGGAGGCCACAGAAGTAGGAAGGTGGGGAGGGGACATGATAACGTGGAAGTTTGAAATCAGAACACTGAGGGTCATAAAAACTCATGGTTTCATTGTGAAAGAGATGAGAAGCCAAGGAAGAATTTTTAGCATAGCAGTGAAGTAACTGGATTTTTTTGTTTTGTTTTGTTTTGTTTGAGATAGTCTCGCTCTGTCACCCAGGCTAGAGTGCAGTGGTGCGATCTCAGCTCACTGCAACCTCCACCTCCCGGGCTCAAGCCATCCTCCCACCTCAGCCTCCCAAGTATCAAGGACCACAGGTGCACACCACCATGCCTGGCTAATTTTTTAATTTTTTTGTAGAGACAGGGTTTCACCATGTTGCCCAGACGGGTCTTGAACTCAATGAGCCCAAGCAATCCATACATCTCAGCCTCCCAAAGTGTTGGGATTACATGTGTGAGTCACTGTGCCCAGCTGGATTTTATTTTAAAGAGATCATTCTGGCTGCTATGAGTAGGCTATAGGGGCTGTGAAACCACGATGGGTATAGGAAGGCCAGATAGTAAGATACTGCAAAATGTCCAGGACAAGCTACGATGGTGGCTCAGATAGAGTGGTAGTAGTGGAGGTCATGAGAAGTAGTCAAATAGTGGGTATGCTGCAAGGATTTCCTAAAGGATTAAGTTTGGGATGTGAAAATAGAGGTGGTAAGGTAACAGGAAAAGAAAATCAGCATTGGTTATAATCAGACCAACTTGGATTCAAATTCCAGCTTGACCACTTACTAGTTGTGTGATCTTGAGCCTCAATGACTGAGCCTTAGTTTCTTCCTCTGTAATTAGAGGCTATAGAATCTTCCTTATTATACTATCATGAGAATTAAATAAAATATTATCAGTTAAAGAGTGTGGGATTTGAAACTTTAGTATGTATTAGCAATTATTTTCTAAGTTTTCCAAAATCTATATTTTTAGAATGAATTTGGAAAGAAGAGCTTGGCTGACTTTTTATATCCAATAAGATGCATAAGAATGCCATTTTCCATGGAGAATATCTGACTGTTGAGGTAACCAACTGAATATCCTAGTTCTCCTGGACACACATGTAATGGTTTGGAGGGACCTCTTAAGCTTGTAGGTCTTGTGGTACAACACTGTTGTAAATGGCCAAGAAAAAAGGACATCACTGAAAAAATTGAGATTCAGCTGGTTGGAAGGGATCTGAGTCCAATGAGCCCAAAAGGACTAATTTTACTATTCTTAAGCCATTTTTCAAAATTGGTATAGTTGGCCATACATGAACATTTCCAGTGAGAATCTTTATATTGCTTTATAACTCTCCCTATTTAGACTCCGTATGCACAAAAGACACACTCTATTAACTCCTTTCATAGTCACTGGCAATTAACAGGAAGAAAGGATGGAGACTTATATTTGTAATCCCGGTAGCCGTTTCTCAATATTTAGCTTTCTAGTTCTTTGAAGCCCAATAGAACTATATGAATACCCTAAGCAATAAAATACTGTAACAAAAATACAAAGAAGGAATATCTTCTTTCATTAAAAAATTCTTAAATTGTGTTTTCTCTCATCTCAATTTGTTCTATTTGTTTTCTAAATTTCATGGATTAACCCAAATCAAGTCTATTCTGATTAAAAACTACACTTTTACCTGAACTAACAAAACCACCAACTCTCATCACCAAGACAAAGGCACTGGAAAGTAGTAACAAGCGAATGGAGCCTAGAGGATTTCTCTTTTTTTTTTTTTTTTTTTTTTTTTTTTTGTGAGGCAGAGTCTTGCTCTGCCACCCATCACCGAGGCTGGAGTGCAGTGACACCATCACAGCTCACTGCACCTTCAACCTCCTGGGCTCAAGTGATTCTCCTGTCTCAGCTTCCTGAGTGGCTGGGACCACAGGCATGCACCACCACGCCCAGCTAGTGTATTTCTATTTTTTGTAGAGACAGTGTCTCACTATGTTACCCAGGCTGGTGTTAAACTCCTGGGCTCAAGCGACCCTCCTGCCTTGGCCTCCCAAAATGCTGGGATTACAGGCGTGAGCCACCGTGCATGGTGCCCAGAGGATTTCTTCAGGACAATAAGTTCAAATGTAAATGGAGTATTCTTTTGTAATCTCCTGCTAAGAATGAAAAAGTCCACTTCATTTTCAGGGCAGCTGAAAGTTCTCTGGGTTTAGATGGCCTCTATCTGCATCCCCACCTTTCTTCTGGTAACGAAAACCTCAGGGGATGGTGTCCCTTGGCAGATGATCTCCTTGTTAAGAGCATTTCCAGAGACCCGGCCTCCCAGGTCAAAGGAAGGAAACTGCGTGACGGAGAGCAACACCTCTTTGAGAAACAGGATGGCACTGCAGACGGAGTTACTCACACCAAGATCGGTACATTCTCTACACTTCCCCATGTTCTTGAACATATCACTCTTTTTTAGTTTCTTCTCGAGAACGTATCACTCTATACAATTGTCTTATTCGTGGATTTGTTTAATGTCTGTCTCCCTCCCAATAAATGTAAATTCAACCATAGCAGAGGCTCTGTGTGCCTTTTGCCAGATTATTAGGTGCTTTCTAAATATTTCTTGACTGAAGACATGTGGAACATGATATATACCTCCAGTTTTGGACTTACTGTGGGTGTAATGTGTTTAAATATTTGTCTTTTCTGTGTGTGTGCCTTCAGCACAGGGACTGGGTCTTATTTACCTTTGTTTCCTAGATGTCTAGCCAAGGGTCTAATAAATAGCAGGCAGGAGCTGTTTGATAAACTAAATTGACTTTAAGCAAGTTTCAGGACTCCTCTTTATTTTTATTTTTTTGAGACAAAGTCTTGTTCTGTTGCCCAGGCTAGTATGCAGGGGTGTGATCTCAGCTCACAGCAACCTCTGCCTCCCAGGTTAAAACCATTTTCATGCCTCAGCCCCCTACAGTAGCTGGGTTTATAGGCATGCACCACCACACCTGGCTAATTTTTGTATTTTTAGGAGAGATGGGATTTCGCCATGTTGGCCAGGCTGGCCTTGAACTCCTGACCTCAAGTGATCTGCCTGCCTCAGCCTCCCAAAGTGCTGGGATTACAGGTGTGAGCCACCGTGCCCAGCACAGGGCTCCTGTTGATCCTGTTTCCTATTTGTAAAATGGGACTAGGTTAATATCTATGTAAAATGAGTTGACAAATGAGGTGAAAACTTGGGCATATTGTAGATATCCAATGAATATAAGTCTCTTTCCTCTCTTCTTCACCCTTATATATCATTTCCCAGCTTGGAGTGTTTTTATCTCACATCACTTATCCCACTTGCCAGAAGGGGAGATTAAGGCATAAAGTAATGAAGCAACTTTCTGTAGGTCAGATGATCACCGGATGTTGAAGGCAGAACTCAAACCTTGGTCTGCTGACTCCACGCTCAGTGTCCTTTCCTCTCTGCCTTAAGGCACACCGATGACCAATGCAGTTTTCATAAAACCACAGCCTGGACTGAGGACACTGTGACCATGCTTTAGCTGTGACTTTTCATTTTGAAATGACGAAATATCCAGGCAGTGCTTCAGGAATTCTTTAGCATCAAAAATCTCTTTATGAGGCAGGTTTGTGAAGAAACATCACTGATGCTACATCTAGGGGAAATTTTGATAAGGGCCAAAATATTTGCACAGTTTTAGGGTCTCCCCACAGTTGCTTGTTAGTGCAAGGGAAATAATAGTAATTATATGGCAGAGAAGTTGGGTAACACCTAGAGTGGGGGATCAGAAACATCGCCACCAATGAAGAGCAGATGGATCTTCTGTGTCTCCCCGCGTGAGGCCCTGACGACACAACATCACATACATATGTGATATTTTGGCCCGGAAAGCATAATCCGAATCTCACTTTTGGGTTTCTCTAAGGAAGCATCAAAGAAACCCCAAATGAGGAATGTATAATTAAAAAGGAGGAATACTGTACTCTTAAAAAATGTCACTGTCATGAAACACAAAGGTTTTAGATATATCCCAGGTTAAAGGAAATAAAAGAGACAGGACAACTAAATATGACACCTGATCCTAGATTGCATTCTTTAGTGGAGGAAGAGGAGAGGATAAAGAATATTGTAAGATCAAAAATTGGACACAAATAATACATTAGATAAAATTATTGTATCACTGTTAAATCTGAGTTGATACGGGTATTGTGGTTACATATGAGAATATCCTTATTCTGGTTGGGTGTGGTGGCTCACGCCTGTAATCTCAGCACTTTGGGAAGCCAACGCGGGAGAATTACTTGAGCTCAGGAGTTTGAGACCAGCCTAGGTGACAAAGTGAGACCCTGTCTCAGCAAAAAATGCTAGGCTTGGTGGCATGTGCCTGCGGTCCTAGCCACACAGGAGGCTGAGGTGGGAGGATCACTTGAGCCTGGGAGGTCAAGGCTCTAGTGAGCCATGATAGCTCCACTACACTCCAGCCTGGGTGACAGAGTGAGAACCTGTCTTCAAACAACAAACAAACAAACAAACAACCCCTTATTTTTCAGAAGTACACACTCAAGAATTTAGAATTGAAGGACCATAATGTTTGCACTTACTCTCCAATGATAAGACAAATGCGGTAAAATGTTAACAGTAAGAAATCTAAGCAAAGGGTATCAGAGTATTGTCTGCACTATTTTTATTCTTGTAACTTTTCTGTAGACTTGAAATTATTTCCAAATAAATTTTTTAAAAACCAGAAGGCTTATGAAAATTTTGCAGAATAAGAGTTCAAAAGGTATAGTTTTAGGATTTAGTCTTAGTCTTAGCTACTTCCTGCTTGCTCAGTACTAACTGCTAGTCAGTACAGGGTAGACAGAAGGAGCCCAGGGCTAGGGCCCACGACCTAGCCAGTCAAATGACTTATAATAATTTTGCCTTTTGAAAGACACAAGTGTCTTTTTTTTTTTTTTTGACTGGACTTTAATTATAAGGTAATGAGAACAAACAGTCCTCATCAACAGACTACACTTATGATAAGGTTTCCTTGAGAATGTGCTTCTCATCCTCTGTTCAAAATCAAATAGTCTCTCAGGCCCATCATTCACCTCCAGGGCATTTACATCACTTGTTGTTGTTACTGTGTTTTTGCATTCCCAGGAAATGATTATATAATGGCAAATCTGAATTCTTGAAGGCAATTTTAAATGATCTTATAAAATTATAGGAAAGAAGTTAAGAAGTTGAGGGAAAGATGGGGAGAGAAATGCAAAAGAAAAATATTAAGAAGTAATCTGAAACAATCTAGAATTTGAACAATATACCCTCTTCCATCCCCAAAAGAGCAATCTGATGTACATTCACACGGAGGTAGACCTAAAAAGATAGCATTCTTTGCAAGGCTTAGAAAAAAATGGAAACATGGCCACATAGCATTAGTCTAGAAGCCATTCAGATAAAGAGGCTGAAAATTCAAGGCCAGGAGCATATGGGAGCAATAGAAGAAGCTCAAAAAGCCATCAAAACAGATGCCTGTGTACCACAAAGCTTGACCATGCACAACCAGAGTTTTCTGTGATGCCATGGAAAAGGTGGGTCTCCCGTTTACCACAAACAACAAGTGCCGCCAGCAACACAGAGACAAATAAGATAAAAAGCCCTGTTCTCGAGAATACATGGAAGTGGGAGACAGGGAAGGGCCAGACAGTAGCAGGGAGAGGTATACAAGGAGCTCCAATGAGAGCCCAAAGAAAGGCCTAACCAAATGTGCCAAGGAGCTGAGAGAAGGCTTTCCAGGGCAGGGGAACTGTGGCCCAAGCCTTGAGAGAGGGACAGCGGCCATAGGGTTCAGGTGCAAATAGGGCTGGGAGGAGATACAGTGAGAAGAACTGGAGAGGAGTTGGGGAAAGGATGCCAACAGAGGAGCCAGTCATGGGCACTTCAGAGGGCAGAGCATGTACTAGACACTGGGATGTCCACTCTGGCCTGAACGTCGGGGAGGACAATGGAGTGGCAAGAAAGGAGATGGCCTTGTGGAGTTCGAATTTAATCCTAAACCTTATGGGCAGCCACTGGAGGACTAGGAAGGAAAGCAACATTATCTGATTTGTATTTTAATAAGATCACCCAGGAAACATGTGTGGGCTGGAGTACGAGGCAGAATCAGCTGATAAATACTCCTAGTCCAAAAAATTTGTGGGCATAAACACCGCCAAAGAAAAACCAATCATTTTTAACTCTGAGCTTCATTTAGACTACATTTTTTTTGCCCCTTTGATCAGAATTAATAAGAGGTTCTCTTTCTATTCTACTTCAACATTCTGATGTATTCACACAGAATGACGACTGTGCTTTCCCTCACAAACATTTGAGTCTTTATTTTTTCATCAAATTCATTCAAAGTTTAAACCTTGAATGAATTCATATGACAAAACACAATGACGGATGAAATGACAGTTTATACTTCATTATTAGGGAAAAACAAAAGTTTATCAAAATAAAATATTTCAGAAGACAAATGCTAATGTGTTTTTACAGTAGCTTCTAGTCACACCAGATTACTAGGTGGAAAATCTGGAGAAAAGATCTTTGAGGGAAACAAGTTGTGAGAATGAGAGAGGAGACAGTCTTGCTTATTAACGGAATTTTAGAAATTGATTGTCTGTGTTCACAAGGCCTAATGCTACCTTCTGTCACTGAGACACTTACAGCTTCTGGTCACTCTGCTTATAGTCAATCACCAATGGACCTTTTTAGGATTCCTGCCTAGTCGCAATAGGTGTTTACAAACTATTCAGTTAATAGTGTGATTACAATTAGATTCATCAGAAAGAAAATGGTATACCATTGCCTGGTATGTGATACCTTCCCATGAATACCTTCTCATGGAATGTAATAGCTTCTCAAGAACATTTTACTGGTGTCCTTGTTACTAAAATACAACATATTCTACATAGAACATTCGCATTACTAACATTAAAATGACTGGTGTCAAGGAAAGGGGAAAAAGAGAGTACAGTAATTTAGTATAAAATCCAGGATTCTAGAACACATGTCCTTCCGAATGAAACCTATATATATGGGAAGCTGCAAGTCAGAAATAACACCAAGTGGCTATGACATCTAAGCTTCCCTTGGATGAAAGCTCAGGTCGGGGTTTAGAGGAAGAAGGCTCTTAGATGATCCTGGAAGATGAGGAAACAGTCATCCCCCCTTCCTTTCATTACCATTCTATCTCACAGTAGGTGACTTAGCTCCCACCAGTATCTACTCAATAAAAAGGTTTAGAAGTTACATCTACATGACATTTACGCCCATCTTGATGCTCTACAGGCATAAAGGAGGAAATGGAACTAACCAACCACCTTCTGGTTCCATCACTCCCTGAGCACAGATGGATCCAGTAAGTGTTCAATGTTGACTTACAGGCCTGGAGCAAGTAGCCTAGTGGTTAAGAACAAAGGCTTTAGTGCCAAACAGACCCAGATTTGAGTCCCAGTTCAACATGGGCAAGTGGCTTACCCTCTCTAAGCCCCAATTTCTGCAATTAAAAATAATAATAATCATCATCACACCGTTGTATGAGATTGTTATGAGATGCAGTGAAATGATACATATTAAAGTGTTTAGCACTGTACCTGAAAAGTATCCACTCAAATATTCACTATTATTATTTTGATCGATCATTTGTGGCTTCAGGATACAAAAAGTGAAATACTTGCCTCACAGGAATGAAAGCCACAGTGAACACCAGACGTGCACAGAGGTGGGGTAGCTGATAGGCAGGAGCAGCAAAGAGGTACAAATTGCAACTTCTCCCAAGACATTTTTTAAAAGTGCCTGAGCATGGAAACACTATTTCTTTCAATTGAAGAATGGTTAATTTGAAATTGCCAACCACCAAAACTCCTATATTTGCTTTCTCTCATATTTTGTGTTTTCACAGCATTATATCTGCTAGCTACATAATAAACTCAAAGGTATATAAAAGTTAACTCAAAATGGATCAAAGAGCTAGAACTAGAAAACTCTTACAGGAAAACAGGGGAAAAGCTTCATGACACTGGATTTGGCAAGCATTTCTTGGATTTGACATCAAAAGCACCAGCAACAAAATAAAAAATAGATAAACTGGACTACATCAAAATTAAAAACTTTTGTGAATAAAAAGATATTATGCAGACTAAAGACAGAATAAAATGGCAACTCATGAAGTGGGAGAAAATCTTTGCAAATCATGTATCTAAAATGGGACAACATCCAGAATATATAGATCATTCCTACAACCCAATGACAAGAAACCAAACAACACGATTTTATTAAACATATGCAAAGGACTGGAATAGACATTTCTTCAAAGGTGATAGGCAAATGACCAAATAAACTCATGAAAAAATGCTCAATATCACTAATCATCAGGGAAAAGCAAATCAAAACCACAATGAGATACCACTTCATACCCGTTATGATGGCTATTACAAAAAACAAACAAAATAGAAAATAACAAGTGTTGGTGAAGATGTGGAGAAACTGGAACTCTGCACACTGCCAGTGGAAGTGTAAATTGGTGTAGCTGACATGGAAAATAGCTAAGTTCTTCAAAAAATTTAAAACAGAATTACCATATGACCCAGCAATTCCACTTCTGTATACATATACAAAAGAACTGAAAACAGAGTTTGCAAGAGATATTTGTACACTCATGCTCATATTAGCATTATTTACAATACCCAACAGGTAGAAACAACCCAGATGCCCACTGACATGTAAATGGATAAGCAAAATGTGGTCTATATACAATGGCATTTTATTCAGCCTTGAAAAGGAAGAAAATTCCGACACATACTTCAACATGGATGAACTCTGAAGACATGCTAAGTGAAATAATCCAGTCACAAAAGATCAAATACTGTATGATTCCACCCATATGAGGTACTAAGAGTAGTCAAATTCATAGAGATAGAAAATCAACTAGTGGTTGCCAGGGGCTGGAGGGAAGGGGAAATGGGGAGTTCATGTTTGATGGGTACAGAGTTTCAGTTTTGGAAGATGAAAAAAGTTCTGGACATGGACGGTGACAATGGTTGCACGCTATGTGAATGTACTTAATGCCATTGAACTGCATATTAAAAATGATGAAAATGGTAAATTTTATGTTTATTTTACCACAATTAAAAAAGAGAGAGATGCCGATAGTCTCGGTCTCTCAAAATGAAACCCTAAGAACTTAAAAAGTATGCTTCAGCTATTTATACTGCATTTAGTTCCACTTTAGGTATCCCTACTTGAAAATTCTAGGGGATAATTTTTTAAAAATCTAGACAAGTGCATTAAGGAAAAAGAAACCATGTTTTTAATGGTGTGCTAATGTCACGTTCACTTACTTAGGAATATGATTTTTTTTGTTATTGCCAAGACAGCAACAGTTGCTCTGGAAACCACACAAAAACAGGGATACTTAAGTGAAACAAACTCCACTCACCTGCACAAAGACGCCCTTGCTCCTATACTCCTCATGGAGGCACTGAGAGAAAAAATCTACAAAAGTCTGGGAGGGGAGTGGGAGTGAGAAGAAAACACACACATTACATCAATCTGCCTGATTTGTAGCCATGGAAACAAAATAATAAACTAATCATTTAATGCTATAATTTCTCATCATTTTTTTCATTTCAAACGCAGAAGAGAACTTAGAAAAACACCTGAAAACCTCAAGCTGTTTTTATCTGCCACTAAATGAAGTATTATATTACCAAATATAATATCCAGATCAAATTTTGATTTAACTGGAAAAGGCTTTTCTTATCTTTTTCTCCCCTCAGAAAATTACTTTCCAAGAAAAAATATTTTTTCTCTTATATAACGAAAGACTCATTTCATCTCTCCACTTGCCACTCAAATAGAAACACAAGATGAAGTCCATTCAACTCTGTTCTATGGGGATTTTGTTGTTGCTAAAAAGAACAGAACAAGCATCCTCTTGGTGCTTTGGGATGACAAGATCCAAGAAGTATAGAGATGAATGTGACAGCCCATCTTCTTCTGATAATACAACCTTAAATCTATTTGTAAAATACAATGTGCCATTTTTCAAATGTGGACGCAACCTCAGACTAGAAATGCAAAGAATCAAGTGACTTTTCAAGGGTCCTAATTAGTCATAGTTTTGTAGCCATGGAGTAGAACAGATAAGTTGAAGTTCACGAATCCCTTCAAGAAACATGGCATTCATTTTAAATTTGCCTACAGTATGTTCCCAGATACAGAAAGTAGATTGTAGGGGCTGGGAGGTGGTACCAAGCTTTTCAAAAGACAGTGGTGACTGTTTTTTCACATGAAAAAGAAGTCGGAGTTTTCCTCTTTTCCTTCCCTGAAATGTTTCAAGTTCTTACTGTACATATTTTTGTTTATTTTTCCCTAAAAGCCTGCTTAATTTCAACATCTAAGTGATCATTTTCCCTTCAGAGATGTATTCAATGCCTCAACAATGTATCTGAAGATGATGCCATTGACCTGCAGGCAGTAGGAGACTCATTCTAAATTACTTTCCTAGCAGTAATGTGAAGAGGTTAATGGTGATATTGTATGAAATTATGACATTGTCCAGAGAGTTCTGGAAAATTCTTGTCTCACCCCAAAAGTGACAAAGAATGTCTATGAATCCTGGACAACATGGCAAAATACACTCTCGCCCAGTCTATCTTGTGCCTGCTATGTACATTTACACATTGACTAGATGCATTTCTTCTATGCTGTGTGAAGTGGACTCATTCATGTATCAAATCTCCAATCTTAGACTCATTAACATCATGTTCTAATTAACTAAGCTATCTGCCTAGGTCACCTGTCTATGGAAGGCACAAGTATCACTTTCAAAATCAGTAGAGTGCTGGGGGGAGAAAAACAGCATCTGTGAATCTGATATCCTGGTGTCCCATTTGTAAGTTTACATTAAGTTTATTGTAAGTATATAGTATGTCTCCAACTCTGGTTCTTTTGAAACTCAAGTAGGGTATTTTCCTTTTCTTTTCAGTCTACTGGAAAACTGCCAAGAACAGAACTTCAGGAAAGTTAAATCTACGTTAATTTCTCAGACTAAAAATTACCCCTTATTACTATATTGACATGATTTAAGAAAATATTTTTTACCTTGGTTGCAGAATAGATGGTCAAGAGTGGGACAGGGAGCATGCCACTGCCAGATGAAATGTTCAGAATAGCCCCTTTGGATCTAAAAAGGAAAATGTACCATGTAAAAGGAGTGAAGCCACAGTATGCAGTTGTTTGTGAATTACAGATTGAGATATATAATTATTTGAAACAGAATAATGTAGCTGTTTTTCTAACACATATCTCTCCCTGCCTTTCATCAGTATGTGCTATGCTTGGTCAGTAAATGAGACATAATTCAATCAACTAAAAATAGCTCTTCTTCACGATTAGCTCATTTCCCAGTCTTAGTAACCCAGGGCATAACCAGATCAGATCTCCAGTCTCCTCGAGTTGATCTCTACCCTCTGAGGTCTTCTCTAGCCACAGTGCTGAGAATTTTTACTTACAGATCTTTTATATTCCCTGCATACACCTTTATTTTAGCATATCGTCACATACTACTTTACTGTAGGATTTAATCATTCTATGTATATAAACATTCTCTCCTCCCCCCAACAAAACCATAAGCTTCTGGATATAATAGCCCACTTTCCCTCAAAATATTCCACACGGTACTGAGCACATAACCAACAGGTACTTAATAAAACTTTCTGGCAATGAGTGAATGGCTATGTCCTTTCCTTGGGTTGTAGATTCTACTTTTACTTTCTACTTCTACTTTCCCTGGGTTGTAGATACTTGGGCACCAACAAAGAGTTGACTCTAAAATTATGTGACTCTAGTTCATCAAACTGTGTCTTTTGCCAAAAGGCAAAGCTCAATTGTTACTGTAACTTTTAGAGACTACTGAAAGTTAAAAATCAAAGTTACCAGGAATTTCTAATTCTACAAAAAAGTGAAAATTAGCTTGAGAAAAGCAATGCTATAAAGATACCAGTTGTTAAAAAGTATGTATAGGTCAGGTAAAGTGTAGAATTATGGTTTAGGAGTGTCACAGCTACCATATCTTCCCCTCAAATCCATTCTTCTCAGAGGATTCCCCTTTTTCAGCCACTGCAACCTGATCCTACCCACCTCCTATCTCCCATACTAGGTTCCTTTCCTTAACCCACTTTCTCATTGTTCTTTGTCTGAATTTACTTCCCAACACCTATTTTTTTAGCTTAAAAAAGGGACTATAAAGACCCCCTTTATGCAAAATAATAAAGGATACGTGATTAAATGGCATTTAAGTTATTTTAGGCATAAATCTGAAATGAAATAATCCCCAAAAGTCACCCGCTCCATCTGCCAGCCTCTAGGCGAGATGCCACTTCAACCATCAAAGGGAAGTGGGAGTCCTCAGCTTAGTCTGTGTCACTGGAAAGAAGTTGTTGTTGTTGTTTAACAGAAGTCCTTATTAGTATTATGTGCCTTCCTAAACTGTGAAATCCATTAAGATTTTGATGATAAAAATTACATTTCAAATTTAAAAATATTAGGAGGGTTTTGAATAAAGTTGGAAATAAGTAGTCAATGGGTTAATTATATCATTCTGGTATTTTTTGTCTGTGTCTTCCTCAGAAGCAGAAAAGTCTTTTCTTTTTAAATTTTAAGGTAAGAATTTGTATCAGGAGTTAGAACCCAACAATTCGAACATAAAAACTGGTAAATTAGCAATGAATATCTAGTCCTTTCATTTTATCTATATTTCTGAGAAATTCCTTTGATGAAAATAGAAAAACCACTTTTGTTACAGGAGATTTTTAATTTAGTATTAATTTGTAATATTTAAAATATCTTTATCTTTTTTGGGTATTGATAATGTTCAAAAATTAGACTGTGGTGATAGTTGCACAGCTCTGTGAATACCCTAAAAACCATTAAAGTGTATACTTTAATGGGTAGATTGTTCAGTATGTGAAATTTATCTCAACAAATCTATGAAAAGAGAGAGAAAAATATTTATGACATATTGGAATGTATCACCTTTAAACTGGGAGCAGATCCCAATCAAGTGAAAACTAAGAGAGCTATTGTATCGTATGCAACACAATATGCTTTCTAAGAAGTAACCCTCAATCTTGACAAGTCAACCCTTCTCCTGCATCCTAAGCATCCTTGTAGGTATGGGTAGTGTTTTATTTTAACCTTTTCTCACATAACTGGGAACAGCTATGTCCAAACTCATTCACAGCAAGTGAAGACACAACTAGTTTGAAGTAGATGCAGAAAAATGAGGCTTTCCACTGAAGCTGCAGCCTATCACTGCTTGGCCTAACAGCTGGATTAAATGCTCCATTATACTCAAGTTAGCTGGGGTTGTTATATGTGCCCTTGAACAGAAACCTTACATTTTAAATTTCATTTCTCGCTAACAAAATGCAATTTAAAAATCTGTAAAAGGTAAAATTTAACATTATCAAGTGCACTTTAAAAATTAAATCTTGACCTGATCAAAACAGACCCTTAAAACTTCACTCACCAAAGCAATGATCTAAGTACAGGAAAAGTCATTTAAAGATAATAAAAGTTCCTTTCCCATATTAAAATACAATACAGATCAATTATCCAATGTCACATTCATGCAGTCATCCTCCCTTACTTGTTTGCTCCTTAAGGCAACTAAGATTTTGTTTCTCAAGTATTCTAATCCTATTGAAAACTTCTAGGAGGTGGAGTTGCTTTGAATTAGTGAAAAGTCAGAGTTTGAGGGTACTTCATACAAAATACAGTATTTGCATGCTAAAACACATGAAAACAAATCTAAGACTAATAAATGATAAAGCAAGAATGCACTCGACCTAAGTAAATAAAAGAGTAGCATTTAAAATTGTACCAAAGTGACAGTAGAGAAAATAGCCCTTCTACAAATCTCTGTCCTACCATTAAGCTCACATATTTGTCTAACAAAAACCTTCCTCCCACACCCACACACACAACAGTGTAAAACTCTCTCGCTCTTTCTTTCCAAAGGCAATAATATTCAACTTAGTTCTGTCTGAATCACAGCTAATATACTGGTGTAGCCTGCCTCAATCTTTGTACTGTATACAGTATCTGTTCTCTATGTAGAAATGGGGCTGAGCATTTGGGACTGCAAGGCACAAAAGACTCGACCTTAAAATCAACCGTGTTGTCTAGCTCTAATCCTCCATCTAAGCAGAATTAGTGACGTCAAACCAGTTTCCATGGCACAGCCAGACTCATGACAACTCTGTTATATCAAGCAGAAGGACAAAATGGGCTGCGCTTAATTGCACACAGAAACAAACATGAAACTAAACCCTGGTTAATCTCTCATTTTCTGGGGACTCGGGAACAATTATAAGATTGGAAGGTACATTAAGAATTTTTGCTGAAGTTCTATAATGAAGACTCATGTTGCTCATACTTCAGCACATTTTCTAGTTTGTTATGACAAATATCCAAATAAACAAGTCAAGCAATGTTTTCTGTAATGCAACATTCTTAATTCATTATACTGCTTACTTGCTAACAGCCACACAATGCTGTCTCAGTGGTACAAATTACTGAGGATCTACTAGAACTAAAATGTTGCGAAAAAACCCAAAGCAGAAAACACCAATTGCTGACAGGAAAGTACCTTTTCATATAAACATATTCTCTTTAATTACTAGTCCTCCCACAAGCCGGACATTAAATTCGCCCAACTCTATAAAACTCAGTCCCTCACACTTACAGCTTCCTATAGATATGCTCTCTCATGGAATTCCCTCAGACCTGTGAAATTCCCAATAAGACTCCCTTAATTGTCACCTGGATTAAAAAAAAAATTGCCAAGCCTTTATTTTATAAGTGCTTTAATATTCTATCAGACTGTTGTGGTATCCTTGTCCACACCTCTATAAAAATTCTACTGTCATAGAGGACGTAATAGGTCTCCTTTGAAGTAAGTCACTGTTTTCTACCTTCCTTAGAAACCTCATCACTGTCCCACAGTGCAGGTGGGAAGAGAGACCTGCTGCTATGAGGAACCGGAACTGCAGGGTTAATCCTAGTGGGGACTGCTAACTGCATACAGAATTTGATTGTAGCCAAGGAAGAATGTACAAAAAAAAAAAAAAAAAAAAAAAAAAAAAAATTCCATCCCAATTCTTCACATTTCCACTTCATATCAAGGAGTACAAAAGCAGGCTCTTGAGGGGGAGGGTTGTCATTATATATATTTTTTAAAGCTTAAATATAATACTGAAATTGGCACAGACAGTTCTGTAACAGACGCTCACGAAGACTGAGAAACCTATAAAAATAGAGATCTATGTCAAAAAGAATCTTAGAACACAGGGGTCAGGTGTATAATTAGAACCAGCAATCCAAATACTTACATTGTAAAAATATTGCTTTGTGGAAGAAAGTTTGCAAACATTCAGCACATGAAAGAGAATTACCTGCCCTAAAACACCATAACATGTCATAATTCCACCTTAAGCAATACAGTTATGAAAGGGGCTATTTTTAGCTTTCCCATGGTTGTTATGGCAACCACCTCCTGGCTCCAGCTGTACACAATGTTTATAATTCCAGGGAAGTGAAAAGAGCAACTTTCCTCTATAATGTAATTATGTACTTTCTACATCTATGGTAAAAATACCTTAGTTTGATTATAGGTACTTGTTTAGCGATAGTCAGTTGGCCCTAGGCTATAGTTCTAGAGGGTTTGGAAAATCTCCCACATCAGAGGTGGAAGCAGTGGAAGGAAAACAACAACAAAGGATCATGATAAAGGACTCTGCTGTTACTCAATGGAGATACTAATGCTATGGAAACCAGCCATAGGAAATAAGCCATTTGGGGATGGTGTAAAGAGCAGGCTATAATGAAACCACTTATAATATGTAAGGTAAGAATGCTTTCAATGTGATCTGCTAACTTGGAATTTTTCTCTCCTCTTTGGGCATACAGCTAATATTTCTGGCCTTCTGTGCAGTAGTTGTAGCCTGTGACTGAGTTCTGCACAATGAAATGTGGGCAGAAGTGAAACTTCCCTTAAAACCATCTTTACTCTCTTGTCTTTCATCTGTCAGCTGGATGCAGAGAACTCCAAGACCCTAGAAAATGATGATGCCCCTAGATGGAAGGAGCCTCAGATCCCTGAATGACGGGTAGAGAGGGGAGGGAAAAGTAAACCTTTATGTGTTAAGCCACTGAGATTTGGGAGTGGCATGTTTCAGCAGGTAGCTTACCTTGACTGACACATCTAGTAACTAAGTTCTTTAATTCAAGTAGACATAGACGTTCCTTTTCCTAACCAAAAGTATTGATTCATAACATCCACATATATTTCTCACTAGCTCTTAAGACGTATCAAAATGGTAATGTGGTGTCAGGTTCAGTCATAGCTTCTGAAAACTTCCCACCATTTCTCAACCTCAGTTTAAAATCAACTTGATCTTTCCTTTTTTTTTTTGAGACAGGGTCTCGCTCTGTTGCCCAGGCTGGAGTGCAGTGGCACTATCTTGGCTCACTGCGACCAATGCCTCCCAGGGTTCAAGTGATTCTTGTGCCTAAGCCACCTGAGTAGCTGGGATTATAGCTGTGTGCCACCACGCCCAGCTAATGTTTTTGTACTTTTAGTAGAGATGAGGTCTTGCCATGTTGACCAGGCTGGTCTTGAATTCCTGGCCTCAAGTGATTCACCCACCTCAGCCTCCCAAAGTGCTGGGATTATAGGCGTGAACCACTGCGCCCAGCTTCAACTTGATTTCTTAAAAGGCAAAGATCCAACTCATCCATGATACGCTTGACTCAATGAATGCCTATTGAATGGATGGACTCTCCCTTTTTGCATTGCCTTTATGTAATGCTCCAGCTGTGATCATGGCTGTCAGGTCTACAGAGGTAGCAGTGAAGTTCCCAGCTTCTTGGTTTTGTATTATTTACTAACTGTATAGCTTCATAGCACTCCATCTCTTTGGGCCTCTATTTTTTCATCTGTCAAAGGAGGGAGGTTACTGTCAATTAATTTAATACACTGGATTTCTGTGACTCTTTGACTCTAAGACTTTATGCTGTAAAATGATTCTGCAACCATTATCTCTTTTGATATGGTTTTCATCAACATAATTAAAAATTCCTTTTACAATACCTCTGTGGTTTATAAGTGTTTCTTTTTTAATGGATAGATCTACTATTCTGAACCAATACCATGTTACCTGCAGATGTCAAAACTAGGATTAAGGTGATGGCCCAAATTTAATCCCTCCTGGGTTCTACTTTGCCCCAACTCTACCATCTTCTAGGGTTCTGGTCTGGTCTAACCACTGCCATTTATATATCTGACCATCAGGGGTCCACTCTCACTGGCACCTAACAATAGGCAGTTTGAAGATTTTAAAGGGAAGTGTTACTAAAATAAAACAATTAAAATACACAAAATAGTGTATATAAAATGGGATTACAAGGAGCTTTGCTGAGAAACCGTTTCTTAACTAGTCCCTGTAGATGCTCAACAAATGGATTCCTAACCTCAGTTTCCTCATCTGTACAATGGTGGGAGGCTATCAAAGTTAAATGAGTTAACACTTACTAAGTTCCTGGCACTTACTATATACTCAATAAACATAAGCTGTAATCCCTGCCTGGAGTAGGTCATAGAGGTTTCCTAACAGAAGTAGGGTCCTTGGGTCTTCCCTTTTCAAAGCTGTGATTCCTCTGGGTCTCTTCCAAACTCATAGTTATTTTGCAGAAAAAAAGATGACTACGATGCCCTAAATTCAGCAAATGATCGAGCTAGCTCAGGATGCAAGCCCAAATCTTTTTAGCAGCTTTTCTTTGAAGGCCTAGACATCATTCAGATTTTTCCAAGGAAGAAACAGCTTAATTACAATTTTACACTTCATGCTATTTCAGATAACAGAAATCTACAACATATTTCTCAATCAAAATGAAGACATTCGGCATGTACTAGCAGAACCAATTCAAACTGGAACAAAGATGGGGCGAGTGGACATTGCCTTTTCCTCCAAGGGTTGGTTTGACATCTTATAATCACTTTATATAACAGCCATTCTCCCAGTAAAAAGTGAAAAACCAGAGGAAGAGGTCTTGCTTCATCCAACTCCACTGATTTTGGCTTTGAGAGAATACAGCTTTAAGAAGGTATTCCCGGGAATATCCCAGGAACTCTATCCGCCCCCTCAGAATAGTAGGCAATTGAGTTAGTGATGGTGACTCAGGCAGGCTTTTTCATCCTGATCTAAAGGAACCACTACAACCCTAGAGAGAGAAATAAAAAGGGAATCGAGTGGAAAAGGCCTCCACCACCGATGACTCATGCTCTACTGTGACTCGCCTGGCACATCACTCTGTGGCTAAGACATGGAGGCTTGGTTCATTAGTCACTTCAGTGATTTTTTCAAAGCAAGGATTCTCCCTCTAAATAATTATGAGCTCTGCTTCCACAGTGTTTGTATGTGAGCTTGTGACTCACCTTTCCACCATGCCAGGCAGTACCAATTGTGTCATCTGCAAGAGAGAAAGCAAAACATTCATGATGGCCGAGGATGCAGGCAACAGAAAAAGAGTGAAGAAAACTCACCCACACTAAAAAGAAGGGAATCATGAAACCATTCACCACTTCTACAGACAGCAGGTTATTTTCTGTACACTGTAGAATGTGACTGTGTCAAGAGGGCATAAAAAGGAACCAGCTGAAATTACTGGAGAGAACACAGGTAATACTTTAATGAACCTGGCTAAAATTAGTCTTGCCTGAAATGTAATACTGGCACAGAGTTCTTCAAACAATGAAGGATTTACAGTGAAAATCTACATTTCCCAAAATGCATTCTCAGAAAAGAATATATGTTATCAGAAGAAATATCCTGCCTACCAAGATGACTTAAGCTTTCTAACCTCAAGAGCTCACATAAACTTTTCCAGCCAAAAAAAGTCTTTAAAAGAATACCATAAAGTGGTAGGTTGGCAAAGAGTAAGTGTAACTTCACATTCATTTCTCTTGTTGGTCTAGTTAGCTGTAAGTAAAACTCATCCTTAAAGAGAGTTAAGATGTGATCTCTAGTAACCAACATGAAAAGGTGACATCTGCATTTTTTAAGGACTCCATAATTGTTGACTAAATACATATAATGAGAGGGGCTATTTTTAAACTCTGTTTTGATATATTATTAACCAAGAAAAGTTCAGAAGTCCAATGGTTTAGTCAAAATCACCTCACAGTTAAATACTGAGGCTGTAACGTGAATTTCTGACTCCTGGATATCATCAGTTCTCTAAGAAACAGATGCTGTTTTGTAATAATAAGGTTTCAATGCATGCTAAGCATAGAAATTTTGTTGTTTCTATCTTGAATAATACTTCATATTAATTAAAGTAGACAGCATTCTGATGAGAAGGGAGTTTTGTTTTCCTAGAAATATTCTGAAGAAATAAAATGCCAGCCAGATTTAACAAGGTAAATTCTGCTATGTGGACATCCAATCCAGATGTATTATGAACAGCTTTGTATGGTAGTACAGATGTACATCAGGCATATTAACAGTGGTGGGTATTTTATTGTAAAGGATAGATTATACAAAACCCTAACAGTATTTGAAAACTTTTTTTTTTAAATTTAGCACATTTCATCAGGGACCATAATGCTTAGCTAAAGTATTATAAAGAGTTCCCCCAGCATTTTGTGAAGGGAAGCTATAATTCAGTTCTCCAAAGTTCTGAGGTCACCAGAAACAGAATAAGGAAGGAGACTGGTAATAAAAATGTCTTTACCCACGTGTGTGTGTGTCTGTGTGTGTGTCTGTGTGTGTGCGTGCGCATTTGTATTAAGGAAATGAGATCTGTTAACTATAAAGCAGCTAAGTGGAGTCCAGAAGGGGTAGCCACTGCCTGTTTGGCTCTCTTAAACAGTCCCTCTTCTATTTCCAGTTGGAATATTGGGGGCAGTGAGATGGGGGAATATCAGGAGCTATTTTTTCCCTTATACCATATGCATGTCATGTATATATTAAATGTCTGCTTTCTGAATGGCAAAAATTATCTAGAAAATCATGAGACAAAACAAAACCCCATAACATAAAACCATACTTACAAAATTATATCATGGCATGCTAAACATTAAATGTTTCCTTCATCAAGAGGCCTTTTATGTAGGGACATGTTCAAAATATATTCTTTATATATATGAATTAAAACTCAAGAAGTTTTAATAACTTGACATAAACACTGATTTCAATGCCTGGCTATTAAAGGCCAGAAATATTTGCTGAATGCTCAACGACTAGAGGATTCATCAGCAAAGACACAAGTTCTCCCCTGCAAAAGTTAATTTCTTTCTCATAGCTCATGAGCTCCTCCTTTTACATTCTGACTCTAAATTCTCTGTCCTTGTCATAAAATGTGACATCTTTTTTTAATCTGTCAAATAATAACAATGAAAAGCCTGAGAAAACTTAACCTGAAATCTGCATGCTTTTATCAAATTGATTAATGCCTTCATCTACAATGAAATTATCTTTCCTTCTAATCAGATTATAAGTCACAATAAATTCAATTTCAAGCCTTCTTTATATGAGTATGTATATACAAATCGTTAATATTCTACGCATTAGTTAAGAGGCTTCGTTATATTCAGATCAAATTAAATTTTCTTTAACACCAAATTTTTATAGGATTTTTAGCTAAGTTATTAGTAGAGTTATCTGTAAGCATCAGCTGGTATCTTGATATTTGGTTATTTATATGAATATACCAGGCATTTCTGTGAATTCTCACTATCTATCTGAACTCCATTTCACAGCTCACAGGCTGTTTCTGGAGTTAACTCAATGCTAATTTTAGGCCATCTGCAGGTGATAATTGCTGTACCAGAAAAATTTTTGTTCCTCTTAACACACTTCTAAAAAAAGGTTACCATAACTTGCAAGTTCAGTGGTTAAGAATATTAGACAAGTAGTAGTAAACATGATTTCCAGACCCATTTTCTTCCCCATTGGGACTGTTTCCAAAAGTGTATAGCGAACAATTTTAATTCTTTCCTAAGAAGTAGACAAAAGTTTCTACAATTGTGCTTCTACAACAGTGAGAGTGTGAAATCCTTGTCCTTGCAGGGAAAGTGTTTCCTCTTTATATACATATATATTTTCAGTGACAGTATCATTAATCCTCACCACAAGAAAATCCTAGATGCCTAGAATCTAAAGGGGATAGTTTAATATATATGTTATATCACACTTAAGGTATTGTTATCACTTTATATGCAAGCTAGCCAAAAAGTATACAAATATATGAGGAAAAATGAATGTCTTGATGACAGCTAACTTTAGAATTTGATTCAATGTCAAGAGTAAAATATTTACTAGTATTTACTGGTATAGCAATGTATATTCTGGCTGGGAAATAAATAAGAGGCTTATTTAGCTTATACAAAATCAAAATCAATACTATTAGATTAAGATTATTTAGATGATTAGATTATTCAGCAAAAATGCATTGGCTGGCCTAGAAAATCCTTGAAAATGTTATATTAAAATGTAACCATCTGCAGTTACGACTAAAAGTGACTTAATTTCTTCTTAGTGTTTGTATATATTTCTCATACTTTTGGCAACAATCTTGCATTGTTTTTACAATTAGAAAAGCCTCCACAATCTTATTTCTAAAAGAAACCTAATATGAATAAAACTTTTTCTGTTTTACTCCTGTAGCGTCAGTAATCAACAGTTTATAGAAGGAACTTTATTTTATACCCAGGAGCCAATGTAGATTTTCCCACTCATTAATTTAGTATGAAAAATGATACAATATAAGCAAATTATTCTCATATCATGTAATCTTTGGCATTTGGTCATTTTTTAGAGAGAACAGTACAAAGAAAACATGATTGCATAATGTTCAAAAAGACAATCAAAAGCTCAAATTAAAAGATTACATTAAAATTCAAGATGCTTTAATCACCTGTATTATCATAATACACATGTAGAGAATAAAGTATAACAACTCACCCTAGAATCCAGGCAAAGCCCCTGGAATCCAGGATATTCATACCCAGAATTAGGATACCACAAATAGCCACTTTGTCCACATCTGCCCTCCCTCTACCCCAAAGAAACCTGCTTACCATAAATAGGATCTGAATCCAAGTAACTAAAAACGTACCCACACAATTTGGAAGTAAACAATTTCTTAGATGCAAATACCTTAAACAAGTTTTCAACTGTAATCATTAACAATAATTTTTCAAAATCACAGTGTAACAGTGAAAATAATTATAGAAAGTGACAACAGTGTTACACAATGCCTGGTTTGGAGAAATTAGATGGTAACTCCATTGAAAATCATGCTACAATGACACAGCACACAGTTCCTTTGGCAAACTGTGTAATTTGAGCACCGCGGTAAAAAAGAACACAACTTAATTAGAAATTCTTAGAATCTCACCTGTATAGCTAACAGAATATTTATTGCACAGTGGGTGGAAAGCTTAATTAGACAAAGTTTCTAAGAGTGCTTTGAGATCTCCAAGTATTATTTGATTTCCCTTTTTATTAATGTTAAGTTTTTGTGAAAGTTAAGAGCCCTGCCTTGCCATTTTCCCAGCTCCATATTACTTAACCTTAAATTCAATCCTATATCATTCAAAATAAAATTTTTCCTTTTGTAATAAATTTGGTTTGATCTACATTAATTTATCAAAAGAAAAAGAACTTTTCAGAACAAAGAGCTCCATGCCAATTAATAATGATTCCAAAGCCATAATTCATAAACTCTAAACAAAATTTTAAAAAAGAATGCATATACCAGCCGGGCACAGTGGCTCATGCCTGTAATCCCAGCTCTTTGGGAGGTCGAGGCGGGCAGATCACGAGGTCAGGAGATCGAGACCATCCTGGCTAACACGGTGAAACCCCGTCTCTACTAAAAATACAAAAAAATTAGCCGGGCGTGGTGGTGGGCGCCTGTAGTCCCAGCTACTCGGGAGGCTGAGGCAGGAGAATGGCGTGAACCCGGGAGGCGGAGCTTGCAGTGAGCGGAGATCACGCCACTGCACTCCAGCCTTGGCGACAGAGTGAGACTCCGTCTCAAAAAAAAGAAAAAAAAGAAAAAAAAAGACTGCATATACAATCATACACAGTTTTTATAAGTTTCACATACTATAGTATGCTAAGAGTTTCCAATACCTAAATTTTTCCAAAATAAGCTGACTTCTCAAAAGTGACAGGTTTGGGGAGGAGAAAATAATTTCTAAAGTTCTCAGAGATTTTTCATTTTCACTCGTATATAAGGCATTTATCCTATAACCTAGCTTCATTTGGAGGTGAAAAGAACATCAGTACCAATCTATAACTACTCTCTCATTTTTGGAAGAAGAAAACAATGCAGAGTGGTTATCATGCCGTTTGGCAAAACCATCATTTTGTAGTTATGCCTGAAGCAGGCCATTACTATGACACTCTAAGGACTAAAGGTATCCAATAATTTGGAATTTTTTAGGAGCATAACGATAACTAATTTCAAAATGAATTAAAAGACTAGCTATTAACTTGGAATGCCTTCATCTAGAAAAGCCATGGATGGGGATCAGTGGTGAGGGTTTTACTCTCCTTCCCATAATTTATCATATTCCTAATATGTTGTTAAATTCTTGAAGCAGGGTGCCGGGATGCATTCTTAACATAATTCCTAAATTAAATACAATTAGACTGCTGAACGGAGACTGTTCTCATGGATTTTCAAATTAATAGAGGGCTCCCCCTACTGGCATTGTGTCACACGCCAGAGGCAAATCCAGGTGAGAAAAACAAATGTTTCCGTGCTTTTCACCCATCTGTCCATTCATCTAAACTTTTATCATCTACTCCATGGGCAGGGCATCGCATAAGGCACTTCTGGCTAAGTGACATACAATGAATACACTGTGGTATAAAAAGGAAAAAATAAATTTTCAAAAAGCATGCAAAGGGCCTCATACTCTGATTTCAGAGAATCATGGGGTGGAAGATGCCATAGTCTAAATGTTTGTGTCCCCCCACTCCAAATTTTTTTTTTTTTGAGACAGGGTCTCACTCTGCCAGCCAGGCTGGAGTCCAGTGGCACGATCTTGGCCCACTGCAACCTCTGCCTCCTGGGTTCAAGCAATCCTCCTGCCTCAGCCTCCTGAGCAGCTGGGACCACAGATGTGAGCCACCATGCCTGGCTAATTTTTGTATTTTTGATAGAGATGGGGTCTCGCCATGTTGGCCAGGCTGGTCTCAAACTCCTGGGTTCAAGTGATCCTCCTGCCTCAGCCTCCTGAGTAGCCGGGATTACAGGCGCGTGCCACCATGCCCAGCTAATTTTTGTATTTTTGGTAGAGATGGGGTTTCACTATGTTGGCCAGGCTGGTCTTGAACTCCTGGGCTCAAGTGATCCACCCATCTCAGCCTCCCAAAATGCTGGGATTACAGGCGTGAGCCGCTGCGCCCAACCTCCACCCCTCCAAAACTTGTATGTTCAAACCTAATCCCCAATATGGTGACATTAAGAGGAGGGTGGGGCCTTTGAGAAATGATTACATCATGAGGGTTCCACCCTCACACGTGGTATTGGTGCCCTTATAAAAGAGGCCTGAGGGAGCTTGTTTGCCTCTTCTGCCACATGAGGACATGGCAAGAAGGCTCCATCTATGAAGAATGGGGTCCTCACTCGACACCAAATCTGGTGGGGCACTGATCTTAGACTTCCCAGCCTCCAGAACTCTGAGAAATAAGTTTATGCTCTTTATAAACTACCCAATCTAAGGTATTTTGTTAGAGCAGCCCAGAGGGACTAAGACAGAAGAGATTAATTTAGTCGATGTCATTCTAGTCCTTCAATTTCTCCAAGCAGTTATTCTGTTTGAGTAGATTGAACACTTGGAGTCAACTGGAACAGAAGAACCCAAACTCAAGTGCCTGAAAGGTCAGAGAGGTAATGTAAATGAGTGAGAGAAGTCAAACAATAGGGACTGGTGGGGACTGTGGCAATCTAGAGAGCTGCAGGCCTAACTTACTGCATATATTCGGAAGCTACTCAGCTCTAGTCACTTGCTGCCATGTAGTAATTCAGGTCTGTGTTACCCAATTTTCAGATTTTTCCCAAGAGAAGTTAGAAATCTCGGTGTAAAATTTCCTAATTTTGAAAACTGAGCCAATCAAAATGTGTTCGTCAGCCACCTCTGGCCCACAGACCCAACAGTTTACAACCTCTGACCCAGGATACTCACCTTCCGCCTCTTCCACTTCTGGCAGATTCAAAGATTAGGACATTCTCACAATTTACTTCAGTATAAATAGCGATTGATTCAAGTTCAACCTTCTAGGGCCACATACAATCAGTGTGACCCTTATTCCCAAAGAACTTGAACTAAAATTTCAGTTCAGTTTTTTCAGTTCAGAATTTTGTTTTAAAAAAATCATTCATTTATTATTATTTCTTAGAATAAAAAAAAATGTGTTGTGCACCTTACGTATGCGAGGCCCAGGTAGGATTCAGCAGGAAAGGAAAAGGACATGATACCAACCCTCATGGTGCTTACAATCTGTAGAGAGGCTCTAAACTGAAAGAGAGACTCAATCTAAGAAAAACTCTAGTCCAGACATGGTGACTCACACTGGTAATCCCAGCACTTCGGGAAGCTGAGGCAGGAGGATCGCTTGAGGCCAGGAATTCCAGTCCAGCCTGAGCAACATAGCAACACTCCATCTCTATAAAAAATTTAAAAATTAGCTAGGCATGGTGGTGCATGACTGTAGTCCTAACTACTCAGGAGGCTAAGGCAGGAGGATCGCTTGAGCCCAGTAGTTCGACGTTACAGTGAGCTATGATAGTGTCACTGCACTCCATCCTGGGTGACAGAGTGACACCCTGTCTCAAAAAAAGAAAAACACACACAAAAGAAAGAAAGAAAGAAAGAGTCTAAAAATGAAATGCTCAGTGAAGGGAAGACATGCAGTGGGCGCATGACACTCTGGAGGGTTCAGAAAGGTGCCCTACCCACACCCACCCCTAATAAGAAATGGTTTCAAGCCCCCACCTTGGTTGAATGTCTGATGAAGGAAGAACTAAATTAGAAGCCCCTGCTTTAAGTCTTATACTGACCCCCCCAAAAAAAGTAAAAAATTAAATTAATATAAAAATATTAAATTTCAAATTGACTTAAAAAGAGTAAAAAGAAATTAATATATAATCCCCTCCTTGAGATGCTCTTCCACACTGTTGGTGGGACTGTAAACTAGTTCAACCATTGTGGAAGTCAGTGTGGCGATTTCCCAGAGATCTAGAACTAGAAATACCATTTGACCCAGCCGTCTCATTACTGGGTATGTACCCAAAGGAGTATAAATCATGCTGCTATAAAGACACATGCACACGTATGTTTATTGTGGCACTATTCACAATAGCAAAGACTTGGAACCAACCCAAATGTCCAACAATGATAGACTGGATTAAGAAAATGTGGCACATATACGCCATGGAATACTATGCAGCCATAAAAAAGATGAGTTCATGTCCTTTGTAGGGACATGGATGAAGGTGGAAACCATCATTCTCAGCAAACTATCGCAAGGCCAAAAAACCAAACACCGCATGTTCTCACTCACAGGTGGGAATTGAACAATGAGAACACTTGGACACAGGAAGGGGAACATCACACCCCAGGGCCTGTTGTGGGGTGGGGAAAGTGGGGAGGGATAGCATTAGGAGATATACCTAATGTAAATGACGAGTTAATGGGTGCAGCACACCAACATGGCACATGTATACATATGTAACAAACCTGCAAGTTGTGCACATGTACCCTAAAACTTTAAGTATAATAAAAAAAATATTAAATCTCAAATTGACTTAAAAAAAGTAAAAAGAAATTACTATATAACCCCCTGCTTGAGATGCTCTTCCCCATTCCCAAATAAAGCAAACAACAAAACAGAACAGTATTTTGCAATATGTGGAGGCTGTTAATATATTTCACTTTGGGCCACACACCCATCCATTTCCTTCTCTGCTCTAAGAAAAAGGTAATAAAGAAGGTCAGAACATCCTGTCTACTTGTCAGAATGGTGGCCTGGACATTTCCTAAGAGATTCAGCTGTAGGCAGGGCCATTGTCTAGCTTCCACCTCATTCACTAAGCGCAGCAGCAGTTTTAGGATTCAGTATCACCTGAAGGAATGGTTTTCCCACCTTTCCATAGGCACCACAGGCAGTTCAGGTAATACTGTTTGGGCAGTGCTTATCTGGAAAGGAGTGAAGAGTCTAGGGTCTCTTGAAGTCTGAAAATTGCGAATAAAAAAGAATAATCTGGCCCAGAAAAGCAAGGCAACCCCAAATTTGGTAGCTGTTAAAACAGGTGCTCTCAAATCAGAAACAAACGGCACAGCAATATTTGTTTTAGAATCTGTCTTTGGACTGATGTGAACCTCAGTGTACACCCTGTTTGAAATGAAACCTACATTTGTCTGCCTCTGGAGACGCGGCACTTCTCCCATTCTCCATGATTTCTCTAATAGCAATCAATAGCAGTTCAATAATTTCATTTGCAAACTCTCTCAGTATTCTGGGATGGAAATCCCTCCAGGTATAAAACTAGAACTATTTTTAGAAAAGTGTGGTTCAATGTCTTGAGGTTCAATTGTCTCTAAACTCCACTGTTTCTGGGATAAAGGTCATTGTTCTTGATGAGAAATAAGATGTATCTTAGATTTTAGTCACAGAGCATCTGCAATCAGAAGAAAGCTCTGTCTGGTAGGACTTCTCTTACAGTTTGAGACTGATCTACCTGCCATATTGGTTACCTACATATAGAGTTTCTATATCACTTAACTGTATGCAGGCAGGGAACAGGAGCAAGACTAAATTTATTCCTGAAGGATTTAAGAGTAAAACTGGAAAAGCAGGCAACAAGGCTTTGAAACATCCCTTGTAAAGGGAGAGCCCATTGAAGTGAGCCACTGAGAGGGAAGAAAGGAATAAACTCAAAATGCTGGATAAGATTAAAAAGTAAAACCATCGGATAAAACTGGAGAACTAAGTGGCCTGGAAGAACTGCTTATGATTAAACATCATGGGTCTATAGCCAAAACTTTCTGATTAATATTTCTTCCCCAATATTTTTCTGGCCACATCACTACCATTTTATCTGGTGGTGACCTACAATTTCTTTGGTCTCAGGATATTTCACTTCTGTCATTCCTCTATTGAAACATGGAACTTATGTGATTTTTACAATCATCTGACCTACTGATCCAGAACATAAATAGGTGGATCTGAAGGAATGTAAAGCCAGGTCATTCAATGTTCATGGCACAGTACAGGCCTTACAATAAGATGCTGGGGTCCTTCTCAGCAAACATCTCCAAAGTAGGGGGCACAAGCCCAAAGTCACAAGGCCAAGCTGATTTCACCAATCTCTCCTGGAACACTTCTCAGCCAGTTATTCCCTGTCATGTAGTTTAGTGAGGAGATAAAACTTGGCCCAACATTGATGGTGAGAAGAGGTTGTTCTCTTCCTTATACAGGCCTTTTCTGAGAAATTCATTGTGGCATTAGGCTGCAGACATCCATGCCCCAGTTCCCCTGATGTCCAGCCACAATAAAACCTTTGGAGATTCTGTAGCTGCACCAATTTTCATCTTCTTTTAAGTTACCCCAGGGCTCCAAACAGCCATTGCTACTGAAAATGTGGCCCTGGCCCTGGCAACGTAACACAGTCAACTAAAGAACAATAGGTGCAATTCATCCAAATATATTATAGGGCAAATCACAGCAGCACCAAAGAGTCCTAAACCTCGGAGCGTCACACAAATTTCGTCAAGGTGAATGCCTTTCTCTCAGTATAAGTAAGAAAAACACATGCATCATAAAATACCTATTACCATGTCACTCTGCCAATAGAACTGCCTTTCTAAAACATAGGTCAGATCACACCTTACATCTACTTGAAGGCTTTCTGTAGCTCTCTAGCCTGTTGAGCACAGCAATCAAGGTCTTGCCCAGTCATGCCCTAACTTCCTCTTCTTACCTGCTGGTTAGCCACTGCACATCACTCACCTCCCACTGCTCCAGTCAAGCCATTTTCTATCTGAATGGTCACTAGTCAACTGTGATCAGAAGCAATGTTAACTACATTGCTTCTGCATGTAGTACAACAAAAACTAATTGGCTAAGCCTCCAGATGGTATTAATTCCATGATCCATTGATTCCATATGTTGAGAGTTTTGACTTGTTTTTCTATTAGAAGTACACATCACAAAGGTACAGGAAAATTCAGATTCATATTAAAGATAAATGAAGGGATGCTTATTTGGCTCCATGAAGACGTGCTTTAAATAGCAAACTCCCTTAGTGCTTTTTAAATGGGATTAGGTTTGCAAAATAAAGCTTATGTATAAAAATTGTAAGTAGATATCCAGTTCTGCCAATGACACTTACCATCAATATGGCATGCAAGTGTTTAATAAATTAGCATTTGTCTCCACTAACTCATTTCATGGGAACAAGTATATATGCCAATGTCAATGAAGAATGAAGAAGAGGAAGGATGAAGAGGTGGGAGAAGCATTTTATAATTTGTCAAGATATTAAAAATGATATCTCATTTTTATTTCATCATTATATTTAAAACACTGAAAGTTACTTCATGGTGCTCTTCGATTTGTGCTGTTTTATCCATACTTTCCCCTATTTGGTCTTTAAGCAGAGACTCACCGTAATGACCACTGAATATGCTGATCTGTGCTCAGATCCTGCATGAAGGATAAAGTCTGTGACCATGAAGCACAGCAGGATGACTGATTCTCACAGATTAAGGCCAGGACCTTGGCTTTCTATCATTAGTTTTCTGCAGACTGCGAGCCAAGGGATGGCATGTTCATGGAGACAGAAGAGGCCAGGGTTTTACACCAT
Source organism: Pan paniscus (assembly GCF_029289425.2). Classification (NCBI taxonomy): domain Eukaryota; kingdom Metazoa; phylum Chordata; class Mammalia; order Primates; family Hominidae; genus Pan; species Pan paniscus. The sequence continues at coordinate 46,034,836 of NC_073258.2, read as the reverse complement.
AAGAGTATACAAACATGTAAGTGTAGACAAGCAGGAGGTTATAAGAGAAAATACTAATGGATCTAAAGTAAATGGCTTACACAGTTTATCTGACAGAGGAGTTAAAATTATCAGAAGACTAATCTGAAATTAGTATTAACAATTCTAGAAAATAAAATTAAAACAAACATATTTTATCATTAACTCAGCACAAGATATTATGAAACACATGTACATTGTTTTTAACACTTATTATTTTCAAGCACTTGGCCAAATGTACCAGAAAAGGTATATCAAAATAATAGTACACGTTGGTCATTTCAAAAGGCAAAAATTATAAAATATATACGTTGTAGACTAAAAGTGATATTTTTGATCAAAAACCTTTGCTTGCTAAAAAATAAAGTCATAGTTCCACATATTATTAAAATCTGTATCAGCTCTGAGTTCAAGAACAACAATAACATTTTGAGAGCCCTTATAATGATCTTGGGACTATTAGATACATTCCTATTAGCCATGTTTTAAATGCATCAATTTTGTGCATGAGAGTCTTGCTCCAGACTCACTCACAGGTCCACTTATAATTAGTTTACCTCACTTAAACTGAATCTTATATGAGAAAAAAACTTGGCTAATAACAACAAAGTTAAACATTGAGTTAAACATGCTTTGAATTTCCTTAAACTAGTATATATGAGTTACTGAAAATGGATTTGGCTTTCTATGAGTATGTTCAAATTTCAAGTATCTGACACTGCCCATGAGAATTCTGCCTCAGGCAATTATTTTTCACTGCTCTGGTATGTATAATCAAAGTACAGTACATTTTTGTAGTTACTAATACAATATAAGAAAAAATGGTGTTGAGATGCTCATACTTGCTAAGTATTCCTTCTTTTGGCAGGTATTGGCTTGTTGTCTTTTGTTGGCACATACATGTGACATGACTATAACACATGCTTAGCAACTAGCAACCAGACTAGTTATTATGAGTGACTATTAAAAATCACACCCATTGCTTTATACTTCCATATTCCCCATACAATGCTTTATCACAACATTTAAGTTCCTCAACTGAAAAGCATCATGGGGAAGACAAAATGGAAACAATTTATCAGTGACAAATAGCGTGTGGATGAAATCTTTGTAAAAATAAGTCTCCAGCCTAAGTTTTTGTAGTCCCAGTAGCTACCACAGTGCTTGCATATAGAAGGCATTTAATAAACAAAAAGCATTTAATAAACTAAAAGACACTGCTGAAAGGAATCATAGATGACATAAACAAATGGAAATATATCCCATGATCATGGATGGGTAGAATCAATATTGTGAAAATGACCATACTGCTAAAAGCAATCTACAAATTCAATGCAATTCCCATCAAAATACCACTGCCATTCTTCACAGAACTAGAAAAAACAATCCTAAAATTCATATGGAACCAAAAGAAAGTCCACATAGCCAAAAAAAAGACTAAGCAAAAAGGACAAATCTGGAGGCATCACAGTACCTGATTTCAAACTACACTATAACGCCATAGTCACCAAACAGCATGGGACTGGTATAAAAATAGGCACGTAGACCAACTGAACCCAGAAATAAAGCCAAACACAGCCCACTGATCTTCAATAAAACAAACAAAAACATAAGTGGAGAAAGGACACCCTATTCAACAAATGGTGCTGGGATAATTGGCAAGCCACATGTAGCAGAATGAAACTGGATCCCCATCTATCACCTTATACAAAAATCAACTCAAGATGGATCAAGGACTTAAATTTAGGACCTGAAACTATAAAAATTCTAAAAGATATCATTGGAAAAACCCTTCTAGACATTGGCTTAGGCAAGGATTTCATGACCAAGAACCCAAAAGCGAATGCAATAAAAACAAAGACAAATAGCTAGGACTCATTCATTAAACTTCTGCACGGCTAAAGGAACATCAGCAGAGTAAACAGACAACCCACAGAGTGGGAGAGAATCTTCACAATCTATGCATCTGACAAAGGACTAATATCCAGAATCTACAATGAACTCAAACAAATTAGCAAGAAAAAAACAAATAATCCCGTGAAAAAGTGGACTAAGGACATGAATAGACAATTCTCAAAAGACAATATGCAAATGGCCAACAAACATATGAAAAAATGCTCAGCATCACTAATGATCAGGGAAATGCAAACCAAAACCACGAGATATATATATATGATGGAATACTACTCAGTCATAAAAAGGAATTAATTAATGGCATTTGTAGCAACCTGGATGAGACTGGAGACTATTATTCTAAGTGACGTAACTCAGGAATGGAAAACCAACATCCTGTGTTCTCACTCATAAGTGGGAACTAAGCTACGAGGATGCAAAGGCATAAGAATGATACAATGGACTTCGGGGACTCGGGAAAAGGGTGGAAGGGGGTAAGGGATAAAAGACTACAAATTGTGTGCAGAGTATACTGCTTGAGTGATGGGTGCACCAAAATCTCACAAATCACAACTAAAGAACTTACTCATGTAACCAAACACCACCTGTTCCCCAATAACCTATGGAAATAAAAAATTAAATAATTAAATAAAATAAAAATAAATGAAAAGTCAAATAATACAGGCACCTGCTTGGTCTTCAGTTCTTTGTATTTTCTGAAGAAATAAGTTAATAGACCACTTGTATCTGGAATACATGTATCTGCATCTAAACAAGAGTAGACTCAGGTGAACAAGCTGATTATGTCAGTGTTTTTAAATAGAAGGAACCAAAAAAGGATGACATCTTTATAACAAGGATGCTTACCTTACAAACAGAAAGAATATTAATATTTATCATTTTCTTGATCACCTGCAAAAAAAATTGAGAATTTTATATACACTTGATCATGAAAGTGACCCTATTAGATATCTACTTAGGTAATCTAGAGAAGCATTGAACAGCATTGAACATTTCCCCAGATATTGCAGATATTTTGGAAAAATGATAAGAGTTGGGGTAGAGAGGCAGATTTCATTTTACTCTCAGTGTTATATTTTCCTAACTAAGGTGATAATTGATGCTAACATGCAGAATCCAAAGTGTATGTGCAAGTAAAATCTGGAAGTAAAAAGACACATTAAATCTAAAATAAATAGAATACTTTGCAATTTCCTTTCTGCTAGTATGGAGCATAGAAATTACTGAACCTAGGATTTTCAATAATTTTTAAAATTTTACATAGTCCTTCAATGATATGCTTTTCTCGTTTTCAGTAAAGGATTATGCATGCATCAAGGATGTCACTTTCATTTTGGTAGAGCTGGTTTACCTGAATCAACCATGTTGCTGTATATTAACATACTTACAATTTTTAAGTTGATGTTTAGAATCATAAAACTTACAACAGAGCTATTTTGATATAACACAAACAAAAATAAGAGTAATAACAAAACTAGAGCTATTATTGAATCTGGCACTGTATAAGTGAGGTTATAAATATTTTCTCATTCTATCTTTCTAATACCCCTATGAAGCTGCCCATTTTATGAGCAAGGAAACTGAGACTAAGTATGGCTAGGCCCGTACCCAGGGAACTCAGGTAGTAAACAGAAGAGCCAGCGTGTGAACCACAGGCAGCTGGACTCCAGTGTCATAGTGTGAATCATTATACCAATACCTGCATGCATTATTTTTGTTACCATAATACACAAAGAAAGACTTACATTGTCCAAGTCAGGAACATCCAAAAAGTATTCAGGATACTCATACGACATTCCCACGTTGTTCACTGAAATAGAACAAGATCATTAGCTGAGTAACATATGCATATTTTAAAGATTTGTTAAAATAATGACATTAAAGATATCAAGACTAATATGATATATATAATTATATAAAATACTGTTTATGGCTAGTGTAACCTTTTCCACACCTTTCTGTCCAAAATCTATCCTTAAAAGTCCAACTTAAATGTCTCTTCCTTCATTAAACCTTCCTGTACCTACCATCCAGCAACTGACAGAACTTATACTTGCCTCTCACTTTCCATAGCCCTTTGGGATATGTATATTCTGCCTCTATCATACTGTTATTTGGAGATATTACTTAACTCTTCTCTAGACCTTAAATTTTCATAGTGCAGTAGAAAGAGTGGAGAGTACCGTGGTCCAGGATACTGGAAACTTGAGTTCTAGTTATAACAGTTTTCAGAAAACATGTGATTTGGGATAAGTCATGTACAGTATGCATCGCATTTTGTTCCGCTCCAGAATGAGAGCTCATTTAATAACTCAAAAAATATGTGCCATACACTTTTGAGTAAGACATGTGCTAGGAACTTTAAAAAGTGGGGAAAAAATGTTGGTATCACGGAGCATACAATCTAGTAGGAAAAGAAAGAAACAAACAATTATTTCATGACAGAACAGAGTGCCATGGGAGCCTTTCCTGCAGAGCCTGACTTCAACTGGAAAGTGAGGGAAGGCTTCTTTCTGGTGGCCAAGGGAGTGGGTCAGACTAAATGTCTCCAATAAACCATCTATCAAAAGTTGAGGTCATGTCTTAATTTTCCTTATACCACACCCCCTTACCTTCCCAATCACCTAACTTAAAGTTGGGGCTACAAGACAATTGACAAGATATGAATAAACCTATATATATTTAGATATAAGATTTTAATACTCAAATATCCTGTGGTTTTCCCCAGCCCTGGAAAGACAAAGACAATCCCAGAACAAAGAACATTTGCAGGAATCAATCAATGAATAAAATATCTTAGAATTTATTTTAACTAAATAAATAACTCATGAGATAGATGATCTATCTATCTGCCTATCTACACTTAATCATCACAACAACCCTATTAGGTAGTTCCTATTATTATTTTCCTCTTACATATTAGGAAACTGAAGTTCACAGCAGTTAAAAAAATTGCCCGGTGATAGAGCAAAGTATGCCAGGATTCAAACTCATGAAATTTGACTTCAGAGACTAGGCTTTTAACCACTATGTTAAAACCTTCATACACCTTTATCCAGTATTCAACTCAGAAAAAAAAAATCATAATAACTGAATAATAAACAAACATCTCATAACAATGTTTAATAAAATTATGAAGTATTTAAAAAATAGAAGTTTCAGTTGCAAGAAGATGATGACATTATGATCAGTCTGCTACAGCTTATAAGGAATTATGCCAGATAAACCTGATATTAGTAATAATAACTTTTCAATAGTCTAACAAAATTAATAGTTCAAAGGAACTCAGTAAGGGTTTTATATTTAATTATAAGCCAATCACTTGAGGCTGTAAGTCGCAAGATTTTACAACAATACCACTGAAACCTGTCAGAAGAAATGTAAGCAAAAGACAATGACAAAGCAAACTTTATTTAATTAGGATTCATACTCATCTGAATAGGGATAGTATCTAAACATAATTAATAACAGCAGGTCCAAATCCATTTTTATTTTATTCAATAGGTTCTCCACCCACCAGGCATCCCAAGAGTCAATTCTATAAAAGATCTGTAAACAATTAGGCCAAAACTAGTTGAAGGTAAGGCTTTATGTTCACTTGACTTTGCTTTAACCACCTACAGAATTACAAAGGATGAATAATTTAGAATATGACTAAAAGAAACAGCAAAACCCAAAATATCGTTAAAATATTGCACATAAACAAAATATTCTTTATATCAGTTTAAGATAACAGAATCTTCCAGGAAAGGCTTTGCCAAGTTGTAATATTCATCAGAATTAAAAAAAATTTCATGAAGTACAGTGAACTATCTCCCTTCACTCTTCATATCAAGAAAACTTTCTTCAGATTTCCCTCTAGCCTATGGGAATATTAATGCTATATTTCAAAATGCAAAGGAAAATTGAACAGTGTAATTATAAATCTTTTAAAATCCAGATTTCATTTTTTAAAAAAAAAATCTAGGAACTTTGCAAGCAGCACAGTTGACTTTGTAATCTTTACATGCACTATAAGTACAAAGTTAAGCAAAGGAAGTCCCTGAATAACTAAGCAAGCAGAGAAGTGTTATTCTGGTTATGACTGTATTAACAATAGAGAGTTGCCAGGCGTGGTGGCTCACGCCTGTAATCCCAGCACTTTGGGAGACTGAGGCGGGCGGATCACGAGGTCAGGAGATCTAGACCATCCTGGCTAACACGGTGAAACACCATCTCTACTAAAAATACAAAAAATTAGCCAGGCACGATGGCACGTGCCTGTAGTCCCAGCTACTCGGGAGGCTGAGGCAGGAGAATTGCTTGAACCCAGGAGGCGAAGGTTGCAGTGAGCTGAGATCACGCCACTGCACTCCAGCATGGGTGACAGAGGGAGACTCTGTCTCAAACAAAAACAAAAACAAACAATAGAGAGTCTTCAGCTGTGTCTCTGATAATTGAGCAAAGGAAAGCTATCAAAGCTATTTATTCACACAATGAAAATGTGAACATCTATTTAACATAGTTCTATAAGAAAACATATTCAACCAAAAAGCATCTGCACAGCAAAGGAAATAATCAACAGAGTGAAGAGACTACCTGTTGAATGGAAGAATATATTTGCAAACTATCCATCTGACAAGAGACTAATATCTAGAATATACAAAGAACTCAAACAACTGAATAGTTTAAAAAACAAGAAAACTTATTAAAAAGTGGGCTGAGGATACGGATAGATATTTCTCAAAAGAAGACATACAAATGGCCAGCAGATAAATGAAAAAATGCTCATCACCAATCATCACAGAAATCTGAATCAAAATGACAATGAGATATCATCTTACCCCAGTTAGAGTAGCTGTTATTAAAAAGCCAAAAAATAACAGATGCTGGCAAGGATGCAGAGAAAGCAGAATTCTTATCCACTGTTGGTGGGAATGTAAATTAGTATAGCCACTGTGGAAAACAGTATGGAGGTTTCTCAAAATATTAAAAATAGAACTATCACATGATCCAACAATCCCACTACTAGTATTTATCCAAAGGAAAATAAATCAGTATGTCAAATAGATACCTGCACCCCCGTGTTTATTGCAGCATCATTCACAATAGCAAAGATAAGGAATTGACTTAAGTGTCCATCAACAAATAAATAGATAAAGAAAAATTTAGTATATATACACAATAAAATACTATTTGGCCATGAAAAGAATAAAATCCTGTAATTTATAGCAACATGGATGGAACTGGAGGTCACTGTGTTAAGTGAGATAAGCCAGGCACAGAAAGACCAAATATTGCATGTTCTCATTCATATGTAGGAGCTAAAAAAGTTGGTCTCACGGAGGTAGAGAGTAGAATAATAGATACCAGAAGGTGGGGCAGGTGTGTGTGGGTGGGTGAGGGATGAAGAGAGGATGGTTAGTGGGTACATATAGTTAGATAGAAGGAATAAGTTCTAATGTTCAATAGCAGAGTAGGGTGACTATAGTTAACAACAATGTATTGTATATTTCAAAATGGCTAGAAGAGAGGTCTTTTAATGTTCCCAACACATAGAAATGATACTCAAAGTGACAGATACTTCAGCCACCCTGACATGATCATTACACATCCTATGCATGTAATAAAATATCACATGTATCCTATAAATATGTAGAAATATTATGTATCTGTTAAAAAAAGAGAGAAAACCTGTTCAACACTGAGAACTTTAGTCCAAAAAAGTAAATAGTATCATGGAGAAGGGCTATGTTTTCATAAATAAAAGTACACACAATAAAACAATGTTAAAGCTGGAATAAGGCTGTTAAGAGCACTGAGTCCAATTTTATGAGGTGAAGTACACACCAAGGTCACAATGGCGATTTGTCCTATTCTAGGGATTAGGACTCCTACATTCCCTCCTGTACTATTAGTTCCACCTTTTGCTTGTGGAATGAATGATACCCATAATCTCCCCACCATAAGTAATCACTTCAGAATGCTCTTATTTAGGAGTATAGAGAAAAAACTGTTGCTCTCAAATAGTTATTTCCATAAAATGCAGAATAGTGCGAATCTTTTGGAAAAGCAAACCCACAGCAATTTTATTTTGAGACGTCAGGTGGCAGCAATAACCTAACAGCAGGCAGAAAGCTTTCAGGGAATTGCAAAAGGAAGAGAAAGAACAGGCTTTGAGTAGGAGTGAAGGATGGAAATACTCCCATTATAATTTAATCTCATTAAGAATGGGTGCACGCAATGCCATCTTTACATATTACAGGATTCATTATAGGATTCGCCAAACCAAACAATGGCACATGTTGCTCCAACATTATTCAGATAGTTGAAGATCCCTTCTAAATGGTCGCATCTTAAATTAGCATTAAACATGTTTATTAGTGAGTTTTCTTGAATTCTTGAAGTGAGGCACTAGAGACAGATTTAAACATTTTTTTCAGTAAAAAACCTTTTTATTGTGTAACAACACATGATGTCTCTCAGGAAACAACAGATATCTATGTCATCATGGAATTCCCACCACCATCCCAGTCACTGTAGGGTGCTGGACAGTAACAAAATCTTTCCCATTGGTTTCTGACTAGAGGTCTAAGACTGGGAAGCGCTCAATAAAAGAGATGAGGCAGGCAGAGAACAGAGGTGAAAACAGACCAAGAATAATGCCAAAGGAAGTGGAAAGAAAAGGTGGTGGAGGGCAGAGGAGCCATCCTCTTAAGAGTTGATCCTTGCAGAGAAGAACTGACATAGGCCATGCTTAGCTACGCTCTCCTCGGCCCCCAACCAGAACCTCAGAAAATACTAATATCATTATGTGTTGCATTTTAAAGACACAGAAAATCCACGGAATAATTCTGAATTTTATATATATATATATATATATATAATTTCTAAATTATACTGCTTTAAAATCATTTCCAAATTTTATGTTCTTAAAAAAAAGAATATTTACAAGATTTCTGTTTCTTCTAAGTTCGTTTGCTGCTGATCTCACTGAACTTAGAATCCTCTCTCAAAGCCAGCTGCTATAGAGATATAATGATGTCATCAGAAAATTAGATTTTTGGTATCTGGGTTAGGCGTGAGAGAGGAGCAAACAACAATAAATTACTAGAAATTAAAAATCCATTTGAACAAACAATTCTAACAGATACGGGTAACCCCCTACAGATCACCTTCAACCTGTTTCTTTTTCCAGATTAATCAGAGATATAGGAAATTAAGGTGGTTTAAAAATATGTTGCCTAATGGCCGGGCTTCCCGACATACATCAAATAATGCAAAGTAACCCCTCCTGTTTCCTTCTCATTGTATCAAAGGAGAAAAAGTTTATATTTCACTAACATTTGTGGTTATAAATGCTAATCCAGTTCCAGCACTTAGAGTTAATAAAAAGACATCTTATTTATTTATTTACTTATTTTGAGACAGAATTTCGCTCTTGTTGCCCAGGCTGGAGTGCAATGGCTCGATCTCAGCTCACTGCAATCCATCTCCTGGGTTCAAGCGATTCTCCTGCCTCAGCCTACTGAGTAGCTGGGATTACAGGCATGCGCCACCACGACCGGCTAATTTTTTGTAGTTTTAATAGAGACGGGGTTTCTCCATGTTGGTCAGGCTGGTCTTGAACTCCTGACCTCAGGTGATCCGCCTGCCTTGGCCTCCCAAAGTGCTGGGATTACAGGTGTGAGCCATCACGCCTGGCCAATAAAAAGAGATTTTAAAAAATGCTGCTACCTCACTATATTTCAAAATAAACTGAATTTTTAAAATGTATACTTTAGTAACAGTGTATATACCAAAAGTGGGGGAAACTTCCTGTCTTAAATTTTTGAGCTAAAAGAGTACAGACCCCAGAGTCCTAACAGAACCAGGTTTCAGTCCCAGCTCCACTACTACCAGCTCCTAACAAGAAACTAGTGATTGCCTCATTGTCCTTTGACATAAAATGGGGATAGTAATTTAAGAATTAAATGAGATCATATACATAAAATCTTTAACCCAATGCCTGGGACGTAGTAATATGTTAATAAATGGAAGAGGAAGAGTTGTTATTGTTGTATGGTCATTTATTCAACAAAAATTTATCAAACTCCTGTTTTGTGCCCAAGCCCAAAGTACCCTACTTTTATTACGTATGACCAGAATCAAAGTGGAGAGATCCTTCTGAGAGAGTGGACTCTGGACATCCATTAACCAGAGCTGCTGCTATTTATACTGATTAAATTTCTCCTAATTGCTCCTCTACCCTCTTTATTTCATTCAATTAGATCCACTCTTACAGCCTATAGAGAGAGTTTGGAAAGTGATGCAAAGTAAATTCCATCTTTGCCTTATTTAACATATTGCTTTAGCTAGCACATGTTCATACTCTGACAGATGATATTTGGAACACCATGTAAAACATTTTGCAAACTTTACAGTTTTCATACATTTGTGAGTAGCAATTTCCAAATAAAAGAGAGTTTACAAGACTTTAAATTTGCAGTGCTTTAATCAGAAATTGAAAAATTAAGACTGAATCAGAAGCAACACAATAGAACATTTCACTTCCACTGTTTAATTATAAATTGCTACGTGATCTTCATTACAAAACTAGGTAAGATTTGCTATACATAAAATTGGAAGAGGGAATGAAGAAAGATGACATGAGGTTGGTAGTTAAATGTTAGCTGGTGGGAAGAACATTCACCAATTTCATGACTTACAGTTCTATTTACATTTCTGAAATAACAGAGCTAATTACCCAGTTTTAAGTAAAAGGTTCTGCTTTAATTAATACCATTAGTGAGTGGTTTTCAAGTAAACAGAAATAAATATGAATTCTAGAAGTCCTATGCTCACTTTACAAATCCAATCTCAGCCAACATACCTAATGGAACTACAAGGCACTATACTTAGTCTGATAATGTTCCTGATGAGTCTCCTAGCACATTAAAAAAAAAAAAAACCCATGCACCTATTCTGTTTGCCATGATTGTCTACACCAGGCTTCTTCAACATTTAACACAAAGAAGGTTCCCTTCTAGCAAGGAAGGGCATGTGTGCCCAGCGACCCAACTACTTGAATTCCTACGTGGCTTTCTCACCACCCTCTTAAGCTTAACATATCCCAAAGTGAAATCATCATTTTTCTCAACAGACTTTGCTCCTGATCCAGGGTTTCTTGTCTTGGGGAAATGGTACCCTGTTGCTCATGTCAGAACCTAGAAGTTGCTAACTGCTAGTCATCTAATTCTGGATGATGTCTAACTCTGTAACTGTTTCTTGTCTGTAAAATGGGCATAGAAATATCAATATCTACCTTATAGGGTTGTAGAGGATTAAATGAAATTCATTAGCATGGTGGCTGGCACGAAAGAGTGCTCAATGCATGTTGGCAATAATGACTTAAAAAACACAAAACCATTCTTCTTCTTCTTTACTCAAGACCTCCGATGAGGACCCTCATCAGAAATTGGTCCTATTTTTATTTCCTAAACACCTCTCTTTGTCAGTTCACTTCTGCTATCCTCCTAATGTAAACATTCATCATCTTATGTCTCACTTCTGAAATAGTCTTACTGGCCTCCTCCTATCAATTATTGTCTTCTTCTATGTGGGAGTCAGAAAGATCTCTCTAAAATTCTAATATGTTGTCAAGTCACACTTACAATTCTAAAATGGTTTCCCATTGTACTTCCAATGAAGTCTAAACTTATTGTCTTGGTTTTCTCAGACTTTCATGATCTGGGTCTGCTTAATCTCCAGAATCATCTTTTGCTACTGTCCCCTTTGAAACCCTTGCTCCAGATTCACAGGGCTTTTGTCAGTTCTACTGACACACTAAGAACATTCACTTCAGGCCTTTTGTACATGCCGTTTCCTCCACCTGGAAACCCTTCCCATGTCTATTCTCCCAGTATTATTCAGCCTTCAGGTTTCCACTTAAATGACTTTCTCAGGGATACTATCTGTGACACCCTTAGCTTTCCCAGTAACATTCTCCTTCAGTACATGCAACACGTTCCCACTACTTGTTCGATGGCTATCTTCCAGAAAAGCAGAAACAGTGTCTGTTTTGTCTACTGTTATAGCTCTGGAATTTTACTTGTTTAATGAATTAGTATACGGTTGATTGAATGAATCAATCAAAAAAAAGGAAAGAAAAGGTACTGTACAGTTAACATTTTGTCTGATCTTTGTTAATAGGATGGAGGTTCTAAACCACTGGAATTTCCTGATAACAGTGATAACAGCGTCTTTCTTATTCATGGCAGGCCCTTGGATCACATCTGTGTTTTTATTTTTAAAACTGATACATATTAAATGTACAAGTTTTCAGGGTACACGTGATAATTTGGTACATTCATATAATCAAATCAGGGTAACTGGGATACTTATAACCTTAAATCTTTATCTTTTCTTTCGCTAGGAACATTTGAATTATTCTCTTCTAGCTATTTTGAAATATACAATTGATTATAGTCATCCAAATGATCTAACCCAGCTCTTATTTCTTCCATCTAATTATACATTTGTACCCATTAATAAACCTCTCTTTATTCCCATCCCACCATTCCTAGCCTTTGGTAACCACCAATCTACTCTCTATCTTCATGAGATCTACTTTTTAAGCTCACACATGAGTGAGAACATGTGATATTTGCCTTTCTGGGCTTGGTTTATTTCAGTTAACATAATAACCTCCAGTTCCATCCATATTGCTGCAAATGACAAGATTTCCAGGTTTTTTTTTAATGGCTGAATAATATTCTATTGTGTACCTATACTATATTTTCTTTATCCATTCATCTGCTGATAGACTGTTAGGCTGATTCCATATTTTGGCTACTGTGAATAGTGCTGCGATAAACATAGAGTGCAGGTATCTCTTCAATATATTGAGTTTCTTCGTTTTTGATATATACTCAGTAGTGGAATCAAGATGACCCAGGATGGGGGTTGGACACCAGAAAGACCAACTCTGTGACTAGAGGGCTGGGGCTTTAAGCCAGCCCAACCTAAACAAAAGAGAGGAGGATTGGAGATCAAGTTAAACCACATGGCCAATGATTCCATCAATCATGCCTACTTGGGTAATGAAACCCCCAATAAAAACTCTGGAAACTGAAGCCTGGTAGAGCTTCCTTGTGGATGAACACAAGGATGCGCCTGGAAGGTAAGGTGTCCTGACTCCACCAGGACAGGGCTTAGAACCTCTGTGTTGGGGATCCCCCGCAGACCTTGCCCTATGGTGTCTCTTCATTTGACTAATCCTGACTTTTATCCATCATAATAAAACTACAAGATCATGAGTATAGTGCTTTTCTGAGTTCCATGAATCGCTCTAGCTAATTATTGAACCCGAGGGTGTCATACGAACCCATGAATTTGTAGCCAGTTAGTCAAAAGTGTAGATGGTCTGAAGATCTCCAAACTTGCAACTAGCATGTGAACTGAGGGCAGTTTTGTTGGGGGCTGTGTTCCTGAACCTGTGGAGTCTGCAGTAACTCTGGGTGGTTAGCAACAAAACGTGATTGCAGTATTACAAAAGGGAAGCTTTGGAAGTGTTTTATACCCTTAGAAAGCACAAAAGTTATATCCTGCCCTTTCCCCAAACAATCATCCCATGATCCTCTTATAACCCTTTCCTATATACCTAGAATAATAGCCTCTGCTCTTTCTTAAGCCTGATCCTCATATACTGGGCTACAGAGAAAAAGCGGGGGTAGGGGATAATAATTCTAACTACATTAAGTTTACCTTTGGTGCTCTCTCAACATAATTTTATTTTGTCCTTCTGCGTGTCTCCATCTCTGCACCCCACTGATTATCAACCTACCACATAGTTTCCTTTTTTAAGACTATTGTTCTCCATTTTAAAATGACTTTTCCATGTCTTTCACTAACTAAAATAGCCAACTGACCCAGCAAGAAGTAGACAAGGAATAAACTGAATATACTAGTTCCAATAAGAATTAAATAACAGGTGCCATTAGCCCTTTAGAGGTATTTACACTTCAAAGGAGAGCAACTTAAAACTATTTATAACATTGAGAACAGCAAGAAGAGAATCTGTAGCATTATGTATTTCTAAAGCCTCTGAAGAAATAAGACTCTTTTATTTGTGACTTCCTTAATCAACAGGGACCAGGAAGCTGCATAAACTCCTAGTATGCTCCATTTTCCTTCCTTCCAAGCAATCCTAGAAAAGTTTTCCTCAGCACTGTTCCTGTAGTGCCTTGGTTCTCTCTCCTAGGCCTACATCTATTGCTCTTCCTTTGCTTCTCTGGGGACTGAATTATAAGGAAGCCATCTCTGGATCCCAAACCAATTAACTAGGAGTTTGCCATTTGGAAGCTAACTAGTCCTTTCCCCAAGTAGCTAATAATACTCTTGGGTCTTTTGTTAAGAAACTTTGAAAATGTAAGTATACACAGAGAGAGAGTTACTCTGATCTTAACTCTGATGGGTATCTTTGCTCAAACTATCTTTTAGTTTTGTAAATAAAATATTTATATTCAACTATTCTCTATCCTAGAACCTTCTGGGAAACACTAGGTTTTTGGGAGAAAAATGCAACACAATTGCTTCCCCAAATCCATAAGGTTTAATGAGGAAAGTGGTGGCACAGGCAAGGATAACAAAGAGTTTGCATTCAGCTGAAAAAGGAAGGACACCAATTAAAAAATAATTCACCAAGAACATTAGTGGAGCAAGTGTTCACTTATAAAGGGCACAGGAAGAAAAGAGAATAATAAGTTCTATTCCAGCTTTGGCAATCAGTGATTCTTTGCAATCAACTGACCTCTATTATCTACACATTTTGTTGTTGTTAAAATGAGGCTTCTTAAAATTATTAGCAATGCGTATGGAAAGAATCAAAAAAGTCGATGGATGACTAAAGTCCTGAATGCACTAAGCCAGTAGGGCAACACAGGTCACCTTGTACCAGCTGAGGATGCTACAACTTGTATACGCCATCAACACTATGGACAGAGAAGGCCTTGAGAGCATCTGGCACGGGGAAATTCTTGTCTAGAATGCAATAAAAGCTTAAATAAAGCTATGGTTGATTTTTTAAATGAATCACAAACTAAGTATATTTTTTCCAAAAGGACCTTTCTTTCTCCTTCTATAATACAGAATCTCACAAAGTTAAAAAAGTCATAGTAGTAGAATTTGAAAAAAGTATTGTCTGTGGCATACTTAAAAGCCAAGCCTACTCTTTTGGCCTTGGTAAATTACGCCTCCCTGAGATGTATTGTGCAAAGTCCTCCAAACCAATCTGGAGCACACATGAGAGTCTCTCCTAAGGAATCAAGTAAGCATTACAGTAATCACACTTTGTTAACCAATTGTTTGCTTATTCAAAGCAGTAAGGATGTCATTTTCTCTAAATAGCCAAAGTTTTATAAGCTTTCTGAAATCTGTATTTCTTGGCATTTGCCTGAAAGAAGACAGTAGATGCTTAGTTTTTTTTTACGTAATGGAGTTAAGAATCCAACTTCTCAACCTTAAGCATTTATAGTCTCATCAAGTTATGGTGACCTTTCAGGATAAATTTTCACAATTCATGGCTGTTTCCTTTCCACTTATCTTACTGAAAACTTAATGTTTCTTTCATGACTAAGGGCTTTAGCATTTTCCTTTGTAATTCTGAAAATATTAATTTTCTTTATTAAGCACTGACTGTTTGGTGCTTAACACTTCAAACAAATGGGGTGTACCCTGGTGATTTATTTTTCTTATTATCCTTACTAGTTTCATTAAAACTTGGTAGAAAAAAATTCCTTCCTATGACTTAATATGGATTCCTAGGTCTTACTAGAAATCAGTCTATACATAGAATATTTTAGAGAATGTTATAAAAGTGAGAATTGCATAAGCAGAGGAAAGAGACTAAATTATTTTGCCCTTACTAGACAGAGGTGAGAGTATGTGGGATCTGGATGGGGATGCGGGAGAGAAGAAAGTTGATGGAGCTATAAATTCAGGTAATCATAAAAGAAAGAAAACATATACACATCAGACCTCCCCACAACAAGTTCTAGAGGGTTATACCCATACTAGTGAAGGAACCATAAGAATGGAGTTGAAATATGACCTAGTAATAAAATTTAACTCACAGAAGTATTTTAATAGTTCCATCAAAAATCTTGAGAAATTAAAATTACAATCCAAGTGTAAAATATGTGCTAATAAATGTCAATAATAATTACATAAATCTTATGATTAAGGAGATATTTGTGGTAGAGTAGGAAGAAAACTAAACTTACAGCTCAGCTAATGAGATAATGTATGCAAAAGTTCAGCTATACACTTTAAAGGATTATGTAAACATTAGCTATAATGATTTTTATTATTGATTTGCAACCAACTAGAAATCAAAATCAAAGTTGTGTGACTATCTGAACTGTTTAAGGACAGCATAATTTTAAAGCAGGGTTTATCAACCTCAGCACTACTGACATTTTGGACGGATCATTCTTTGCTGTGGAAGGCTGTCCTATACACATTATAGAATGTTTAGTAGCATCCTTGAGCTTTGCCCACTAGGGGACAGTAGAACTACCCTCCCCTAGCTAAGAAGGACAATCAGAAATGTTTCAGAACATTGCCATACACTGCAAAATTGTCCTTGGTTGAGAACCACTGCTTAAAAGCTAAGACAAATCAATAAATTATACTCATAATTCCCTCATACAAACTGAGGTTGAGAGATGGCCAAGGTGAACTAGAGTTGAGATATCAAATACAGTAACCACTGGCCACATGTAGCTACTAAGCACTGAAAGTGTGGCTAGTCTGAATTGAGATATGCTATTAAGTGGAAAATATATACTAGATTTCAAAGACTTAGTATTAAAAAAGAATGCAAAATATTTTTAAATTTTTTTGTATTTATTATATATTGAAATATTAATAATATTTTAGATATACTAGGCTAAAATAAAATACATTAAAATTAACTTCATCTGGGCTGGGCGTGGTGGCTCACTCCTGTAATCCCAGCACTTTGGGAGGCCGAGGTGGGCAGATCATGAGGTCAGGAGATTGAGACCATCCTGGCTAACACGGTGAAACCCCAACTCTGCTAAAAAATACAAAAAATTAGCCAGGCATGGTGGCAGCCGCCTGTAGTCCCAGCTACTCAGGAGGCTGACGCAGGAGAATGGTGTGAACCTGGGAGATGGAGCTTGCAGTGAGCAGAGATTGCGCCACTGCACTCCAGCCTGGGTGACAGAGTGAGACTCTGTCTCAAAAAAAAAAAAAAAAAATTAACTTCATCTGTTTCTTTTTACTTTAAAAAAATGTGGCTATTAGAAAAGCTAAAATTACTGTGGCTTGTGTTACATTTCTATTGAACAGTACTGAGTTCATGCAGAAAACTATGCCCCACTTCATGCTATCTATTCCAGGCAGCCGTTGACAAGAAGGAAGGGAACTCAAAAGAGCTCTTTCTTCAGTTTTCTCTTTACATTCTCTCCATTCTCCTTGGATGATCTCCAGGCCCACTGCTTCAGTGCAATTACTACTCATAGATGACTAATCTCCAAACTATATCTGTAGGACAGAGCTCTACTGAAATCTAGATATATATACACATATACATACATACATATACATATATATATATATATCTCCAACTATCAACTAAACAAGTCAACTTAGACATCTTAGAGGAGCCCCAGATTTCTAGTTTTAAATGATCGTCACTCCCCAAAAGGCTCCTCCTCAAGGATTCTCCATTTCAGCAAATGCAGTGTTAATGCAGATGTTCAAGCCAGAACCTGAAAGTCATCCATAAATTCTCTCTTCTCTGTCTTCCCACTTGGAATCTCTTACAAAGTCTTGCTTCGTCTACTTCCTTTATAAATGTTTCTGGAATCCTCCTTTTTCCTACCCCACTGGCTAGGACAAGTTACCATTATTTCTCCCTGTATCAACTCCCCTGTCCCCCACATACTCATATTACACCCTGTCCTTCCCTACTCAAAACACTTATCCCATAGATAATTATTTTGTTTCGTGTTATATTTCCTATTAGAACATTATACTACATAAATAATGCAGTATAGCTCTTTTTTTTTTCTTTTTGAGACAGAGTCTCACTTTGTCACCCAGGCTGGAGTGTAATGGTGCAATCTCGGCTCACTGCAACCTCTGTCTCCCAGGTTCAAGCGATTCTCCTGCCTCAGCCTCCTGAGTAGCTGGGACTACAGGTGTGTGCCACCCTGCCCAGCTAATTTTTGTAGTTTTAGTAGAGATGGGGTTTCGTCATGTTAGTCAGGCTGGTCTCAAACTCCTGACCTCAGGTGATCCTCTCGCCTTGGCCTCCCAAAGTGCTCAGATTACAGGTGTGAGCCACCACGCCCGGCCCAGTATAGCTTTCTTGTTCATTGTTGTATCTCTAGTTCACTGATTGATGAATGAATGAATGAATGAATGAGGAGGGGCACAAATTGTTAACTCACAGCAACTTACTAAGGAACTAGGCTATCAAAACAATGGTTCATTAGTGTATGAGGCCTGGGAAAATATCAGTCCTTATGTCTAAATATCAGTATTTATGTATTGATACAAGTGCTAGGATTCTAGAAATGGGGAAAAAGTATTTAGAGAACATGTGTCCTGTATGCTTATCC
Organism: Pan paniscus; assembly: GCF_029289425.2. Classification (NCBI taxonomy): domain Eukaryota; kingdom Metazoa; phylum Chordata; class Mammalia; order Primates; family Hominidae; genus Pan; species Pan paniscus. The sequence continues at coordinate 46,016,294 of NC_073258.2, read as the reverse complement.
TTAACAGATCTGTCACGCCTAAAATCATATTGAAGCCTTTCCATATAGGGGGCAGGAAAGAACAGCTAAAGAGTGCCTTGTACAATCCTCCAGCCCTGCAGCAACATGATGCCCAACATTTTCCAATGCCAATGCCATAGTCCCAGAGCATCTATAGTTTCCATGAAAAGCAACTAAAGTTTATGCAAAACTAAACACAACTGTGATGAATTTAACTATTTCTGAAAGTAAGTCATTCTCTAAGAGCACAAGCTCAAGAGAAGCAGTAAGATTTTCTCCCTCAGTCTTTTTTCATTAGGGATTCTCAATCTCCCTTCCAGCCTAAGCTAGCCTTTATCCCCTAGTCCATCTCTAGTTTGAAAGGAGGTTAAGATGAACCATGACAGCTTCCATACTAACTGTAAGTTATGATTGCTGATTTGGATTTTTACAGATGTCAGTGGTGACTTATGTATTCCAGATCTAGGTGAAGGAAGTCAAGATTTTTTAATAGATGTCAGTGGTGCTTTATGTATTTCAGATCTAGGCTAAGGAAGAGGAAACTGTGAAGGACTCCCAGCAATACATATATTTAAGAACATGCAAACACAAAGGCAAAAACCAGACCTATGTTTGCATTCATTTTTACCTATTGGTCTTCCTATAAGTGAGGGAGTAGTGGTGTCGGTATATGGGGCATGGTGATGTGTGATATGGACCAGGCAGTAGCTGGGAAAGGATAGCATGTGAAAGCCAGGTGCAACAGTACTATGCAGGGCTATACCTGTTTAACTGATTTTTAACAACTGTCTTATCTATTATGGAAATCATGTAAAAGACCATTCTTTTATAGGATGAGAAAGGGAAGTGGGGTCTTTACGACTAAAGAAATGTTAGAAAATGTTTTTAAAAATTATCTTAATTTATCCAACTTTTATAGCCCAACTAAACAAACAATGACAATTAGTTGGTTCCCACCAATTTTGGCAGTGGGATAAACAGATTTAATGAGGAAGTTTAGTTTTTTTTGGAACTAGATGCCCTGTTTCTTTCTAGAAACGACTCTCAAAGAGCGGTGGGAAAGTTAACAAAGCCCATTTTTTTTCCTATACAATTTTCTGAACTGTTTCCATAACAAAGTTCAATATTCTGATTATCCAAATAAAAGTATCTGTTTCTGGTAATAAGAGCAAGGTAGCTGAGATGTAACAAAAGGGGTATAAGACTTAGAAAAAAAAATACAAGACTGAACCCCAGCTGAACCACTCAATCTTTATGTGCCCTTCTAAACAATCCATTTTCAACTGGGGCAGAGCTCCACAGAGTAGATGAAATTTGGTCAGGGTGGGGTGGGAATCTCATTTGTATTTTTTTTTATAAAGCAGAGATATACATATAGTACATAATCGGATCTATACAGTGTATTTGTGGTATTAAAATTTCATGAGAGTTAGATTAGGAAAAATCTCTAAAGTCTTCTCAGGGGGGTAATAGTGAACAAAAGGCTGAATAAATTATTCTAAGCCTTCATTTCCTCAACTGTATGTAAATGAGTCAGCACCATCCACCTTAAAGGATTATTACAATATAACTACCATCAGTCCTATTATCTGTGAGCTCCACATTCATGGATTCAACCAATGGCGGGTCAAAAATACTGGGGAGAAAAGAGACGAATCAAAAATATTGGGGGGATAAATTCCACAAAGTTCCAAAAACCAAAACTTGAGTTTACCAGTGTGTCTACACATTAAATCTGCACAAATGAAGTGATGTGTAGGCATTGTTTTAGGTACTATAAGTAATCTAGAGATGATTTAAAGTATACAGAAGGATGCGCATAAGCTATACGCAAATACTAAGGCATTTTATATTAGGAACTTGAGCATATGCAGAGGTCCTGGAACCTATACCCATAGATACCCAGGGACAACTGTATATCTAAATATACACAGAGAATAAGAGAAATAACAAGGAAAATAACCAAAATTGTATGTTGTTAATATAGAACTAAAAACACAGATTCAAACGTATATATTAATGTCACCTAGTGATATTATTCACTGATAATGTCTTACGTACTCATAAGACAATTTTCTCACTAGTCATTTTACCACTTAACATCCAAAGTCATAAAGTCAAATAATAAATACAAGAAGAACCTATAAATGTGGCAAAAATACAAACCTAAGATGCCGATTTCAAGACCAGCCAAGGCTGTTTTAATTTTATCATAAATATCTTCTGATGCAAAGTCAACAGCAATGGTTCTTGTCTCCACTTTGAATTTTTCTTCTAGGGAAAAAGAAAACACAAACGGGGAGAGACAGGGAAAATTAGTACATGGCAGTGAAGATTAAGGCATTTGATAGCATTATCCTTTCAGACGTTTCTCCCCACCCAATTTGATACAAAATTTACACCAGGATAATTTTAAGCAATCATGAGACCATCTAAGAGATGATATAGAGTCAACACATTAGTTCTGCAATAAAAATTCTAATGTCGTCACAGAGAGCTGGCTGAATGTTCCTTAATCAGTTCTTCTTTTGTAAATCAATAATGAAAACTACTTTTAGACCCTTAGGTACAAATAATAAAACATGATTCATATCATAAAGTTATATACTCTTTAAATATCACTGGCTTTGTGATTTTAATTGTAAATTGGTGCTTTGTAACTTCAGGAAGAAGTCTTCATGTTGTAAAATATTTTAAAGTGTGATACATTAAAACAAAAAGTCTATCTTATCACAATGGAAATAAAATGAATGGGATCTTATAATTTGGGAGCTTGGTTAATAGTTAATAATCACTACATTTTAAAATCCACACAAAATGCACAGTAATAAAGGAATAAAGTAACACAAGAAACAACTCAGTATTCTACTTTACACAAGTCTATTAAGGTCCAAACAGTGCTGATGAAAATAATAGCTTCAGAAATGAGACCCTGGAGGAACAAAACTCATCTGAGTTAATGTACAGTATTTACTTTTGCCTTCAATAGACAGCCCCTGTGAAGAGATAGCACAGGCTCTGAGGTCACACAGACATGAGCATCAATTTCATTTCCACATATATTTGCAAAATGACTTTAAGCAAGTCACACATCCTCTTTCAGCCTCACCATCCTTTGGTGAAAATGAAGATAATTCTACCCAAATGATGATGTGAGGCTCACATGATACCTATGGTACGCAGACGGCAGTCCATAAAGGCTAGATTCTCTTTCTCTCCTCAACCATCTCCACTCAGCTTACTTAGTCAAGTCCAGTGAGCTAGGAATGCTTATTCTTTAGAACTTGCTGAGAATTCAAAAGAATTAATTTTAAAATCCTGCTTCCAAAAATAAATCTTTCTTCAGTCAAAGTCAATGTCAGCTCATCACAGAGCATGCAGGATTAATCCTCGTAGGAGGTATGTATTCTTGACCTAAAAGGATTTCTGTCTAAAACTAAAGAGTTGGTTCATGAGAGATCTGATTCTTAGTTAGACTTAATGAAAAGTACTGACCCTAGGTAGAAATCCATGAATAAACTGAAAAGAAGAATTGACCTAGAAAATACCTTATTTGGTGTTAAAGGTATACTTACTGTGCTAATATAAATGAGTTATAGGTGTGCTCATGTAATGGGAAGTTAGAGACAGAGCTGTAATTTCACAATAGCTGGTCCAACATGTCTACTTTAACATTTCACAGAACTTATCACCAGTAAATAAAGAATGCTGACTTTATTATAGCCACAGATCCACACGGGAAAAAAAAAGCCCCAAAACAAAAGCTCAAAAATACCTTTGATTAAATGAAAAACTTCATTCAAGAATAACATAAGGTAAATTTATCTATTTATTTTGAAAAGCAAATTATTTTTCCATACTAGTATTAGGTATTGACATTCAGGAAATTTTCTATCAATAAAAGCCAACTCACAACTCCTGAACCAAATTCACTCTTCTGCATCTCACAGGATTTGCTGAATGTACATACTTACATTGTAGAGTTTTGTATAGATATGTTGCTAAAAAGATTCAATGACATTTTCACGAAGAATGTTATTTAGTAATGAACCAAAGCAAGCTCTTTGTATTCACATTAGCATAAGCAAATGGCTTCTGGTACAAGTTTTTCAGGTTAATTAAAATTTCTGAACTCATACCTAGATTTCCCAGAATCATGTACTAATATAGTGACCACTGCCTTTTTTAAAAAACAACTTTTCTTCACTGCCTCTATTGTGAGCCTTTCCATTTTTTTTTTTTTCTTTTAAGAGATGGGGTCTCAAGCCTGGGCTTAAGCCTCCTTAGTAGCTGGGACTATAGGCACACACCATCGTTCCCGGCTTTTCCTATTTCACGTAGGTCAGACCATGATACCCACCTCTTCACAAACCTCCAGAGATTTCCCTCTCACTCAGAGTAAGAGCCAAAAGGCTTTGGCAACAGCCTAATAAACGGCGTGAGTTTATTGGCTGAACTCACCTCCAACTACTCTCCCCGTTGCTCCTCAGTTCTAGCCATAGGAGATCCTAGCAGTTGTTTAGATACAGAATGTTGTCCACGTACACTCAGGACTTAAACTTACCATTCCCTATGTTTGGAATGCTCTTCCACATCCCTTGTCTCTGGTGGGTCCTTGAGCAAATGTTACCTTCTCAGAGAAGCCTGCCTTGCCCACCCTTTAATAAATGCAACCATCCCCCCCAGCACTCCTCATGCCCTTCCCTGCTTTATTTTATCCCATTGTACTTACCACCTTCTAATACACTAGGTAGTGTATTTTAATAATGTACATGCTTGTCTATATGTCTTGACTCAAATTAAGCTTCAAGAAGACAAGGACTTGGTTCTGTTTTGTTAAGTTGCTCAACAATGGCACAAATGATCTGGGATTTTCCCACCCTCCTCTCTTTTCCCTTAGGCTGGCTCCTTTCCTGGAGGGCCATTGCCATTCCATGCATCGCATGCAGACAACAATGTTCGGAGGCAGAGATTGTATGTCTCTGTGATATGTCCCTTTTATAGAGAGAAAATTTCCCCAGAAGAATCCAGCAGACTCCCACCACGTTTCCTTTCCAAGGAATATGGTACATGCATGCTATTGACCAGGGACATGGTTGGGTGGACTTTCAGAATTCCATCAACTGCCTCCACCTCCACCATCGAGTTCTGTGAATCAAAAATAGATGTGCATATATAAGAATAGGACAGGAACTGTCTCTTTCTGGGCCAAGGCAATTGAATAAGAATTATAATGGAGGGGTCTAGAAGGCTAAGGTGGGAGCTAGCTAGCCTATGTTAAAAAAGAAAAGTTGAGAACGATGGTGTGTGCCTGTAGTCTCAGCTACTCAGGAGGCTTGAACTTGGGGCTTGGAGACCAGCCTAGAAGTAAATCTAGGCATCTTCCCCCTTCCCATAGCCTATTACCCTGCATGTGACCCTGCCAACAGAAGACAAGACAAATGGACAAGAATCCTCTAACTTTAAACATCAGTATGAGGGTGAATTAAGCACCTGGAACAGAAGTAGATACCAGATATACATAACACAGCCCTCATTTCCACCTTCACACCTCCCCAACCTGTTTTTTTTCATAAAACCACCAGTCTACAACTCAGCAACAGCCTACTGCTAGGGAAGAATAAGCACTTTACCAAAGTTTTTGGAGTAGTACTTCTTCTGGGACTCTGATCCTTGCCTCATTACAAAGGTCTAAGAAATGACACAGCCTCTCTCTTTTTTCCAGAGTAGGAGTTGAAATAAGTTAAAATCAATATCCCACAAGTGTGTAGGATAAAGATGCACAAACAATTGGATTTGGAGGTTGCAATGAATATGATATGAGCCACACAATTACCCCTTCAGTGAAACTCATGTTGCCCTAATTGTGGGAGTATCACCAGCAGACAGCTTTTGGGTGTCAGCCTCAGCTGCAGAGTTGCCTTGTCCAAGATCACGCTCTTTCCGTAGCATCCTCATCCAATGGCTGATCCCGGTGAATGTTTAAAGTGATTGGACAGCTTGTCCCTACAAGATTCTGATTCCAGAAGTATAGTCTGTTTATTATCTTATTTTTCTGTTCTTTCACAATGCCCTAGTTTTAGTTATGCTACATCTAAAATGGGTTTCAACATTTCCAGTAGTGCAAGTCTACTTTGTTCTTCTTTTTTAAAAACTTATTGCTTATCCTCACCTGTTTAGTCTCAGTTTTGATTGGGATTACATTAAACATTTCAATTAAAGAATGACAATGTGGCATTCCCTCCGGGCTCTCCATTTATTCAAATGTTTTGTTTAAATATCTCACAGTAAAATCTTGTGGTTGTAAATTCTTAAAGACTTAAAGAATTCCATGATATATACAGATACTCAATACTATTGATGCCTATTGACAAATCAGTCGGTATCTGAAATTGTATGAGCTAGCATCCCACTACTTACAGTTGTGGTTACATATAGTCATGACCCATCCCAACTTTATTTTCAGATGAAAATAATTATCAGATGGTCTTGGCCAACTGCCTCTCAGCCTAGTGGCTAAGACCAAACACCAAGAAGAAAAAAACTGGTATGAACTGCTCGAGGCAGTCAACTAACTAGAAATGGAGGCAGAAATGCAACTCTGGCATAAAAAGTGGAGAATGAAGCTAAGCTACACTGATACTATTCACTCCCTTTCTATCTACTGCTCCATTGAAAACCAGATAACTACAATTGTGGAAAAGCAGAAAGCAAATATTATTTATAACGATAGTGCTATAGAATAATGAATATCCTCACTGGCCTCAAGCCATTCCATCACCTGCAAGAGCACATGCCCCACTCCTACAGTCACACTGCTGTTTACGACACAGAGTATTCAGAATTCATTCAAGGTCAAGTCTGGAATTGACAGAAAAGGAACTGAACCCTCAAATAGTCTCAAGAGGCTGCTGAAACACCTCTCAATATTAAAACTCACACATTTTTAGGTGCAAGCCAAGAAAGGTGATAAATATATTCAGAATGGCTTTATGTTTACCATACTTCCAGCTCTGGCCATCATCATTTTCATTTTGCTCAACAAATTGGCATTTCCTTTTAAATTTCTCTTTCTATAAAAATAATTTTATAGATTTTAGAAGGACTTTCCTCAAGTTTTTCCCCTAGGTGGCTGGGGATATTAAGTCTGAGAATGTTACAAAAGAAGTCTAATTTACACAAACTTGTGTGTTATTTGTGTTTTTTCTATTAATAAAACCAAAATATATATGTTGACTCTCCTTTGTCCCCACATCTGCTCCAAATAAACAGCCTGCCTTCCCCTGTAAGTTTTAGGTACTACCCATTATGAAATTTCTGTCATATCACCCTTCCTCACTTTTTCCATATTATAACATTATTATAAGATTCTTTAAGATTCAAGTCATGTTACTGCATCCGTGGACATATTTTTCACTATTCCTATTTCCTCCAAGGTAAAGCTACTTCCACTCTCTGCTGTGCTCCTAGAAACCTTCTATATAACCCTACGAGGCACTTAATATATTAAGCAAAGAGTCTGTTTCTTAAACAGGGAGCATTATTTGTCATATTTGTATTCCCTGCAGCTAGCACCATGTCTGGCATAAAGCAGAGGTCATTCTGCTCAATGTTTGTTAAATGAGTAAATAAAACTAGGCCAACACAGCTGATTTATTAAAATCATCTTCTCAATACTTCTTGAATTCCTCCCTATAGAAATTACATTTCTTACATGCTGGTAAGAAATGTATGTATAAGACAGAACATTAGGCATATTAAAATATAAGCTAGAGTGGGGTGTGGTGGTGCACGCCTGTAGTACCACCTACTCTGGAGGCTGAAGCAAGAGGATCACTTGAGCCCTGCAGTTTGAGACCAGCCAGGACAACATAGCAAGACTCCAGCTCTCAAAAAAAAAAAAAAAAAAAAAAAGGTTACATTGAGAGACAATTCAGTTCCTCCATCTGTCATACACGGGTCTGGACTATCATTCTCATATAAATTCAAACATTTTAGAGTTACAAGAAACCTTAGAAACCATCCCATCTCATGAATAAAGTACTCTAAGCTTGGCTCAGGGGCACATATATGAAGGTTGAGGATATTTTAGTCATGTACCAATCTCCCTTATTCCAGTCTTGGAAAAGATAATGAGTTGGGGAGAGGAGACTCTTAGAGAAACAGCACTATATTCAATGCGTACCAATTTTAGCATCTTAAAAATAAATTCATAAAATTCAGTTTGTAACCATAAAAATGTCTCGCACGTTTTTTAAAAAATCTCTCCATTTTCACTAAAATTATGTTTTACAGTATTTAGAGATTTAAAAGATGCAAGACAAGTCTTTTGTACTTTCTCTAATTTTAAGGGGAAAAGAAAAACAAAGTCCCCTAACCAATTTCTCTCCACTTCCCTTCTTTTCCTGTCTTCTTTCCCCCCCGCAACTCCTAGGCCTTACCGTATCCTTACATCCCTACTATCCCTTGGGGTGAGACATCCCCCAACAAAGAAAGCCTGCCTTACATGACTTTGGAAAAGGTGATTGTGTACTAGAAGGGAATAATTGATCTGACTCCATTTCTAAAGGCCCATTTAATTACAATGAGCAGAGATGCTACACAAATAATGGTCTATTTCCTTTTTTATGTTGCCCTTGGAAAAATATTCATGACAATTTTAATCTCATATGAAGAGACCCATTTTCCAAAAAATTAATCATAGCTCATCAGGATTCTATCTCAAACCAAGCATTTCTTTATTTTAAGCCAAGGTTATTATATTTTTTTCATTATAGCCTCTTTAACTAGAACAACCACTTGCAATAAATAAAAACCTTATGCTGCGTGAATCTGTTCTATTGATAGGACGTGAATAGACTCCATCCTTTTGAAAGTTCTGGGTTCTACAGTTGGTCCAGGAATTGTAGACTCTTGTACAAACCACTCTTGAAGAAATTTTCATATAACAATGTTGATTTTTCTGCACTTGGTAAACAAAAGGTCAACAGAAGTACCTGAATTTTGTTTTTTGAGGGGAGAAAAAGGCAAAATATTCCTCTTCTTCTTCTTCTTCTTTTTTTTTTTTTTTTTGAGACAGAGTCTCACTCTGTCACCCAGACTGGAGTGCAGTAGCGTGATCTCGGCTCACTGCAACCTTTGCCTGCCAGGTTCAAGCGATTCTCTTGCCTCAGCCTCCCAAGTAGCTGGGATTACAGGCACCCACCACCACGCCCAGCTAAGTTTTGTATTTTTAGTAGAGACAGGGTTTTGCCATGTTGGCCAGGCTGGTCTCAAACTCCTGACCTCAGGTGATCCGCCTGCCTTGACCTCCCAAAGTGCTAGGATTACAGGCATGAGCCACTGCTCCCGGCCCAAAACATCATTCTTAAGATTACTACACTTAAGATTCCAAGATGCTACGCTAGCAGTATGAAAGCAGGGTTCACTGGAAGAGCCTGGGATGCAGTTAGAAGCCCTGCACTTGAGTGCCAACTCAACTGGTTGCTGGCCTAAGGCCCTTCACTCAAGCCTTTGAACTTTCAAGAATACCATTTCTTAGCCTAGAAAACCACAAAAAATAATACCCACCCTACACAGTTTTTTTTATTTTGTTTTTTGTTTTTTTGAGATGGAGTTCCGCTTTTGTTGGCTCACTGCAACCTCCACCTCCTGGGTTCAAGCGATTCTCCTGCCTCAGCCTTCCGAGTAGCTGGGATTACAGGCACCCACTACCATGCCCTGTTAATTTTTGTATTTTTTAATTAGAGATGGGGTTTCACCATGTTGGCCAGGCTGGTCTCAAACTCCTGACCTCAGGTGATCCGCCTGCCTCAGCCTCCCAAAGTGCTGGGATTACAGGCGTAAGCCACTGTGCCTGGCCCATAATAATTCATAAGTTTTAAATTGCACGCCATTCTAATTAGCATGATGAAATCTTGCACTGTCCTGCTCTCAGTGTGAATCATACCTTTGTCCAGCATATCCATGCTGTACACACCACCCACTCTTTAGTCACTTAGTATCTCTCTTGGTTATCAGATCAGAAAAAGAGCACATATAGGTATATAGGGTTCAGCACTATCCACAGTTTCAAGTATTCACTGGGGATCTTGTGGCATATCCCCTGCAGACACGGGGGGACTCCTCTATCTGCCAATATCTACAAAGATGGCTGCTTGGCAAATAGTTGTTCTTTCCTTAATAGCATAGGCTGCTGTAGGTATAATCTGTATTTTTAACTCTTACCTCCTTGCATCAGCTGCATATTTTTTCAAGCTGGCATGAACATCTGACTCTGCTTCAAAAAGTGATTCATTACCATATCATCCGTGGAATCAATGGTCATGATGTACTATTTTTAGCCTTGCCTTTAGCGTCCAAGTATTTCCTTGACTCAATTTGCTTGTAATTAACCTTTAAATTATTGTTTGTTATCTATTCCAAGGTGTACATTTTAATTCACTTTTCATCTCTGAAATCAAGGTGTTTTATAATTGATGGCAAGTCAGTTTAATTGGTGAATTTTCTTTCTTAGTGGTTATAAGCTGCATTGTTGCTTCATGATCAATGGTATCTCAGATTTGATGAAAGAAGCCTGGGAACCCTGCTGACAGTCACGCTTCTCTCTCTTTTTTGCGGGGGGAGGCAGTGGGCAGTGGGACAGGGTCTCACTCTGGCACCCAGGCTAGAGTGCAGTGGCGCGGTCATGGCTCATTGCAGCTTGGACCTTCTGGGTTCAAGAGATCCTCCCATCTCAGCCTCCCAAGTAGCTGGGACCACAGGTGCATGCCACCATGCCCATCTAATTTTGGGGGTTTTGTCATGCTGCCCAGGCTGATCTCAAACTCCTGGGCTCAAGTGATCTACCTGCTATGAGCTCCCAAAGTGCTGGGATTACAGGCATGAAACCACAATGCCTGGCCTACCCTTCTCTTTAATGTCACCAAATGACCTCGGTCAGCTTCCAAATACAAAATTCCCAGTACTCTAGGGATCATAATATTCCACCACCACTGCTAGTCAAAGAGACAAAAAGATTTCCCATTCTAAACCAAGGCCCATGTGCTCATTCATTTATTCAGGAGCATGGCGAGTTGCAATCTGGCAAAGCATCTCACTCCCTAAACTGTAAGCTCTATGAGGGCAGGATCTGTGTCTGTTTTTTGCTCTTTACTACTGTTTACTCAAAGCCCAACAGTACTTGGTACTTTATAGGAGCTAAATAAATGTTTTGATTGAATAAATTCAAGAAATACATACTAAGTAGTGCCCATGTGTCAGGCTTCACCCTGAGGACAATAACAAATACCCTCAAATAGGTTATATTTTGATGAAGGAGATATGTGTAAACCCAATTGCTGCTCTAATAAATATAAACAAAGCATCAAAGAGAAAGCAACTCATTCTTGCAGAGTGCTATTTTACCTACTAGGTAACATTTGTGAGGAGTTTTTGGTGAAGAATAGGAATTGACCCTATCAAGAAAGGGCAGATGTTGGCAAAACCGGAAAGTGCAGAAAACGAACAGCATGTTGTAAGAATCCCTGTGGATGGCACAGAGAAGCGGAAAGAAAATTCGTAGAAGACAGCTGGTGGAGGTTGTATGGTCCAAGATAACAAATAGGACTAGCTACTTAATTTGTGGGACCCAGTGTAAAATAAAAATGTGGGGCCCCCTCGTTCAAAAGTTATTAAGAATTTCAAGATGGCAATAGCAGAGCATTAAACCAAGTATGGACCCTTCTAAGTGTGGGGCTCCATGCAAATGCTCAGGTCACAGGCCTATGGAATTGGTCCTATAACAAGTTTATATTTCCTCCTGTGTGTTACAATTACTTAGGAGAGGTTATTAAACTGGGAAGTTACAAGATCGCACTTCTTTTTTTTTTTTTTTTTTTTGAGGAAGGAAATGACGGTGGCAGAGTAGAAGATACACAGCTTGTTATAAAAAGCGACAGGTGGCAGGCAGAGAACAAAGCAGCCGCTTCATTAGTCCCGTGAGAGAGGAGGGTCCCATGGAGAGAGAGACAGCAGTGGGAAGAGGAAGGCAGGCTAGGCTGGGAGGGACTTCTGACTGAGAGCCCACAGGACTGTACAACTGAGCAGACAAACAGCTCTATGAAGAGAGAGAACACAAGGGTTTTATACATTTGCTTTAGAAATCTGGTTAATGAAACATCACATTTTATAGCTAAAACAGTCTTTCTAGTTCTGCATATGAGGCAATTTTCCTGTGATTATGTCTCAGCATTTTTTTAATCATATGAAATGTGTCTCTCTGTTATTTTTTAGTAAAACGAATCTTTTCTTGAGGTAAGTTACTTCTCTCTCTTTGTTAGCTTGAAAAATGAAATGACTACCAAGAAGATTTGGGCCAGAGCTGACCAATTTTCCATGCAGGATAACCGTGACCTACAAATCAAGTTAGAAAGCAAAAAGAGATATTCCTGTAACCCACCATACTATTTCTCCCTTCTTCTTTCACACATAAAGATAGCTAAAATTAATTAGAAGTCAAATATCACACAGTACCTTTATTTTAAAAATGCTGATTGAGCTAATTTTTTTAAAAAGTAATCTCTTTTTATTTTAACCTGTCACTTTGTTCTTATGAGATTCCACTCTGGTTTTGTAAAATCTTGCCACAGGAAAAAAGTATTCTTTTCAAGGTCTGGATCTCCCACTTTGGTAGTTAGAAAAAAGAAGCTTAACAGTTGATTTTATTTCTTGTCTTTAAAAAGGGAACTTTGGGGGCAGAAAACTCACCATAAAATTTAAAATAGCTATTGAAATGAGTATTTACTTTACTATTATTATTATTATTATTTTTTTTTTTTTTTCCGAGACGGAGTCTTGCTCTGTCACCCAGGCTGGAGTGCAGTGGTGCAATCTTAGCTCACTGCAACCTCCACCTCCCAGGTTCAAGCAATTCTCCTGCCTCAGCCTCCCAAGAAGCTGGGATTACAGGCGCCTGCCACAATGCCTGGCTAAGTTTTGTATTTTTAGTAGAGATGGAGTTTCACAATGTTGGCCAGGCTGGTCTTGAACTCCTGACCTCAGGTGATCTACCCGCTTCGGCCTCCCACAGTGTTGGGATTATAGGTGTCAGCCACCGTGCCCGGCCAAGTATTTACTTCATTGCCATTTATGCTTAGATCAAGATAGTTCAACAATATTTTGTCAAGAGTAGAATGATCTTTCTGTTCAACACAGAAAACAGCCTCTCTCATTTACCAAAAGAGCATAGTTTTTACATATTAATACAAAATAAAAGCAAAGGCAGTTGATACACAATCTGTTCTGCAATACTTTCAGAACAAAGAATAAGAATTTAAAGGCCAGGCAAGGTGGCTCACACCTGTTATCCCAGCACTTTGGGAGGCGGAGGCGGGTGGATCACCTGAGGTCAGTAGCTTGCGATCAGCCTGGCCAACATGCTGAAACCCAGTGTCTACTAAAAATACAAAAATTAGCCTGACATGGTGGTACATGCCTGTAATCCCAGCTATTCTGGAGGTTGAGGCATGAGAATCACTTGAACCCAGGAGGAGGAGGTTGAAGTGAGCCAAGATCACCACTGCCCTCCAGCCTGGGCAACAGAGCAAGACTCTGTCTCAAAAGCAAACAAACAAAGAACAAAGTCATTTTGACCCTAGGATTCCCTAAAGGTACCATATAAAATGTATAGAGATATAGTTAATATTCTACCAACAAGACAGGAGTAATAATACAGTTATCAATTTCTGAGCATTGACTATACTCCAAGAATGCTACTAAATAACATTAAGTTATCCAATCTGTACAAGAACTTACTGGTATATTGCTGAAGTTTAAAATAATTATTCTCACAAATATCAGTTTTCAACATTTGAAAGGTCATGTTGTTTTTTAAATTTTGAAATAATCTCAAACCAGGAAAGCTGTATATATTCTACAAGTAACTTTTTTCCCCTGAATCATTTTAGATTAAATTGCTGACATGATGTCCAGCACCCAAAAATACTTTGATGTAGTAGTTCTCAAAATGTGGTCCATGATCCCTGAGAGTCAAAAATACTGACATTCTCTGCCCTCTTCACTATATTGAGAAAAGCAATGGTGGGTAAAACTGCTAGAACCTAAACAAGAATCAAAGCAGTGGCACCTGGCTGTATTGGAAGTCATTGTATTCTTCACATACTTGTAGTAAAAAAGAAAAAAGTCAGTTTCATTTAAAAATATCCCTTGATGAAGCAGTGAAAATCATTAATTTTGTTAAATCTCTATTTGAGTACAAATCTTTTTAATGTTCTGTGTGACAAAATGGAAAGTATGCATGAAGCACTTTTTCTGTGTTCCTAATACAATGGCTGTCTTGAGGAAAAGCATTTGTGCAATTGAGTCGTGAGTTGAATTAGCCCCTTTTTTCACGCAACCCACTTTATATGAAAGAACAACTGACAGAAAAACGATGCTTATTTGAATTTGGCAGGCATATTATCAAAAATGAATGAGGTTAGTTTGTCACTTCAAGAAAAACAAGCAACAGTATTTGTTGTCCATGATAACATTTGAGTTTTCAAATGAAAATAAGGTTTTGGAAAACTTGTATCCACCCCCATCAGCTTAAGAGAAAAAACTTTTCTGATAAGATTGGGGGTAATATTAACAATTGTGATTATCTTTGATACTGTGTCAACATTTGGAAGAGCTGCAAAATTCAGGAACGAATATTTTCCAAGTGATCAATGCATAAAGTTACAAAGTCATGATGGATAAAAGACCTATTCAGACTATGAGGTAGAACAATGAACCTTAATATTTTAATGTCACTCAGTGTAAAAAATTGATATAATTTCAGATTCCATATTGCAACTAACTTTTAAGAAGCTTTCACTTAGAATGTTTTGATGGACCAAAAGAATATCCACAATCATCCAAAGAAGCTATTAAAATAGCTTTCTCTTCTCCAACTACGCATCCATGTAAAGCCAGATTTCCTTCTACTTCAACCAAAATAACAAATTGCAGCAGACTGAATGCAGAAGTAGATATGCAAATCTAACTATGTTTTAGACTAAACTGTTTGGACTAGAGCAAGCTCTGCTCTAGTCACATCCTGGAAGCTGACTAGTCTATGCACAGCCAAAGCTTGAGGACTCATCAAGCAAGTAAATGTAGTTAAAAATCTTAAGACTAATAGTTTTCATGTAATATTAACTGTTTTCCTATTGTTCTGTTGCTGTATTCAACCTTTTTCCCAGGTAAGGACCTCTTTTGTCCTTGCTAGATATGAATATGCTGTATATTGTTTTGTTGTTGTTATCCCCCTTAACCATGCTAGAAGAAACACCTATAGAAAGATGTCCCCACTGTACACACACTACTTGGTCAAGTAACCCGAACCTGTCTGGCCCAGCAACAATTCTGAGTCTTTAAGTCATTCTTTAAGCATATAAACCAGAAGTTACCAGAGCCTCCTCATTTAGCAAAAAAAAAAACCCTGTTTACTTAGCTGGCTGAAAACACTGTCAGCAGCCTAAGCATTTCCTCATGTTATGTTTATAGAAAAGCTAACATGAGAGACTAATAGCCTTAAGAAGCAAAAAAGTTAATGCCTCAAGATAACTTTACTTTAACTGACTCTTTCCCCAAACAGATGCTCACAAGTTCCAGTGTCTGGCTCTTAAAAAGTTCTGTTATTAAGAAATACTATGCTGCTCACTAAAAAAAGGCTTTTAAGAC
Source organism: Pan paniscus (assembly GCF_029289425.2). Lineage (NCBI taxonomy): Eukaryota > Metazoa > Chordata > Mammalia > Primates > Hominidae > Pan > Pan paniscus. The sequence continues at coordinate 46,000,589 of NC_073258.2, read as the reverse complement.
CCAGTAAAAGAACAAACCTGCTTAGAACATGATAAAGTTGGCACATGTGCCTGTACAGGTTTAGCACAGGTTTAATCCTAAGTCTTTATTTAGAAAAATAGTTTCCAGCTATAAGAAGATTTAAAACCCTCATTGTAAGTATACTGCTAGTAATAAGAACTTGCTTGCTGCTCTCCTGCGTATTACCCTTGCTCCTTCAAATGATAAAAGGTTTTGTTGCCACCCTGGTTCATCAGAAAACTTCAGCACAAGTGTATTACATGAATCACTATCACTCTGTCTCACAAAGAGACTCAGAAAGTAAAAATAAAAGTGAGAACTTCAACTAATAAGTGAAATTCTCCAAGGGGGGAATAAGGAAGGAGACCACCATTTCTCCTGCTGTCCCCCACCCCCACCTGCCCTTGTCTAGTTTATAAGACAGGAGGAAAAGAAAAAAGCAAAAAGTTAAAAAGAAGATAAATAGCCAGATGGCCTGGTGTCACCATCTGGCCCTGGCAGTTAAAACAACAATAACAATAATAATAATAATAATAATAATAATAATAATATCAATCCCTGACCTAAACTACTTGTGTTATCTATAAATTCCAGACATTGTATGAAAAAGCATTGCAAAACTTTCTGTTCTGTTAGCTTATGCATGTAGCCCCCAGTAACGTTTCCCATGCTTACTCGATCTATCACGACTCTTTCATGTGGACCCCTTAGGAGTTGTAAGCCCTTAAAAGGGCCAAGAATTTCTTTTTGAGGGAGCTCAGCTCTTAAGACGCAAGTCTGCTGATGCTCCTGGCCGAATAAATCCTCTTCCTTCTTTAATCCGGTGTCTGAGGAGTTTTGTCTGTGGCTCATCCTGCTACAATGCCAGATATTAAAGAGATTTTGTAAATGTAAAACGATGTGGTTGTTCTCACTATATTTTGTTTTGTTTCAGAATATATAGTTATTTTCCCTCAAAATGTGTAGTGTTAACATGTAAAGGGTTTACTGTTATTATTTTTAAGTGAGTTAAATAATTATTTTTTAAGTTTCTCAGTTTCAATTTATAATGTGATAAACATTGATAGTGGTATCCTATGTAAACAAATGCTCTTTGGGGATGTGTTCATGTCCTTTGCAGGGACGTGGATGACGCTGGAAACCATCATTCTCAGCAAACTAACACAAGAACAGAAAACCAAACACCGCATGCTCTCACTCATAAGTGGGAGTTGAACAATGAGAATGAGAAGACATGGACACAGGGAAGGGCGCATCACACACCAGGGCCTGTTCAGGGTGTGGGTGGCAAGCAGAGGGATAGCATTAGGAGAAATACCTAATGTAGATTACGAGTTGATGGGTGGAACAAACCACCATGGCACGTGTATACCTATGTAACAAACTTGCATGTTCTGCACGTGTATCCCAGAACTTAAAGTATAATTTAAAAAAAAATGTAAAAAAAAAAAAGCTCTTTGGAGTCCTCAATAATATTTAAGAGTAAAAAGGGCTCTGAGACTAAAAAGTTTGAGAATGCTGCCTTAGTATGTACTTACTGCAGTCTCCTAAATGATGTAACCATCGAAATCAAGAAATTAACATTGAGGAATAATAACTATTGATGAATAATTACTATCTTCTAATCCTCAGAGCCTGTCAATTTTTACTAGTTGTCCCAACAATATCCTTTACTGCAAAAGGATCCAAGTCAGAATCACCCAATGCATTTAGCTACCATTCTGGTTAGCCTCCTTCAATCTGGAACAGTCTTTCTGCCTGTCCTTGACCTTCATATCCTTGATACATTGATTATTACAGGCCAATTACTTTGTAGAATGTCCCTCAACTTAGGTTTGTATGCTTCCTCATGATTAGATTCAGGATATGCACTTTTGGCCAGAATATCACAGAAGTGATGCTGTGTTTCTCACTGCATCCCATCAGGTGGCACATCATTTTGATTTGTCCCAGTACTGATGACGATAACTTTCGTCTCTTATTAAGGTAGTGTCTGCCAGTTTCCTCCACTATAAAAGTTACTATTATTTCCTTTTTAATTTGCAAGTTTTTGTATTCTGTAGGAAGATACTTTAAGACTACATTAAATCCCATTCCTTGTAAAAATTTCATTTCATTCATTTACTTATCATAATTACAATGGGCTCATGCTTTCCTATATTTTTTTTTTTTTTTGAGACGGAGTCTCTCTCTGCCACCCAGGCTGGAGTGCAGTGGCGCAATCTTGGCTCACTGCAACCTTTGCCTCCCGGTTCAAGCAATTCTCCTGCCTCAGCCTCACAAGTAGCTGGGACTACAGGCTCGTGCCACACCCAGCTAACTTTTGTAGTTTTAGTAAACGAGGTTACACTATGTTGACCAGGCTCATCTTGAACTCCTGACCTCAGGTAATCCTCCTGCCTTGGGCTCTCAAAGTGTTGGGATTACAGGAGTGAGCCACCGTACCCGGCCATGGTTTTCTATTTTAATTAACAGATTATAATTTGTTTCCATCCTTTTAATTTTAATGCTCAATTTATCCAGGTTTGGTTAGATAGCATCCCTTCAAGCTGGTTAGTGGAAATCCCTTCAAGTATCTTTGACATATATGCTGCATAATACAGGCTGATTAAATGCTCTAATTTAAGCCTTGATTTGAGAAGAGATAGCTTTATTTGTGACCTTCACTTGGTGGATAAAGGGTCTAAATAAATATGTGAGCTTTGTAGGGGCAAAACGAGTTCTCAGTTATTAATACTTACTAAGTTTCATGCTAATGATATATAAGCAACTCCACGCTTTGCCTAAAGCATTCCCAGAAAGTGTATCAAATGCATATTGAAAAGTAGATCATATGTGCCCACAGAAACAATTTTATAATTGGAATTTGTTATTAAATCAATCAGAGTTAAACCTAATAACCGTAACATACACACATATAATACCATTAGTCTCTGGAATAATTTAAAATAGTAAAATTATGTTTCCAAATACTGATTGTCTGAAGGATCCAATAACTATAAAGTACATATACAGCTTATAAATATGTGACTAACAGAACACAAATTTGGCCTTAAAAAGCATTAACACTTAATATACAATAAAATTTCATTTTTAAAATTCAGGGGAATGATTTGGACAGTAAGGAAACTTCCTAAATTCCCTAAAATTGTTGGCAAAATATTCTGTGTGGGTATATATATATATGTATATATATATTTTTTTTGTAGGAATAAACGTTTTACCATTTGAATTCACAAGAAGGTCCATGACACTCAAATAATAAGCATTTTTGGTTTTCTTACTGCCCAGAGATAGCCACAGTGAAAGGTCTGGGCTGTTATCTTGCAGATCTTTTTTGATGTGTATCTACATGTTATCTACAAACAGAATTGGTTCATGAGTTTGGCATTTGTGTGAATGTGGTGTATTCTTTTTTTAAAACAAAAGACAGACCAGACTTTCTCTAAAAATGCTATTCTGCAACTTGCTTTTTTTTCACTAAAGATGACCTTCCATGTCAGCATATACAGACAAACATTTTTAATGATTTCATAGCATCCTTGCATAATATTACATAGAACAGCTATGCCATAATTTCTTTAATCAGGCATCAAAAACATAGCGTTAAGGGCACAGATCAAAGGAAGAATTCATTGTATTGGAGAAGGAGATTGTATCACGGAAAGTTAAGAGCAACAGAATAGGTGAAGCTGGTGAATTCAGAGGAAATTTTATAGGTCACCAAGACCTCATGAGGAGGCGTTGGGGGGAAGACAAGATAAGAACAGGGAAACTGCAGAATGCTTATATTTGTTACCACCAAAGCCAAAAACACAGTTTGAGGAGAAGGAGTTATAGGTGCGACTAGTCTGCATGCACATATGCCCCAGATTCTGGGATTCCTTCTCATGCCAAAGATATGGCATTTTTATTATAAAATATACATATCTGTTATAATATATATAAAAAATAAAGTATGTAAAACAAATCATAATCCAAGGCAGGGCCACATATATTCTAGTTAAGGTCACCTTGGGGAAAGGTGCAGGAAGAATTTGACAAAAGATGTACCACAGGCAACAGCCAAAGGCACGAAGTCATAAAGAAAAGAATGTGAGTAATGCATTAAAGAACCATGCTGAGCCAGAGCATTCTGGAGTATTTGTGAACCCTGGTCACCTATTTTATCCCAGTGGCAATGGTAAAGACAGGTGATAACTCACGTTCTAATAATCTTTATCTAGCTTCTAAACATTTTCCTTAGAAAGACTAAAAACAATACATATGAGATGATATCCTGAGCAGCCTAACTGATGTATGCTTATGTAACATATGTATGGTATGTACATATATTACATATGTAACATATGTATGATAAGAATATGATATACATAGGCCAGGGGCAGTGGCTCACACCTGTAATCCCCACACTTTGGGAGGCTGAGGTGGGTGGATCACCTGAGGTCAGGAGTTTGAGATCAGCCTGGTCAACATGGTGAAACCCCGTCTGTACTAAAAATACAAAAAAATTAGCCTGGCATGGTGGTGGGTGCCTGTAATCCCAGCTACTTGGGAGGCTGAGGCAGGAGAATCGCTTGAACTCAAGAGGCGGAGGTTGCAGTAGGCTGAGAACACGCCATTGCACTCTAGCCTGGGCGACAAGAGTGAAATTCTGTCTCAAAAAATAAAAGAATACCATACACATGAGATGATATCCTGAGCAGCAGGGAGTGTGTAAGGCAATATGATATGCAGCAACAAGGAGTGGAGAGGGCACTGGGGGATGAGAGGGAGCAGATCATCTGCATCCTGCTACCAATACTTCCCATGAAATCTCAGAGACTATCTCAAATATACAGGTCAGCAAAATTATTTTGCAAATGTCACTGGATTACCAATAATTCTGCAGCCAATTAGGATAAAAAATGAAAAAAGAAACCAAGTTTTCTTTATCAGTAGGTACTAGATACCAGGATGATAAACAGCAGTAAGATGAACGAAATTCAGTAACTCTCCTTGAACATCCTACCCAATGTGAAAGCGGTAATGCATCATGTGGAAGATATTTTGCCTACTGTTCAGGGCAGCTGGCAGTTTTATTTCTCATTTTGGCCCATTAAAGCAATGAACATATTATACCAGCAAAGGCAAAGACTGAAAGTTAAACTTGCCTTACATTCAAAATGTTCTCCAATACATTCTCATTTGATCCTTAAAACAATCTTCTCACTTACGTGGAACACAGAGTCTTCAATCACAGATGTGAATTCAGTCACACCTGTTTTACACAAAGTACAATAGACAGCCAGGTATCTCGGGCCACAAAGATTCACAGAGGAAGACAGATGAATCTGGGTCTCCTAATGACTAATCCGTGGTCATAGTATCATGGTCCAGAAACAGCTCTTGGTATTTTAAAGAGCATGTTGCATAAAACCAATGTTGTAAGTTTATTTCCCATTCCAAAATAGAACACTGTTTTTAAGCCTGGATTTCAGGCAATTTCAGAATCTTAGTAATCGTTAATAATTAGTAACTAGGATCAGTCAAATTAATGCCTATAAGAAGAATTGATAAATGCCTATTATGTTTTCCTTAGAATTTTTATTGCCCACTTGGTAGATTATACTCCACACCATGTCCTCTCCACTAATTTAAGCAGGTCTCATTTCACATCCACATATTTGAAACTAGATGAAGACAAAGTGAAAAAAGATAAATTCTATCTCATGATTTTGAAATGTAAGGCAAGCCATAAATTTTGAAGGTCAAAATATTTGAGATGAACCTCATTAATTAAACTGCCAAATTCTAAAATATTATATCATCTTTAAAAAATTTGAATCAAAGAAAATAAACTTTCTACAATACCACAAAAAGCTTTCAGTAAATACATATTCTAAAATGCTCAGTGTTTAACATTTTATTCCTAAGAGATTATAAATATTAAAATTAGTTCACAATACAGAAGATATATTACTTTTTAATAAACTAATTTTTCATGGTATGTATACTTGTAAAGAGAAAAACTTGAAGAAATAAATTTGAGTTTATTGAGAGTTTTTAGCATGAAGGGTTGTTGAATTTTATCAAAGGCCTTTTCTGCATCTATTGAGATAATCATGTGGTTTTTGTCTTTGGTTCTGTTTATATGCTGGATTACATTTATTGATTTGCATATATTGAACCAGCCTTGCATCCCAGGGATGAAGCCCACTTGATCATGGTGGATAAGCTTTTTGATGTGCTGCTGGATTTGGTTTGCCAGTATTTTATTGAGGATTTTTGCATCAATGTTCATCAAGGATATTGGTCTAAAATTCTCTTTTTTGGTTGTGTCTCTGCCCAGCTTTGGTATCAGGATGATGCTGGCCTCATAAAATGAGTTAGGGAGGATTCCCTCTTTTTCTATTGATTGGAATAGTTTCAGAAGGAAGGGTACCAGTTCCTCCTTATACCTCTGGTAGAATTCGGCTGTGAATCCATCTGGTCCTGGACTCCTTTTGGTTGGTAAGCTATTGATTATTGCCACAATTTCAGATCCTGTTATTGGTCTGTTCAGAGATTCAATTTCTTCCTGGTTTAGTCTTGGGAGAGTGTATGTGTCGAGGAATTTATCCATTTCTTCTAGATTTTCTAGTTTATTTGCATAGAGGTGTTTGTAGTATTCTCTGATGACAGTTTGTATTTCTGTGGGATCGGTGGTGATATCCCCTTTATCATTTTTTATTGTGTCTATTTGATTCTTCTCTCTTTTTTTCTTTATTAGTCTTGCTAGTGGTTTATCAATTTTGTTGATCCTTTCAAAAAACCAGCTCCTGGATTCATTAATTTTTTGAAGGGTTTTTTGTGTCTCTATTTCCTTCAGTTCTGCTCTGATTTTAATGATTTCTTGCCTTCTGCTAGCTTTTGAATGTGTTTGCTCTTGCTTTTCTAGTTCTTTTAATTGTGATGTTAGGGTGTCAATTTTGGATCTTTCCTGCTTTCTCTTGTGGGCATTTAGTGCTATAAATTTCCCTCTACACAGTGCTTTGAATGTGTCCCAGAGATTCTGGTATGTTGGGTCTTTGTTCTCGTTGTGGGACGTATTTCAAAATAATAAGAGCTATCTACGACAAACCCACAGCCAATATCATACTGAATGGGCAAAAACTGGAAGCATTCCCTTTGAAAACTGGCACAAGACAGGGATGCCCTCTCTTACCACTACTATTCAACATAGTGTTGGAAGTTCTGGCCAGGGCAATTAGGCAGGAGAAGGAAATAAAGGGTATTCAATTAGGAAAACAGGAAGTCAAATTGTCCCTGTTTGCAGACAACATGATTGTATATCTAGAAAACCCCACTGTCTCAGCCCAAAATCTCCTTAAGCTGATAAGCAACTTCAGCAAAGTCTCAGGATACAAAATCAATGTGCAAAAATCACAAGCATCCTTATACACCAACAACAGTCAAACAGAGAGCCAAATCATGAGTGAACTCCCATTCACAATTGCTTCAAAGAGAATAAAATACCTAGGAATCCAACTTACAAGGGATGTGAAGGACCTCTTCAAGGAGAACTACAAACCACTGCTCAACGAAATAAAAGAGGATACAAACAAATGGAAGAACATTCCATGCTCATGGGTGGGAAGAACCAATATCGTGAAAATGGCCATACTGCCCAAGGCAATTTACAGATTCAATGCCATCCCCATCAAGCCACCAATGACTTTCTTCACAGAATTGGAAAAAACTACTTTAAAGTTCATATGGAACCAAAAAAGAGCCCACATTGCCAAGTCTATCCTAGGCCAAAAGAACAAAGCTGGAGGCATCACACTACCTGACTTCAAACTATACTACAAGGCTACAGTAACCAAAACAGCATGGTACTGGTACCAAAACAGAGATATAGATCAATGGAACAGAACAGAGCCCTCAGAAATAATGCCACATATCTACAAGTATCTGATCTTTGACAAACCTGAGAAAAACAAGCATTGGGGAAAGGATTCCCTATTTAATAAATGGTGCTGGGAAAACTGGCTAGCCATATGTAGAAAGCTGAAACTGGATCCCTTCCTTACACCTTATACAAAAATCAATTCAAGATGGATTAAAGACTTAAACGTTAGACCTAAAACCGTAAAAACCCTAGAAGAAAACCTAGGCATTACCATTCAGGACATAGGCATGGGCAAGGACTTCATGTCTAAAACACCAAAAGCAATGGCAATAAAAGCCAAAATCAACAAATAGGATCTAATTAAACTAAAGAGCTTCTGCACAGCAAAAGAAACTACCATCAGAGTGAACAGGCAACCTACAAAACGGGAGAAAATTTTCGCAACATACTCATCTGACAAAGGGCTAATATCCAGAATCTACAATGAACTCAAACAAATTTACAAGAAAAAAACAAACAACCTCATCAAAAAGTGGGCGAAGGACATGAACAGACACTTCTCAAAAGAAGACATTTATGCAGCCAAAACACACATGAAAAAATGCTCACCATCACTGGCCATCAGAAAAATGCAAATCAAAACCACAATGAGATACCATCTCACACCAGTTAGAATGGCAATCATTAAAAAGTCAGGAAACAACAGGTGCTGGAGAGGATGTGGAGAAATAGGAACACTTTACACCGTTGGTGGGACTGTAAACTAGTTCAACCATTGTGGAAGTCAGTGTGGCGATTCCTCAGGGATCTAGAACTAGAAATACCATTTGACCCAGCCATCCCATTACTGGGTATATACCCAAAGGACTATAAATCATGCTGCTATAAAGACGCATGCACACATATGTTTATTGCGTCATTATTCACAATGGCAAAGACTTGGAACCAACCCAAATGTCCAACGATAGACTGGATTAAGAAAATGTGGTACATATACACCATGGAATACTATGCAGCCATAAAAATGATGAGTTCATGTCCTTCGTAGGGACATGGATGAAATTGGAAATCATCATTCTCAGTAAACTATTGCAAGAACAAAAAACCAAACACCGAATATTCTCACTCATAGGTGGGAATTGAACAATGAGAACACATGGACACAGGAAGGGGAACATCACACTCTGGGGACTGTTGTGGGATGGGGGGAGGGGGGAGGGATAGCATTGGGAGATATACCTAATGCTAGATGACGAGTTAGTGGGTGCAGCACACCAGCATGGCACATGTATACATATGTAACTAACTTGCACATTGTGCACATGTACCCTAAAACTTAAAGTATAATAATAAAAAATAAATAAATAAATAAAAAATAAATAAATTTGAGTTGCAAATAAAAGTGGATTTAGAAAGCAGAACTTCATAGAATGGAATATAAACTTTGTGTTCACAAAAGAGTTGAAACTTAAAAAAAAAATTCTTAAAATTATTTGTTCAAAGAGTTCTCTGGATCAGGAGCCACCAAATAATCCCCGACAGCATGCTCTGTAGTTGGGCACCTGGATCCAAAACCTGCATCTGTCGCTCATCAGCAATGTGATCCTAGGAGTATGTATTACTTTTCCACTGCTGCATCACAATTACCACAGAACTTGGCTGTTTAGAACAATATATATATATTATCTCTCTGTTTCTGTAATGTAATTGACTCCTCTGTTCATGGTCTCATCAGGCTAGGATTTCGTCTAAGGCTCAGGCGCCACTTTCAAGCTCACTGGTTGTTCACAACTCAGTTTCTTGCAGTTATAAGACTGGGGCCCTCTGCTCCTAGAGACCACCTGCCATTCCCCGTCACATAACCCTCCCCACAGGACGGCAGTTTACTTCTTCAAGGTCAAAAGATGAGGATTTCTCCTGCTTCAAGTCTCCACTTGGGCCCTCTTTTAGAGTGCTCACCTGATTGGGTGAGGCCCACCAGAGATAATCTCCTTCTTGGCTAACTCAAAGTCAACTGATTAGCGACCTTAATAATATCTATAAACTCCCATTGCCTTTGCCATATAATGTAACCAATCACAAGAATGGCATCCATGATGCTCACAGGTCCCACCTAAACTTAAGGGAAGGGAATCATATGGGGTGTACATACCTGAAGGTGAGAATCTTGGGGAACATCTTAGAATTCCACCTACCTTGGAATTCTTACCCCTCTGTATCTTACTTGGATCATGTCTCAAATGAGAATAATATAAGTACCAATCTCAAAGGGGTTTTCAAGGATTCAATGAGTTGATTTCTATAAACCTCTTCGAAGAGTCTCTAGCACATTTAATTGTTATAGAAATAATGACTTGATAAAGATAAATAAATGAAAATAGTGGTCCATGGGTTGTTGGACCCTCAGTTTTCTTTCATTCCAATTAGGGCTGATGTAAAATTACAAAGTCTTGGCCAGGCACGGTGGCTCATGCCTGTAGTCCCAGCTCTTTGGAAGGCCGTGGGGGGCAGATCATGAGGTCAGGAGATCGAGACCATCCTAGCCAACATGGTAAAACCCTGCCTCTACTAAAAACACAAAAAATTAGCTGGGCGTGATGGCATGTGCCTGTAATCCCAGCTACTTGGGAGGCTGAGGCAGGAGTACCGCTTGAACCTGGGAGGCAGAGGTTGCAGTGAACCGAGATTGTGCCACTGCACTCCAGCTGGGTGACAGAGCGAGACTCCATCTCAAAAAAAAAAAAAAATTACAAAGTCTTACATAAAACATCTTGGTTTTCTTTAAAAATTCTTTAAAAATAATTGGAAAATGTGGCACCCCTGAGCTTGCCCTACAGCGTAGTAACAGCTAGAGCTGACACCTTTACATGGGGCATGTGTTCAGTCTTGCCTCACCCCAGCCCACTTAGATCATTCCTATCACCTGCCTGGTTTCTGTAAGCATACACATATGTGACCTAGGATCTACCTGGATCCCTTTCAAGTTATACCCGATGTACAACAGAAACAGAAAAGAGAGGTGTAGAGTAAAATATATTTTCCAAAGACATTTAATGTTAAACTTAAAAACATAAAAGGGCAAAAAGCAAAAAATATACTTTCTATTCCATTTTCAAAAAGTCAAAAGAGAAATAAGCTAAGGAATCAAAATGTAGACATCTAGGAAAAACATTTTGTAGGCGGTATATACAACAAAAACTTGAGATTTAAATGTATTCCTTCCAAGGCCATGAAAAATTTACACTGCACTATGAACTTTAGGTGATAACAATGTGTCAGTATAGGTTCTAATCTAACACTCTGATGTGGGAATTTTATAGTAGGGGAGGCTGCATACATATGGGGACACGGAGTATTTGGGAAGTCTCTTTACCTTCTGTTCAATTTGCTGTGAACTCAAACTACTCTAAGAAACAAAGTCGATTTTAGGCCAGGTACAGTGGCTCACTCCTGTAATTCCAGCATATTGCGAGGCCAAGGTGGGAGGATCACTGAGGTCAGGAGTTTGAGAGCAGCCTGGGCAACAGAGCAAGATTCCAACTCTATGAAAAATTTAAAGATTAGCTAGCATAGTGGTGTGCACCTGTAGTGCTAACTACTTGGGTGGCTGAGGCAGACCTGCTTGCGCCCAGGAGTTTAAAGTTACAGTGAGCTATGATCACACCACTACACTCCAGCCTGGGTGACAAAGCAAGATCTTACCTCTGAAAAAAATTTTTTTAATTCTATTTTAAAAATGAATAAATAAACCACAAAATATTTTTCAAATCTAGTAAGATAAAATATTCTTAATAAAATATTCTTCAAGAAATTTCTGAACATTTTCAAAATGGCTTGAAAGTTTGTGGGGTTTTTTGTTTTGAGACAGGGTCTCACTGTTGCCCAGGATGGAGTGCAGTAGCGCGATCTCTGCTCACTGTAACCTCCGCCTCTCACGTTCAAGTGATCCTCCTGCCTCAGCCTCCCAAGTAGCTGAAACTATAAGCACGTGCCACCACACCCAGCTATTTTTTTTGTATTTTTGTAGAGATGGGGTCTCACTATATTGCCCAGGCTGGTCTCAAACTCCTGGGCTCAAGCGATCTACCTACCTCGGCCTCCCAAGGTGCTGAGACTACAGGCGTGAGCCACCATGCCTGGCCGAAAGTTTTTTCTTTTCCCCCCAAATCAGGTGAAAATCTGTTAATCTAAAGAAAACTCATTCACAAAAAAAGATTAGAAATAGCTCACATTCCCATGATACTCTGTTCTATTCAAGAAAAAGTAACCATTCCCATGGACTTATTTTCCATTCATACTGGATCACAAGCTAGTACATTGGCATTTTACTTGCTTTTTAAATATATTAATACTCCTAAAAGTCTGTGCAGCAGTACTTGATTTCTTTCATCTACCAAAGCAGTTGCATTGTATAAAAGTCCCAGAGGCAATGTTGCTATGTAAAATGATGATTTAAATAACATTAAGCCCTCCTTGCAAAAGTCATCTTGTAATTGTGCCAAGAGAAAATTCAATTAATAATGTTTTAGCACTGTGCATGAAGGGGTGATGGAAAGAAGGCAATGCCAAAAAAAAGCCCCAAAATTTTTAACTCATCATTTGCTGAGATAGTTAGTACACACCAACTTAAACGAGCACACCTATTTGTTCTATGACATTTTCAAGAATGAACTTTTAAGAGAAAACAGGAGTAGGGGGATTTTATGATGGCTTATTTTCCAATTAATGCAGTAAGCTGCAACATATTTACTCTCCATCAACAGGATCTTTAAAATGTACTTTATGTCTCCTCACTATTAATGACTCAACACTTGGAACCATGCTAAATGAAGGTAAACTTCCACATGAACCAACAGATAAAATTTTATAGGTTGAAAACTTTAAAAAGCAGTTAAATAAAAAGGTTAGATGTTCAGCTTTCGAGAGAGAGAGATATATATATATATGCAATTACTTGTATCTTATAAAAACTACCAAAATAAATGAAAATAGTTAGATTTGCAGGTCTCATCAAATGTTTTTGGTTTTGTCTTGTTTTGTTTTTAAGGTGACAGTTTAAAGAAGAAACGAAGGTGCAAATTCTGAGTCTGCTACCATATTTGTAATATGATCTTGAGAAATGTACTCGGTATCTCAGTACCAAAGATCCTGAAAGAAACAGCAATGCCTTATACATGAGAAAGAGACTATCAAGAATGTGAGGCCAGGCGCAGTGGCTCACACCTGTAATCCCAGCACTTTGGGAGGCTGAGGTGGGTCGATCACTTGAGGTCAGGAGTCCTAGGCCAGTGTGGCCAACATGGTGAAGCCCTATCTCTACTAAAAATACAAAAATTACCTGGGCATAGTAGTGTGTGTCTTTAATCCCAGTTACTGGGGAGGTTGAGGCAGGAGAATCACTTGAGCCCGGGAGGTGGAGGTTGCAGTGAGCTGAGATTGCCCCACTGCACTCCAGCCTAGGTGACAGAGCAATACTCTGTCTCAAAAAAAAAAAAAAAAAAAAGAATATGAGTCCACTCCTACATATATATCCAACAGAAATGAATGTATATAATGTATATATGTGCTCCAAAAGACATGTACAGTATTGTTCATAGTCATGTTATTGATAATAGCCAGAAACTGGAAGCAACCCAAAAGTCCATCAACAATTGGATATACAACTAAATTGTAATACATTCATAAAGCGATTAAAAGGAGTGAATTATAGCTACATGTAAAAATATGGATGAATGTCACAAACATTAATGCTGAGCTGAAGAAGCCAAAACTCAAAAGAAACTATACTGTATCATACAATTTCTATAAAGTCCAAGAAGTCAAAATTAAATGATAATGTTAGAAATTAAGATAGTGGCTCCCTCTGGGGAGAAAAAAAAAAGTAGTAGGGAGCATGTGATTCTCTCCCTCTCTAATCACTCACTAACCTGTACATGTGTATTTTTGTGATTTTCCTATGTCCAAAGTTTACATTGTTTTAGCATTCATATCTATAGATATTTGTTATGTGACAAAAGCAAAATTAGTGGAGAATATTTATAAATATACCATAATAGAAGAAATAAATTTCACTGAAAATAAGGCAAATCCTATTACTAAAAAGTTCTAGGTGTCTTACAAATATTCTGAAATGGCTTGCAAACAATATAGAATTTCTCTTTAGATGTCCTGCAAGGCTAAGAGGCCTTAAAGGATAATAAAGACTGCAAACTTGTTTTTCTTTTTCTTTTGAGACAGGGTCTCACTCTGTTACCCAGGCTGGAGCGCAGTGACAAGACAGTGGCTCATTGCAGCCTCAACCTCCCAGGCTTAAGCAATCCTCCACCTCAGCCTCCCCAGTGGCTGGGACCACAGGTGCACACCACCAAGCCTGGCTGATTTTTGTATTTTTTATATTTGTAGAGACACGGTCTCCCTATGTTGCCCAGGTTGGTCTTTTGAACTTCTGGGCTCAAGTCATCCTCCCACTTTGGCCTTCTCAAGCGCTGGAATTACAAGTGTGAACCACTGTGCCTGGCAGAGAGTTAAATGTCATCAGTGCCAAGTCCATTACTTAAGCAAGTGAAGAGGTCCTAATAAAAGCAAGTAGGTGCTGCACTGTATGAGTGGGCTGGGCTAACTTGACAGGAGCATTCCCATCTAAAGGACAACTGGTTCACAGCTCCAGTGGATTGCTGCCCTGCAAGAATGCTGGGCCCAGGGTTAACAGATCCTTTAAATTTTCAGAAGAAAATATAAATTCAGATTTGAGTAAGTGAAATGTACTGATTTTTAAAACAAACAATCGGCTCAACAAAATTTGTCTATAGTGTAACTGTTTGAGACATATCAGATGGAGAAGAATGCTATGGGAACAAGTCCTAAGGAACCAGGAAGACACTGGGGATCAAGATACCAGGGAAAAGTTAGCTTTTAGAGAAGATGGCATTTCTTTCTCTGAGGATAGAAGGCTAGGCACATAGAGACACATTTTGAGTAATATAAGTCCTTTGTTGGAAGGAAGCAATAAGGATTGGTAGAGAAAATGTGGAGAATTTTCTGAGCAATGATTTTCACTTTATTGCAATAGGCCCTTCTATCGAAAGAATACAAAACGGAATTTACAAAACTGATCAAAGCAAAATAGCCAAACTGAAGCAGGAGGAAAGCTAGAGACTCACACATGAGGGTGACCCCCACATTGCTGGTCTAACATCCAGGCACATAAACCACTAGTAAAAGGCACACAAAGACTGAATAAAGGCTTTCTAGAAATGGGTAGTGACAGCAGCATCCTCCATTCTATTTCTTCACTTCAGAAATAGAAGTCAAAAACACTGATTTTAAGTGATTCATAATTGAAAAACAATGTCATACATTCAAGAGGCCTTGAGATTTTAGATTAATACCATAAAGGAAAACTGCAAGGGGGTGAACAATTAGAAATATCAACATCACAATCTAGAAGTGGAATGAGAACTAGACCTGCAATTAGGTGATGGGCAATTGAAGCTCAGCTTTACTGTGCACTGGGTGACCTTGCCAGGTCTCAGTGTCCTCATAATTGTTCTAAGAATCAACTATGGATGCTTATTTCATTATATTTTCAGGAAACATTTAAAATATTACTGTAAGACTATTTGTTTTTAATCAAAGCTTGTTTTAGAATATAAAAACAGTTTAGCTTTCTTTAGTTACTAATTGTACTGATTTAAAGCCACGCTTAAATACACAGTAGGGGCCAGCATATTTAAGGCAGTGAGGCAGTGGCTCACGCCTATAATCTCAGCACTTTGGGAGGCTGAGGCAGGCGGATCACTTGAGGTCAGGAGTTCAAGGCCAGCCTGACCAATATGGTGAAACCCTGTGTCTCCTAAAAATACAAAAATCAGCCAGGAGTGGTGGCAGGCCCCTGTAATCCTAGCTTCTTGGGAGGCTGAGGCACCAGAATCACTTGAACCTGGTGAGCGGTGAAGCCAGCTGAGCTTCTGAGTCTGGTGGGGACTTGGTGAACTTTTCTGTCTAGCTAGAGGATTGTAACTGAATCAGTCAGCAGTCTGTGTCTAGCTAGAGGATTGTAAATGCACCAATCAGCATTCTGTAAAAATGGACCAATCAGCACTCTGTAAAATTGACCAATCAGCACTCTGTAAAATGGACCAATCAGCAGGACATGGGCGGGGCCAAATAAGAGAATAAAAACTGGCCACCAGAGCCAGCAGTGGCAACCCGCTCTGGTCTCCTTCTGTGCTGTGGAATGTTTGTTCTTTCACTCTTCACAGTAAATCTTGCTGCTGCTCACTCTTTGGGTCCACACCACCTTTAAGAGCTGTAATACTTGCTGTGAGGTCTGTGGCTTCAATCTTGAAGTCAGCAAGACCATGAACCCACCAGAAGGAATAAATTCTGGACCCATCTGAAGGAACAAACTCTGGACACACCATCTTTAAGCGCTATATAACACTCACGGGGAACGTCTGTGGCTTCTTCATTCTTGAAGTCAGTGAGACCAAGAACCCACCAGAAGGAACCAACTCTGGACACACCAGGAGGCAGAGGCTGCAGTGAACCAAGATTGCGCTACTGCGCTCTAGCCTGGGGTACAGAGTGAGACTCTGTCTCTAAATAAATGAATACAGCGTAGGGCATGGCTATGTCTTAAAAAGGAAAAATTATTGTATGTATCAATTAAATGATATAATAATAACTCCAATAGGCAATTGCATTCAAACATAGTCATGCTGCAAATTTAATTTAGTTTGTGTTTTATCTGTTGATGTGATGTAATTCTGACATTACGTTTTGGGGATGCACCTTCCAAAAGTTATTCAGTTACCCACCTACAATACTTAAAGTACACTTAAAAGCATGGAGTCATGGAGAACACAGTACAAGAAGTCAAAGATTAGAACTCAGTTAGTTGTGCCATTCACTGGATGTGAGTTGGTCTCTACCCAGACTTCCTTTTCATATTTATAAAATGAGAGTATTGATCCATCAGCAGTTCCTAAACAGAGATGCCTTTTAAATCATGTGAGGAGTATGTTTTCCAAACATGCCTCAATATGATTAAGTGTTCCATAAAAGTTAAATGTATTTACATCTGTGACTTAATACTTTCATCAGGTATTGCAGAATGATTGCGTCTTAGCTTTTGTACATCTCTACAGCATTAAACAGAATGAAAGCACATTAAAAGTTGATTCCATATCATTTTTTGTATTCTTAGTGGCCTGGTGTCGTTAAATATTAATTCTATTGGCTTTTAATAGCAAAGAAATAAAATAATTCAAATATGTGAAAATTCCTATTGGTGTTAATGAATTCCTCTTATCTTTGATTCTAGTATTAGACATAACGCTAGGTCATTTAAATTACCTAATTGGTTTGTAGTTATTTTAAAAATCAGCATGTAACAAAAATATGCATTTAATAAATAATGGCAAAATAAGATGATCAAAACAACTGGTAATTGACAAGAAAATATTTAACTTCACTTGATGGAAAAATCAAGTTAAAGTGAACCTTTTCAATAAAAGTTTCAAAGTACTTTCTTTTCATGATAAGAAAGGAAGCAATCCCCACATAAAACTACTAAATTTTATAAATGTTTCCAAGAATATGCCATTCTACAAATTCTTTTATAGCTGAAGGTTGTACCTCAAATTCCAATTATCCACTTAGAACAACAACCAAATTTTAAAAGTGGGAGGAGAAACATTCTTTACCTAAATGGTACTCATTTAATAACACCTTGGTCCCACATTTCCCAACCAAAAAAAGTTTTGTTTTTTTTTTTAACACAAAAGTCACTGAACCATCAATAATCCAATTGGAAAGACCCTTTACTGTTTTAAAGAAACCATACAAACATAGGCAAATATGTTGAGAGGTACAGCTAGTGTCTGGCCACGGTGGAGTACACTCCCACATCCCTAATGCCAGCTGTAGAACAGCAACATTCAAGCAGCTGCCTTAATTGGAGATGCAGACCAACACATGCTAATTTAGCTGGGCCAACTAATTGGTGGGTATGCTACATTTTTAACAAAATATCCACCCATATTACAGATGTTTTTCTCTATCAGAGTAAACGACTGGTAACAAACAGTAATGAAGTTGAAATAAGCTACACTTAGAGAAAACGTTTAGTTAGACAGTTTTACAACATGATCTCATATTGGCTTAAAAAACCATGTGTGCCAAAATTGGACCATAAGCTAAGTTTCAAAATATCTTTCTGTGCAAGAGTAAGAACATGAGGAAGTTTCACAGTAGTTCTTCAGTCACCAAAACAATACTTACTAAGCGCCCACACCCATTAAACCATGCTAGGCCTGGTACAATGAAATACAAAAGAATTGTGTCCTTGTCTCTCTTTAAAAGTGTGATGTAGACCAAACATTTATGGACACATGCAATGATGGTAATATTTACCAGGAAATCTATGATGGTTAACAAAGGAGGGGAGAGGGACTTCTGCTTCTGGCCATGACGGTGTAACAGAGACTAGATTTATTCCTTGGCCTTAAACTAAAAAACTGGACATCACTTGACCAGCCTGAACAAAAATGGACAAAATATATGAAGCAATGGTTTCCAGACATTGGACAATAAATAATGTATGACAGAAGTCCCTAAGAGAAAGAAAACAAATGAGGTGAGCCCTATGACCCTAGCTTATAGTCTGGAGAGATTTTCTAGGCCATTATGAGGAGAAGAGGAATTCAGATAGAGCCCAGCAGTCAAGTCTGTCTACCAATTAGTAGTCTACTAATTGAGGAACTCGTAGACAAAACACTAAACACATTAAAATAATTATGATAGATATATTCTATATGTTCAAGAAACTAGAGAGTGAGCACGTTAAGAAAAGGCGAGGCCGGGCACGGTGGCTCACGCCTGTAATCCCAGCACTTTGGGAGGCCGAGGCAGGCGGATCACAAGGTCAGGAGATCGAGACCATCTTGGCTAACATGGTGAAACCCCGTCTCTACTAAAAATACAAAAAATTAGCCGGGCGCAGTGGCAGGCGCCTGTAGTGGCGGGAGGCTGAGGCAGGAGAATGGCGTGAACCCGGGAGGCAGAGCTTGCAGTGAGCCGAGATAGTGCCATTGCAGTCCAGCCTGGGCAAAAGAGCGAGACTCCGTCTCAAAAAAAGAAAAGATGTAGAAGATATAAAATTGGCAGAAATTTTAATACAGAGAGAAAAAGGACAATGTCTGGATTTAAAATACACTAACAGAATTAACAGCAGATTAGACACTGCAGAAAAAAAGTTGGTGAATGTGAAGGCATATAAATAAACACTGTCCAAAAATGAAACACAGAGAGAAAAGAAACTCAAATAAAAACTAAAGACAGCATCAGTGGGTTAAGACAACTTAATATATACGTAACTAAAGTCCCAGAAAAAGAGTGTGAGATGAAGAAACTATCCGAAAACTATGAACACTTAAATTTAAGCTTAACAAACTCCAAGTAGGGAAACTACAACAAGAGGCAAAATAATAATTAAAAAAAAAAAACTTAAGTGATAAAGAGAAAAATCTTAGAAGTAACCAGAAAAGAGAAAAACCTCACATTATGCATGGTGATAAAAAGGTAAGAATAACAGCTGACTTCTTATCAGAAACAATGCAAGCCAGAAGACAGTGAAGCAAAGTAGTTTAAGTACCAGAAAACAAAAAGAAACCATCTATCTATAATTTTATACCCAGAGAAAATACCTTCTAAATGTACAGGGTTTTTTTTTTCAGATATACAAAAAGAATGAATCATCAGCAGACCAGACTACAAGAAATGTTAAAGGAAGTCCTTCAGACAGGGGAAAAGGGAAATAAAAGATTCCTGATTGAAATCATTTACATAAAAGAATGAAGAGCATCAGAAATGTTAATATGTATGTAAATATAAGACTTTTAAAAGAAAGAAAAAAAAGATATACAGTCAGCAAACCGAGGATAGAAATAAAATTAGAATTATAAAAAGCATGCAATTAATCCAAAAGCAGGCAGAAAAAATGAAAAAGGGAACAAAGAACAGACAGAAGAAATAGCAAACAAAAAGCAATTGGTAGGTTTTAGCTCAATCAATAATGACACTGAATGTAGATGGTCTGGGGACCCCGATTAAAAGGCAGAAACCATCAATTTAGATAAAAAAGCGAGATCAACTCTATGCTGTCCATAAGAAACCCATTTAAAATATAAAGCACTTATAGATTAAAGGAAAAAGAAATGCCACGCTAACACTAATCAAAAGAAAGCTAGACAAAGTAAATTTCCATCAAAGTAGATTTCAGAGCAAAGATTATTACCAAGAATAAAGAGGGTCATTCCATAATGATAAAGAGTGAATTCATCAAGAGGACATACAACTCTAAATGTTAATACACCTAATAACAGATAAATAGAAAAATTGTGAAGGACAAACCCATAATTATAGTCGGTGATTTCATTTCCCCTCTCAAAATAATTGATGGAGAAAGTGGAAAGGAAACCAATAAGGATACAGAAGACGTGAACAATACTGCCCATCAATTCTCTCTTTCAAATTTGGAAAAGCCCCTGTTCTGGATAGCTTATAGAGACTTAGTAAGTGCTTATTTAAATCTAAGAAGAAAAAAACTCAAAAATTATTAGACAAGGACAAAACTTCTGAGGCTTCAAATGTGCTGGCAATCTCAGACAAATCATTCCCCACAGAAATGGTCAGCTCAAACAGTGATAGTTTTTAAAATTCAGATCTTTGGCTAACAACTAGTCATTATTTTAAAATGTACTAACATAAACTTTTGAAACATTTCTAATATTGGTAAATAAATGCAGAGTTATATAAGAATCCAAGTTTCACATTACACTCCTAATTAAGGTAAATCCCTAACCAAATTAAAACTGGTTTGATAACTTTAATTTTAAAAATAGCTATATATCTTCTGATATTATCACAGTATGAAATATAATGCCAAGGCTTGACACTTGTGAACTTCAGATGTTCCCCAAATCATTTAAACTAAGTAACTCTTCACGCCGTCTGTGGAAAACTTTCAAATATCACCTCTTGGACAAACGTGGAATCAACAATGATCATGTTGCTCTGCAATGTCAACTTAAATATAATATCTATAATTCTTAACTGACCTTGAAATACTATACAAATATCACAGCGAGTGAAATAAAGAGAATCTTTGGTTGCCCTGGACAATTTCTAAAGATTAAAATTCATACAGAAAACTCCAGTTAGGATGGAGAACTCAATGTGGTATGTGCAACAACTTGAAGAATAATCACAGAATGTAAAGTTAACATATTTTAAGCTAGTTGAAAGTATTAACTTGTCATCTCTCTCTCTATATAGATATATATCTTATATGTAGATAAGATATATATATATAAGATAACCTTATATATATATATAAGGGTATAAAATATATTGAAATCAACAAAGAAAGCTTATGAATTAAACTGTCTGGAACCAGTTGTTGAGAAGAAAATTGATCTTTGAGAATATAGTCTTCTCTTAATGATAAAGCTATCAAAATTACTATGTGCCTCAGTATCCAGCCTGGCTAGCAAAGGTTCCTTATCTCCTTAGAATACTCTCACTTCCTAAGAGCCTGTTAACTTTTTGAGCTTTTGTGTTGACTTTTGTCATGTTGTTGAATGATTTTCAAACAAAAGTTTCTTGTTTCTGTATATGCTAGATTTGCTAATAACTATTATTTCTTGTAGCTATGCTTTAATTGCTGTCATACCAAATTAAGACTATAATCACTTCTTGTCTTGGGTACCTAAGACTTATGCTTATATGTCAGTATAACGATTAGTCTCTTCAAAATTTGGGCCTCAGATGAAGAAAAATAAAATTGTTAAGATATACTTTACACCCAAACTATCTTCAGTGCTTCTTGATTAACTGCTATGCAGCACTATTGAGCAAGGAGGACATTAGGTGTAACTAGATACATAGCATATTCCACATCTTTAATTAGTTCAGCTCTCTTATGAGACCTGCTTTGTTTATCAAGCCCATGATATGGGAAGAACTATTAAATCAATAAGAGAAGCTCAACACCCTGATCAATTATGTGTAGGCAAGGTGTAACTAATAATAAATATGGCTCAACATGTACTACTTTTCAGGATGAATAGAAACATATTCATGATTCTATGCAAAGACTGGCACAACTATGAACAAATTGATTGCTAAGATTACGTTATCAACAAGTACAAAATACTCTTAATAGTTGGCAATTTAAAAACACACATTATGAAAGTCTCTGGAGGTATCAGTTCCTTTAATGTCCATGATAAGGCTCATACCCTCAGGATAATCACTGACTAAATCATATTAATTAGTTCCATATTATATCTCACTAGGGGATTCCATTCTGACAGTGGTAATTATTATAATAAATTAACCACCAGTCTTATTAACAGGTGGTTGCTACATTTCCTTCAAGCTTGTCTAAGGGCCCCGGCCATAAACTGAATGTCAGAAAATAGAGTCTTTAGGAAGATCATCAAAAGACTAATTAGCCTCAGCAAGGGCTGTATCTGGACTCTTGGCTATTACTGATGCTGCAGAGAATCAACTCATTCTCAGTGTAAGTCAGGCTTCCTGCTCAGTGTAACCCAACATTGCCACAAAAGCAGACAATCTGACAAATTGTACCAGGAAATTGAGTTAGTATTTATAGGACTCTATATTCCAAAATTAAACATTTTGTAAAAGCATGCTGCTGACCAATGGAACAAAAATTAATTTTGCAAGACTAAATAGAACCAGAAAAAACTTAATATTTTGAGAAAACGTCTTTTTTTTCTTCTTAATTTTTCACTAACCCTCATGGTAGTTAGCCATACTTGGGCAAATTGCAATGAACGCTCTTGGAATTCTATGTTTTTCCTACTGATCCCACAGAATTCAGGTAAAATATTCCCTGGGAAACTTTAATATAGCTTATAAACTGGCAGATTGTATTTTCCAAATCCACATCGTATTTTCCAACAATATCTTCTATCCCATATGTTCTTTGCCAAAGTTACCACGCCACTCCCTTATCAAATGGTAGAGTCTATTCCTCTCCCCTTAAATCTGGGCAGATTCATGACTGCTTTGACCAACACAGTATGGCAGTAATAATGCTACGTGAATTCTGAGACCAGGCAACAAAGACATAAGCCTCTGCCTGGTTCTCTTGGAATGTTCACTCTGGGGGAATATAGTTACCATGTGAGAAGTCCAGTTACCCTGAGATGGCTATGCTAGAGAGGCTACATGTAGGTGTTCTAGTCAACAGTCCCAGCTAAGTCCAGCCTCTGGCCATCGCCTGCCAAGTCACTAGACCTGTTAAGAGAAGCCATCTTAGATCTTCCAGACCAGACCATCCGTCAGCAAAATATCACTGAGTGATCTCAGTAATGCCATGAGGAGCAAAAGGATTGTCTAAGTCCTGACAAAATTCCTGACCAGAAAAACTTGTGAGCATCTAAAATGGTTGTTCCTTTACCACAATAAGTTTGGGGTGGTTTGTTACGCTGCAACAGTAGCTGGAATATAAACTGGTAAATCATTAGATAAATTTAAAGATGTTAATTATATAGAAAATACAACACATATTGATTGGCCTTGTCTGTAAAACTAATCAAAGCAATGGCCAAATATTCTACAACATGCCTTTATTGAGTTCTTTTATTTTACATGACAATGTAATTATTTGCATTGTCTCAGTAAGAATCTATCCTTCTCCCTATCAGGATATAATTAGATAAAACAATTCTGTAACCATGACCATGCCAGAAATGTTTCATTTAATGGTAAATTTCATTTAATTAAGCATGACAAGCCCACTAGTAAGGAACAAGGATTCTCTTATGTGGAAACAATGCTTCAAAGACCTTTCAGGAAAACTATCCTGGGACTAGCTCACTGCCTTGTGGAGTCTGTCTTACAGGCAGTACAGAACGTCACTTTCTGGAAGGCCAGGAACATTGACAAAATTGTAGAATATTTCTACAGTTACAGGTACTATGGGCAAAACCAGTAGAGGCAAAATGGATGGGTTTTATTCCTGGCCCTGTAACATATAAACTCTACGAGCAACAAATATATTTCTAGCATTAAAGAAGCAGTTTTAAAAATATGACTCATGGGGCTATATGAGATTAACTCTCTAATCCTAACATCATGTGGTTTTAGTTTTATTAGACATAAAACGAAAAGGTCTACAGGTGTTTACTAATGCCTCCTGTTGTACTTATGAAAACGAAACAAGCTAAATATAACAAGGCATCGTATTAATGGTATTATTACTGCATCAGAAAATTGTGGAACAAACTTATTTGGTCAAATTCATATCTTAACTATACAAATTTGATTCCAAGTAAGGCCTGAAAAAGTGAAATGGACATTTCTCACCTTATCCTACTCCTCTGTTCACTATAGACCAGTAAGATTTACATTTCTAAAAAAGCATTGCATTTCAAGAGATAAAGCCATGGAGTTACAGGACCATCCAAAAGCTTTACACCCTGAGATAAGTTACAAAAAAGAGAAATCTCATGGTTTGATTTTTTTAAATCCAAGAAAGAAATATGCAGTTTTAAAAATCAAAGTTTATTAAACTGCATCCAATCAGAAATACTGACCGTGGGCTAGGCGCAGTGGCTTACATGTATAAGCCCAGCACTTTGGGGGGCCAAGGTGGGAGGATCGCTTGAGCTCAGGAGCTGGAGACCAGCCTGGGTAACATGGCGAAACCCTGTTTCTGCGAAAAATACAAGAAAAAACAAACAAAAAAATTAGGCTGGGAGCAGTGACTCAGGCCTGTAATCCCAGCACTTTGGCAGGCCGAGGTGGGTGGATCACATGAAGCCAGGAGTTCAAGACCAGCCTAGCCAATATGGTGAAACCCCCATCTCTACTAAAAATACAAAAATTAGCCAGGCATGGTGGCACATGCCTCTTATTCCCAGTTACCCAGGAGGCTGAGGCACAAGAATTGCTTGAACCTGGGAGGCGTAGGTTGCAGTGAGCCAAGATCGCGCCATTGAACTCCAGGCTGAATGACAGAGTGAGACCTTGTCTCAATTAAAAAAAAAAAAAAATCAGCCAAGTGTGGTGGTACAAGCCTGTAATCCCAGCTACTTGGGAGGCTGAAGTGGGAGAACTGCTCGGGCCTGGGAGGTTGAGGTCACAGTGAGCCATATTTGGGCCACTGCATTCCAGCCTGCGTGACAAAGTAAGACTCTGTCTCAAAAAAGAAAAAAAGAAAAGAAATGAAACGAAAAGAGAAGGAAGAAAGGACTGTAAAATAATATGAATTATAAATATCACCATCTCTACAATCTGTGAACCAACAGGTTGTTCTGAAAGCTAGTCTCCTTTTTATTATGCTTTATTGCAAATAAAAACTCAGCTCAGTGTTAAAAAAATTTGTAGTTTTTTTCTTTGATGAATCAAAATTGGCAAAAATATTTAATATATGAATAATCCTGGCTAAGAATGATAATAAAATAAGCTTATTACATGTGTGATGGCTTTCAGCTTGTCTTAATTAAAAGGGTGACAGGTATCCTTACAAAGAACTGTAATTTCATCAAAGCAGTCAATCCTGACAAAGCAGTTATCCATTGTTGGTGAAACATTTAGTGTCCTACTAACTACATATAATCCATTCAAAATTTTTCTTAAAAATTTTGACACTGATGAGTAGGCTACCCTCCACATTCATAAGGAATTACTTCTTGATATAAAGTGCCCAAGTTTATATGATGACAGATTTCGAAGGTGAGAGCAGCCAAAAAAAAAGTCCTTGATTTTTTTCACTTGTCAAGTAATTTCCTCATCAATCCCCCATTTCCTCTTTTTGTCTTTCAGTCACACAGGGAAGTAAGAACGATGAGTTCAACCCATTGGAGTGAGTTGAAATGTTGGACTAGAAGAGACAAGTTATCCTGGTTAAACTAAATTGTGTGACTTCTGTTTCCTGACTGGGCTCTGCCTGATCCACAAATTAGTTTCAGGAGTAGGATCACAAGACAAACTTCAAAGGACTTTTGCACTGGTTTGATTGTGTCCTTGGGCTTAGACATAGTGTTAAGCCCCTTCCCAATGGGAAATGGGATACTAGCAATCCATTATGCAATAAGTGGTATGACAGTTCATCAAATTAACCCTGGCTGTTAATTGTAATGAAGTACCCACTGGAGAAGTGCCTTGAGGGACCAAATGGTGGCTACATTTGAGTTTGGCAGAAATGATGAGTACAAAGACTGTGCTAAGCTGTGGCTTCTTCTGAATATACTGGAGCACTTATAGAATAAAAACGGCAAGTTCAGATCACTAAACTGTCAGCTCACATTTACCATGAGAGAACCAGAGAACTTCCGTGGTAGCCCCAGTAAAAAGTTTTATGTTTTATAGCCATGGAGTTCACCTTGCTAACATCAGATTTAAATGTGCCAGTTGCAGAATTACAACTTAAGTTGAATTCCACAGACACCTAGTCTCATTTGAAAGCACTGAATGAGAAAAAGTGTGACCCTGAGATTTGGGATGGGGATATTTGGTCAGACTCAACTGAAACTGAGAATCTTGACTCCCAAGCTACTCTGAACCTCCCTTTCCAGTGGAAATAGTACTAGTCTGTTCTCCTGCCTGTGTCTCCCAAGATTGGTGTTCTCTGGCTTGAAGATCCTGTAATAACCCCACCACAACAGTAAGGGCAGTTTCCTAGCAAAAGAATTCCTCTTCTCCTCAAGACTTAACTCAAATATCCCTCACTGACACCCACAACAGAAAACAATATAATACCAGATTGGGCCAAATATTTTTATGATTCACTTACCAGAGATTTAGGATTTAATGTTTAGTTCATATAGTTGGTTGACTTGGTTGGCTGACTGAAACTTGGAACTTGGACTCCATAATAGGCTACAGTTTAATGAGACTGGGAGGCCATAAATTCCCTTGCATAACAAGGCTTAAGAAAATAGAAACGTTAGTGCATGTATCCTATGCAACTTGCACATACACAATCCCTCCACCATTATACCCCCAAATGGGCCCAGAGGATAGGTCTTTCAGTAAGGCTCCAGTTTTGTTACTGGAGTGCTGTTATATGGGCAACAGGCCGTTATTCTAGCCCTTTTATCACCTTGCGAATCGCAAAACACACCATGCTGCAACAAAGTAAGAACTTCTCTATTGTTATCTCTCTAGCCCTTTGTTTCCTTTGTGGCATTCAATATAGGCTGCAATTATTTATTTGTCTGTTTTTTGTGTGTGCTTTTTTTGGTTTGGTTTATTTGTTTGTTTTTTACCTATTTGTTTTTACTGTCTCCTGCACTTAAGTTCTTTGAGAACAGGGACTGCATGCCACCTTGTTCACCATGGTATCTTCACTGCCTAGCACAGTACCTGGTACACAGGCATTCAATAAAGATGTGTTAAAGGTATAATCAAAGAAATGCAGAGTTAGTCTGTCTTTGACAATATTAAATACTGGTCCTTCTTTCTCCTGGAATAAATATGTTCATGCAAACATTATCCTCCCAAAGAGGTGATTTACATCTCAGTTAAAAATCTGTCTTAACTTATAAATCTCCTCTGTGTATTTTTTCAGCTTAGAACAGAAGACATAGTCTGCTGATACCACCTCTCCTATTAAATTCATATTATGCCCAGAAAAACATTTTTCAAAAATTTTAACAAGGATAAAAACCCATGCCTTTTAATAAAGGTCAATTCAGTGTCTTTACCATCTGTTCCTTCATGAAAATGTTTGAACAGAATCCTCTCTTTCTCCAGAATCACATTTCTGCCAACAGTCACGTGCCACCTCATATCATGAGTTAACCAAATTCTCAAATATCATTAAAGCATATCTTCTGAGTCACTGAGCAATTTTTGTACAGGCTGCAGTACTTGCTGAAAGTGTCATGAGGTAGCTTTTCTTGTTTCTGTATCGAGTAGACGGTAGATTCATTCATATCATAGCATTTCAAAATGCAACATTCCATTTAGTCAAAAGCATCTACTTTCTGCCTATGTACCTTTATTTCTAGCAACTAGTAGATGCATTCATTGAGAGGCAATTTCTAGACACACCCACAAACACAACATTTTTAAAATCACTTTAAGAGTTATTATATACAAGACTACAAGAAGCTAAGAATGAAACAGTGCTAAGATCCAGGCAGTATGTTAAATTCACCTACTATCTCAGTAACTACCTCAGGCTCATTAGTGTCATGGCGTAATTCAGGTTCAGACCTCAGCAAAACTGTAAAATACTGTATATCTTGGCCCTTTGGGGTTGCATTTACATAGCTGAAATCTTGAATGTTAAAAGCTTCAAATGCCAAAGATATATTGTATATCTATATACCACATGCTCAGCTTTGTAAAGATCTGTACTCTCAGCAAGGTTAAAATAATTTAAAAAAAAAAGATATAACATATTTAATATTGGGAATCTCCAATAAGGCGCTGTGAATGGTTTGGCTGTGTCCCCATCCAAATCTCATCTTTAATTGCATCTCCCATAATTCCCATGTTTTATGAGAGGGATCTGGTAAGAGACAATTGAACCATGGGGGTGGTTCCCCCCATACTGTTCTCATGGTAGTGAATAAGTCTCATGAGATCTGATGGTTTTATAGGGGAAACCCCTTTCGCTTGGTTCTCATTTTCTCTCTTGCCTGCCACCATGTAAGACGTGCCTTTCACCTTCCGCCATGATTGTGAGGCCTCCTCAGCCATGTGTATCTATTAAACTTCTTTTTCTTTACAAATTACCCAGTCTCAGGTATGTCTTTATCAGCAGCATGAAAAACAGACGAATACACTCTGTTTTTTATCTAAAGATGAAGTGAAGCTATCTGTCCAATAGGACCAGCTATGGTCTGGAAAGAAATAGTAACAAAATATACCTCATAAGTATGTTGGAAGAATCAAAGGAGACAATACATGTGAGAGAATGAATAAATAATAAGGCACTATATAAATGTTAGCAGTAGGTGGTAATGTTGGTAACAAAATATAGAAGAAATCCTCTCTCATCAATTCTCATTAAAAGAATTTGGACAATCTGTTAGCTGAGAAGTTAGTTAAAACAAGGACTCATAGAGATAAATACACATGGTAATCATTTTATTTTCACTTAAACCATGTATAAATGTAATTCATTCACCAATCCTCTGTGTAGGGCCAAGACCTTGTCTTTGAGATTGGATCTGTAGACTTGAATTCCAGTCTTTCTTGCATGCATCACACCCATATTCTATCATTTATGATTACAATTTCAGTTCTAGTAAAGTACAGCACAAACTTCAACACATATGAAACAATCAGAGCAGATTTCTTTTTTGTAAGTTCTTCCAATATTTTACATTTGTCTTTGTTCAACACTAATTTGACGGCCAATTTTTCAAAGAAGTAATTTTACTCACTTTTTTTAGAGCATTCAACTTAGTTTTTATAGAACTAACTCTAGCTTTTACACTAATAGTTCATCATTTTACAGAATATTTAATAAAAAATATACCCAACATAAGTTTGGAAACAAACACAATTGACTCTTAATAAGTAAACAATTTGATTTGCGAGGATAAAAGTATATAAGCATTATACACAGAAGCTTCCTGGCCACAAATGGTCAGCAAACTGGGGACATCAGTTAGTATGTTTTACCAAACAAATGAACAGCATTGGTTTATCCATCTGGTTGATTAAGTAGAAGTTAGTTAAGAGTCTTTGCCATATTGTAATTCAGGTCTCAAGTATAATTGCCTAAGAAGAAAGTTCAAAAGATTTTCCCTGTCACATGGGTATTGCTATCTTTTCTATTTTTCCTAACACATATGTGTTATACATTTAGAAACACTGAGATAAAAAGAGTAAAAAACATTCAGGAATACTGAAATGAAGTCACAGCAAACAAGTTTAGACATTTCAGCAGAATACGATAAAATAATCAGATAATTTGACTACTGACAAGACAAAAATAAATTAGTAAAAGACATTTTAAGCAAATTACAATCACCCTAAAACAATTTTTAAAAAACTTTTTTTGTTTGTTTGTTTTCTGAGATGGAGTCTCACTCTGTCACCCAGGCTGGAGTGCAGTGGGACTATCTTGGCTCACTGCAACTTCCACCACCCAGGTTCAAGAGATTCTCCTGCCTCAGCCTCCCGAGTAGCTGGGATTACAGGTGCCCGCCACCATACCCGGCTAATTTTTTTTTAATTTTTAGTAGAGACGGGGTTTCACCATGTTGGTCAGGCCAGTCTCAAACTCCTGACCTCAGGTAATCCACCCGCCTCAGCCTCCCAAAGTGCTGGGATTACAGGCGTGAGCCACCGCACCCAGCCTAAAATTGATGATCCATTTTTAAAGCATCCTGTGCTTTTTCATGCTCTTTCATGATATCTCTCCTTGAAAAAGAAGTTTCCTGAACTAGAAATAACTATGTCAGTACCGGATAACTGCTTGAAAACATTAATTAGCTATGTATTCCTTTTGTTTGATGTGAGAACTTACTTATTTCACTGGAAACCTGGTCAAGTTTATCCTTTGATCTGCTGATAAGGACAACCTTCATTCCATGCTTTGCTAACTGAAACAGTAAAGGAGATTTGAATCACACCTGTGCATGTCACTGAAAAACATTAATGAGCTATAACCCCCATTTTAAGAAAACCTGTCCAGATGATAGTTCAAAATATAAACCCAAGTGTAATGAAGACACAATCCAAAATAGAGATTTTACCAAAAAAATGCCCCAAAAAGTTATCTTTCTAAGCCAAGCTAGTATTTAAATGTGAAAGGGTTTTAGAAGGAGGGAGACTTTTACTTTTTCATTTTATATCATCTATACTATTTGGGTTTTTTAAACCTTTAAGTGTCTACCACTTCTATAATTTAAAAATTAGCTTTAAAAAAGTTTTTATGCCAAGCACAGTGGTTCACGCCTGTAATCCCAGCAATTCAGGAGGCCGAAGTGGGAGAATTGCTTAAGCCCAGGAGTCCAAAACCATCCTGGGCAACATAGTAAAATCCCATCTCTACAAAAAATTAAAAAAAAAAAAATTTTTTTTTTTTTAAATTATCTGGGTGTGGTGGCACATGCCTGTAGTTCCAGCTACTCAGGAGGCTGAGGTGGGAGGATCACCTGAGCCCAGGAAGTCTAGACTGCAGTGAGCCGTGATTGCACCCACCACTACACTCCAGCCTGGGCAACAGAGCAAGACTCCATCTCAAAAAAAAAAAAAAAAAAAGTTTTTGCTGCAGAATGGATATATAAAACAAACATCAGAGGACTGGCAAAGGAAACTACTACTAAAATTTTAAAAATTCCTAAAAACATAATTATTTTTAAAATTTTAAGTTGAGCATTATACTTTATGGACCATGGCAAACTAAAGAAGTTAATTGAATAAATTAATAAAGAATTTCCTGAGGAACACCTTCTGTGTACATACCCAGCATATGTAAATGTTGTACATAATGAAAAAGATTTACACAAATGTGGTTACTATCCCAGGACACATAAATATAGTAGTAGAGGGAAAAAAGCACTAATCTGCACAAAACTATTTAGTGAAATATTCTAGACAGAATATAAATGAGCAATAAATTAGGTGCTATGAACTAAAAGTGATTTAGCAAACTAATATTCCAGTCTTAAATCCTAAAGTCAGGGTTTATTAAGTAGTGAGTGATATTGCAAATGAAGCTATGGAAGAACATTTTTTATAAAAATAAAAAGGTTGGTGATGATTTGCAAAATTAATCTGTTATAACACCACTAAAAAAACCATTAGCCCATACTGATACTTTCTTTTAAAAAATTAATAGGGCAAGAGGGATAAGGAAAAGCTTTTATAGAAAAACACCATCTTAATAAATGTAGGAGATATAGCATTAGAAACAAATCACTTATTTTTTTTTTTTTTTGAGACAGAGTCTTGCTCTGTCACCCAGGCTGGAGTGCCACGGTGTGATCTCGGCTCACTGCAACCTCCACCTCCTGGGTTCAAGCGATTCTCCTGCCTCAGCCTCCTGAGTAGCTGGGATTACAAGCACCCACCACCATGTCCAGCTAATTTTTGTATTTTTAGTAGAGATAGGGTTTCACCATGTTGGCCAGGCTGGTCTTGAACTCCTGACCTCAGGTGATCCACCCACCTCGGCCTCCCAAAGTGCTGGGATTAAAGGTGTGAGCCACTGCACCTGGCCAAAAATCACCATTTTTTAACCACCATGGTAATAACCAATCTAGGCAAAAACTATCAATGAATCCTAACACCACTGGATAAAAGATTCTTGGGAAATAATATATTTATACAGCCTCAAAGTGTCATTCCACATATTCCTTATTAATTACGTTTATAATCAATAATGGGACAAATGAGACTTCTTTTGCCTCCTAATAAGATGAACTCAGAAGGATAAACCTGTGTAGCCTTCCTGATGAAAAAATGCTTTTCCTGAATCTAATGAGAAAACAATGAGACAAATTCAAGTTTGTCTGCAAAACAACTAAACTGGATTTTTCAAAAATGGCATTCTTATAAAAGAAAAATAAGGCTAACTTACTCTTTTAGATTAATGGAGACTAAGAGACATGACACCAAATGCAATGTGTAATCCTTACCTGGATCTTGGAAAAACAACGATTAAAAGAGAGCTTAAAAGGATGTATTGGGGCAACCGGAAACCTGCATAAGGGCTGTATGTTATGCAACAGTATTGTGTCACGTTAAACTTCCTATTGTGACCAATGTATTGGGGTTGTAAGGGTGAATGTTTTAGCTCTTAGAAGATTCATCCTGAAATATTTAGGGGTGAACTGTTATGTCTATAACTAACTTACAAATGGTCCAGCGAAATAATTAATAATAATAATAAAGTAAATTAAATGTGCCAAATATTAACAATTAGTGAATCCAGGTGAAGAGTATACAGGTGTTTGTTATATTCTTGCAACTTTTCTGTAGTTTTGATATTCTTCCAAATAAAAAGCTGGAAAAATTAAAATTAACAAAAAGACCTTTTGAGAATGATAAATGGAAGATCCAGTGAATCTGCTGGGATCTTTATTAGAATCACCCCACTGTTCCAGATCACTTCATCATAGGCTGTAGGTGCCTTCACAGGGACCAGAAGGCAGGGAAACTTGCCTAAAGAATACTGCCCCGGCTCCTGCTTTGTCCAATGGTCTTCAAACTATGATGCTCTCCTGTTCTTTAATTTCATTGCAGAGAATCTGAACCCTTTGCCTGTGTCTATCAATACCTTTCTGTTAATCACCGTCCTTCTTGTGAAAATGTCATGGACTAGCCTAGAAATGTAACCACCTATAATATTTTCATTTTTTGGAAAATAGTTCAAAATAATTGACTTTCAAATCTGAAGACTGTACACACTTACATGACATAAAATAAAATTACACTAAATTGTTCCCAGTTCCAACTACCCAGTACAACCAGAAAGTTTTATACTTATTTTACATGAAATTTGTTTCAAAAAATTGTGTCTGTTTAGGCAAATATGGTATTTCCAACAAGGTAGAAACAAAAAGCATCTATTGTACCATGCAACATTATATTTGTGTTTTTTACTTCAAAAATCAAAACTACTATAAGAAATCATCCCATATTTATTCTTATTTTTTATATTAAAAGGAAAGATCTTGAAAATCACCTACCTCTTCTGCATATGATTTTCCAATTCCATCAGTACTACCTGTGACAACTGGGAAAGGGAAAAAAGCAATAGTTTAGTCTAAGAATTACAATGAGGAATTGGTCATAGTTAGGACCCACCAATTACATACAAAAGGACCAGTGTGATACTTTGATGTAAAAGACAGAACAATACCAGCGGTTCAAATCTAAGGTTGAATACACACCGCAATAGCTAAAATTTTAAAAAGACTTCAAAACCAAGTGTTAAAAAGAATGTGGAGCAACTAGACTCTCACACATTGCTGGTGGCACTGTAAATTGGTACAATTATTTTGGAAAATACTATTTGCCAATATGTTCAGAACTAAAAATATGCCTACCTTAACCCACCAATTCTCAAGAGACAGAAATGCATTAATGTCTACCCCAAAGAATGTTCACAGTAGCTTAGTTGATGCATAGTAGGTAAATACAACTAAATATTAATCAACAGAAGAATAAGTAAATTGAGATATAGACAAACAATGGAATACTAAACAGCAATAAAAGAGAAAACAAAAGAAGCAAAACTAAACAGCAATAAAAAAGAAAATAAAAAAAGAACTACTGATATATGCAAAACATGAATGAATCTCTAAGATATTACAAAAAGTCTGACATAAAAATGTAAGTTTAAGAAAAGGTAAAACTAATCTATGGTGACAGAAGTCAGAATACTGATTATCTCTGGATAGTGGAGTAGATAACAGGGAAGGGCAATACGGGAATCTTCCAGGATACAGGAAATATTCTGTATCTTTTCAGGGTGGCAGTTACTACTGTGTGTGTGTAGATTCACTGAGCTGTACACTTAAGTACATACTTACTGTATATATCTTCATAAGCTACTTTTTAAAACAAAGGGTGTAAAAGTAAATAGAAAATGGTCTTAATTATTCTATGAGAAACCATATTTACCTTACAACCTCAAAAACTTTATGTAGCAGAAACATTGAAATTTATATAGGGCAGGCTATACCATGACATCTTATCTCTGGAATACTAGAATCATGTTACAAGTTCAAAGCACAGATGTCTGCTTCAAAAAGGGATGCCTCCCCAAATTCTCTAAATACGAGTTTTTCCAAAACATTTACAGACTTTGAAAAACAAGTTATGGTGTAAAGTAGGATTTTCTTGTATTCACTTCTTTCCAATTATACAAGATGGTCCCTAATTTTACTATTCAGAAATATGGTAAACACATTCATAGTCTCCCTAGCCATATCTCTCATAATCTTGTAGACTTTCATCATGTTCTTGCTTAGCTGATATCTTTCCAGAATTAAAAAAAAAAAGAAAAAAAAAGTTGAAATATCCAGAGAACAGTATAACAAACCCCCAGGTACCCATAGCTCAGCTTCACCAATCAACAACTTGAGGTTAACCTTGCTTCATCTAATATTCCCTCCTGCTTCCTCTCACACTGGATTATTTTGAAGTAAAAACATTATTTCACTTCATTCATAACTATTACAGTATGTTTCTGCTATTAAAAATAGCCACAATACCATTATCTCATTCCTAAAATTATAAATAACAATTCCTTGACATCCAATATGTAATCACTATAAATTCTGCCAAATGTTTCAAAAGACTTTTAACAATTGTTCCAATCAGGATTCAAAAGATTCCATAATAAAATTTGTTAATAAGTCAATTAACCATGTCTATAACCCCTCTCCCCTTTCTTCCCTTCACCCTCTCAATTTATTGGTTTAAGATATTAGGTCATAGGTTTGTGCTTTCTCAGCCTGTCCTTGATACCATTTAACATGTTCCTCTGTCCCATGGTGGTTGGATATAGATATTGATCAAATTCAGGTTTGATTTTTTTGGTAGGAGTACTTCATAAGGGATAATGCATTTTTACATCAGGAAGCATATGTCTGGTTATCTTTTGTTTTGTTATATTAGCAGCCACTGCTGGTCACCACTGAGATCCATTATTTCATTAGGGGTTGCAAAATGGTCATATTAGAGTTCAATCATTCATCTTCATCTATTAGCTGGAATATTTCCAGAGACAAATTATTCCTCATTAGTTAGTTACCATGATATATAGATTGCATAAGAACACAAGATAAATGTTTGAATTTTTTTTTGCCTTTATTTATCAGTTTTCAAAATAAATTGGTACTCTGGCATCTTCCAAAGGTAACCCATGTGTTTTTGTCACTATTGTCCTGTTTATAGGAAACATTAGTAACTAACAGATTTAAATGTTTGTGGGAGAACCTAACTACAGAAAACTGAGCATCTTATAAAATCTCCTCCAACCTCATGATCAATTCATAACTTTTGTTTTTGTTTTTTTTAATTTCAACTTTTATTTTAGATATAGAGGGTACACGTGGAGGTTTGTTACATGGGAATATTGCTTGATGCTGAGGTTTTGGGTATATATCCCACCACACAGGTAGTGAGGATAGTACCTGATAGGTAGTTTTTCAACTCACCCCCTTTCCCTCCACCCTCTAGTAGACCACAGTGTCTACTGTTTGCATATTTATTTCCACGTGTGCTCAATGTTTAGCTCCCACTTATAAGTAAGAACATGCAGTATTTGGTCTTCTGTTCCTGTGTTAATTTGCTTAAGATTATGGCCTCTAATTTCATCTATGTTGCTGCAAAGGACATGATTTTATTCTTTTTCATGGCTGTGTAGTATTCCATGGTGTATATGCACCACATTTTCTTTACCCAATCTACCATTGATGGGCACCTGGACTAATTCCATGTCTTTGGTATTGTGACTAGAGTAGCAATGAACATAATTTTCTGTAACTTTTCATCTCCCGACTGTTTTTAGAGGCACAGGAATCCAAATTTTATACTGTATTCTTGTTATTGATTCACTAACATTTCATAAGTGATGGATACACATATTCTAATTGTTTCCACTTTTCTCCCCTTCCTTTTCTCTGTGATAAACTTTTCTCCCCTCTCCAAGACCCCAGAACTGTTGGGGACCAGCCTCAACACCACCCACAGGGTACTCAAAATCCAGTGGCAATGAAGGAATGAGACAGGTTAAGAATGCATAAAGAGTGGGGGCCAGAGAGCCAATTGCAAAATGGAGGCTGCAAAAGGCTCAGAGCTCTGGTCTCCACACTTTTTATTGAGTACAGTCACTTAGACCTAAGAAGCAGACGTTCAGGGCAAAATGGTGAATGGAAGGCAGTGCGTCATACACATAATCTATAGCAGTGGCGGTTTAAGTGAATCTCCTTTGTGTTCAAACAGCATATCTTTAACTTATCGAAGAGTAGCTGGTGGGAGTAGGCTTAACTAGGAGCCTGCATATCTGTCCACATTCCAATGCTTCAAAGGAGTGTCTTTCTCCTTGAACACAGTGTTTACAGATAAGAGAGCAGGTCTCACTCTGAGCATGGGAACATGATGGCAATTAGGAGGCTTTCCTCCTCAGAGGCCTCTTGTGGCTTTCCAGAACTTATTGTCCCCTATTTTTATGGGCAGTTTATGCAGGCACCCCACAAGCCCTGTTTCCAACACAGAACCTCACCTCCTACCCTCTTCCATCAAAGCCTTATTGAAGATCCACCAACTTCACTGTTCTAGATCACTTTACGCGAAAGAAAACTTCCTCTTTCTAAATTACTCCCACAACACTTGGCACATCTTTACGTCTATGGCACTTTACCGCTCTATTTTGAATTGTATTTCCTTACATCTACATGTCTTAATTCTTCTGTAAGATTCTAGTCTCCTTGCTAGGCAACATGCACAAGGTAGGTGTTCAGTAGACATTTGGTAAGTGTTTAAATGATGATCGGCATTTAGTTGGTCTAAAAAGTTGCAAAACACGCAAGACTTGGACAGTTTTCCTGACAACCTGGTTTCTCAAAAGTCTTTATTTACAAGTACAGTATCTTACACTTTCCTACACTAACACCTATTAGCCACTGACCTATTTACAAATCCTGTTGGTAACTAGATTATTCTGCATTAAGCCTACAACTGTGGAGCAAGCAAACCACATACAGTCAGCAGCTGCATAACAATGTTTTGGTCAACAAAGGACCACATATACAGCTCTGGTCCCGTAAGATTACAATGGAGCTGGAAAATTCCTATCATCTAGTGACACTGTAGCTGTCATAACGTCATAACGTAATGCATTAATCACGTGTTTGTGGTCATGCTGGTGTAACAAACCTACAACTATGCCAGTAATAGAAAAGTAGAACACATACAATTTTATATAACATACAGCGCTCGATAATGATAATAAACAACTATGCTACTGAGTTATGTATTTACTATAATACTATACTTTTTCACATTAGAGTATACTCCTTCTGCTTTACAGGAAAAAAGTTAACTGTAAAACAGCCTCAGGCAGGTCCTTCAGGAGATACTCCAGAAGAAAGCACTGTTATCATAGGAGATGGCAGCTCTATGTGTGTGATTGAGTCTGAAGACCTTCCAATGGGACAAAATGTGGAGGTAAAAGACACTGATATTGAAGATCCTGACCTGGTGTAGGCCCAGGCCAGTGTGTATATTTTATGTCTCTGTTTTTAACAAAAAAAGCTTAAAAAGTAAAAAATAAAATTTCAAAAATTAAAAATGGAATAAGGATATAAAGAAGATATTTTTGTACAGTATACAATGTGTTTCTTTTTTAAGCTAAGTGTTATTACAGAAGTCCAAAAGATAAGCAAGATAAGTTTATAAAGTAAAAGGGTTACAGTAAGCTAGTTATTAAAGAAAAAATTTTTAAATAAATTCAGTATAGCCCAAGTATTAAATGTTTATAAAGTCTACAGTAATATCCTAGGCCTTCACATTCACTCACCACTCACTCACTCACTTACCCAGAGAAACTCCAGTCCTGCAGGTTCCATTCACAGTAAGCGTCCTAGACAGATGTGCCATTTTTAATCTTTTGTTTGTTTATTTTTAAGAGTCAGGGTCTTGCTCTGTCACCCAGGCTAGAGTGCAATGGTGTGATCATAGCTCACTACGGCCTCTCACTCTTGGGCTCAAGTGATCCTCTTGTCTTAGCCCCCCGTGTAGCTACAGGCACATGCTACCATACCTGACCAAACTTTTTTTTTTCCTGTAGAGACCAGGTCTTGCTATGTTGAACTCATAACCTCAAGCAATGCTCCCACCTCAGCCTTCCAAAAGCTGGGATTACAGGCATGAGACACCATCCTTGGCCCTTTTTAATCTTTTGTACCATATTTTTACTGTACTTTTTCTAAGTTTGGATATATTTAGATACACAAATACCACTGTGTTACAACTGCCTATAGTATTCAGTATAGTAACATGCTATTATATATAGGTTTGTAGCCTAGGAGCTTTAGGCCATACCATATAACCTAGGTATGAACAGTAGGTTAAACCATCTAGATTTGTAGAAGTACAGGCTGTTGATGTTTGTACAACAACAAATGTGTTGTCTAGCAACACATTTCTCAGAATGTATCCCCACCATTGAGTGACATATGACTATATATATGATTACAGCAATGAATTGATGGTAGTATCACTAGATTTCTCAGATTAAGGGCTCAGAAATCTCTTAATGAAAATATGCTGAAGAATGAAACTACGTAAAGTCACTCAGTACTGTGCATCTAAACATTTGACTGGAATCTCTTTCAAAAGAATACAGATAACTGTTGCATGTGTGTATCCATGTTTAAAATTGCCAAGTTTGGGCTGATCTAAAAACCAGCATACCATAAAACTAAAAACAGTCTTAGAAAGGCCAGAATATGCCAGGTCTAGAGATTCTGAAATCTGCCTCATGTATATTGTCTTTCTTTTCCTGATTCTTCAGTTGTTGGAGTTTGTAATGGATACTGTTAGTGCACCAGCCAGATCCTCCCTTCCGGCAAAGAGGTACTCAATCAATCCTTTCTTGCCAGGAGTGTTACCTGCTGCCAGCTCAGGACTGAGTCTCTCCCAGTAACTGCTCTCAGCCAAAGGAGGGCTGCCTTGCTCCCCTGGGCAGTACATGTCTAACGGCGAGGCCACACTCAGGGACAAAGGTTGGGCTCCCTTACCTCATTTAGGCATCTCTCTAGAGCCATCCTATGTTCAGGGCCAATGGTATCAGCTACAACCTTTGCTATACCTGCATCACAGTTCAATTTCTCCCTCTGCTCAATTCTGCTTCTTTTGCTTCCTCACAGGTGTTATTCCTGAGAACATTCCTGAATACACCTCACATACACATGAACCAATATTGATACAATTAATGAAAGTCCATATCTTATTCAGATTTCCTTACTTGTTACTGAATGTCCTTTTTCTGATCTAGGATCCCATCCAGGATATCCAGGATATACCACATTTAGTCATCATGTCTCCTTATATGACAGTTTAAAAGACAACATTTTTTAAATTGTGTATATCTTTTTGTAAAAAGTCTATTTTCTAACCACACATATAATAGCTTAACTGGGTATAGAATTCTAAGTAGGAAATCATTTTTAACAAAAAATTTTAGACAACTCTCCGTTGTCTTCTAACGCAAGTATCATTTTAAAATGTTTCACCATTCTTACTTCCCACCATTTCTATGTAACCTGCTTTTTTTTATCATTGGGGCTTTTACAATTATCACTTAGTCTGTAGAACTCCATCATGAAAATGCACCCAAATGAGTGAGTGTTTTTCCACTCACTGGTGCTAGGCATTGGTGGGTCTTAAAATTCATGATCTTCAGTTCTGAAAAGTTTCTTATGTTAATTGTTTAATAATATCTGCCTCACATTTTTCTCTTCCTAGAATCCCTATAAATTGGAATTTGGACTTAACAGTTTCTCTATTAATCTTACTTTTCTTTTTGCTCTACTTTCCTATAAATTTCTTCAACTTTATCTTCCAAACCATCTATGTACTTTTTAAATGTAGGTTGTCAATTTTTCTACTTTGAAGAATCTTCCATATTGCGACTGCCCTTTTGCACACTCTCACTCTCCTTCTGGCTTTTAACAGCATCTTGTTCTTATTATAGATCCATTATCTAATCTCTGAGGATATTAATTATAGTTTGTTTACACATTTACATTTTCTTCTGCTCTTTATATTTTGTTCCTCTAAGTTCCTTCTTGATTGTTTTGGTCACTCTCATCTTGGCTGCATTAAAATATCGATTAGAGTTCATAGGTGAGGTGATTACACTGTGACCCTCAATACAATGCAATCAACGGGCCAATCAGCTTTGTCATTGGGGAATCCATAAAAGTCAGTATCTGTCTCTTCTCTGGGGCCCTTCAGTGTCTCTTAAAAAGCATTCCTTAATTTCCAGTCTTCTGGCTGCTGGGCAGTTATTAGTTTGCAGGTGTTTTACTCATCCTCTGTTCTCAGTCAGGTGTCTCATCTTAGGGCTTCTGCTGCT
The DNA here is from genome assembly GCF_029289425.2 of Pan paniscus. Lineage (NCBI taxonomy): Eukaryota > Metazoa > Chordata > Mammalia > Primates > Hominidae > Pan > Pan paniscus. Next base: position 45,959,616 of record NC_073258.2, on the reverse strand, counting down.
TAATTTCCCTGAGTCTCAAGCACATCTGCCCCACCCCTGTCTTTTGAGATACCTGATACTTCCAATTCCTGTGCTGTTCTGGGATCCAAGGGACAAAACTTGCTTGTTTCCCAATGGTGGCCCCACTATGAGGACTCAGGTGTCTGCTCTGGAAGTCAGTTACCACTCCACCACCTTCAATAGCTGTGACTGGGGATGAGGGATGACAGAAGTTCCCTAGTTGCATCAAAATGGAGCTTTCCATTTCTTATTCTTCCAACCTTTAGAGAACATTTCCAAGAGATGAAAGGCCAAAAGTATTGCTACTTCATCATTTTAAAACCAGAAGCACCCAAGGTTCTTCTTAAGCATATTATACCAAAGTACACTAACTTTAGTTGAGAATGATACTAAACATACTTAGAAAGATTTATGCCCAGCAAGAACATTTTTTCCTATCTCCTGCTAGCAACTATCAAATTTAAGTGAAACTAACAGTCTTCAGAAACTATTACGTATATGACTATCGAGAATACAATGGTCCACATTCGATATTAGATATTCTATAAATTACCCATTTCATGGTTAGGACTTTAAATATAAGCAGAAACAATATGACTTTACATTGTACAAATATTAAAAATTTAACCTCTGGTATTTCAGGTAAAAATATCATTTTTCCATTTTCTCATACTTCTCAAAACCAAATCCAACACTGCCCAGTTACATGTAAGTCAAATATTACCTCACAAGTAAATATTTTTTCTGAGAAAACAGAGAAGTGCAAAAATTATTTATGGGCACACACAAAAAAAACAAACAAACAAAAACTGGAAATCCTGGGCCTCTCTTAGCCATCTCTATAGCACCACTGTAGTTCTACAATAATTAGTGTTATACACAGTGGTCAGGCAATGGGAGACCAAGTATCATTTCCCCAGCAAAGGAAATGACAAAGCCTTTAGATCTACAAGTTACATGATGGGTAATGTATTATATTTGCAATAACATACAAACATACCCAAGTTTAAGTCAATTATGAAAGAAAAAGTCCTACTCAACAAACATGGAAAAAATTCAAATTTGTTTATTTAAGACAGCGGGAATAAGGGTTGTCCTGCTTTTGGTTTTAAAGGTATTTTCATGGGGCATAGTGGCTCATCCCAATACTTTGGGAGGCTGAGGTGGGAAGAATGCTTGAGCTCAGGAGTTCAAGACCAGCCTGGGCAACATAGCGAGACCCCAATCCTACAAAAAAAACCTCAAGAAAATTAGCCAATGTGGTAGCACACACCTATAGTCCCAGCTACTCGGGAAGCTGAGGCAGGAGGATCCTCTGAGCTCAGGAAGTTGAGGATGAAGTGAGTTATGATTGCGGCACTGTACTCCAACCTGGGTGACAGAGTGAGATCCTGTCTCAATTTAAAATATATATATATATATATATATATATATTTCCTTTGCCTTAAAGCTATATGTCTTCCAACAGTAGTAGCAGAGATAGCAGCTGTAGTTGGATAGAAAATCCCTCAGTTGCCGGGCGCGGTGGCTCACGCCTGTAATCCCAGCACTTTGGGAGGCCGAGGCAGGCAGATCATGAGGTCAGGAGATCAAGACCATCCTGGCTAACGTGGTGAAACCCTGTCTCTACTAAAAACACAAAAAATTAGCCAGGCGTGGTGGCAGGCGCCTGTAGTCCCAGCTGCTTGGGAGGCTGAGGCAGGAGGATGGAGTGAACCCAAGAGGCGGAGGTTGCAGTGAGCCGAGGTGGCGCCACTGCATTCCAGCCTGGGCGACAAAGCGAGACTCCGTCTCAAAAAAAAGAAAAAGAAAAAGAAAAAGAAAATCCCTCAGTTAAGTTCAATAATTTTTTATTTTTATAAAATAATAGTGTGATTTTCACTATTTTAAAATTAAACTATATTGTCTGGGGAGTCAATTCTTCATCATAAATTTTAGAAAGGTAAACCAAAGTATAACATCTCAAATCAAAAGTCTATTGATAGTTGCTTCTGGGGGATTAGGGAAAGATGGGAAAGAGATTACTTTTTATCATTATTTTAACTCTTTGCATTTTTTAACCATGTGCATGTACTGCATTTTTTTTAAAGTCCTTTGCTACTATGAATAGAAAAATGGTGTAAACTGAGCCAGCAAACTCATCTACTCCAATTTCTCAAAATCAGGGTAGTCTTGTTTAAATCAGTGTTTCTCAAGGTCACTTAAGTTTTCTTAAAACTGAAATTTTTTCTTAACTAAAATTTAATAGAAAACTTGATTACTTGATTACTGTTTAATTGCTTCTTATAAAGGACCATCAGTTTCAATTAACATAGACTATTAGTGTAAAAAACATATGAATGTCAAAATTTAAAAATATTAATCAATGTGGTACCTAAGATAGTCTCTTGGTTGATCTTTGGAAAACACTGATCTAAACACTCCCACCCTTATAATACCAATTTTCAATGAAAACCAAATAAAACAAAGACCAGCTTCCAAGTCATCCAAATCAGAAGTACTGCTTGTTTTTTGTGGTTTCTTAAAATGAAAAAAACGAAGCATTCACAGCAACACTGAAATGATAAGATACAATGTGCAAAAACTACCCTGGGGAGGCCATCCTTCATGTGTTAAATGCACATCTGGGCCAGAGCCTGCTGGTTGCCTTCCTTAATACCCATTCTTCCCTTCTTTCTTTGCAGGAGAATACTGATTTTTAACCCAGCATATTGTGGCCTGGAATAAGGACTTATATTCCAACCTCCCTACCAGCTAGCAGTGGCCATATGATTAATTTCAGGGAACATGAAGCAAGGTTGTGAAGGACTTTGAAAAAGGCTGCTTAATGGAAGTTGACTTGGCAGAGACAGGCCCCTTTTGCCCTTCATCTAGTCAATTCTAAAGTGATGGCTGTAGCTGCAGTAGTCTCTTGAACCATGAAGTAATCTTAGGGTTGAAGCCATGGGCTAAGATAATGGAACAGTATCATAGGAATCAAGGTCCCTGATAACACCACTGAATTACCACGCCATTTTAAAATCCCAATCATTTCTTCTTTTACTGTTTATCATAAGGAATCAAACATATACAAAAGTTCTAGTCTTTAAAGTGGGTGAAAAATAAACTTGTCTTATTAAAGCAACCATGATAGGCCCGGAAAAGTAAGCGTAAACGGTCAATAAAATAAATTATGAAAACAAAATAATATTCACATCATTATAAGAATATTTGCTCAAGGTATGTCACTGATATCACCCAGGTAATTCTCACAACTACTACCCCAATCTACACTATCATCCCAAACACAAGGACTTGTACGAGGAATCTTTCATCCCTCCTCACTCAATTCATGCTATACACAGTTAAAAATTATCTTTCTCAAACACCATTTTTTCTCTGCCAAGAAGTTACATTTCCCTTTTGCCAACTATATAAAAACTGAAACACAAATTCATTCACTTCTTCCCATTGCTACCACCTAGAGCTACCATCATTCATCTCCCACAAGAACTACTGTTAACAACCTTCTAATGCATTCGCCTGGTCCCGTTCTTACTCCTCTCCAATTCAATCTCTACATTGTAGCCAAAACAATCACTCCAAAGTGCAAATCTGAACTTCACTTCCCTGCCTAAAACCTGTCACTGGCTTCTCACTCCCCTCATTCTTTACAAGGTCTTCCATGAGCTGACCTTACTCCTACCACTTTCCTCCTTCCACTCAAGCATGCCCCAGTTGTGCTGAAATTTTTACAGTTCCTCCAAGGTAACATGCTTTCTCTTCGAAAATGTTCTCTACACCTCCAACGTACACTCTGCTATGGTTTTAATGTGTCCCTTCCAAGAGTCAGGTGTTGAAACTTAATGGCCAATGTGACAGTAGTAAGAAGTGGAGACATTAAGAGGTGATTAGGCCATGAAGTCTCCTCCCTCATGAGTGGAATTAAGGCCCTTATAAAAGAATCTTCATGAAGTGTTCCTTCAGCCAACTTTCTGCCTTCTGCTCTGCCTTCTGCTCTGTGAGGACACAGCATTCGAAGGATGCAGCAACAGGGTGCCATCCTGGAAACACACAGTATCCCTTTCCAGACAACTGAACTTACCAGCACCTTGATCTTGGACTTCCTGGCATGCAAAACTGTGAGAAAATACATTTCTGTTCTTTATGTATTTTATTATAGCAGCACAAATGAACTAAGACACACTTCTAGCTGTGTTTCCCTCCCATACTTGAGGTTTTTCAGTTAAACCGTCTCATCTCCCATTAAGCCTTCCTTGACCTGTAGACTAACTTAGAACCTCATACAGAATTCTCTGCCCCATAGTACTCCGAACTCCCCCTTTGTGAAAGCTGATCATGCCAGTTGGGTCACTCTTGTCACACCCGACTGAAACAGAGACAAGAAGCCAGGGGGAAAAGCCCTTAGGGTACAAAACATTGCTCCAAGAATGTAATTCTCTGCAAGCTTGACTGCTGAACCTGCTCGTTGTAACCTGACACCAGTTTTATCTATGCTTGCTGCAACTCTGGAACTAATTTTGTCCACAGCAGTTGCTCACCAATCAGGACTTGCCAGTTCCCCAAACCCTTACCCAAAGCCAGTGAACTTTCTCAAAGAGCAATAGGTAACATTTCTTCTTTTTATAAAACCTCTAGTTTTTTTCTTTTTGTTTTGGAGAGTGCTTTCGGTTCATGCTGGAGACTCTCTGTTTTGCAAACTGATATTGCCAATAAAACTCTCTTTCCTACTATCTAGCCATCCTGGTCGTCCTTTGGACAATATCATCATGACATTCATCACACAGGATTCTGTAAGAGCAGGGTCTGTCTGGATCATCACAGTCTAACTGCTAGCACAGAACCTGGCAAAAAGCAGGTGATTAATGAGGTTTTACTGTATGAATGGATGAGTGAATGAATGGAGATTATAAAAGGAAAACTAACCTTTTATGACCTTACCCACTGCTTTTTCCACACCTTATTTAGAAATAATTACACAACCCCTACACTCTTCAGCCTCCTCTCAACGTCAAGAATCATCTAAAAGTGAGATTTTCAAGAACTTTAACAGAGAGAAGTTTAACTTTATGATAAACCTGTAGATTTGCACTTTCAAAGAATTCTGAGGCTGTCCTTGAAAGGTGATGATTTCCGGGGAACAACACACACTGGGACCTGTTGGAGGGGGTGGGGGTTGGGGGAGGGAGAGTATCAGGAAGAATAGCTAATGGACTCTGGGCTTAATACCTAGGTGATGAGATGACCTGTGCAGCAAACCACCATAGCACATGTTTACCTCTGTAACAAACCTGCACATCCTGCACATGGACCCCTGAACTTAAAAGTCAAAGAAAAAAAAAGAGACAAGTGATGATTTTCACTGCTAGAGAGAACTACTTCACTCATAATGTGCCAGTGAAACATGCTAAAACATGTTTTACTAAAACATGCTTTACCAAACATGCTTTACTAAAACATGCTTTACCAAACATGCTAAATTACCAAAGTAGTGAGAGTTCACTATTTTTTTTTTTTTTTGGGACAGAGTCTGGCTCTGTCGCCCAGGCAATCTCCGCTCACTGCAAGCTCCGCCTGCTGGGTTCACATCATTCTCCCACCTCAGCCTCCTGAGTAGCTGGGACTACAGGCGCCCGCCACCATGCCTGGCTAATTTTTTGTATTTTTAGTAGAGATGGGGTTTCACCGTGTTAGCCAGGATGGTCTCGATCTCCTGACCTTGTGATCCACCTGCCTCGGCCTCCCAAAGTGCTGGGATTACAGGCGTGAGCCACTGCGCCTGGCCGGACAGTTCACTATTCTTGTCTCTAAGATTTGCTTCTTCATTTAACACTGGTGTCCTCAGATTCCACTTTGCTATGAAATACGTGGATAAGTTAGGGTAGCTTTTAACAATACACAGAAAAAAGCTATATGGTATCACCCAGAACCCTGTGGGTTGGGACAGTACAGATGATGGTCATGGGTGGCACTATAAGGTAGAGGAAGAAAAGAAGGAAAGTGGAAAAAGGAAGATTTTTTAAAAAGGCTTATGTCTTCATACACAAATTACACCAGAACCCAAATTTACAAGCCTTTGAGAAGATGGAAACCGACAACTATAAAGAATAGCCCAACTTGGCATCCAGAAGTGTCTAGCTTGCTACAGATTATATAAAATACTGGCAACTGACCAGGGCTCCACTTCCAGATTTTATACAGTCAACAAAAATACTTTAGTTTGTGTAGGTTAAAAATATTCTACTCTTTTTGTCCTCAACTTGCTAGGAACAGATATTTTTAGTAAGAACCCAATCAACCTTATCAAAATCAAACATCAAAAATAGACTAGAGAAACACTGGAAGCAAACTCACTATTTTTAGCTCTTCTGTCTATTCCCTGCCACTACCCACAAAATTCTGACTGTAAAGTCCATGCCTAAGAGCTTAGTTATTCCAAACAGGTTCCTTCTGGTGACCCTTTTTTCCCCCCGAACACCTGAATGCAGAAAACACTTGATTGATTAAAGATTAATACTGCCGCAAACCATGACAGCTGCCTTTCCTCTGAGGGCTTTGGGAGGAGGGTGGTAGGAATAGAAAATGATAGAGAGCTTGCATCAGTATTCCTCTTGGGAATCTATTACATGGAAAGAAAATTGCTATTTCAATTCCCTTTTGTTGCTAAAAATAGCAGTCTCAACTGATTCAGGCAAACAGTGTAGGGGCTTAGCAGTGCTGAATTTAGAAACCACAGAAGTCCCTGAGAGCAAATGCTAACGTAGTCTTAACACACGCCAGCTCATATTTAACAAAGAACAAAGAAGAGAAGCATGCAGGGTGCAAGTTAATAAAACAGCAGCAACTTCCTCCATTTTTATTAAAGACAAACAGTGAAAGTGATGCAATATAAGACCACTCTAACTTGTTCTCCTAATCATATTATAAAAATAATTTTACAGAAAAATATTAGTTTATGCATACACCCAGATATTGTGGGCATTTTCCACAATCCCATGGTATGAGGAAGCACACATCTTTCTTCAAGAACAGTAGATTATTATAGAAAGAAAATGCCCAGTTTACAAATGTCCTGTCCCAATACAGAGTCCCCTTTTTCCCACTCAGTCCTTTCAGGTTCCCCACTGAGCAGCCCTCTCTTCGACTCTTTACTCCCCTTCTTTTGACCCAACCAGACACTGCAGACTGTTCTACTTGTCACTTAAAAAACTGGCAAACCCAAACAACAACAATAACAAAAATTCAAAGCATCTATAGGTCCAGAACAGAAAAACGAAAACAAAAAAAAAAACTGTGAAAAGCAGATTTGCTTAAAGGCAGTTACTCCCCTGGGCCGACTTCCAGGCAAGGCCCTGCGATTCCTTCTGGTGGCACCATAACCCAAAAATGCCTTCTGCCTGATTTTTTCACTTTATTTGGTTAACTAAAAACCCTTCCGAATAATGATTCATTTTGGTTAATGCCACATCCTCTTTAAAAATGCAAACCCATGTATAAGAATTAAAAGGCTATCAATCTTTATGCCTCAGTGTGATCTGATTCAAACCACTTTGTGGCTTCCTTTGGGAATACCCAAAATGTGGGAGTAACATGGAAGGGGCCTCATGAGAATAGGAATTCTCATGCTGTTCTCGTGACAGTGAGTGGGTTATCAGGAGGTCTGATGGTTTAAAAGCGTGTGGCAGTTCCCCCTCGATCTCTCTCTCCTGCCACCAGGTAAGACATGCCTTGCTTCCCCTTCATCTTCCACCATGATTGTAAGTTTCCTGAGGCCTCCCCAGCCATGCAGAACTGTGAGTCAATTAAACCTCTTTTCTTTATAAATGACACAGTCTCAGGTAGTTCTTTACAGCAGTGTGAAAACATACTAATACAACAACCCACACATAGAATGAGAGAAAACATTTGCAAATCATCTACATAATAAAGGTTTAGTATCTAGAATATATAAAGAATTTGTACAACTCAGTAACAAAATGATGATCCAATTTTAAAATTGGGCAAAGGACTTGAATAGACATTTATCCAAAGAGGATATACAAATGGCCAACAGGCATAAGAAAAAAGCTTAACATTATTAGAGAAATGAAAATCAAAACTACAGTGACACACTAGGTTGACCGTAATTTTTTAAAATGTAAATTAAGTGTTGGTGAGGATGTGGGGAAATTAAAGCCCTTGTACATTGCTAGTAGAACTATAAAATGGTGCAGCCACTGAGGGAAACAGGTTGGGAGTTCCTCAAAAAGATCAACAGAAATACCATATGACCTGGCAATTCCACTCCTAGGTATATAGCCCCCAAAACTGAAAACCTGTATTCAAACAGAAACTTGTATATGAATGTTCCTAACAGCACCACTGCCAATAGCCAAAAGGTAGAAACAACTCAAATGTCCAACAAATGATGGCTGAATAAACAAAGTGTAGTATATACATACAATGGAATATTATTCAGCCACAAAAAGGGATTAAGTACTGATACATGCTACAATGTGGATGAACCTTACATATGAACATCATGCTTAATGAAAGAAGCCAGACACAAAAGGTCATCACCGTATTCTATTTACACGAAACATCCAGAATAAATAGGTAAGTCCATAGAGGAAGAAAGCAGATTAGTGGTTGCCAGGGACTGTGGAAGGGAGGATAGAGAGGGACTGCTTAGTGGATATGGTGTTTCCTTTTGGGGTGATAGAAATACCTTGAAACTAGATAGAGGTGAAAGTTGCACAACAGTGTGAATGTACTAAAGCCCCCTGAATCGTACACTGTGAATTCGTTAATGGTTAATTTTATGTAATGAGAATTTTACTTGAATTTCTTTTAACCCTGCCCACCCATTTTTTGGGGGGATGGGGTTTCTGAAGTGATTTTACCTTTATTTCCTTCACTTTTTAAGCCAATCATGAAATTTCACAGTGATTTCTGGGGTGGGGGCAGAAGGAGGGCGGTGTTAAGAATCATCGGGGCTGTGGCCCAGTTGGCCCGTGAAGATGCAGGCAGGGTGGGCCCTCAATGGGGCAGCTGGAGGGGCACGGACTGCCCTGCTGGCAGGTAGGTGATATTCTGAGAGCGAGAGCTGGTAATGCAATGTCCTCCACGACTTCCAGCTTACACAGCTCGATCAGGCTGTCCCCTGCGGTGGCCAGTGAGTTGGTGATCAGCTCGGCTGCCTTAGAGTCACCCTCAGCAGAGATGATGGCCACCTTTTTCCTCTGCTCAGCCTTTTCCACCACAGATCTGGCCCTCTCTGCTTCCTGCTGGGCCACCTTTTTGGCTTCCACGGCTTCTGTGAACTCCTTCCTGAAAGTCAGATGTGTCAAGGACACGTAGTCCAGGATGAACCCAAAGGTGGCTGCTCGCTCCGTAAGGTCGTTGCTCACCTGCCTGGAGACCAGCTCTCTCTGGGTGATTAGTTCTCCAGCATCAAAGCGTGCCACCACTGACTTGATTTGGTAGTGATGGACGGCAGCACACGCTCATCATAGTCCTCTCCGATGCTGGTGAAGATATGAGGAAGTTGGCTAGCGATAGGCCGGAAGAGGATCCGCCGTGTGATATTGAGAATCTATAAATCTTTGCTATCAGTGATGACTGGCGCATTACGTGGTCGAGAACAGCAAAGATAATTGGTTTCTGTACCCATGGGATGAGAAAGTGAGTCCCTCCCCCTACTACAATGTCCTGTACTCCATGGAATTGGTCAAAGATCGCAGCTCTGTGCCCAGCATCCACATTATATAAGGCAGAGTTTACCACACCTCCTGCAACGGCTAAGACCAGGCCAAACTTGCCAATGGACTCAAACACTTTGGCAGCCATGTTTTCTTCTGCTGGGCCCTCTCACACTTTCTTCCACTCTGAATTCCCCCTAAACCCCTTTTTTTAAAAGTTACTAAAGATTAGCTTTTTACCAAGGGCTAGATCAGGAAAGGGACAGAAATTGCTATTTTTCTTGGTGTATCATTCCTTGAATTTGGGAAGTAAAACTAATCAATGTATCACTCAATTTACACTACCGAATACAGAGAATCCTAAGTTCGGACTGCTCCTATGGGTGGAACAGCCTTTTAAAATTTAAATCTAAATGTATCAAGTGCCTAACATGTGCCAAACACAGTAGCAGATACTTTACAGACAATGTCTGTTTTAACAGATCCCAACACTCTGTAAGGTACAATCAGTAGTTCCCCAAACAACCCTAGGAGGGTGGTAGATAATAAGACCTGATTAAAGCATCTAATTTAACAGATGAAGTGACAATCTCAGAGACGTTAAATGACTTGTCACTCATCACATCATAATCTGATCGCCACAACATAAACCCAACGATACAATACAATATTGCTTTATAAACTAGGAACTACCTATAACAGACGCATTCAGCAATAATGCACTGTGCATACACAAATACTCCAAAGAGTGGATTCCTCATTAATCTGATAATGCTGAATCCAACTTTATTTTTCATTACCTTTAACCAACGTTTTAACTTCAAACAGTCCACCTGGTATTTCCCAAATACAACATGCCAGGGAATCAGTTTCATATTGTGCCCAAGTCACTCTTCACCACTGAGAATGACATTTTTCTTTATTCCTCATTCCCATCAGCCACTTTTTAAACAACCTGAGGCTAGGCATTGTGGCTCACATCTGTAATTCCAGCACTTTGAGAAGCCAAGGCAAGACGATTGCCTGAGCCAGGAGGTTGAGGTTGCAGTGAACCATGATCATGTCATTGCACTCCAGCCTGGGCAACAGAGACTGTCAGTTAATTAATTAGTTAATTAATAACGTGAACTTCAACTGGGCACAGTGGCTCACATCTATAATCCCAAGCACTTTGAGAGGCCAACGCAGAAGGATCACTTGAGACCAGGAGTTCGAGACCAGCCTGGGCAACAGCAAGACCCTGTCTCTACAAAAAATAAAAAAGGTTAGCCAAGCATGCTGGCACCTGCCTGTAGTCCCAGCTACTCGAGAGGCTGAGGAAGGAGGATTCCTTGGGCCTAAGAGTTAAGAGGCAGCAGTGAGTTATGACTGGGCCACAGCACTTCATCCTGGATGACAGAGGCCCTGTCTCTAAAAAAAAAAAAAAAAGATCCACCGCTGACTGCAACCAATAGCCTGACTGCTGCCCCTTCCTTTTGCAGTTTCAACAAAACAACTAACCAGCAGCATTTCTTCCTGATAAGAGACCAACCATGGAGTGTGTATAGTCCACTCTCACGCTGCTGATAAAGACATACCCAAGACTGGGTAATTTATAAAGGAAAGAGATTTCATTGACTCATAGTTCAGCATGGCTGGGGAGGCCTCAGGAAACTTACAATCATGGCAGAAAGGGACGCAAACACATCCTTCTTCACATGGTGGTAGCAAGGAGAAGTACAGAGTGAGGGCAGAGGAGAGCCCCTTATAAAACCATGAGATCTCATGAGAACTATCAGGAGAACAGCATGGAGGTAACCACCCCAAGATTCAATTACCTCCCACCAGGTCCCTCCTACCACATTAAGGAGATTATGGGAACTACAATTCAAGATGAGACTTAGGTCAGGGGGGACACAGCCAAACCATATAGAGTGGTTCTGGCCAGTCTACAGAGGAAGCACAGTAAAGGTTTTTGTGTGCTCTGCTTCATCTTTTGATGTCAGAAGATCGAAAACTCCACCCCGAGATCATGCTAATGCTGCCATTTTTTGGACACGGGTTCCATGCCATGGAAAGGTCTGAAGCTCAATTGCACATGTGTACATTTTCTCCTTCCATGAATATTCATGATGCCTCCTAGAGCTTACTGAACATATATATTTGGCCACCCTGCCCAGCATAAATTCCTGTTCCCTTTGCCCCTCCCTGGAAGTATCTGTTTCCAACTTCTGGTGGGAGGCTTTGCTTCCCAGCTTGTCAGGATGACCAACCTGCAGGCTGCAACCCTTTATGAGAAATAAAGCTCTCCTTTCCAAATTTATGACCCTTTTTGTTCTTCAGTCAACATGATTACATTAAACATCTCCTTAGTTATAAACAGTATGCAAACACACCAGTAGGACAATCGTTGTCTACTACACAAGTGCCCTTGAAATACTGTATATAACTCAGGTCTAATAAAAGTGAAAGAGGTGTAATGAGATCTACCTGGTATAATTCCACTAGCTAACTTATCTTCAGTGGTCCACATTTATATCCACCAAGATAAACATAAGGGAAGGTCTAGAGTAGATTATTTGACTTATTTCAACCTAATTCATCCAGTTTAAGATTTTAGGCTGGGCGCAGTGGCTCACGCCTGTAATCCCAGCACTTTGGGAGGCCGAGGCGGGCAGATCACCTGAGGTCAGGAGTTCAAGACCAACCTGGTCAACATGGTGAAACCCCGTCTCAACTAAAAATACAAATATCAGCTGGGCGGGGTGGTGTGCACCTGTAATCTCAGCTACTTGGGAGGCTGAGGCAGGAGAATTGCTTGAACCCGGGAGGCGGAGGTTGCAGTGAACCAAGATTGTGCCACTGTACTCCAGCCTGGGTGACAGAGTGAAACTCTGTCTCGAAAAAAAAAAAAATTAATAATATTCTTCATATAAGAAGTGGGTAAATTCTCCAAAAACAGAGACCCTGGATTTTATTCACTCTGTCTCACCTCACTAAGAGATTTAGAAATGAGATTTAGAAAGCTATTCTCCTTTTAAGCCACCATGCTTATCACACTAACACTACAATAAAGTCCTATGTTTGGGCCAGAGTCTCCTGGTGAATAACTACCTTTTCTTTAAGGATTAAATATATCTTAAAGGCATGTGTTTAAGCATACTGATGCTGAGGCCCAGCACACCCCTAGGTACTTTACACCTAGGAGAAATCAAGTAAATCTACTTGTCATGCCTGACTCACTCAGGCCTAGTCAAGAACTTCAAAACAGCCTCACCAAAAGATAGTTTAATAAACAGTTTATATATCTTGAAGACTGAAATAAATAATGGTAGTATCAACAACAAATGTGAGAAAAGAAAGGAAGAATGCTCATTTATTCTCAACTAATTTTTTTTTCTCATCCCTGAGAAGTCAAAACCATGGAAGCTCAACACAATTCCTTCTTGTTATACAACATCCTGCTGGATCCTCTTTCTACTTTTTGGTAAACCCCCAGACTGCCAATAAAATTATGTTAAACAACTTAACAACTAACAGACTTTTCAAAATGAACACTCAGTGAAATTCACTTCCAGACAAATCTTTTTAAAGGGGCGTCATATAATCCAGCACAATATTTCTCAGTTACAGAGATTATACTCTACATACAATAGCGGTGGATTGACCAATAGTCAGAAAACCTATTTTCTGGTCCTGGTTCTGCTAGCTAAATCAACCTGGACCAGTGGTTAATATTTCTGAGCCTTAGTTTCAGCATCTTTACAATGTAGTTGCAAACTAAATGAACACCCAAGACCCTATGAGTCCATGACTATGATGAATATAAAATCAAAGTAATGACTTCTCTCTTTATTAAAAAAAAAAAAATACACATTCACAAGTTTTAAAAACAGTATGTCAAGTCAGAGCTGTGATTTAAAACAATAAACCTACAGCTAGCTCATCTTCAACAATTTAAAATAGAAAGAACATGAATAACTGAATTAAAAGAAAAACGTTTTGATTATTTTTACCTTCTCTCCCACAGACCTTTAACAAGAAAAGAAGAAAACTTGAGGCTAGTCTCTATGACTTTTATTTCTTCTGTGAACCTTTAGGTGGAAGTGTTAAAGACTGATGAAATAACTTTCTGTTTATCATTTGAAGTTTGTTTCATTCAACTTCTTAGATAAGCTACCCTTTCAGATGCAGCGGATAGGCAGCAGGTACAGCATGACTGTGAGCTTCATGGAATCAAAGAAAGCATACTTTCCTCCCTTCAAGAAGCTACCTCTCACAAATAGAACTTTTAATACAAGTCTGATTTAAGCGTCCTCTTATGCACTTTTCAGTGATTTCATTTATTTACTTACATGGCTTTTTATTCTACAAACGTACCATAGAAATTTCCTGGTCTCCAGCAAAAGTTTCAAATGTAAATTACTTAACGAAGTTTACTGTCTGGACTAGAGCTCAAAGAGAGAAAAAACAACTTCTCTGATGCCTGAAGTTATAGTTGTGCTGTTACAGACCTACTCACCTACTTTGCAATTAATTAATTTAAAAATTAATACTATCTGCTATTTAACATTTTGAAAACACCTTCAATCCCTTCACAAGATTAGGACACTACTAAACATATAAACTTGGTATTTTATTAAATTCTATTAGATGTACAATAGTCCTCGTTTTACTTAAATTGTCATTGATCCTTAAGATGCAAGGACATCTGAAACAATTCTTTAAATGTCATAACTTTCTATGCCATTTGCTGGCCCTTACTAAGTTACTACTCTATTGCCTTTCCCTTTTAGTTTTTCAGAATGAACAAGACCTTTAAGATGCTGGTATGTGGCAGCACTGTTTACAATACCAACATTGAAACCATAAGGGGCCACTAAATACATTATAATATGTAATTATAGAGCATGTATAGCACACATAATAGCATATAGATATAGTATATAATTATGGTGCATACTAATCGTTTATACCCATATTTATATCTATATTATATGTAGCATATCTATATTACACATTATAGCATATCAGTACAATAGAACACAATACAGTTATCAAAAATTATGGCACCAAAGAATGGTGACTGGCAGTGAAAACCTGTCTATGATACACAGCCAAGTGAAGAAAAAATGGATTATTTTTTAATTAACAAAAATTAACTATTTTTGTTTTAACAATGTTTATTTCTCCAGAAGATCTTTAATTGAAATTTCTAAGGATCATCACCTAATGATGAGTCAAAAGAAGTTTACCAATAATCTAGCTCATAAATAATCCGATTCCCAGATACAGTGGGAGGAGTAACAAGTACAGTAGCCATTTTTTGTTTTGGGAAAAAAAATCTAAAGAATCTAAAAGAGCCACAGACCAAAAAGTTGATGGTAGTTACCTCTAGGTAGAGGAATATAAATAATTTTTCTTTTCTTTTTTTTTTTACTTAGCTGGATTTTCTAATTTTTCTATAAGTAAATTTATTTCTTGTGTAATGTTTTTATAGTTTAAAATTCAAATAAAATTATATTCTGTATATTAGTTAAACAGAATTGGGCCAGGTGCAATGGCTCATGCCTATAATCCCAGCACTTTGGGAGGCCAAGGTGGGCAGATCACCTGAGGTCAGGAGTTCATGACCAGCCCGGCCAACATGGTGAAACCCCATCTCTACTAAAAATACAAAAATTAGCTGGGCGTGGTTGCAGGCACCTGTAATCCCAGCTACTTGGGAGGCTGAGGCAGGAGAATCACTTGAACCCATGAGGCGGAGGTTGCAGTGAGTGGAGATTGTGCCACTGCACTCCAGCCTGAGTGACAGAGCAAGATTCGGTCTCAAAAAACAAAAAAACAAAAAACAAACAAAAAAAAAACAGAATCACACTATGCAAGCCCCCATGTGGTTACTGCCACAATTGAGATGTCTGCTTAATTCAGTTTGTATTTAAAGCCTCAGACAGAAAAACACATAAACTCAAGTTTTCCAGAAATGAAACAAACAAAAAAGCACCAAACCTACTCTACCACCTCTGGAGAAAGGGGAGTCCACTGCCCACTATACATTACTGCCATAGTTCATCTCTCCCAACCTGAGATCAAGAAGCACAATGGCAAAGTGGAGGAAAAAAGGTGTGATTAAAAACAAAAATGGATTAAAGGGTAGAAAGAGGGTGAATTGTTGTGTTTTTTTCCTACTGTTTTACCATAACACCAAATACTTGGAGAAGGAGTTGTAAAACTCAGCATTAAGAGATGGTGGTTTGTCCTATGACGGGAATTTATATCAACAAAATGCCTTATAAGCCAGGTAGGGTGGTGTGTGCCTGTAATCCCAGCTACTCAGGAGGCTGAGGCAGGAAAATCAGTTGAGACCAGGAATTCAAGACCAGCCTGGGCAATATAGCAAGACTCCCTATTGAAAAAAAAAAAAAGCCTTATAATCATGAGTTATTTCTCTAGCATGATCAAGATTCAAACAGAACCAAAGTTCACACAAAGTTCCCTCTAAACTGGGACTCCCCTGAAACCTTCTAAACTCAAGATTTTATTTAAATAGAACACAGCCACCTTCGGTTAGTTAGCTGATCCCAATAACGTAAGAGTAGCTTGGGAAACACCTACTGAAAATCACAAGGACTGCTGTAATATTTTACATTGAACATTTTCTGATGGAATCTACCATTTCTTCTGACAAGGGCTACTCAGTCTAACAGCACCAGCAAGACCACATTCAGCTTCAGGGGGCCTCTTGGCCTGTGATGCCTCAGTCCTTTCTACCATATGCTATCTGAGTATACAATTGTCTTGTTCACTGAAAATGAGCATGGCATTGTACCATGACTGAATCCTTAATATAAAGTATATTTAAGTAAGTTCACCCTTTATGTAATAACTGTGGTCTCACATTTATACTACATAAATAAAATCTATTCTTTGAATTATTACGTAAAGCAAACTTTCCCAATTAATGGAAGCCTTAAAAATTTTTTTAGAACGCAAGTACTCTCCATGGCCCCCCACCCCGCAACTTTAACTATTTTTATACATTTATATTTTCTTACATCAGGTTTTAACAGTGGACCATACTTGTATTTTGACAAGGCTGGCAGCTTCTAATTAGAGATAGAATGTGTACATGAATACAGACAGAAATTTTAACAGGCAGCACATATCATAATATTTGTTCTATAAGAACTATTTAGACACAACCTAAATATGCTTGAGAATTTGGTCCATTTGAAAGCTCATGTTGAAATTGGAAAATTCTTCTTTCATTTAAGAGATAACCAAGTGAAGAAACAAACAACAAAAGACACTCTCCCTATGAGAAAAGGATTCTAATGGTCCCTGCTGGGTAAGGTATATGTGTGATGCTTAGCATTGGAAAGCCTGTCTCTGAAATATGATAAAGCTCTGGACCTAATCTCATCTAATGGTAAATTTCTGCCAGAGTTGTGGAAATTGTGGGTAACTGTTTAGATGAGCCATCTCAAGCCCTACTAACGCCCTCAATTTCTCCTTTCTTCCTTTGTTCGGGCTTTAGGGGTTAAACCTACTTATATTCCCTGAACATTTCCTCACCCACTCTATCCCCTGGATTATGGAATGAGAGGCTATCTCTCCAGTTATCTCTTTTCTTATCGCCCTTAGAGACACTAAGGGCAAATAAACCTGGGCCAAGTTACCAAACTACCTAACTTTACTTATCTGTAAAATGGGAATAGTATTAGTACTTAACACAGAGATTAGGATATGAATACCAAATCCTTAGACTAGTGTGATACCTAATTAGCATTATGTAAGTGTCAGCCATATGCTTTTATTATCATTAGTATTAAGTAGAACAACGTTTGATTTGTAAGCACTACATATTACTATCACTATTATTATTTGATTGTTAACTGTTATATAAAGTGAAAATAACAACATGAAATCTTTTACTTTAGAAATCTGAGAAAAATCTTGTGTTCATGGCTCCTGATTACTTGATGATTAACAAAGCACTGTTGCCAAAACTTTCATTTTGAGATGGCTCAAAATGGCTCCTCCATTTTTCTCATATCTGTTCCTCTGTTGTGTCTTTCTCTCACCTAGCCTCATTTATTCAAACTCTGTTGTTCCCTTATGGCCTAACTTAAATGGGCCCTCCTTCACAAAGCTTTCTATGAAGCCCACCTTCTAACATAGTAATAACTTACCATTTTTATATTACATTGTTTTGTTTATTTTTGTCTCTCTCCCCAATTAGAATGTAAGCTTCATGAGGACAGGAATAACTGCATTTTGTTAATGGATGAATCCTTGTGCCTAGAATAGTAGCTGGCATATAGATTATTGATAAAAATTGTTGAATAATTAATATTCAATCTGGCCTATGTCAGACTTGTTAGATTAATAAATCCTTATCTGTTTAAGCCACTATAGTTGTGTATTCTGTTACTTACAGCTGAAGACATTCCTGATGTTAAAGCATTATAGAATATGCATAGAATATTTGTTGTTATCCCCATCATTGTTATTACTGTTATTATGAATTAACCAGCATTTATTATGTGCTTACTATGTGCTAGGCATGATGTTCAGTATTTTTAGCACATTGCTAAATAAGCATCATCTTTTTTAACCTTTGCAATAATTTCTGAAGTACATACCAATTTTAGAGATGAAGAAACTGAGGCTCAGAAAAGCTGAACAGTTTGCTCAAGGTAACAAAACTAGGAAATGACTGGCACAAACTATAAATGCAAATTTCTGGCTCCAGTGCCTATACTCTTACCTAGTATGCTGTACTGCCATGTCTGTGAAATATACATAGAAGTATTTTCCTCTTAAAATAACTATAAGCTCCACAAGTCAGAAATCCTGTTCTCCAAGCCACGGTAGCCACTAAAGCAATTAATATATTGAGCCCTCAAGTAGCTACTCAGTAAATATTTGTTACAGAGATAAGTGAATACCAATCCTGCTCTGGGAATCTGAGTTTTTATAAAAATGAGACATGAATATACACTGTTAAAAAATTACTATATTCTCAAGTATGTGCCCCTAGTTTCTCTTGATTGCAGGAATTTTTCCTTCTGTTTTGGTGATATTTGTCACTCAGGCATCTGGAATCAAAACACCATCTCTGTTACGGTCTGAATGTTTGTGTTCCCCCAAAATTCATAGTCGAAACCCTAACCCGCAAGGTGATGGTACTAGCAGGGGGCATTTGTGGATGGTTGGATCACGAGGACAGAGCCCTCATGAATGGGATCAGTCCTCTTTTGGAGGTCTGAGAGAGCTCATTTGCCCCCTCTGCCATGAGAGGACACAGTGAGAAAGTACCATCTGTGAACCAGGAAACAGTCCCTCACCATATACCAAATCTTCCAGGACCTTGATCTTGGACTTCACAGTCTTCAAAACTGTGAGAAATAAATTTCTGTTGTTCGTAAGCCACTTGGTTTATGGTATTTTGTTTTAGCAGCCCAAACAGGTTAAAACAGTCTCCTAACAAATTAAATAATTGGTGCTCTATGTATTTAAAGATAATGATGGATTTATTTTCAATACATGGCTTTCTGCCACATATGGTAACCCCTAGGCCCTTAGGCAGCTATTTTTTTATGCAAAATATTTTATGCCAGTCCCTTGTTGGGTAAGACAAGTAAATAAATGAAAACACACACACACACACACACACACACACACACACACAGAGCATACACATAAATATATAAAAACATATATGGAGAAGGCAGTCAAAAACTGACTGGACCCATGAAGAGAATCCCCAATGCATGCAATTCTTTTTCCTTGCCTTCAGCTTAGTGATCTATAACAGCTTCTCATATCAGACAATAAGTAGAGATGTGTAAGCAGATGCAGATAGATGAATGAACTGGGTGATCTGAAAATCTGTTAGATCTTAGAATTGAAGCATCTAATACATGAATTGAAATTAAAAAAAAAAATTCTCCTCCTCCAAACAGTTGTATGAACAAATCAAAAGGAAAAGAAGAGTTGGAGGGAAAATGAGACAAAGAACAAAATCTGGTCTATGTGACACATTTATGAAACTGATGGCCTGTCAGCAAGACACTGATGAATATTTTTGCAGGATAAAAATGGCAACGCAGGTCTAAAAATAAACCACTGCGCTGCAGACCTGTCTGGTTCAGCTACACCACTGGAATATAAACATCCTCACTAGTACATTTTGACTCAAGGTTTCACAAAGAAGGAAAAACTGAACGTTTTGTTAGTAAGACAAGATATTTTACATGGTTATAAATCAATTATGTTCTCTATATAATATACATTGA
This sequence comes from Pan paniscus, assembly GCF_029289425.2. Taxonomy (NCBI): domain Eukaryota; kingdom Metazoa; phylum Chordata; class Mammalia; order Primates; family Hominidae; genus Pan; species Pan paniscus. Next base: position 45,939,656 of record NC_073258.2, on the reverse strand, counting down.
ATTTAAGTGTAATGATTTTCATTTTCTAAAAAAGGTAAAATAAATGCTAATGGCAATATGCCACTAACTAACCTTTTACAAAAGACTATTTCCTCCCAACCCAATTATAATAAAATTAGAGTGGTATTATCATTATCTCATGATAATATGATAATATCCTAAAATAGGAATTTAAAAATAAAATTATAAATTATTTCTAAGCTGAATTGAATGACAGATCTAGTCAAAATGCTATCTCCAAATGGCTCTTGAAAAGGGGTGAAAACGCTATTATCTCATTTTGCATCCAAATTTACAATAAAAGCTACTATCTAAAATGCAAAAGTGAATTTACTATCCTTTACAAGTAGCACTTTAATTCATCAAATCCATTCACCTTATTCAATCTTGCCTTGTGTTACGATTCTGGTCTTAGCTAAATAGTGATTTCAATTCTAAGAGTTACAAACCTCTGGAAGGTTCTCCTAGAACATTCTGATTACTAACATGCCACCTTTTTTTAATAGTAAAAATGAATTAATTCTCCATACCAATAAAATGTGAATAATAAATTACACTTGATCCTTTATGACCACACTGAATTGGAATAAATAGAAAATTTTAAATGACCATTCTGCTTCCACCTGTGGCCACTAGTCTATTCACGGCACAGCAACCAGGGGCATCTTTGCAAAAAGTAAATGACATCACATCACTACCCCTGTTCAATTCCTTCAGTGACTTCCCATTACTCAAAATAGCACACCACCATGGCAGGCGAATTCTTAATTTTTTTTTTTCTTGTTGCCCAGGCTGGAGTGCAATGGTGTGGTCTCGGCTCACTGCAACCTCTGCCTCCTGGGTTCAAGCAATTCTCCTGCCTCAGCCTCCCAAGTAGCTGGGATTACAGGCACCTGACACCATTCCCAGCTAGTACTTTTGTATTTTTAGTAGAGATGGGGTTTCACCATGTTGGCCAGGCTGGTCTCTAACTCCTGGCCTCAAGTGATCCACCCATCTCGGCCTCCCAAAGTGCTGGGATTACAGGTGTGAGCCACCACACCTGGCCAATTCTTAAATTTTTTGTAGAGACAAGAGCTCACTATGTTGGCCAGGCTGGTCTCGAATCCCTGGCCTAAAGCAATCCTTCCGCTTCAGCCTCCCAATGTGCTGGGATTACAGGTGTGAGTGACTAGTCTCCTTGCCTAATTCTTGACAGCAGATAGCTACACATTAAAATATAAATACATCCTCCAATATACATCTGTATACTTCCTCCATTGCAGCTGGTATGCCATCCAAGTAATGGCAAAGTCTTCTAATGAAGAGGAAAAGAAGAAAAAAACACATATAAAGAGCTGTAAGATAAAAACAATTTCACTTTAGGAGTCTTCATTTTCAAACTTATTTTTGCAGTAGGGTCACAAAGTTAATAATAGTCAAGAGAAAACTCTCAATTCCCACTTCGAGCTTGCTCGTCTGTCAGAACTCCCCATGGGACCACCCACTTATTCAGTTGCTCAAGCCAAAAGCCTCAAAGTTGGCTTTAATTCCTCCCATTCCCATATCCCATATTCAATAATCCATAAGACCTGTCTAATACATACCACGTATGACCACTTCTCACTCCTAGAAGTACCATGCCCTGGTTCAAGGCCCCATCATTTATACCTCCCCTAGATGACTGCAAGCCTCCTTTACAACATCCTACTTCCACCCTTTGCCACTAGTCTATTTACCACACAGCAGCTAGAGACATCTTTGCAAAAAGTAAATGACATCACAACCTTAGCCCTGTTCAATTCCTTCAATGACTTCCCATTACTCAGAATAAGAGCTCAAGTTTTTTTATGTCCTACAGGATATTTCATGACCTCGTTCATGCCCCTCTTCTACTACCATTTTCTCCTCTTATACTCTCGGCTTTGCCTTTCCTCAAACACCCCAAGCCCAGGCCCACCCATGGGTCATTTCACTTGCTTTTTCCTCTGCCTGGAACATTCTTTTTCTTTTTTGAGATGGAGTCTTGCTCTGTTACCCAGGCTGGAGTGCAGTGGTGCGATCTTAGCTCACTGCAACCTCTGCCTCCCAGGTTCAAGCGATTCTCCTGGCTTAGCCTCCCGAGTAGCTGGGACTACAGGCATGTGCCACCATGTCCAGCTAATGTTTTTGTATTTTTAGTAGAGATGGGGTTTCACCATGTTAGCCAGGATGGTCTCGATCTCCTGACCTGGTGATCTGCCCACCTCAGCCTCCAAACGTGCTGAGATTACAGGCATCAGCCACGAGGCTCAGCCTGCCTGGAACACTCTTACCCCATGTTTGGCTCCTTCTCACACTAAGGCCACTCAACGTCATGTCTTCAGAGAGGGCTTCCTGACCACCCTATCTAAAATATCCCCACCCCAACTACCTATTTACTAGTTACTTTCTATCCCAGATTCTTGCTTTATTCCAATTCCATGTGCAATTACATTATTTATCTAGTATTATTGTCCATCTTCCCATACTTGAATGTAAGCTCTATGACTGTCTTGCTCATCACCATATTCCCTTAAAAAAAACTAACATATAAATTAGTAATCTGCAGCAGCAAAAACTGCAAAATCAAATACCTATAGGAGCCAAGAGGTCATGAAAGGGAGTAAATCAGGCAATTTCCAGCTAATATGGAAATGAAGGCCCAACACAAAAACAGCTTACTATTTCTCAAGAGAGACCTGATATACAACCTTCTAGATAAAATCTTCCAATTGTTTGATGATAAATTATGTTGGTTTTTTTTCATTAAAACTCTATCCAAGCCAAATATACCATATCTGTGAGCCAGATACATACACAGGCTACCACTTGTTAACTTCTCACCTATAGTAAATCTTCCAAGTTTAAACTTACTAGGTGCAATAGATTATTCTATAGATGACTATAAGTCATCCCATTCCACATGCTCTTTTGCAATGTGAATTTGCCATTCCTCCCATCAAGAGATGGAATCTATTTTCCCTTCCTTGGATATGTGACTTGCTTTGATTGACTTGCTTAAGGGAAGTGTCAAACAGCCTAAAATATGCAGCATTGGTTTTGGGACCTGATGGCAGGCAGAGGCTGAAAAAGTGGAAAGTCAGTTGTTAGCAAAGGCCAGAAGAGCCATGAGAAAATTGCTATTAGATGCAGGAGAGAGAGTGCCTCATGTTACACAGTGGTGGAATGTTTGGCAAGACTGTTGTCTGCAATAATATTTACCTAATTTAACAATTACATAAGATAGAATATTTACCTAATTAACTTATCGACTGGCTAAAGATATTTCCAGGTAGAACACTGAAAGTAGTACCAACTGGCTTCTTTCAGCTGCATATGATAAAGTATGGGGAAGAGAGAAATAAACTAAAGAAGGACCTGTTTAATTTTTAAGCAGAATTTAGAGGAAGTAAAGAGGGCCCAAAACAGTCTCTACAACTGGCGAAAGACCTGAAATTTAAAAATGGTCTCTGGGGAGATATCAAATCAGAGGTTTGTCCATAAGATCTTTTGTTGAGACCTTGAAAATATAGACCCTTCTCATCTATACAAAGGGACTTCTAAGAATCTTAATGACCTTTTCTTCAATAGGCAGACCCAAAGTAAAGACAGTTCTGTCCTGGAAAGGGATTATAAATGTGGCTTTTGGGACATAGAATCAATCCCTAATAACATTCATAGAAAACTCTCAAAGTTTTAAAGAAAACTATAGTACTAAAAGTACCACCAGTTTGGACTAAAAGAGAAAGAAACAGTTCAAAATGGGAGAAATAAAATATCTGTGGGTTCCCAACTTCACATAGGTAAGAAGCAAGTTGAAAAGCTACTCAGCTGCAAATATGACCTATTTCTTATGAAAAAGAAAAAAGAAGGAGAAAGCCAAGAGCCCAAAGGGTAGAGCTAATAGTCTTACAAAACAATGTACTAGGGAACAACTCTCAAAGAGCAGAACTGGGCACTATTCAAGGTATATATATATATATATATTTTTTTTTTTTTTTTGAAGTCCTTGTCCTTTATTGCACAAGGAGTGAGGGAAGCAGACAGACCAGTTGGACCATAGTAGATGGGTGTATGAGGACAAAATGCTACCTGAAAGCCAGCCAACCCATACTCGCCTGAAATGGATGCTAATACCCTTCCAACTCTGGGCATTGGTTTCACACACAGCCTCTTCCAGGGATAAAAGGGGTTCTTCTAAAGCTTCTTGTTACCCTCAACCATGGAGGCAAGTTCCGAGTTCTGGTTTTCCTATGACGCTAACTCTAGTCACATAGATCTCTGGAGTGATCAAACATGGTGGAGTGGCAGGGTGAGTATTCCAAAAGCATAAGTAAAACAAGAGTCTTGACCAAGCCCTGTTACAATGTCAATGCCTGTATATGGCCTCCCAGCCCAACCAGAAATTGACAGAGGCATGTATATGGTGAAAAGATATACATATATTTAGAATTAGCCATCTGGACTAAGTTTAGATGATCCCAATTTTGTTGGCAACATCCAAAGCATTGTAATCAGGAGCCAGTTGAACATATGCTTTCTTCTCTCCATCAGGCTGAATCAGGGTGTTGACCTTGGCCACATCAATGTCATAGAGCTTCTTCACAGCCTTTTTGATCTAGTGCTTGTTGGCTTTAACATCCACAATGAACACAAGTGTGTTGTTGTCTTCTATCTTCTTCATGGCAGACTCAGTGGTCAATGGAAACTTGATGACAGCATAGTGGTCAAGCTTGTTTCTCCTGGGGGTGCTTTTCCGAGGATATTTGGGCTGCTTCCGGAGTCGTGGTGTCTTGAGCCACCAGAAGGTGGGTGACGTGCGGGTCTTCTTTTTTTTGTGGCTGTGAACGCCTTTCAACACTGCCTTCTTGGCCTTTAAAGCCTTTGCTTTGGCTTCAGCTTTAGAAGGGGCAGGAGCTTCCTTCTTTGCTTTCGGCGCCATCTTGTGAAAAGGCTATTCAAGGTATATTTTTGATACATGGGGTAAGAGACTTAGTAACATGTGCCCAGATGAATTTCAAAACTGCTATGGAACAGTGCTTCCAATTCTTCCTCTTTTTAAATGAGAGCATCTACTACAGTTTTCTTGCCCCTGTCTCACCACTGTATGTTGGATGGGGGATGGGAGACAGAGGCAGGTAACTTATATTTTCATTCACAGATTTCTAGATCTAAAGAAGCTGTACTGGAGCAGCTGTGCCTAAGAAATCTCATATGCATCTGGACTTTAGTTGGATGAAAAGATACTGGACTCCAGGTTGATGCCATAATGGGATAAGACTTCTAAGAGAGGAGTAAGTATATTCTGCACGTGGAAGAAATGTGAATTGATATGTTCAGAGGGCAGACTGTAGCACACTATTTCCAAAGACAGCTGCAACAATACCTTCCATCTCATGCCACTTCGCTATAGGAACTTGACATTCTCCAATCAAAAAGTAGAATCTTTTCCCTTCCACTTAAATCTGAGCTGGTCCTGTGACTTGCTTTGACCAACATAATTTGGTAGAACTGGCCAGGTGCAGTGGCTCATGCCTGTAATCCCAACACTTCGGGAGGCCAAGGCGGGTGGATTGCTTGAGGCCAGGAGTTTGAGACCAGCCTGAGCAACATGGCGAAATTCCATCTCTACTAAAAATATAAAAATGAGCTGGGTATGGTGGCACATGCCTGTAATCCCAGCTTCTTGGGAGGCTGAGGTATGAGAATTGCTTAAACCCAGGACGTGGAGGTTGCAATGAGCCAAGATGGTGCCACTGCACTCCAGCCTGGGCGACAGAGCCAGACTCTGTCTCAAAAAAAAAAAAAAGAAGAAGAAGAATGTGGCATAACTGACAGTGTATAACTTTCAGATCAAGGCCTTAAGATATCTTACAACTTCTGTTTTCACCTTGGAACAATCTCAGTACCATGTAAGGAAGCTCAACCTAGTCTAGTAAATAATGAGAGACCACATGGAAGAAAACTGAGGCTTCCTTGGTAACAACTAGTATCAAGGCCCCAGACATGGAGGTGAGGCCATCGTGAACCCTCTACCCCCAGCCAATACCACGTGGAATAGAAAAAAGTTGTCTCCAATAAGCCCTGCCCAAACTCCGGATCCACAAAATCATAAGCAATAATTTTTTTTAATCACTAAGTTTTAGGATAGTTTGTTATGTAGCAATAGGTATCTCAGACACTGGAGAAAAGGCTAGTCTGAATAATGGAAATGAATGAATTCTTGAATTTTTAAAAAACACATTTCTAATACGGTTTAAGCATTCACAGTGACTTTTAGCATAATAGCCTAGGATTCATTCCTTTATATACCAAATATTTACTGAGCTTCTAATATATGTCAGGTACTGTTCTAGGCTCTGAGAAAACAGTGAATTAAAGTCCTCATGGAATTGATATTCCAGTAAGAGGAATAAAAACAGGCCTCTAAGGATCTGCTTTAATAAGTAAGATGATTTCTTATTAGCACATCAATATTGTAAGTTAGTGTTTGCCAAATAACTAAATCTAGTCTTAACTTTCTCCTTGAAATCGTTACTTGGATGCTTTATCACTGTACCAGGAGCTATTTTTAGCCCAGCTTTTCTTCAGACTGAGCTAGGAAAAAAGCAAGGTCAAAATGATATAAGAGTGCTAGTAAATTTTGTGCATGTGAATATTCAGGTACCTTCTATTTACTAAATTTATTCTGATTTAGAACACTAGCACCTTCACACCTTTACTCCTGACATATCCTCTTCTGGGGCACCTTTCCCCTGCCTCCTTCACCTGGGAAACTCCTGACTCCCTCAGGTCTCACCACCATGCCAGATGTTTCTCCTTCTTCTTCCACTGCATCCTATGCACATATATATTTTATATATATATATGTATAATATATATAATATATAATACAATATATATATCTCATCCTGTTGAGTACAGTATAATTTATTGTTTCTTTGTTTAATTGTCCCAACTAGATTGTTAATTCCTCCAGGAGAGGAACTATTCTTTCATTCCTAACATAGAAATCTACATGAATAGCAAGGTGATCAATAGTAAGTGATCAATAAGTGTTTGCGAAATGAATGAGAACCTTGATTAAATCATGGTTCTCTTGTCGGTAGAATGGGGTTAATATTCCAAGGAGAAGATGAAATCGCAACTGCCTGGCAAATTATAAAGTATTACTCAAGTATTTTATCATTATTTACCAGACGTAAGCACAAATTGCCTCTTTATAATACCCAAGTTTACCCTCAGAGTAGGAAGACTTGTTATACTTAAGGACATTCAGAAAAGCATACCAACTTTCAAACAAAATTCCTACACAGTAGATATAAGCTCTGGTTTGTGGTTGCTTTTGTTTTGTTTTCATCAGTCCCTCCATTTTGCAGTCACCTGTTATATGCTATCTGCATTTTAACTCAAAAGCACAGCAGAAAACCTTCAGGGTTTGAGACACATCCAAAGGGCAAATGCAATTTAATCTATGGGTTTGTTAAAAAGTCAGAGGATTTTTTAAATTAAGTTAAGTTTCAGGTTTAACCTAAACCTAACTTAGTTTTCAGAACACAATTCCTCTTCTTTTCACATAAATGTGGCTATTTGAAAACAAGGTGCTTGCATGTTATAGTACCTCAGGCAGGATTATAAAAGTTCAAAGGACTAAACAGATACACATATGCACCATCAGAGTCATAATTCAATCCCAGTTACACCTATCACCTAGCAGGAGGACTTAAAATCAATGCAGTCCAACAGGGTAGCCACTAGATACACATTGCTATTAATTTAATTTTTAATTAAAATGAAACAAAATTAAAAATTCAGTTCGTCAGTCACACTGGCCACATTCCAAGCTCTCAATAGCTGGTGACTAGACGGATTCACAGCCAAATTCTACGAGAGGTACAAAGAGAAGCTGGTACCATTCCTTCTGAAACTATTCCAATCAATAGAAAAAGAGGAAATCCTCCCTAACTCATTTTATGAGGCCAGCATCATCCTGATACCAAAGCCTGCCAGAGACACAACAAAAAAAGAGAATTTTAGACCAATATCCCAGATGAACATTGATGCAAAAATCCTCAATAAAATACTGGCAAACCAAATCCAGCAGCACATCAAAAAGCTTATCTACCATGATCAAGTGGGCTTCATCCCTGGGATGCAAGGCTGGTTCAACATACCCAAATCAATAAACGTAATCCAGCATATAAACAGAACCAAAGACAAAAACCACATGATTATCTCAATAGATGCAGAAAAGGCGTTTGACAAAATTCAACAGCCCTTCATGCTAAAAACTCTCAATAAATTAGGTATTGATGGGACGTATCTCAAAATAATAAGAGCTATTTATGACAAACCCACAGCCAATATCATACTGAATGGGCAAAAACTGGAAGCATTCCCTTTGAAAACTGGCACAAGACAGGGATGCCCTCTCTCACCACTCCTATTCAACATAGTGTTGGAAGTTCTGGTGAGGGCAATCAAGCAGGAGAAAGAAATAAAGAGTATTCAATTAGGAAAAGAGGAAGTCAAATTGTCCCTGTCTGCAGATGACATGATTGTGTATCTAGAAAACCCCATCGTCTCAGCCCAAAATCTCCTTAAGCTGATAAGCAACTTCAGCAAAGTCTCAGGATACAAAATCAATGTGCAAAAATCACAAGCATTCTTATACACCAATAACAGACAAACAGACAGCCAAATCATGACTGAACTCCCATTCACAATTGCTTCAAAGAGAATAAAATACCTAGGAATCCAACTTACAAGGGACGTGAAGGACCTCTTCAAGGAGAACTACAAACCACTGCTCAACGAAATAAAAGAGGATACAAACAAATGGAAGAACGTTCCATGCTCATGGATAGGAAGAATCAATATCATGAAAATGGCCATTCTGCCCAAGGTAATGTATAGATTCAATGCCATCCCCATCAAGCTACCAATGACTTTCTTCACAGAATTGGAAAAAACTACTTTAAAGTTCATATGGAACCAAAAAAGAGCCCGCATTGCCAAGTCAATCCTAAGCCAAAAGAACAAAGCTGGAGGCATCACGCTACCTGACTTCAAACTACACTATAAGGCTACAGTAACAAAAACAGCATGATACTGGTACCAAAACAGAGATATAGACCAATGGAACAGAACAGAACCCCCAGAAATAATACCACACATCTACAACTATCTGATCTTTGACAAACCTGACAAAATCAAGAAATGGGGAAAGGATTTCCTATTTAATAAATGATGCTGGGAAAACTGGCTAGCCATATGTAGAAAGCTGAAACTGGATCCCTTCCTTACATCTTATACAAAAATTAATTCAAGATGGATTAAAGACTTAAATGTTAGACCTAAAACTATAAAAACCCTAGAAGAAAACCTAGGCAATACCATTCAGGACATAGGCATGGGCAAGGACTTCATGTCTAAAACACAAAAAGCAATGACAACAAAAGCCAAAATTGACAAATGGGATCTAATTAAACCAAAGAGCTTCTGCACAGCAAAAGAAACTACCATCAGAGTGAACAGGCAACCTACGGAATGGGAGAAAATTTTTGCAATCTGCTCATCTGACAAAGGGCTAATGTCCAGAATCTACAAAGAACTCTAACAAATATAAAAGAAAAAAGCAACCCCATCAACAAGTGGGTGAAGGATATGAACAGACACTTCTCAAAAGAAGACATTTACGCAGCCAACAGGCACATGAAAAAATGCTCATCATCACAAGCCATCAGAGAAATGCAAATCAAAACCACAATGAGATACCATCTCACACCAGTTAGAATGGCGATCATTAAAAAGTCAGGAAACAACAGGTGCTGGAGAGGATGTGGAGAAATAGGAACACTTTCACACTGTTGGTGGGATGGTAAACTAGTTCAACCATTGTGGAAGACAGTGTGGCGATTCCTCAGGGATCTAGAACTAGAAATACCATTTGACCCAGCCATCCCATAACTGGATATACCCAAAGGATTACAAATCATGCTGCTATAAAGACACATGCACACGTATGTTTATTGCAGCACTATTCACAATAGCAAAGACTTGGAACCAACCCAAATGTCCAACAATGATAGACTGGATTAAGAAAATGTGGCACATATACACCATGGAATACTATGCAGCCATAAAAAAGGATGAGTTCATGTCCTTTGTAGGGACATGGATGAAGCTGGAAACCATCATTCTCAGCAAACTATCGCAAAGACAAAAAACAAAACACCACATGTTCTCACTCATAGGTGGGAATTGAACAATGAGAACACTTGGACACAGGAAGGGGAACATCACACACTGGGGCCTGTTGTAGGGTGGGGGGAGGGGGAGAGATAGCATTAGGAGATATACCTAATGTAAATAACAAGTTAATGGGTGTAGCACACCAACATGGCACATGTATACATATGCAACAAACCTGCACGTTGTGCACATGTACCCTAGAACTTAAAGTATAACAAAAAAATTTTAAAAAGCTGGTGACTACCAAATTGTACAGTGTAGATACAGAATATTTCCATTATCATAAAAAGTTCTGTTGGATAACAGTGCCTTCAATGAGTAAAACATAGGTTTCACATCAAATTACTGAATTTTTCTAATATGATTCTCTGCCTGCAGTAATGAAAACAGTGTGATATTTCTGAAGAAATGTTAAACAAACGGGTAGTATGGAAACACATCACTTTTTCATAGGCTGACATCATGTAAAAGTTTACATTAACATTCATTCTTTGCAATGACTAATACTCCAATTAAGGATAACTCATTTTGTTTAGCAAAGTTTTCTCACTATAACACAGACCTTTTGTAAACGTTGTGAACTCAAAATCTGAGAGAGGTCTCAGTCAGTTTAGAAAGTTAATTTTGCCAACGTTAAGGACGCACCCATGACACAGCCTCAGAAGCTGTACCCCAAGATAGTTGGGGTACAGCTTGCTTTTATACATCTTAGGGAAGATATATACACCAATCAATACACGTAAGATTTACATTGGTTAGATCTGGAAGGGCAGGAAAACTCAGTGCAGGGGAGGGGCTTCTAGGTCATAGGTAGATTTAAACATATTCTGATTGGCAATTGGTTGAAAGAGTTATTATCAGTAGAAAAAAAAATCTCTGGGTTAAGATAAGGGGTTGTGGAGACCAAGCTTTTTGGTTGTTTCTTCATTTTTTGAGACAGAGTCTCACTCTGTCGCCAGGCTGGAGTGCAGTGGCAACATCTCAGCTCACTACAACCTCCGCCTCCCTGGTTCAAGCAATTCTCCTGCCTCAGCCTCCTGAGTAGCTGGGACTACAGGCACATGCCACCATGCCCAGCTAATTTTTGTATTTTTAGTAGAGACGGGGTTTCACCATGTTGGCCAGGATGGTCTTGATCTCCTGACCTCGTGATCTGCCCGCCTCCGCCTCCCAAAGTGCTGGGATTAGAGGCATGAGCCACTGCGCCAGGCTGAGACCAAGGTTTTATTATACAGACAAAGCCTCCAAGTAGCAGGCTTCAGAGAAAATAGATTGTAAATGTTTCTTATCAGACTTAAGGTCTGTGTTGATGTTAATGCTGGAGGGGTATAATGAGGCATGTCCAACCCCTACTTCATGGCCTGAGTCAGTCTTTCAGGTTAAATTTTACAGTGCCCTTGCTGATGAGGGAGTCCATTCAGATGGCTGCAGGGGGCTGGGGGGCCCTTCAAATTTTATTTTTGCTTTACAATGTATATCTTTATCATCACCATCTTTGAAGTTTGGGTTAAGACAGCAATTTTCTAAAAGCTTTCCCATCTGAAAAGTCTGAAAATTTTCTTCAAATTAATACATCACACTGTAGGCCGGGTGTGGTGGCTCATGCCTGTAATCCTAGCACTTTGGGAGGCCAAGGTGTACAAATCAATTGGGCCCAGGAGTTTGAGACCAACCTGGGCAACAAGGCAAAAACCCGTCTCTACTCAAAATATAAAAATTAGTCAGGTGTGGTAGTACACATGTGTAGCCGCAGCTACTTGGGAGGCTGAGGTGGGAGGATCACTTAAGCCCGGGAGGCTGATGCTACAGTAAGCCGTGATTGTACCACTGCACTCTAGCCTGGGCAACAGAGCAAGACCCTGTCTCAAAAAAAAAAAAAAAAAAAACCAACCAACCAAGCAAACAAAAAAACACACTATAGTTTTAAAAGTACTCTACCTGCTAAAAATATAAGAAGCATACATTACTCTAAAACCTAAATGTTAGTTCTGTAAAATCTAACTTTAGAATGTGCTTTTTGAATAGCTTGTTTCTAAAGATAAAATAAATATCTGTGCAAACAACTAAATTTATAAAATGATACACTAATCCAGTACTAAGATTTATATTTTATATGCATGAAGTAGGTTCTTTTCTTTTGAAATATTAAACAAGCTTTCAAAAGCATGATTCAAAGGTAGTTTATAGAAATCCCACAAATTCAATGGAATTTTCAAAGAGTTTCTAAGAACAATGGTAAATTATTTACCTACTTTAAAAAGAATGACAGCTAGGCCAGGTACGGTGGCTCATGCCTGTAATCCCAGCACTTTGGGAGCCTAAGGTGGGTGGATCACTTGAGGTCAGGAGTTCGAGACCAGCCTGGCCAACATAGTGAAACCCTATCTCTACTAAAAATACAAAAATTAGCCAGGCGTGGTGGCGCATGCACCTGTTGTCCCACCTATTCGGGAGGCTGAGGCAGGAGAATCACTTGAACCCAGGAGGTGGAGGTTGCAGTGAGCTGAGATCGTGCCACTGTACTCCAGTCTGGGCAACAGAGCAAGACTCCATCTCAAAAAAACAAAAAAATACTGACAACTAAGTATTTTTGCTCTAGGCTCTCTTGGGAGGGCAAAATATGGTTTATTTTCAAATACTGGATTAAAACCCCAAATAAACTTCATTTTAATAAAAATCATCTTCAATATAAATCTTTAGGAAGTCTTCAGTGCTCATTAAGCACCCTCTAGAGTCAGTTATAGTTCAGAATGAATCAGATCTTAAAACATAATTCATTATTTAAAATAAAAATAAAATAAAGATAAATTATTTTTAAGGAACTTAAATCACATATCATTTCCCCTCAAGAATTTCAAAATTTATCACTAAAAGTTTACATATCCTGCTTTTTCTAAAAGTGAGTTCACTCTGGCAGTGTCTCTGAGATATTTATGTTACTTTGCAAAAGATGGTTCAAGTAAAAGATACTATCATTTTGAAAGTCTACCATGCAAGGATCCCTGCTTTAAAATCTGTAAGTCAAGTCTTTTTATGTCTAATTGTCCTGTATGTGCCTACATTTTAAGAATCACTCTAACTGTAAAAAGGTTTGCAGAAGATACGCTCCATTAAAATAAGATAAAGAAGGAAACATATTTTTTTGAGTATGTAGAAAACTTCAAATGACAACTCATTGTAAGGAGAGTTGGCTCAGGGTTTTATAAGAGTTAAGAAAAAGAAAGCCTCTGTTTACTGTTTCTCAACTATCACCCACTATATTCTTTTAGGGAAACGTATCTCCCAATTTCCACCAACACAAAACCATCAAGCCTCCTTTAACATTTCAGCTTCAACTTAGTTACCTAGTTCTCCCTCCCTGGAAAGGCAGAAACACAGGCAGTCTAGCATCCCCTAAACCTGGCTCCATTCCCCAGCCCAGAGTTGCACACATACCAGCCCATGTTCTGAACACGTGCCTCTGTAACCCTCACAGGTGCTCAGTCACACATAGTCACCATTCACACTGATGAAGCCCAGTGTTCACCAAGAGATCAAGTTCAGGCCAAGCCACAGAGGTCAGGTCAACTCTCTCCCTTTTCTATTCAAAAAAGGGGGAGTCATAGTCAATTCATAGTTTTCTGAATGATTTGAATATACAAGTAGCAGCAAAATGTTTCTTGTTTATATCTACTTAATTTAAGGTTTTCTTTCATCTGTTCAAAAAATTTAAAAAATTAAAAGTTATCATTTGAGTTCATTCTAGGGGAGAAAAAAATCCAATTACTCACCTCCTGTTACACTTGCCTAATGTGTCAAAAACTGAATACATCCTACCAAAGAGGACAAAAGGCTGAAAAGCATTGCATCAAAGACATTAAGTCAGATAAATGATAATATATCCTTCTTTGATTCATCAACAAATTCATCAAGAGGAGGACTTATGCATAATAGTCTTGCTTATGGGCCAGGTGCAGTGGCTCACGCCTGTAATCCCAACACTTTGGGAGGCCAAGGCAGGCGGATCACCTGAGGTCAGGAGTTTGCAACCAGCCTGGCCAACATGGCAAAACCCTGTCTCTACTAAAATTACAAAACTTAGCCAGGTGTGGTGGTGCGCGCATGTAATCCCCGCTACTCGGGAGGCTGAGGCAGGAGAATCACTTGAACCTGGGAGGCAGAGGTTGCAGTGAGCCAAGATCATGCCACTGCACTCCAGCCTGGGCGACAGACCAAGGCTCTGTCTCAAAAAAAGAAAAAAAAAAAAGTCTTGCTTATGAGGGGTGAAAACAATTTCTTTCTTTTATGTAGAAAACAGCTATGCAGCTTGAACTTTACCTGGCTGTGTTACATCCTCTCCTCTCTGCTGCTTCTTACCTGAGCTATTTCACTGCCCTGTGTTTTCTCCACTGGAGGGCACAGTTAGCTTAAAAACAAAAAAAAGGTGAAATCTCATTTGGTCTGTTCTATAGTTCCAGAAAAAGCATGGGCGAGAAGAAGGTTATAGTTGCTATTGGGAATGATGTTTCAGTAATATTTTGGAATTTATCTCTGTTATCCTTGAAAACCATTATAAAAGATAATCACTAATTGGCTAATAGCCAAATATGCTCCAAATATCATGATCTATGAAGTATAAATAAAAGATGAGGTAGAAAACAAGGAAGATAAAATGCGATGGTAGAAATGATCCATTTTAGGCACAGAGTAACCTACATACAAATAGAAATTATCTTTTTCAACAATAGTACACCCAACTACTGCGGTCCCAGTAAGACATCTCCATGAGAATGTGGTGTTGAACTATTCAGTTCTTTTGCAATGATAAAATTTATATGTTCAGCAAAAATGGGGTTATTCTTATTTTTTGCATAATTATTTTAGAGTTGATCCAATGGGGGATGCAATTCAGCATTTCATTCACAGCTGCCTTTTCTTTATAAACCTAATAAGTCCTAAGGGTGTACTGCAAAATATTTTCAGTATGTTTAGGAGAAAGATTAATAAAGAGATAAATAGTTACTGCCCTTCTAGATAAAGTCAATAAATGTATAGTTTTCAGAGAGATGTGTAAAACAATAGCCTATTGTTGTTTTAAAAATTGCATTAGAATAAAACTGTTATTCCTCTTCAGCTTACCAAAAAGCTTTCCAAGCTTTTATTTGTGTTAAAAGTAATGTGATTACCTCTATGCTGTTACCCAGCATATCATGATTTATTAGGTCAACTGACAAAATATTATAACTTATGCTCTGGGACTGAATGTTTGCATCCCCCTAAATTCATATGTTGAAGCTTAAATCCCCAATGTGATGGTATCTGCGGGTGGGGCCTTTGGGAGGTAATTATTAATGGGATTAATGCCCTTACAAAAAAAGACACAAGCATGTGAAGATACAATGAAAGACAGCCATCTGCAAACCAGGAAAAATCCCTCACCTGACATCAGAAGCCTTGATCTTGGACTTCCCAGCCTCCAGAATTTTTAGAAATAAATTTGTTTTGTTTCAGCCATCTAGTCTATAGTATTCTGTCACAGCAGCCCAAACTGACCAAGACAACTTAGTTTTTTGTTAGATAGTCCACTTTAATTTTTGTAAAGTAACAAATGCGGGAAAAATAACAGGTGAGATTAATTAAGTCTTCAAAAAAATTATCCTAAACATCATGTATATTTAAACAAATTATGCATGTTATTTTAGAAGTGATTCACTAAAGAAACCATAATTCTACACAATTCAATGGCTGCCAGACCCATCCTCTGCACTTCTAATAGAAGACGGAATTCCATTTGCCTGGTAACACAACTGATAACTCCCAATCCTTTTCCCTACTTATTTAAATTGTGACTATCTCTCAGAAGAGTATTCTAGGCAAAGGGATAAATTAGTACAAAGTTTGTGCCATAAATACACAAGGAATGGCAAAGAGGCCAGTACGGTTGGAGTGGAGTAAAGAAATTCCATTCAGGTCTCAGTCTAAATGTCAACGTGTCAAGAAAATCTTCCCTAACCATCATCCTATGCAAAGAAGCAGGGATACAAACTTCCTCTCTATCCTCCTCTATTATTCTATCATCTACTTTATTTTTCTTCTTAGTACGTTTCACCACCAAACTTACCAAATGTCTGCTTATTGTCCATCTTTCCTCATTAAAATGCAGGCTCCATGAGAGCAAAGACTTTGCCCATTTTGTTCACTGCTACGCCCCTAGGCATTGCAAAGCGTCTGACATACCAGTGGTGATCAATTAATTTATTGAATCAGTTAAATAAAAGAATAACTATGGGGTATGGAGAGAACCTAAGAATAGACGATATAACTTCTCTGATGTTATATCTTACTCTTGATGATATATCTATGGTATATGTCATATCCCTGATATGAGGCATCAGTACCAAATAAGGGGCAGAAATGACAGTAATATAAAAATATAACAAAAAATAGAAAAAGAGGCATAAAATTTTCAAAATTAAAACCTGTAATAATAGCTTTCCTATTCATCTTGTACTTGCCTTTGGCCCATTATCAAAGAATTAAGATTATTTTACTAGTCAGCATAATACTGTACCTTAAACACAGGAAGCGTCGTCTTTCCAAGACCTAATGAGTATTTCTCCTATAAAACTAGAAGGCAGGAAAAGAATGCACACCCACCCCCCACAACACACACACACACACACACACACACACACACACACACACACCCCCCCCTTCATTCACAGAGCAAAGCTTGACTAAGTTACTGAATCTCTTTTATCAGAAAGGATACCCCCAACCAAAAAGGCAGCTTCCCTTAAACCCCAAGCAATAGTGTATGACCAAAGTCTTCACAGACTGAGGTCTTTTTTCTGTTTTGATACAGAGTCTCACTCTGTTGCCCAGGCTAGAGTGCAGTGATGTGATCTTGGCTCACTGCAGCCTCCACCTTCCAGGTTCAAGCAGTGCTTCTACCTCAGCCTCCCAAGTAGCTGGGATTAAAAGCGTGCATCCTCATGATGGCTAATTTTTGTATTTTTAATAGAGACGGGGTTTCACTATCTTGGCCAGGCTGGTCTCGAACTCCTGACCTCAAGTGATCTGCCCACCTCGGCCTCCCAAAGTGCTGAGATTAGAGGCATGAGCCATCATGCCAGCCTGAGGATTCATTTCTTATTATCCTAGAGTCCTTTTAGACTTCGGCCTTATATTACTGCTATTAAAGATAAACAATCTCTGTCTTCTTTTTTAAAGCCATATTTATACACACACATCAGGCTCTCCTGGTTCTTAAAGTCTACATCAGTAAGGACACACCCCCACCCCACCAGGGATGCAAAGTAGAGTCCATGTCCCTGAGTTCCATACATCTTTGCTCCAGCTTTTAAGTGACCCGGATGGTACATTTCCCCACCATTTCTATTTTAAAAATAAAGAAATCTACCAGCCTAGGCAATATAGTGAAACCCTGTCTCTACAAAAAATACAAAAATTAACTGGGAAAGATGGCATACACCTGCAGTTCCAGCTACTAGAGAGGCTGAGGTGGGAAGGATTATTTGAGCCGGGGAGGTCAAGACTGCAGTGAGCATGTCACTGCATTCCAGCCTGGGTGACAGAGCAAGACCCTATCTCAAAAAAAAAAAAAAAAAAAAAAGAGGAGAGAGGAAAAAAAGAAATTTAAATGCCACTGAATCTGTAACCTTATACTTCCCAAACCAGGAGCATCTGAAATGGATTTCACAACCTTTATACTTAATACATTAATATGGAAAAATGGCAGAGTTAAGATGATACCCCCAGGATGATGAATACAATTGACTTCTTATTGGATATGGAATGTAATTAGAAAGAAATATGCACAAAGGACAGTAACGTATCCACATATAGATGTACCCACTCAGCCTCACTTCATAGCCAGTCCTGATCCTTTTCAAATTCAGTTGAACTACTTTGGGCCACAGTCTCCCAGATTACCAGGTACTTGCTAAAAATATTTAGAGTAACTAAAAGCAGATCATCCCAAGAAACTTACTTCAAGTTAATTGAAAATCCAATATTCCTGAATCATTTGTTAATAGTTCTCAAAGAATAATGGTAATAAGACAATTCCCACATACCTCTACACTTTGGTTTTATAAAGTATAAACCTGGGCACTAAAATAATTTAACTACCTGATATGGACAAGAACTCAATAACCGGCATAATCAGGAATGAGACTTTATTTATTCAGTAAGACTTGCAACCATATCCCATACAAAAGTCTTTTCCTTTCATCCATGTCTGTATTCAAATGAATAGCAATAAATTAAGTTCACCCAAAACCCATTGGACTTTAAATCAATTATAAAATTTCATTTGAAACAAGAAAATTTCCCTCCTTTTCTACTCAATCTGTAGCTTAGGATGCTTTCAGCTGAAACTGACAGAAATATCCTTAAAAAATGGAATTTTTATCTCAAAATAACAGGAAACATTCAGGTACTTCCAGAGTGGGCAAACTGAGTGGGTCAGGGATAGCATCAAGGTCCCAGAAGCTTTCCATCTTTCTTCTCTGTGATCCTCAGTGTGTTGGTTCTTTCCCCAGTTTATTCTGTCTGGTCTTCAAGGTGGCCACAGGTATCCATCCCATCCTCACATAATAACACCCTTTCTTCTACCTCTTCTTAAGGCTCGGAAAGCCTTCTCAGAATCTCTCCCTCCAGTAAATCTCCTCTCATATCTCATTGTCCAGAACTGCGATATGCATGCTCCTAAACCAACCACTAGCAAGAGGAAAGAAATCAAAATAAGCTTAAGCTAATCAAGATTGGTCAACTTTTCCTGAAGCATATGATTATACAGTACCTATGCAAATGTGGGATTCTGTCAACAAGCAACCAACTGTATCTGCCACATCTTCCCCAAGTGTTGCAGTCACCCTGTACTGAGGAGACCATGTGGAAATCATCTCCCATTCAGTAGATGAGAATTAAACCATAAACAAGAGATTAATTCATACTTTATCACAAACACAAACCTACAAGGTTCGTTCAGTATTTAGTCAGCAGTCATTTTTATTTACTGAAAATACCTAAAACAGGTATTCATCAACTACCCTGAGAGGTTGCAGAAACTTTACTCACAAAGAAAGTATACATCAACTACATCAACTTATGCCTCTAATCTACTATATTTTTAAAATTATCTCCTGGAATTAAGTCCTTTTCTACCTTTTCGTCAGGCTTACTTTGTTGCTTTGCTTAAAGAAAATGAAATCTAATGCAAATATTGTGATGGGAATTACAGCTAAGCTAGTGGTGCCTTGCCCATATCTCCTCTGACCATACCACTGGGGAGCACATTCCAAATGCATCTCTTTGCCCAAGGACTTTGTGCCAACATCAAAAATGAGGAAAAACTTCAAATAAACTATCTAACAATGCATCTTAAAGAACTAGAAAAGCAAGAGCAAACCAAACCCAAAATTAGTAGAAGAAAATAAAAAATAAGGATCAGAGCAGAAATAAATGAAATGGAAATGGAAAAAAAATACAAAAGATCAATGAAACAAAAAGTTGTTCTTTTTTTAAAGTTAAAACTAATAAACCTTTAGCCAGACTAATTAAGAAAAAAAAGAAAGATACAAATAAAAAATGATAAAGGAAACATTACAAACGATACTGCAGAAATTCTAAGAATCATAAGTGGCTACTATGAGTAACTATATGCCAATAAATTGGAAGATCTAGAAGAAATGGACAAATTCCTAGACACATACAACCTACCAAGATAGAACCAGAAAGAAATCCAAAACCTAAACAGACCAATAACAAGAAATGACACAGAAGCTGTAATAAAAAGTCTCCCACTAAAGAAAAGCCCAGGATTGGATGGGTTCACTACTGAATTCTACTATTAGAATATTTAAAGAAGTTTAATTCTCATTCTACTATTAGAAATATTTAAAAATGACCTAGTACCAATCCTTCTCAAACTATTCTGAAAAATAGAGGAGGAGGGAATACTTCCAAACACTTTCTATGAGGCCAGTATTACTTTGATACCAAAACTAGACAGAGGCACATCAAACAAAAAAAAACAACAACAAAAAAAGGAAAACTACAGGCCAATATCTCTGATGAATACTGATGCAAAAATTCTCTACAAAACACTAGCAGACAGAATTCAATGATACATTAGAACAGAGGTGTCCAATCTTTTGGCTTCCCTGGGCCAAACTGGAAAGAGAATTATCTTGGGCCACACATAAAATACACTAACATTAACAATAGCTGATGAGCTAAAAAAAAAAAAAAAAAGAAAAAAAATTGCAAAAAAAATCTCATGTTTTAGAAAGTTCACAAATTTGTGTTGGGCCACAATTCAAAGCCATCCTGGGCCACATGTGGTCCATTGGCTGCAGATTGGACAAGCTTGCATTAGAAAGATCATCCACCGTGACCAAGTGGGATTTATCCCTAGGATGCAAGGATGGTTCAACATACACAAATCAATGAATGCGATACATCATATCAACAGAATAAAGGATAAAAACCACATATTCATTTAATGAATTAAATGAATTAATGCTGAAAAAGCATTTGATAAAATTAAATATCCCTTCATGATAAAAACCTTCAAAAAACTGGGTATAGCAGGAACATACCTCAACAGCCCCTCAGCCAGCATCATACAGAATGGGGAAAAACTGAAAACCTTTCCTCTAAGATCTGGAACATGACAAAGATGCTGACTTTCACCACTGTTATTCAACATAGTACTGGAAGTCCTAGCTAGAGCAGTTGGATTAGAGAAAGATATAATGGGCATCCAAATTGGAAAGGAAGAAGTCAAATTATCCTTGTTTGGAGATGATGTAATCTTATATTTGGAAAAAGCAAAGGACTCCATGAGAAAACTATTAATATTAGAACTGATAGACAAATTCAGTAAAGTTGCAGACACAAAATCAAAATACGAAAATAAGTAGCATTTCTATATGCCAACAGTGAACAATGTGAAAAAGAAATTAAAAAGTAATCCCCTTTATAATAGCTACCCATGAAATTAAATGCCTAGGAATTAACCAAAGAAGTAAAAGATCTCTATAATAAAAACTATAAAACACTGATGAAAGAAATTAAAGAGGACACCAAAAAATTGGAAGATATTCCATGTTCATGGATTGGAAGAATTGATATTGTTAAAATGTCCATACTACCCAAAGCAATCTACAAATTCAATGTAATCTCTATCAAAATACCAATAATGTTCTACACAGAAATAGAAAAAACAATCCTAAAATTTATACAGAACCACAAAAGACCCAGAAAAGTCAAAGCTATCCTAAGCAAAAAGGACAAAACTGGAAGAATCACTTTACCTGACATCAAATTATACTACAGAGGTATAATAACTAAAACAGCATGGTATGGGCATAAAAGCAGACACACTGACCAATGCAACACAATAGAGAATCCAGAAACAAATCTGCACACCTACAGTGAACTCATTTTCAACAAAGGTGCCAAGAATATACTGAAGACAGTCTCTTGAATAAATGGTGCTAGGAAAACTGGATAGTTATATGTAGAAAAATGAAACTAGACCCCCTATCTCTTGCCATATACAAAAATCAAATCAAAATGTATTCAAGACTTAAGTCTAAGACCTCAAACTATGAAACTACCACAAGAAAACATTAGAGAAAATCTCAAGGACATTAGTCTGGGCAAAAAGTTCTTGAGCAATACCCTACAAGCACAGGCAACTAAAGCAAAAATGGACAAATGGGATCACATCAACTTAAAAAGCTTCTGCACAGCAAAGGATACAATCAAAGTGAAGAGACAACCCACAGAATGGAAGAAAATATCTGCAAACTACCCATCTGATAAGGGATTAATAACCAGAATATATAAGGAGCCTAAACAACTCTACAGGAAAAAATCTAATAATCTGATCAAAAAATGGGCAGAATATGTGTATAGACATTTCTCAAAAGAAGACATACAAATGTCAAACAGGCATATGAAAAGGTGCTCAACATCACTGATCATCAGAGAAATGCAAATCAAAACTACAATGAGATATTATCTCATCCCAGTTAAAATGGCATATATCCCAAAAGACAGGCAATAACAAATGCTGGCAAAGATGTGGAGAAAAAGGAACCCCTGTACACCGTTGGTGGGAATGTAAATTAGTACAACCACTATGGAGAACAGTTTGGAGCTTTCTCAGAAAACTAAAAATTGAGCTACCATTTGATCCAGCAATCCCACTGCTGGGTATATACTCAAAATAAAGGAAATCAATATATCTAAGAGATATCTGCACTCTTATGTTTGCTGCAGCACTGTTTACAATAGCTAAGATTTGGAAGCAACCTAAGTGTCCGTCGACAGATGAATGGATAAAGAAAATGTGGTACATATACACAATGGAGTTCTATTCAGCCATAAAAAAGAATGAGATCCAGTCATTTACAACAACATGGATGGAACTGGAGATCATGTATCAAGTGAAATAAGTCAGGCATAGAAGACAAACATTGTGTGTTCTCTTACTTATGGGCTCTAAAACTCAAAACAATTGAACTCATGGACAGACAGTAGAAGGATGGTTACTAAAAGCTAGGAAGGGTAGTGGGGGGCTGGGAGGGAGGTGCGGATGGTTAATGGGTTAAAAAAAATAGAATGATTAAGACCTACCATTTGATAGCAGCACAATGTGGCGACTGTAGTCAATAATAACTTAATTGTACATTTTTGTTTGTAATTCAAAAGATAAAAGGTTGAGGGGATGAACACCCCATTCTTCATGATGTGATTATTTCGCATTGCATGCCTGTATCAAAATATCTCATGTACCCCAAAAATATATATACCTACTGTGTACCCACAAAAATTACAAATTAAAAAATATATATAAATAAATAAATTAGGACTTTTTCTGGTGGCTGAAGCCAGCAATGCCAAGTACACGGTAGACTAGAAGTCCTAGGGAACTCATGCTCCTCCCCATCAACAGCCCTCATCCAGTGACTAAGGCCACTGGTGTATAAATACCCAAACTTCCCAGCCCCTCAGATAAGATAACCCTGAAACTTGAGTTCTGCTCTAGCTCCAGAGTTCTTGTGTGGGCTAAAGCTCCAGTGGGCCACAGTGCTTGATAATGTCCTGTGGATATAAGCCATAACTGGGTAAGATGATATCTCACTGTGGTTTTGACTTGCATTTCTCTGATGATCAGTGATGTTGAGCACCTTTTTCATATGCCTGTTTGTCATTTGTATGTCCTGAGAAATGTCTATTCAAATCTTCTGCCCATTTTTTGTTCGGATTATTAGATTTCTGGCCAAATTGGCTGAATTCCCTTCTCTATCTCCTCCCTACTGGTGTTTCTTGGGATCACCTTTCAAATAAACTGAACTTGAATCTGTGTCTCAACATCTGATTTTGGGAGAACCCAAACTAAAATAGGAACACAAGAGAAGAGAAAAATAAATGTCTCCATTTGCAGTAACATTAACAAACAATTTGAAAAAAACAAAAAGTAATTCACAACTTTCAAATATACATATTTTGGAGCTAAAATTACTAGAAGATTTGGATATATACTCCTTAGTATTTTTTAAAAATTGATTCAAAGTATATTCTGGAAAATATTTCCTCATTTCAAAGATGATACTTTTGCTACAGATATCTAAAAGGTACTATTATCTCATTAACATCATAATTCATCAGAATCTAGCTTAAATAAAAATGAGAACATTCCTTTCTTACTTCCCCAGAGGAAAAAATGAAAAAAGAGAATAATAAAAAGCCTTAAGCTAAAGAAAAAGAACTCTAAATATCTTTTAGCATGAGATGGGAACAGTGGGGTATTGAGTGAGAAATGACAGGAACTTATAATAATCTCTTATAATAATGCTTATAATAAAATAATGAGACTTTAAACAGTTATGTCAAGCTATGAAAGTCTTCCAATTATACCATAGTTGAAATGATACTTCACTGGCAATAATTTAACTATATCTTTAATCCACTGTAGTAACTAACCATACACACCTTTTGTATATGTTAAAAATAAAGTTGAAGCTTAAGGCATCTCTTTAAAATACAATTAGTGGTTACATTAGTTTAACTTTTAATTTAGAAACAAGCTTA
The DNA here is from genome assembly GCF_029289425.2 of Pan paniscus. Classification (NCBI taxonomy): domain Eukaryota; kingdom Metazoa; phylum Chordata; class Mammalia; order Primates; family Hominidae; genus Pan; species Pan paniscus. Next base: position 45,915,290 of record NC_073258.2, on the reverse strand, counting down.
CATTAACAAAAATTGCTTTAAAAAATCTGTTTTAGGTATGTTCTAAAATTGATATATATTAGATAATCACATCAAGAGACTCAGGTGTTGATCACAACAAAGTTGCAACAGACCCCAAAATAAATCTTGAAGCAATGTGAACCTCACACAAGCTTATCAACTCATAGGGCAATTCTATTTCTAGGTTTCTAATTGAAAGGTGAAGAGGGGAAAAGGCCCAGTGCCTTGTATGTGCATAATGCTTTGTACTTTCTACCACGCTTCCAAAGACTCTTAATATCTTAGACAAAGTGGGGATTTTTGAACACATTTGATAGATGGAAAACAACAGAATAGCTGATCAAAGATGCCACGCTAATAAGTGCCAAAGGTGGGAAGATGAGATATGAACTCAGGTCCTGTGATAATCCTGTACCCGTTCTTTCCACTATACTTTCTGCCCAAAGAGAAAATAGCAAACGGATTGACCCAACTATAGCACAATGTGCTACATGGAATACACTCAACTTATTAAAAAATAACATTTTCCTTTTCCTAAACTATTACATTGCTGAGGCACCACACTTTTCTGTAGACTATAAAATATAGCATATAATTTAGAACAACTTAAATGATGGCTAGACCAAAGGACTTAGGCTTAGCTTGGTGCGAATCTACAGTAAGACTGCCTGATATCCACATAGAACCTGTCAGAAATCAACCTCATTATTTTCTTCCCAAAGCCTGATCTCTCTTAGTGTTTTATGTCAGTGCCCAGAGCTCAGACACCTCACAGTCCTTTTGGACTCTGCTGTCTCCCTCAGCCCCACAACCATAAGTTTATGACAAGGGCCCATAACTTTACCTCCTATCTCTTTCTTGTCTGACTCCCTCTCCCAGTCCCTGTCTCAGTTTCCTTAATCCAAGCCACCACCACCCAACGCCTGGTTTACCATCACCAGTCTCCTGCTGGTCTCCCAACCTCCTGAGTTACTACCTCCACATCCATTCTCCAAAATGCCAGAGTAAACTGTCCTAAGTACAAACTTGATCATGACACTCTACTGCTTAAAATCTTTCAACGACTTCCCACTGTCCTTAGGATAAACAAACTCTTACTGTAGACTCAAGGGCCTGTAGGATCTGGCCCCCTGCCTACATTTCTCTAGTCTTATCTATTGCCTCTCTCCTCTCAGGATTCTCAGCCCCAGCTCTCCTAACCTTCTTTTAGAAAAAATTCCTGAAATGTTCTCAGTTTCCTCAAGGTCTTCACCCAAGGTGTTCTCACTGCTTGAAATAGTCCCCTGTCCTCCAACACCCCTCACCTGCCCATCTCTAATTTATCAATGCCGTTTAGCATAGTGGCTAAGAGAGGAAATTGAGGAGACAGACTTCAGTTCAAAGCCCAGGTGCTCCTCCACTTACTATGTGACTTTGGGAAAACTGCTTGACCTCTCTATATTTTAGCTCTCTTTTACTAAAACAGGGATATTAATAGGATCTACCTTATTACATTATGTGCAGATTAAATGAGTCAATTAAGATATTTAGAAAAGTACCTGGTACATGGTAAGCTTTTTAATAAACATTATATCTTATTACCATTATGAACATCATCATCTTCTACTTTTCTTCCACATCTTGGATTAAATGTTGCTTCTTCCAGAAAACCTTCCTCAAGCCCCTGAACCAGGTTAGTGCCCCCACAGCCGGCTCCTGTAACACTTTTTGGATCTGCTTATATAATGTCTGAGTCTTCTGCCAGACCAGCAGAGATAGAGACCATGGCTTTCTTTTTGTTTGTTTGTTTTATTTCAAGTTCTGGGATATGTGTGCAGAATGTGAAAGTTTCTTACATAAGTATACATGTGCCATGGTAGTTTGCTGTACCTATCAACACATCATCTAGGTTTTAAGCCACATATGCATTAGCTATTTGTCCTAATGCTTCCCCTCCCCCTTGCCTCCCACCCCCACCAACAAGTCCTGGTGTGTGTTGTTCCCCTCTCTGTGTCCATGTGTTCTCATTGTTCAACTCTCACTTATGGGTGAGAACATGTGGTGTTTGGTCCTCTGTTCCTATGTTAGTTTGCTGAGGATGATGACTTCCAGTTTCATCCATGTCCCTGTAAAGGACATGACCTCATTCCTTTTTTGGTTGCATAGTATTCCATGGTGTATATGTACCACATTTTCTTTATCCAGTCTGTCACTGATGGCATTTGAGTTGGTTCCATGTCTTCGCTATTGTAAATAGTGCTGCATTCAACATATGTGTCCATGTGTCTTTATAGTAGAATGATTTATATTCCTTTGGGTATATACCTAGTAATGGGATTGCTCACATGGTATTTCTGGTTCTAGATCCTTAAGGAACTGCCACACTGTCTTCCACAATGGTTGAACTAATTTAGAGTCCCACTAACAGTGTAAAAGTGTTCCTATTTCTCCACAGCCTCACCAGCATCTATCGTTTCTTGACTTTTTAATAATCGCCATTCTGGCTGGCATGAGATGATATTCCACTGTGGTTTTGATTTGCATTTCTCTAAAGATCAGTGATGTTGCGCTTTTTTCATATGTTTCTTGGCCACATAAATGTCTTTTTGAGAAGTATCTGTTCATGTCCTTTGCCCACTTTTTGATGATTTTTTTTTCTTATAAATTTGTTTAACTTGCTTGTAGATTCCGGATATCAGAACTTTGAGACCATGGCTTTCTTGCTCATCACTATATTCTCATACCCAGCACAGGGCCTAGCATATAATCACCACACAATGAATATTTATCTGCTCCATAAAAAAGAACAAGATCATGTCCTTTGCAGGAACATGGATGGAACTAGAGGCCATTATCTTTAACAAACTAATACAGGAACAGAAAACCAAATACCACATGTTCTCACTTATAAGTGGGAACTATAATAGATGATGAGAACATGGACACATAGAGGGAAACAACATACACATGGGCCTTTCGGAGGGTGGAAGGTGGGAGGAGGGAGAGGATCAGGAAAAATAATGGGTACTAGGCTTAATACCTCGGTGATGAAATAATATGTAAAACAAAATTCCATGACACAAATTTACCTATGTAACAAACGTTCACTTGCACCCCTGAACTTAAAATAAAAGTTAGAAATATATGTATTTATTTATTTATCTGCTGAAGGAATGACCCAATCTGACTGTTTAATTACTACAAAGGTCATCCAGATGGCCAACTAAAATCTAAATTTCTTCTGGCAGAACCTAAACCCATTTTCCTCCTTCCTCATCATTTAAAGGGCTTAAAAAGAAGAAGAAGAAGAAGACTAATTAGAACATCCTCTTCAGTCTATTGCCTCTTTAAGAATCATCATTAAAAGATATCATTTATATTAATTTCATAATAAAGATTTTTTTTTGAGACGAAGTTTTGCTCTTGTTGCCCAGGTGAGAGTGCAATGGTGCAATCTCAATTCATTGCAACCTCTGCCTCCCAGGTTCAAGTGATTCTCCTGCCTCAGCCTCCCAAGTAGCTGGGATTACAGGCGTGCACCACCACGCCCAGCTAATTTTGTATTTTTAGTAGAGACCGGTTTTCACCGTGTTGGTCAGGCTGGTCTCAAACTCCTGACCTCAAGTGATCCACCTGCCTCGGCCTCCGAAAATGCTGGGATTACATGTACGAGCCACCACGCCCGGCCAATAAAGATAATTTTTAAAAACCCATCTGGGCCGGACACGGTGGCTCACTATTATAAACCAAGCCCTGGTATTCAGAAGATATTTGGTTAAAAAGCCTGCATGGATAATCCACTGTTTTTTCTAGGGCTAGTCCAGTGTTTCCCAAAATGCATGATCTTTTGAGACAGAGTCTCACTCTGTCTCCCAGGCTCAAGCGATTCTCCTGCCTCGGCCTCCCAAATGGCTGGGATTACAGACATATGCCACCACTTGGGGCTAATTTTTGTATTTTCAGTAGAGATGGGGTTTCACCATCTCTACTAGACCAGGCCAGGCTGGTCTAGAGCTTCTTGACCTCAAGTGATCTGCCCACCTCAGCCACCCAAAGTGCTAAGGTTACAGGTGTCAGCCACCGTGCCTGGCCCCCAAAATGCATGACCTTAAGAATCATCTTATTTGTTAAAAATACATGGTCCCATGCTCTTTTCTTACAGATTTTTTTTCTGTAGGTCTGTAGTAAAGCCCTAGAATGTAACGTTAATGAGCACACTGGACTGATTCATATGATCCAGATGAATTTGAATACTGCCATGATATAAACAGACCTTTAACTTTTATGTTTCTTTTTTGAGACAGGGTCATGCTCTGTTACCCAGGCTGAAGTGCAGTGGTGCAATCATGGCTCACTGCACCCTCAATCTCCGGGGCTCAAACAATCCTCCCACCTCAGCCATCTGAGTAACTGGGACTACAGACATGTACCACCATGCCTGGCTCATTTTTTTTCTTTTTTCTTTTTTTTTGCCCTGGCTGATCTGGAACTCCTGGGCTAAAGCAATCCTCCCACCTCAGCTTCCCAAAGTACTGGGATTACAGGCATGAGCCACCACACCTGGCCAACCTTTCACTTTCAAGCAACATTTGAGAAATTCTCCAACTTGTAAGCTCATGTGCAAGTATTCCAAATGGGCTTAAAATCACCCTTATTCAGCAGCTTTGGCAGTAAATTAGAAAGAACATGGAGCCTAGAGTCAGAAAACCTAGATTCAATTTCTTCTGCTACTTACTATCTGTGTAACCCTTATACCAGTCACTGCATCTCCATCTGGTCTTGGTATATTACATGGAAATAACAAAACCAACCCTAACCTGCCTCATAGGGTTGTTATGGAAATAATTCAAGAATACTTGAAAAGGGCTCTGTAAATTAAAATGTCACCATTACAGTAACATTTTATTAAATCAGCCTGCTCTAATTCAGAATGTGTGAATGTTGTTGTCTAGCCCAATGTGGCTTTGTTTTCACGTTATCTGTAAGGAGATCATCGCCTCCTTACACATGACAGACAGTGATAGGCATTGGAACACACAGATAAGCAGTAGCTTCCTGTTCCATGGCAAAATTATGAGATTGGATGTGCAAGATCAGGGGAACCTGTCTACTGTATGAGTACTGCTTCTACAGGACTAGAGTCTCAGCTATCAGTAAAGCAAAGCTGGCAATATTCCTACTGGAAGTTAGCTTGGTTATGAGCAGTTAATGCCAGTCATTACAGTAAAATCAATCTGAAGAAGTTTTCTCCAGACTAGGAATATTAAAGGATTTTTTTACACTGGTATTTAAATTTCTAAAAAATACTATATTCTTTTTTGGCCACCTTGAGGAACATATACTAAATGCAGTATTTCCTTGGGAATTAAGTGTCATCAACATAATCAGTAGTTTGGGATATAAGCACAGCTGAGACTCTGGGTAGGAGATATTGGATCAACTAACTTAGCTTGCACCACTGTATACAATGAACAAGTGCCTCCTGGTCTTAACATCTATGTAGGGTGTACCAAGAGCATGGCATAATGGCATCCTTAAGGGCTAAAAAGGTACATATCATTTCTTTAAGAGTTTAGGCTCTTGTATAGAGAGGACTGTTTCTTGCCTCATACCAGTTTCAGGAATGTGTGATGATGTCCAGTTCTGCCAGCATCCTCATCACTATCACTAAATCACCTCGCTTTTCCTCCTCACCACTTTCCTCTAATTCAACCCAGACAAATCTCTTCCACTTTGCTGTCAGAGCCTGCTGCTCATCGCTCCTATCGTTGCTTTTAATCAATCTACCACAAATGCATCCACCACTTCTGCCCTTTGCCACTGAACTGTCTGGCCTGGCCATTCTCTAACTGGATGCATAATCTTGGGGAAGTCATTACCTTTTCCAGCATGTATTTCCCTAATAATTGAAGTGAAGAGGTTGCTAACATCCCTTCCAGTTCTGCTATTCTATCATGATTCTCTTCTGCCTCCTGATTTTTTTCATTTTCTCAAGTTTTTTCACAAAATGGCTGACTAAACTGGTGTAAAAATTGTCAACCAACTGTAGTATTCATTTATTTCCATGAAGCAAATAAACTATATACTCAATGCTCTATGGTTAACTTTATAGCAGTTTCTGGTTCTATATGCTTACTATTCAATGTATTTACTATCAAAGAGATTTTCCAGGGAATTTGGTCCAGAGTCTTCAACAATTCAAAAAGAATGGTAGTTCCAGAAGGTATGGACTTATTTTATCACAATTTCAAAATTAAAAACTACATTTTGGTCAACACACCCTAGAATTTAATTTTTCACGAATTAGTCTTACCAATAAGCCTTACCAATTAGCAAGGTGTTACTAAAACTTTAATTGGAGAAATCTTTCTTACTAAAGGAAAATCTACTCACAACAATTTTGTAAAGATTTGGGAAAGAATAACAAATATACTACCAAATTTATATTTAATGTTTATTAAATATGGCAGAGTGTTCAGTTCCCTGTAACTCCCTGTAATTTCCTGATACCACAGATGAAGAAAGGTTAGCCTGTTACCAATACTATTCAAGGACATCTTTTTGATCTCAGTGCACTATACATTTTCAAAACTAGTATGACAGCCCTACTATCATAACTCTGTAACCAGCTTTGTCTAACCAGCCTTGGTTTATTTTCAATCTAGCATTTTTAGATGTATAGCACTTGAGGTTTCAGAAGAAGGAGAAAAAACAGTTCACAAATTATTTTGCAAAGTAGAACAAAAAATAGAAAACTAAAGCAAAACATCTGACCCCCAATTGAAATACACCAGAACCTCAAGGAAAAAAGTATTCACTCATGAAATATTATAGTGCAAATACACTTTTGAGCAAATGAAGTGATACATGCACACATATACATACACACGACTAATAAGGTAAACTGTGAAAAAGCCCACCAGAATGAATACAAGAAATACTATTAGAGTTCCAAAAGTGCACAGTCACTATCATCTAGAAAGCTCTCAACGCAAAAAGTCACAATTGACACTCTGGAACATGAGTAGAATTTCATAAACAGGAAGAGTGAGGAAGAATGTGGAATATCAGAAAGTGCACCTCAGGCAGAGTGAGGCCAACATGCAACAACCACCAAAACCTACTAAATGCCTCTGCACAAGCAAGGCCCTGGAGGCTGCAAGAAGCAGGAAAGCACAGGCATGTCTGGGACACAGGACGTCATCCAGGATGCATCCAAGGAAGGGTGCAAAGGAGGTGACATCAGAAACAGACACAAGGCCAAGATCAAAAGGGCCAAGGAGCCTGATGTTTGCATAGACATTATGAAACTTCTGACCTGTATGTGTAAGGTATAAGGAAGGGGTAACTTGATTGGAGGCTTCACTGGTAGATTAAACTTGCGCCAGAGTGAGTGTAAGATTTGGTAGGGAGGCAATATATTAGGAGAACATAGAGGAAGGTATGGATGCGAGAGAGACTGTAGTGGTAGATTCAGCAAGATTTGGCAATTTCCTGTCTAGATGTGCAAAGGAAAGCATGATTCTAAGACTTAGAGATGAGGGAGCAAACTGGCTACTTGATGCATCTAGCCACTGACATAATTTATTTGGTCCACAGAGTAAACCTGAGAAATTTGCATCAACTCTAAACAATTAAGAAACTTTCTATATGAAAATCTAGATTTGGGCTGCTGGTGAAAATCTGAGAGGACTGTGCCAGTGTTGCTGAAGGCTGCTACTAGAGACCATGCCTGGTTACCTGGACAGTGTCTTGACATGCATTACACCTGGTCCACTTCACTCATTTTACTTGACCTGCCTGAGGCATCAGAATTTGCCATCTCTGATTTGGAGCTGCATGACTAGCAAGACGATGACATAATTAGCAAAAATAAGGAAGTCCAGAACACGCTGGGGAGAGTAGAAAAGCTAAATTTTAGACATACTAAAATTGACGACTTTGATAATCATCTAGAAGGGAATATGCAGTGTCTTTAGAAATTTGAGGGAAAGTCGGGAAAAGATGCATGTGGATAAAATCAGAATCATCCCATCAGATAATATCTGCTATCATTTCTATAGTATTTAACATTGAAATGTCAGGTAGTGTTCTCAGTAGTCTAAGTATTCCACACACATTAAATCAGTTAGCCCCATTTAATCAGTATTTCCAATCTATAATTATCCCAATTTTACAGATGAGGAAACTGAGGCACACAGAAGTTAAGGTGATTACACTGTAACTAGCTGAGCTGGGATTCAAAAGTAGGTAATCTAGTTCCAGAGTCTGTATTAGGAGAACTTCGTCCTGAGTTTACTCTATATTTTTAGATTAAATAATTTCATTTTTAGAGGTTGGGAAACCGCTAATATTTGTTAGATTTGTAGCTGATAAGAGAATGTAAAAAGAGAAGATAATTCACAAAAATCATTATCCCTTAATATTAAAAAGACTGGAAGCCAGACACAGCTGGGACACATGCCTATAGTCCCAGCAACTCAGGAGGCTGAGGCAGGAGGATTGCTTGAGCCCAGGAGTTTGAGGCCAGCCTGGGCAATATAGTGAGACCCTGTCTCAGAAAAGAAAAAAAAAAAAAAAAAAAATATATATATATATATATATATATATATGTATGAATACCTTACTTAACAGATATTTCCATTAATTCAACAAATGTACATTGGCACTTACTGTGTACAGACATTGTTCTAGGTGCTTGAGATTAAAAGACAAAGATCCTTGCCTTACAGTGCTCACATTCTAACAGAAACATCATAAATGAGCAAAGTATACAGTAGGGGAGATGGTGACAAGTGCTATGACAAAAAGGAAAAGTGGGGCAGGGTAATGGATAGGAGTGGGGGTGAGGGAGAAAGGACTGTGAGTTTATAGGTAGGAGGGGCGGTTCCATTGAAAAGGTGATATTTCTGCAAAGACTTGAAGGAGAGTAAGAAGGGTCAGTCACATGGATATCTGGAGGAAGAGCATTCCGTGAAGAGGAAAAAGCAAAGGCCCCAAAGCAACAATGCCAAGGTTGTTCAAGGAACAGCAAGAGGTGTATGTGGGTGGAACGGAGTAAGAGTAGTGGAGATGAGGTCAGAGGTCAATGGAAGCAGGAAGCAGGTGGTTTAAAGCCTTGTTCAGGCCGGGTGCGGTGGCTCACACCTGTAATCCCAGCACTTTGGGAGGCTGAGGCAGGTGGATCACCTGAGGTCAGGAGTTCAAAACCAGCCTGGTCAGTATGGTGAAACCCCGTCTCTAATAAAAATACAAAAAAATTATCAGGGTGTGGTGGCACTCGCCTGTAGTCCCAGCTACTTGGGGGGCTGAGGCAGGAGAATCACTTGAACCTGAGAGGCAGAGGCTGCAGTGAGCTGAGATCACACCACAGCCCTCCAGCCTGGGTGACAGAGCAGGACCCAGCTTCAAAAAATAAAAATAGCAGTTCGGCGGTCCCGCGGGTCTGTCTCTTGCTTCAACAGTGTTTGGACGGAACAGATCCGGGGACTCTCTTCCAGCCTCCGACCGCCCTCCGATTTCCTCTCCACTTGCAACCTCCGGGACCATCTTCTCGGCCATCTCCTGCTTCTGGGACCTGCCAGCACCGTTTTTGTGGTTAGCTCCTTCTTGCCAACCAACCATGAGCTCCCAGATTCGTCAGAATTATTCCACCGACGTGGAGGCAGCCGTCAACAGCCTGGTCAATTTGTACCTGCAGGCCTCCTACACCTACCTCTCTCTGGGCTTCTATTTCGACCGCGATGATGTGGCTCTGGAAGGCGTGAGCCACTTCTTCCGCGAATTGGCCGAGGAGAAGCGCGAGGGCTACGAGCGTCTCCTGAAGATGCAAAACCAGCGTGGCGGCCGCGCTCTCTTCCAGGACATCAAGAAGCCAGCTGAAGATGAGTGGGGTAAAACCCCAGACGCCATGAAAGCTGCCATGGCCCTGGAGAAAAAGCTGAACCAGGCCCTTTTGGATCTTCATGCCCTGGGTTCTGCCCACACGGACCCCCATCTCTGTGACTTCCTGGAGACTCACTTCCTAGATGAGGAAGTGAAGCTTATCAAGAAGATGGGTGACCACCTGACCAACCTCCACAGGCTGGGTGGCCCGGAGGCTGGGCTGGGCGAGTATCTCTTCGAAAGGCTCACTCTCAAGCACGACTAAGCCTTCTGAGCCCAGCGACTTCTGAAGGGCCCCTTGCAAAGTAATAGGGCTTCTGCCTAAGCCTCTCCCTCCAGCCAATAGGCAGCTTTCTTAACTATCCTAACAAGCCTTGGACCAAATGGAAATAAAGCTTTTTGATGCAAAAAAAATAAATAAATAAATAAATAAATAAAAATAAACATAAATATAAAATAGAATAAAATAAAATAAAGCCTTATTCAAAGCCACGAGACAAATACTGAGTTTTAATCTGAGTGGGTGAGAAACCACTAGAGAGATCTAGGCAGAGCATCACACAATCTGACCAAAGCTTGTCAAGGATCACTGTGGCTGCTATGTGAGAATCAACTGCAGGAGAGCCAAGGTGGAAGCAGAGAGATAAGAAACTTGTTATTAGAGAGACAAGAGTCTGTGGTGGCTTAGAACTCACTAGATTCTGGATATTTTGAAGTTCAGAGTCAACGGGATTTCCTAAAAGGCTGCATGTGGTGAAGACTTAAAGATAACTCTAAGGTTTTTACAAATGTAATTGAAAAATGATAAATAACCAAATTTTTTGAAGTCCTTCCTATCTTAGATTTACTCACTAAGGGGATCTATATATAAAGGAACTGCTTAGTAAATCTTTTACCCAAGCAAGGAATTCTTCTGCAGTAGCACTAGTCATCTCCTAATTGGTCTGTTCATAATTTTAGATTTTCAACTGTGTACCTGCTGAGTGAACTACAATTATTTCTTAGTTTCAACAATCCCTTTTCATCCAATAAGAGTAATCTATACAAACAAATGATGCTCTTAAATATATGTTACTTAATATTCATAAAAATACAGTAAGGACTATACTAGAACCTCATTTACATCTCATTTAATTGTCATAATAATCCTGAAAAGTATCATCCCCCTAAAAAATGAAAGAAGTTATGTTCAGAGGTTAACTATTTTTGCCTAAGGTCAACCAGCTTAGTAACAGCACAGCTTGCCCACTGACTCCAAAGCCAATATGTTTGTTAGCTATACTGTTTCCCAACGTAATATTCTTGAGAGGCACCAATTGTTCAAGTTCTTAAACTGTCTAGCCCTTCCTCTCTTCCACAATGACTAGGTTATTTAAATGGAAATAACTTCACTAAATGGTGGCAAAGATAACTTTCCAGAAACTGGATAGTTTTCCTGGAATTGCCAGTTAGAGATAGGGCAAACACATTGTTTTGTAGACAAAAATCGACAAATAAAACAAAGCGTTCTTTCTGATACAGATTTGTGGCAAGCTTCTCAACTACCACACCATGGTATTATGGAGTTACCATGACAAAGCAATAACCTAGTTTCAGTGTTTCAATAACCCCATCACTCAGTCCCTGTAAGAGAAGAACTTCCCATACCACAGTGATCAGACTTTTCCCCCAGACAGAAATGGTCTCTGAGAGATGATAACTAAGAAGTGCACAAAAGTAGCATCCCTTACAAAAAGCATAAATTCTCATTTTATTGTATTCATTAAATTTTTTTTTTTTTTTGAGAGACAGAGTGTTGCTCAGTTGCCCACTCTGGAGTGCAGTGGTGCAATCTCGGCTCACTGCAACCTCCGCCTCCTGGGTTCAAGCTATTCGGGTGCCTCAGCCTCCCGAGTAGCGGGGACTACAGGTGCATACCACCACACTTGGCTAATTTTTGTATTTTTAGTAGAGATGTGGTTTTGCCATGTTGGCCAGGCTGGTCTGAAACTCCTGGCCTCAAGTGATCCGCCCACTTCAGCCTCCCAAAGTGTTGGAATTACAGGCATGAGCCACTGCGCCCAGCCAACTGACATTTTAAAAAAGGCAATTTTAACTGAGTTTATCTGAATACCTACACTGATCTATCTCTGTGTAACAATGTTTTCCCAAAGAGGGCCGGCAATAACTCTAGGGAAGTCATAGAAACAAGAAATTCTGCTTACAGTTGCAAACACAACAGTGTTACCCTTCTGCTTAAAATCACCTCAACTGCTTTCCACTGCTCCGGGATAAAGGCTGAAGGCCCTGCTCATTGCCCTTCTTGCCTCTCCAGTTCCATGGCACTCATATCTGAGCTTTCCTGGCTCGTCACTCAGCCCTCGTTTCATGAGGGCCCTGCCCTTTCCTGCCCTAGGAATTTAGCAACTGCTATTCCTTCTGCCAAGAACATTCTTCCCTCTGCCCTTCCTGTCACTCCAGCTTGCTCACTTACACTCAACCGTCAGATCTCAGCTGAGGCACTGCTTCCCCAGGGCAGCTCTAGAACTTTCCCTCACAAATTCTCATAGGACCAAGTACCTCCTGTTCTCACCACTTACCATAGCACAGTTTATTCATTTTGTTACTGTTTGTCATCCCATTGGACTATTATAAGGTCTATAGTTAGCACTCAACAGTATATGTGGTGGATAAATGGGCAAATGAATAGTGTTATGTCATACTCTCCACCAAGCCCAGTGAGGGCTTTGCTCACCCTGCCTCCCTAACCTTAATCTCAATCCATCCCAGATGACATGCATATGAATTGCTACATGTTGTTTTGCTAAGAGTGACAAGAAGGGAAATGAAATAAAGGATGCACTATTTTTAAAATATACATTTAACTTATCCTTATCTACAAATAGCTTTTAATGGCACTGAAACTGATCTATTCAAATCCGTTTACCCATGCATTCTAAACTTATAAATTTTGTTATGTAAATCTTCTGACAAATTTTTCTGAAACTGAAAGAAATAAATTATCCTCAATTCAACCAACCAAAACCAACAACAACAAAAAATTAGTTTTAAAGCTCAACACTCTCAGTTGCAAGTAGCAATGGTAATCTCAGTTATCTGACAATGTAGTCACCCAGATATCAACTCTTTCTTCTAAACCTTACCCTGGCAATTAGCTCAGGTAATCAGAGCACAGTGCTACTAAGGCTAATAATACTATAATAATAACAAGTTATCAAGCACTTATGTACTATCTGTTTTACAGAGAATAAGTATTCTCATTTACCCTTCACAATAAGCCTATGAAATCTGTAGGGAAGCTAGAATTCAAGTCTAGGTTTGGGTCTCCAAGTTCAAGTTTGACCTCTAAATAGGAAAGTTAGTGTTGCACAGAAAGAAAGAACAGGAAAAAAAAAAAAAAAAAAAAAAAAAAAAAAAAAACAGGGTGGGAGCAATGGGGGCTAGTCGGGAGGGGAGTGAGGGAAGAAGATATTCAGGGAATGTAGACTCAGGATCTGTAATCCCAGGAAACCTCCCTCTTTGGTTTTTCCTCCAAATCAGATAAAGGTATGCTTTTAGGTCCAATCTTCAGTTGCATCTGTTTCCTCTTATGTAGACTCCAGCACTAGTACTTGAAAGTTGCCCTGCCAACTTTAATCTGCAGAACTTTTTCCATTTAGGCACACGTAGTCCCTTTCGGGAGCCAAAGGGCAGAATAAACAAATATTCAAAAACATTTATGACTAAGTTTATTTCTCTGCCTTCCCTCACCTTCCCTGCCTCTGCGAAAAATATAACCCATGTAATGACTACTGCGATCAACATTGGCTCGCCAGTAAGAACAGGTATCTATACCCCAATACTAGAATGTCAACAGCAAGCATATGACATTTACCAAGCTGGACCTCCAGGGAGTCACTAAATCCATTCAAGAATGCCAGAGCGATAAACAGAAAATAGCATTCGAAGTCAAATCCCACCATTCTGATGACTGTCAAACCCTTTGCTTTGTTAAGCACCTTAGTAACTTTCCAGTATTTTCTCATACGACAAGATTTATGGTTGCAAATCTGAAGAAAATCCCAAGCTACTTGATCCCAAAATGTGCCAACTATTCTGCAATTCTTCCAGAAAAATCATGAATGTGTAAATTTGAAACTGTGCCTTTTTTTGGTCTGAGATTGTTCTTAAAAATAAAACAAAAATTTAATTTTTAAAAAGTGAAAGTGTGTCTTCAATCAAAAAGCTTTTAATAAAGTTTGTAGGTATAAAGAAATCTACTCCCGAGTACTCATCCAGTCTGTAGGCCCATCACCAACATACAGTGTACGAATGTTGCAGAATGGATGACTTGGTTTCAAATCCTGACTCTGCAATTTAATAGCTATGAAACCATAGATAATGAAAGCAATTTACTAAACCCTCTGATTCTTCCTCTGTCCACTGGGGACAACGGAGCACAGCTCAAAGAGGTTAAAAATAATCTCAAGTTCCTGGCACATTTCAAGCACCCATTCAATAAATAATAGTTATTAATATTTCTTCTGGGTTGTCAATTTAAATAACATTTCACATATAATTCTTCAAATCATGTGATATCACAAACTCTTGTTAAAGAAAGACACCTACTATTAATAAGCTCTAGTTACACAAGTATTCTTCAGTCATTTGAGGTTAACCCTGTGCAGTTAACCAATGTGAAAACAGAAATTGTGATTATGCCTGTGATTTTGAGAATCCTTTGATTCTTGAGCATGGCTAAGCAAAGCATATTTTCATGAATGGTTTTTCCAGAGGAGAACCACACCATTCCATGCCATTTTTAAGTCCTCACTATCTACTGAATTAGGAGAACCTTGGAATACTGCAAAGCCAAACGAGTTCCATCAGCAACCAGAAGCTACATCTTAGAGATTTGCTAATGTAAACATCCAGAGGGTAGAACAAAGGGTTGAAGACTTTTTTTGTGAAATCTGACCTCACTCCACAAAACAGAATATTATTCAGCAATACAAACAAAATGAAGTACAGATTTCATAGATGAAACTTGAAAACATTATGCAAAAATCAAAGAGCCACTAACAAAAAAGAACACCTATTGTATGATTCCATTTATATGAAATATCCAGAACAGGCAAACCTACGTAGACAGAAAGTAGATTGGTAGTTGACTAGGGCTGGAGCGGGCGGGGGTCAGGGAGTGAAGGGCCTAATGGGTACAGCATTTCTTTTAAGGAAGATGAAAATGTTCTGAAATTAGATTTGATGATGGTTGCACAACCCTGTGAACATAAGTAAAAACCTTGAATTGTACACTTTAAATGGGCAAATTGTATGGTATATTAATTATATCCCACTAAAGTTGTTTTAAAAAATCTAACTCACTAACTGATTAGTGGATCATTTATTCTTCACTGCGTGTAACAATATCCTCTTCATTAAAAACTAAAAATAAGTGCTCAGAGTGCTGTCTTATGTTTAAAGTTATAAAATATCTTGACACTGGAAGTCTACTTACCTTGCCTTTGCATCTATCATCTCCACTTTATTTCAATAGCAATCATTTTAGATGAACTCCAGCAATGGAAACTACTCAAATACTTGCAAAATGTATTTATGGTCAAACCACATTCTACAGATTACATTTTTTATTGCTCTATAGCAGTGACTGTTCTTTCCTTTATTTAATACAAACTGACCACCTTTGTTATCAATCGTTTTTTGATTACTTGCTACACTGACCTTCAAACACCTGAAACTCCACATTCACAGGATCTCCTTTTGTTCTCCTAAGAAATACAGGAAGTATTCGGGTAACAATGACAGACAAAGAAGTCTTACTTACTAAATTGGCTAAACCCACCTTCTAGGGGTATAGGGAACAAAGGGGATTCACCTGAGTGGGAATGTTACTGGTGAGAACTAGGAGAAAGAGATGGCCCAGCTCTTGACCAGGAGATGGAGATAAATTAGAGTGTGGGCCAGCCAAGTAATGGACAGTCTTGAAAGCCTAACAACACTAAGGAACCTGTTATCTAGAATATTTTACTGATTGTGAAGCATACCTGTATTTCAAGTTTTTCAAAGTTTTTGTTCTTAAATTTAGAAGAGCCAATTTGTGAGAAAAGACAAAAAGTGAGAATCCACACTTTCTGCCCCTCAGATCCTGAAATCTGAGGCAGACAGATTAAACATACTCACATGAAGATACTCACATGAAGAGACTAAGAATAACAAGAATAAAAATATAGTATCAATTCAACATATACTAATAAAATACTTAAAATATATAATTGGTTATAAAGAGGAAAATATTAAATATTAGTACTAGAAAGTAGATTCAAAGGCTGCATAAGAACAGAGACTCTTGAGATTAAGATAGTAATTTCGTAGGGAAAAAACTTACTAGTACTATTTACATACAACAATTCTAAAATCATAACTTTGGTGGAACAATATTTTTAATCACAACTCTAATTATTCAAGTGTCATCTCTGCTAGTTTGTTTTTCAAATTATTTCAGTTCACCCCTCCAACTCATGTGAAGAACCTGTTTAAGATGAGCTGCTCTTAATTTTGTTTTTGAAGAGTCCCAGAATTTGAAGATAAAGGGAGTATTTTCTTTTAAGATCACTTCTTCTGCTTAAGCATTTAAAAAAAAAAAATCCAACAACCCAGGGTAAATTGAACCTGTCAGCATTTCACTTCAATTATGATACTATGATCCTCTGCTGTTCCAGTGTTCCAGTTCAAATTTCATATCTAAATCTTACACAAATACTTCCCTTAATTTATCAATTATCCTTCCTCTGGGGCCAAATCTTTTCAACACAAATGTTACTTATGGTGTTACATCACTTGCCTTTTACTGTACACTCATATGTAGATGACTTGGACTTATCATTTGAATAATCAACCAATATGGTCAATTTTAAAGAGAAAAACAAAAAACAAAAAAAAACACATCCAGGCATGGTGGCTCACACATGTAATCCCAGCACTTTGGGAGGCTGAAGCAGGAGGATTGCTTGGTCTCAGGTCTTCCAGACCAGCCTCTGAAACAGAGTGAGGCCTTGTCTCTACTAAAAACCAAAAAAATTAGCTGGGGTGGTGATGCACACCTGTAGTCCCAGCTACTCAGGAGGCTCACATGGGAGGATCACTTGAACCCAAGAGTTCAAGGCTGCAGTTGGCTATGATCACACCACCACACCACTGCCCTCCAGCCTGGGTGACAAAGTGAGACTCTGTCTCAAAAAAAGAAAAGAAAAGAAAAGAAAACAACAAGTTATTAACATTAGTCTTTGCTTACCAATTACAAATTTTATCTTGATACAATTCCCTAATTTTTATCTTGTATAAAAATCTTGTAGTCTTTTGTAGTCAAAAGTCTTCAAACAGGTTTTCCAAAACTAACAATGAAGAATGTGGGCAAGTCAATTGGGAAATCATAATCTTAATTATAACCAAGTTGAATACTTCACTTTCTTTTTTTTTTTTTTTTTTTTTGAGATGAGTCTCGCTCTGTCACCCAGGCTGGAGTGCAGTGGCATGATCTCGGCTCACTGCAAACTCCGCCTCCTGGGTTCAAGCGATTCTCTTGCCTCAGCCTCCTGAGTAGCTGGGACTACAGGGGCGCGCCACCACGCCCAGCTAATTTTTGTATTTTTAGTACAGACGGGGTTTCACCGTGTTGGTCAGGCTGGTCTCAAACTCCTGACCTCGTGATCCACTCACCTCGGCCTCCCAAAATGCTGGGATTACAGGCGTGAGCCATCACACCCAGCTGAACATTTCACTTCCTTTTTCAGAGAAACAGGTGACTGTGAAACAGTATTATAATGTTGCTCCACATCGTCCAAAGATTTCACATACATATCCACTGCTAAGATGTTTTCTCTTAATGTTTACATAAACCCAAAAGGTTAACATATGTCTTTCCTACTAGGTTGTTTAAATGTTTCTAAATAAACAAAGAACATGGAGTAACATTATTAGTGTATCTTACCTGAGCCCAGTCTGCAGGCAATGCCTAACCACCCCAAAAGTCAATAAAATGCTTAGGAAGTGCACATTCGATTATAAAACATCAAAATAAATAATCATCTCAGGGTAGGACCACAAGCATATCATAAGTAACCACTTGGTTTAAAGGGAAAAAAGGCCAAGAGACGAAAAATAAAGCAAAGAAGGAAACAAAATAGGTTGAAAAAGAAAAAAAAAAGGGGGGGGGGCAAAACTTCCCTGCAGATAATTTTCCCTATTTCCTCAACCTGACCTTCGTCCTCCATTTTAAAAATCCTCCGACTACAAGTTCCATGTGTTTGGTTCACTCTTTACGGGTATACTTTTTCCTACAAACGTCCTTGTGCAAAAAAAAAAAAAAAAAATCTGATTTTAACATGATGAGTTATCATTTTACAGAAGCAATAGTTCTTGCTACTCGTTAGGACTCCAGAACAGTTTAGCGAGAATTCCTTTTAAAGGGGCTTTGTAATTGTATGAAATAGGCCAAATCCAGATACGATTACTATCTTAATCGTAACTGGGGAGGTACGATTCCGCAGTGCAAAAAGCCTTCTAAAATTCTGTGTCCCTACACCCCTTTCCATCCTCTGCCCAAACATGTTAACAGAATGCTCTGCATCCTTAGCACAGGGCCAATATTCAAACCAAGCGAAAAACTTTATTTTAAAAACACTTACAAGGGGCGAACCAAGGAGGACAGCGTGTGACTGAGGAGGCAGCAGGGCGACTGACTGGCTCCATGAACACGGAATGGCTTAAAGGGCACAAGCCCCAGAGACTTAAGGCAGTTTTCTCCTACACCCTAAGCTGAGCTTAGATTCCCAGGATTGAGCGAGCAGTGTATTTCGTACCTTAAAACTCTGCAAGTAGTCTAAGCAAGCAGAAGACAGCCAAGGGAGCCAGGAGGGGCCCGCGGGGCGCAGGAGCCTGAGAAAGAGGAGAGCTGGGGAGGGGAAGGCCAGGAGCAGAGCCCAGAACTAGTCATCACGGGCCAGGCCTGGTCCGGGCCGCCGCGGGAGCGAGGACGCGGCGCTGCATCCGACTCACCTGCCCATTCTCCGAGCCCCGGGCCGACCCCCGCCTCATTCCCCACTCCCCAGACCCGGAGGGCCGTGAAGAGCGAGTACGAAATACGCAGGGCTAGGTAGGCCACGGTGCCCGCGCCGACCCAGTACAGGAAGCCGGCGGCGGGGAGAGCGCTCTCCATGGCTTTCCACTAGGCCTCACTACCTTCGTGAATGAAAAGAGCGAGTGAATGAATCCAGGAGGAGGCGCCGGCCGTGACGGTGAGGATGACACTAATAGGCGCTGCTCCGACACCACTTTGGGCCTAAACCCCGCCCGCGGGGCCATATCCGTGTCGCTATTGGTGACCCGTCTTTCCCTCTGCGCGTAGTGCGTCAGCCATTAGCTGACTCCAGTTCCACTGCCCCTCCCACACTCCTCCCATCACCGCGTCCCCCGGGGTTCCGCCAGTGAGCGCCCTGTCTCACCCCACCGAGGCGCCCCGGTCTCTCATTGGCTGCAGCCGTACTCGCGACTGCGGAAGACTGCGCTCGGATTGGCCGGTCAGACCCAGGCTGGTTTGAGCTCAGGTTCGAAGAGGAAATGGGATCAGAGAAGCCGCTAGTGAATGGAAAGATTGTAGTAAGAAGTAGGAGTAGGCAGGGCGCGGTGGCTAACACCTGTAATCCCAGCACTTCGGGAGGCCGAGGCGGGCGAATCGCTTGAGCTTAGGAGTCCGAGACCAGCCTGGCCAACATCCGAACCTCGTCTCTACTAAAAATACAAAAATTAGCCGGGCTTGGTGGCGTGCGCCTGTAATCCCAGCTACTCGGGAGGCTGAGGCAGGAGAATCACTTGAACCCGGGAGGCAGAGGTTGCAGTGAGCCGAGATCGCGCCACTGCATTCCAGCCTGAGCGACGGAGTGAGACTCCATCCCAAAATAAAAACAAAAAAAAAAAGAAAAGAAATAGGTGTGGAGCCACAGTTTTATTTTCAACTCTTTATTAAATAAATATATATTTCACATATATGATATAATTATATAATAAATATATCATTGTTAAGCGTGCTGTCATTGTTGCCATAAACTTTTCCAGATAAAGGCTTGCAGTCTTCTGTGTCTGTGCCTTCCTCGCTGCAGGCATTCGCCCGGGTTACACTCACTCATAGAGAGCCCTTAAATGCCAGACCTCCCTCCCAGCTGAGCACTAAACATCACTTAGTTCCCAACGATTTGGGGTTCAAGGCAAATAACCTGATGGAGTCTAATAACTGTTAGACGATGGCATCAGAGCTGTACGGTGAATGAAAAATATAGGAACACAGCTTGCTGAACAATTAGTTTTGGAAGGAGACTATATCTTTTAATTTGTCTTCAAAGGGGGATAGAAAATTTTACTTTCTTTTTTAAATTTCCCTTTTTTGGTTGGGGAGTGGGGGAGTGGTATTTCCAGGGGGCACAGAAGTGTGAAGTCCAGATACAGGCATGGGAACTACGTTAGCAAAGTTGCAGAGGAGAAAGACCACAAGGTAAGTTTAAAAAATTGTGTAAAACTTAAGGAGATTTTGGGCTGAGACGATGGGGTTTTCTAAATATACAATTATGTCATCTGCAAACAGGGACAATTTGACTTCCTCTTTTCCTAACTGAATACTCTTTATTTCTTTCTCCTGCTGATTGCCCTGGCCACAACTTCCAACACTATGTTGAATTGGAGTGGTGAGAGAGGGCATCCCTGTCTTGTAACTCAATGTGCAAAAATCACAGGCATTCTTATACACCAATAACAGACAAACAGAGAGCCAAATCATGACTGAACTCCCCTTCACAATTGCTTCAAAGAAAATAAAATACCTAGGAATCCAACTTACAAGGGATGTGAAGGACCTCTTCAAGGAGAACTATAAACCACTGCTCAACGAAATAAAAGAGGACACAAACAAATGGAAGAACGTTCCATGCTCATGGATAGGAAGAATCAATATCGTGAAAAATGGCCATACTGCCCAAGGTAATGTACAGATTCAATGCCATCCCCATCAAGCTACCAATGACTTTCTTCACAGAATTGGAAACAACTACTTTAAAGTTCGTATGGAACCAAAAAAGAGCCCGCATTGCCAAGTCAATCCTAAGCCAAAAGAACAAAGCTGGAGGCATCACACTACCTGACTTCAAACTATACTACAAGGCTACAGTAATCAAAACAGCATGGTACTGGCACCAAAACAGAGATATAAACCAATGGAACAGAACAGAGCCCTCAGAAATAACACCACACATCTACAACTATCTGATCTTTGATGAACCTGGCAAAAACAAGAAATGGGGAAAGGATTTCCTATTTAATAAATGGTGCTGGGAAAACTGGCTAGCCATATGTAGAAAGCTGAAACTGGATCCCTTCCTTACACCTTATACAAAAATTAATTCAAGATGGATTAAAGACTTACATGTTAGACCTAAAACTATAAAAACCCTAGAAGAAAACCTAGGCAATACCATTCAGGACATAGGCATGGGCAAGGACTTCATGTCTAAAACACCAAAAGCAATGGCAACAAAAGCCAAAATTGACAAATGGGATCTAATTAAACTAAAGAGCTTCTGCACAGCAAAAGAAACTACCATCAGAGTGAACAGGCAACCTACAGGATGGGAGAAAATTTTTGCAATCTACTCATCTTACAAAGGGCTAATATCCAGAATCTACAAAGAACTCAAACAAATTTACAAGAAAAAAACAAACAACCCCATCAACAAGTGGGCAAAAGATATGAACAGATGCTTCTCAAAAGAAGACATTTATGCAGGCAACAGACACATGAAAAAATGCTCATCATCACTGGCCATCAGAGAAATGCAAATCGAAACCACAATGAGATACCATCTCACCAGTTAGAATGGCGATCATTAAAAAGTCAGGAAACAACAGGTGCTGGAGAGGATGTAGAGAAATAGGAACACTTTTACACTGTTGGTGGGACTGTAAACTAGTTCAACCATTGTGAAAGACAGTGTGGTGATTCCTCAAGGATCTAGAACCAGAAATACCATTTGACCCAACCTTCCCATTACTGGGTATATACCCAAAGGATTATAAATCATGCTGCTATAAAGACACATGCACACGTATGTTTATTGCAGCACTATTCACATTTGGAACCAACCCGAATGTCCAACAATGATAGACTGGATTAACAAAAAGTGGCACATATACACCATGGAATACTATACAGCCATAAAAAAGGATGAGTTCATGTCCTTTGTAGGGACATGGATGAAGCTGGAAACCATCATTCTCAGCAAACTATCGCAAGGACAAAAAACCAAACACCGCATGTTCTCACTCATAGGTGGGAATTGAACAATGAGAACACTTGGACACAGGAAGGGGAACATCACACACTGGGGCCTGTCATGGGGTGGGGGGGTGGGGGTGGGGAGGAATAGCATTAGGAGATAAACCTAATGTAAATGACGAGTTAGTGGGTACAGCACACCAACATGGCACATGTATACATATGTAACAAACCTGCACATTGTGGACATGTACCCTAGAACTTAAAGTATAATTTTAAAAAATTGTGTAAAACAATAAAGTGCTTCACACTTACTCTCTACCTTCCTTCAAGAGTTTTTGTTTCCTTCTCTGGCATGGATTTGGGCTCAGAAAGGTACCTAAAATTTGTTCTTAGCCAGTAGGGGCTGCTGATTCAAGACTTGAGTGTTTTTTGTAAAGCAGGAACTTAAGGATAATAATTCTAAGGGTAACAGTTCAACATACCTTGCAGCTAACTTCATAGTTTGATAAGATTCAATTTGAGCCTTATTTCTTGCTGCCCAAACCCCCCCTTCTCCATTCTCTTATCAGATTAATTAGTTCTAACCCTAAGGCTGTAAATGTAAACCATCAATTACCCTGCAGAATTCAGCCATGTGAGTCGAGCTGACATCATATTTTATTTTAATTGAATTTGGTACCTTTGGCTGGGGCTGCCTCTTCAGTTCAACTAAAGGCCCACCACTCTTCGTCCTCAACTTCTCCCTCTTCCCCAAATCTTTGCCTACAGTATAGCTATATCCCCAAATTTATATATCCCAGCTCATCATTGCTCACCAACAAGGCACCCTCTAGATATTCAGTCCCATTCTCCTTAGAATAGGGTGGAAGGGGGAGAAGACAGTTATTATAAACTAACAATACATATTTTTTGTTGCATATGTCTGTCTGTCTGTGGCCCCCACTAGAATCTATGATTATAGGGAACACTATGCTGTGAATGCATAGGACCTAAAACAGTGCCTGGTACCTAGGGGACCCCAACAAATATCTAAGAAATAAACAGAAGTGAAGATTCATTCATTCAACAAATATTATTGTGTTCTAATTATGTGCCAGTCCACTGAGCTAGGTACTAGGTATAAAATAGTGAGCAAATGGGCAATTCTCAGTCCTAACCCTACTCTACCATTCAACAGGGAGTGGCCACTGCTTTCCTCTCGGTGTCCTTTGCTGGCCCCTTCTCTTACTGGCCTCTAAATTACACAGTGCCCTCAGGCTCAGACCCCAGCTCTCTTTACGTCTCTAATATATGATTTTATCCAGTCCCTTGGTTTTAAATATCAACTGTAAGCTGATTATTTCCAAATGTCTCTGTCCAGGCTCAACTTCTGCTTAGAGGTCCAGACTTCTATACGGTATATATATATCCACCTGCCTATTCGCATCTCTACTCAGATATAAAATAAACATTTCAAAGTTAACATGTTTAGAATAGAACTCTACACTCAACACACACACACACACACACACACACACACACACCCTCTTCCTCTTTTCGTTCCTATTTCTATTAATGATACCATCATTTACCCCCTTTCTAAGGCCCAAGACTTAGGGATGAATGTTAACTCTTTCTTTTCTTTTTTTTCCTGCTCTTACCGCCCAGGCTGGAGTGCAATGGCGCAATCTCAGTTGACTACAACCTCCGCCTCCCAGGTTCAAGTGATTCTCCTTCCTCAGTCTCCCAATTAGCTGGGGTTACAGGTGCCCGCCATTATGCCCAGCTAATTTTTGTATTTTTAGTAGAGACAGGGTTTCACCATGTTGGCCAGGCTGGTCTCAAACTCCTTACCTCAAATTATCCGCCTGCCTGGGCCTCCGAAAGTGCTAGGATTACAGGCATGAGCCAACATGCCAGGTCTGAACCTTGATTCTTTTCTTTCCATTACATTCCATATCCAATTCTTTAGCAGGTCTTATTCACTCTACTTCCAAAATATATCTTGACTGGCCACTACTAACCTAATTCAAATCACAAGCATTTTTAGCCTGGAATATGGCAATAGCCTCCTAACTGGTCTCCCTAAAGCCTGTGTTGGAGTTTGTTGTCCATGTAGCAACTAGAGGGTTTTTTTTTTTTTTTAAGTAAATTAGATATCATTTTCTTCTACTCAAATCCCTTCAAGGACTTTATATCACATTAAGAACAATCCTCCAAGTTGAGTTTGTCTGCCCTGACCTCTCCGGCAACACGGACCACCCTCTCCTGTGCTCACTTGATTCCAGCCACACTAACTCCTTGCAGTTCCTCAAATAAGTCAATTTCGTTCTGGTCTCAGAGTCGTTCTATTACACTTCCACTTCCCTCTGCCTGGAACCTCTTACTATCTTCCCAAGGCTCACTCCTTTGTATCATTTAGGCTTTTGTTCACATGTCATCCCCCTTAGAATGGTATTCCCTGACCTCCCTTCATAACTTTCCCAAATAGCTTTATCCTCTGCTCTAGCAATCCTTATCCTTTTATCTTACTTTGTTTTCCTTACAGAACATAATGCTTTCAAATTGTTTGATTACTAGGTCTTTGTCCATCTACCTAATAGAATGAATGTAAGTTCATTAGTACAGTGAACTTTTCTTGTTCACTACTGTATCTTTAGCTAAGATGTGCACCCAAGAGTACCTGACACTTGGTATGCAATAAATACCTGTTGAATGGGTGATGAAGGAATAAATGAAAATAGATTGTCTAGTGGGAGAGACAGACATTCAGCAAACTTCCAACTAATTATATGATAAAAATTGTAATACGTACAAAGAAGAAAATAATAGGACATAAGGAAAGAGGTTAACAAGAGGACCTAATTTAGGTGGGGGAAAAGAAACAGCCTTGAAATGCCTTTCTAAGGAACCCATATTTGAACTGGGATCTGAGAAAATGCAAAAATTGAGTGAGGGTGGGGTAGAGGAGAAAGCAATCAACACCGGAATGAAGGCTTTGATGTGGTTTTGAAGAATACACATCTGTGCCTCTTGCAACTATCACAGCATATGGCATAAAATTAAATAGGCAATAATTGTTGGTGTAGGGCTATTTAAAATAAACACATGTACTTTGGAAATGGAATTTCCATTGCTGTTGGAATTTAGTTATTTTAATGAAAAGGAATGTTAAAGACTGAAACCATCTCATTTTGGTATGCATTCCTCTTCTAAAATGCCTAGGCACTACCCATGCAATTAATAGAATAATCGTTATTTAAAATGTACACATTTATTCTGATCACCTCAGCCTCTTTTTAGGAATTAGGAATACTAATTGTTTTATCTACTAAGGGAAAAAATGGCGACTTCCACAAAGTGAAGCAGTACATGCCAGATAGCCCTTTGGAGTTCAGGTGGTCACACACTTTTGGAATTCAACAATCCTTTGTCGCTGAATAAATTTTACGAACCACAGTAAACTCTAATGCATACAGGACCCTATAATGATGACCCACTCCTATTCAGCAGTATTCTGTGCTGAAATTTAACACCTAATGAAGGGTTAGTAGAGCCATACTAACCAAACATGTGACTAATAGCTCTCCGAAGAAGAGGCAATACGATAAAACTCTGGTCTTTAGTGTCAGGTAAATCTGGAACCAGATCCTGATTCTGCCTCTTATTAGCTGTATGATCTTGTATAGATTTAATTATTATGCATTCAAATTCCACATCTGTAAAATGAGAACAATACTACTTAAGCATTTAGCAGTGATTGGCAGATAGATATTAAGTGTTCAGTGAGGTAGGTACTACTCTTAACCCCATTTTACGAATGAGGAAACAGAAGCTTAAAGCTAGTAAGTGGAAGAATTGGAATTTGAACCAAAAAGGCGTGACTATGAAATCATATCTCCAGAACTAGCTCAGAGAAAGCAGCATCTAAAAAATGACTAAAGGCTGGGTGCCGTGGCTCATGCCTATAATCCCAGCACTTTGGGTGGACCCCTTGAGCTCAGGAGTTTGAAATCAGCCTGGGCAATATAGCGAAACCCTGTCTCTACAAAAAATACAAACAAACAAACAAAACTAGCTGGGCTTGGTGGTGCATGCCTGTAGTCCTAGCTACTTGGGAGGCTAGGCAGGATAATTGCTTGAGCCTGGGAGGCGGAGGATGCAGTGAGCTGAGATTGCGCCATTGGATTCCAGCCTGGGTAACAAAGTGAGACCCTGTCTCAGAAAAAAAAAAAAAAAAAAGAAAGAAAAGAAAAGAAAAAGACTAAAGGAGAGTAGAAGAGTCTCTAGAAATATTTTGTTATTACACAAATAAAATACTCAGATGCAATCACATTAGATTTCTGCTTCATTTATTAACAAATTTAGAGTTTAGAATAGTATTTAATATGAAAAAAATGAAGCAACAATATTGTATCATATTAGTATACAAATATTCCCATTTAGTTGAAAATTCATTTTTAATATTTCTGTAAATTGAGTTTCAGATCAGAGTTTCCTGATGAAATCAGGAGTAGTTCTATAGAATGAAAGTACACTTCATAATCAGGGAGTTTCATAGAAGCTAGGAATTATTAAGCATACCATCTTGTTTAATCCTTTGGGACATAGCTGAATCCTTCACTTGGCTGTAAAATAAAACCTTTTAACAGTTCTGTCTTCTCGCTCATCTTGATTTAAACATTGTTCAAAATATTGAACTTTAACTTGCCTTTAAATTCAGTTGTCCAATCCTGGGTTAAAAAGAAAAAGTGTTGTGATGAACAAACCAATTTAAAAGAAACTGAGTCTTAAGCATTAGAAATTGGGAGGTTTCCCAAAGTTACTATTTAATTTATTTAACAAGAAATATTACCATAAGAAAGGAAGATTAACATTTATTGGCCAGGGTGCGGTGACTCATGCCTGTAATCCTAGCACTTTGGGAGGCCGAGGCAGGCGGATCACCTGAGGTCAGGAGTTTGTGACCAGTCTGGCCAACATGGTGAAACCCCATCTCTACTAAAAACACAAAAATGAGCCGGGTGTGGTGGCAGGCACCTGTAATCCCAGCTACTCAGGAGACTGAGGCTCTCTTGAACCCAGGAGGTGGAGGTTGCAGTGAGCCAAGATCGCACCACTGCACTCTAATCTGGGCAACAGAGTGAGACTCTATCTTAAAAACAAACAAACAAAAACACCTATTATGCTTTAATATTGCAATATCAACTTCAAAGTCACTTCACATACATTACCCCATTCAAACATCACAATAACACCCCCATTTTTCCAACAGGGAAATTAACTCTTTAAGTTAACCTTCTTGCATACGGACTACTTTAGTGCAGCAGGCCTGTTTCTAGAACAAAGATGTCTTCACTAAAAATGAAGGGCTAGGCCGGGAGCGGTGGCTCACGCCTGTAATCCCAGCACTTTGGGAGGCCGAGGCAGGCGGATCACGAGGTCAGGAGATTGACACCATCCTGGCTAACACGGTGAAACCCCGCCTCTACTAAAAACACAAAAAAATTAGCCGGGCGTGGTGGCGGGCGCCTGTAGTCCCAGCTACTTGGGAGGCTGAGGCAGGAGAATGGCGTGAACCCGGGAGGCAGAGCTTTCAGTGAGCCGAGATCATGCCACTGCACTCCAGCCTGGGCAACAGAGCGAGACTTGGTCTCTAAAAAAAATAAAAAATAAAAAATAAAAAATAAGAAGGGCTCTTTCTACTCTGCCACCTATTTTATAACAGAACTTAGACTCACATTCATAGTCTTCTGTAAACATATTTCCCAAATAAAGCTGAAATCAGTCATTTTGAAACAAGTGATTAGAAAATATAGTTTTAACATTTTACTTATTTTTTAGTTTCAAAAGCACACAGAATTATATGAAATGAAAAAGCATCCCACCCCATTTTCTATTCCCACTAACAGTTGGCAATTTGTACTGTATTCTTCCCTTTCTTTTTCTTTTCACTGCCATTTCTAAGTATGAAGCTATATAATATACACAACATATACATATGTACTTTTTTAGAAGTAAAAGCTGTGATCATGCAAAAATAATTCAACAACTTTCTTTCTCCACTCAATAATATATGATTAAAAATATCATAGTGAAATCTTGACATATCAATATTGCACATTAACTGGTTTTCTTTATTGCATCAGCAGATCTAATAATCGTTCCATCAGTCTTACTCAGAATACTTTCGCTTAAAGAAAGGAATTAGTGCCATGGTAAACAAACCAGTTTAAAACCGTGTGAAAGGGGCCAGGTGCGATGGCTCATGCCTGTAATCCCAACACTCTGGGAGGCCAAAATTGGCGGATTACCTGAGGTCAGGAGTTCGAGACCAGTCTGGCCAACATGGCGAAACCCCGTCTCTACTAAAAAATGCAAAAATTAGCTGGGTGTGGTGGCACAAGCCTGTAATCCCAGCTACTTGGGAGGCTGAGGCTGGAGAATCGCTTGAACCTGGGAGGTGGAGGCCAGAGAATCGCTTGAACCCAGGAGCCAAGATGGCGCCACTGCACTCCAGCCTGGGCAACAGAGTGAGACTCCATCTCAAAAAAATAAATAAATAAAATAAAACCATGTGAAAGGGAAAGTAAACCATAATATCTTACCTACATCATATTTCCAGCATAACTGTAGGACAGTTATGCAAGCAAACTTAAGGCAAATAATATAGTGGAATTTAAGGAGGTTTTCTTTACCTGAATCCTTAATTTGGCAATAGGTCCAAGGATTTGTTATCTTTACCCACACTTTTTTTTTCTAAAAATTCTAGCTACTTTAGTTTATATTATTTTTGCCTAGTTCTTTCCTTTATTCCCCTTATAATCTTTTTTTAAAATTTGTATAAAGACAGAGTCTTGCTCTGTCACCCAGGCTGGAGTGCAGTCGTATGATCATAGCTCACTGCAGCCTTGAACTCCTGGACTCAAGCAATCCTCCTGCCTCAGCCTCCCAAGTAGCTAGGACTACAGGCACACAGCACCACACCCAGCTAATATTTTTTGTAGAGACAAGGCCTTGCTATGTTGCCTAGGCTGGTCTCCAACTCCTGGGCTCAAGCAATCCTCCTGTCTTGGCCTCCCAAAGTGCTGGGATTACAGGCATGAACTACTGTGCCAGACTCCCTTGCTATCTTTTAAAATATATTTGATGTATACAAAAGATTAGATGAAATATATGTTAGTTATATAAAGCATAATATAATGAAAAACTGTAAACTCACCACCTAACTCAAGAACCAAAAAACCAAAAACCTACCCTAGTGCATTCTCCAAAGGTAAGCACAGCCCTAAATGTTGTATATCGTTCTACTGCTTTTAAATATATATGCTTATATCACAAATATATATGAAATAATAACATGGTGTTTCATTTTGCTTATTTTTGAGCTCTATTTTAAAAGCATGATAGGCTGGGTGCTGGAGAAAGCATCCCAGATCTTCCCTCCAGGACCAAGACCTTCATTCCCACATTTGCTGACAATCCTGGTCTATGTCCCTCTATGGGACCTGTCCTAGGCTAAAGGGAGCTGCTTTGCCCCTCTCCAATGGCAGCCTACATCCAATGACTGGATGATGCAGGAGTACAAAAGCCTGGACCACCTATCTTAATTATGAACATCTCTGAAAAGCCTTCCCAGCTTCAGAGCCCCCAGTGGAATTTCCTGAAGCTTCCATTATGCTGCAGTGCAGTTCAACTTCTCTTTCAGCTTAATCCAGCTTCCCTCCCTCCCTTAAGGATGTTGTTCCCCAGTGTATTCCATTACAAATCCCCTGCAAGCAAATCTCAATCTCAGAGTCTGTTTCCTGGGTAACATGACTGTTGCAGGCTGCAATGTATCTCCCTAAAAGATATGTTAAAGTCCTAACCCCACAACCTGTGACCTTGGCCTTATTTGGAAATAAGGTCTTTGCAGATGTAATCAGGTTAAGATGAGGTCATAAAGGATTAGGGTGGGCCCTAAACCTTAGGGTGGGCCTAAACCCAATGTCTGTTTCCTTATAAAAAGAGAGAGATTTAGAGAAACACAAAGAGACAGAGGGAGAGACAAGGGAAGCAGAGATTTTAGTAATACAGTTTCCAGCCAAGGAACGTTCAAAATGGCCGACAACCACCAGAAGTTAGGAAGAGGCAAGGAAGGATGCTTCTGGAGAGCCTGCAGAGAGGGCATGGCCCTTCCCAACACCTTGATTTTGGACTTCTAGCCTCAAAATTGTGAGAGAATAAATTGCTATTCTTTTTTTTTTTTGAAACAGAGTCTAACTTTGTTGCCCAGGCTGGAATGCAGTGGCACCATCTTGGCTCACTGCAACCTCCGCCTCCCAGGTCCAAGTGATTCTCCTGCCTCAACCTCCCAAGTAGCTGGGATTACAGGTGCCTGCCACCACGCCCAGCTAATTTTTGTATTTTTAGTACAGACGGGGTTTCAGCATGTTGGTCAGGCTGGTCTCGAACTCCTGACCTCAAGTGATTCACCCACCTCAGCCTCCCAACATTCTGGGATTACAGACGTGAGCCACCATGCCTGGCCAATAAATTGCTATTCTTTAAAGCCACCTAGTTTGCAGGTGCACCTTGTTGCAGCAGCCCTAAGGAAAGTCAGGTAGACCTAAGACACACACTTGGGTAGTTTTCTGGAATTTGCTTTTTTTTTTTTTTTTTTTTTTTAACTCAGCATCATGTTTCTGAGAATTATTCCTGTCGTTGACTCTGGTTGTGGTTCTCTATTTCTTTTCTTCGATATCAGTGGCAATATCTCATCAGAGACATATTAGCAATATACACAGCCAGGTGCAGTGGCTCATGCCTGTAATTC
Organism: Pan paniscus; assembly: GCF_029289425.2. NCBI lineage: Eukaryota > Metazoa > Chordata > Mammalia > Primates > Hominidae > Pan > Pan paniscus. Next base: position 45,884,313 of record NC_073258.2, on the reverse strand, counting down.
TAACACTTTGGGAAGCCAAGGCATAGAGGATTGCTTGAGCCCAGGAGTTCGTGATCAGCCTGGGCAACATAGCTAGACTCCATCTCTAAAAAAAAAAATTTTTTTTTTTAATTAGCTGGACATGGTGGCACACACTGGTCGTCCCAGTGTGGGAGGATCATCTGAGCCAGGAGTTTGATGCTGCAGTGAGCTATAATCATGTCACTGCATTCCAGCCTGAGTGACAGAGCAAGACCCCGTCTCAAAAATATATATAATAATAACATATTATTGAAAAACCTTTAATTCTATTCATTCTAAAATGATTATGCCTCTGTTTTGGGATACACTCTCTTACAGTATTTATGTTTCTTTATTTTATTTCAAATGTTTGAGAAAAGTTTCTATATAAATTTTAAAATTAATTACATATTTATCTTTACACATATGTGTTTGGCAGAATAATGACCTTCTAAAGATATCCATGTCTACATATCTGTGAATGTTACCTTGTGTGGGAACATATTATAAGGATGTGATTAAATTAAGGACCTTTGAGGGAGGTGGTTACCCAGGTGAGTCTAATCTAATCAATCACAGGGGAGGTCCTTAAAATTGGAGAATCTTTCCCAGCTTTGGTCAAAGAGAGAGATGTGACTGTGGGAGAATGATTAGAGATGCAACATTGCTGGTCTGAAGATGGAGGACGGGTCCAGGAGACCAGGAATGTGCACAGCCTCTAGAAGCTGAAAAAGGCAAGGAAATGAACTTCCTCCTAGTATCTCCAGAAAATAATGCAGTGACTTTAGCCCAGTGAGATCCATGTTGGCATTCTAACCTATAGAATTGTAAGATAATTGTTTTAAGCCACTAATCTGCAGTAATTTGTAACAGCAACAATTGAAAACTAATTGTATGTGTGTGTGTGTGTTCCTTAAGGAAATGTATCATGCTCTGGTCCCTAGCCTCCTACCTTGCTCACCACACTCAAGCATTAAGGGCCTTCTCTACAGCCCTCAAAAGCACCAAGGTCCATCCTACATGGGTTTTTTTAACACATACTGGTCCCAACCATACTTTAAGTTTCATAAAGACCTGTTTGTCTTATTCACCATTTTGCCCTCATATACATTTAATAAATACAGGTTGAGCATCCCTAATCCAAAAATCCAAAATCTGAAATACTCCAAAATCCAAAACTTTAGAGCACCAACATGATGCCTTAAGTGGAAAATTCCACATATTAGTACTTAACACAAACTTTGTTTTATGCAGAAAATTATTTAAAATATTATATGAAATTAACCTCAGGCTATGGTATAGGGTGTATATGAAACATGAATGAATTTCGTGTTTAGATTTGGGTCACATCCCTAATATATCTCATTATGTATATGCAAATATTCCAAAATCTGAAACACTTCTGGTCCCAAGCATTTTGGACAAAGGATACCCAATCCGTATTCATTAGATGAATGAATGGATTATTATGGCAGAAGGAAAAGGGTAAAGTTAGTTGCAAGGAGCAATAACTTCTAGTTAAAAAATAAACTCAGACTAGGCGCGGTGTGGTTCATCCCAGCATTTTGGGAGGCTGAGGCGGGCGGATCACTTGAGGTCAGGAGTTCAAGACCAGCCTGGTCAACATGGCAAAACCCTGTCTCTACTAAAAATACAAAAATTAGCCAGCCGTGGTGGCACACGCCTGTAATCCCAGTTACTTAGGAGGCTGAGGCAGGAGAATCGCTTGAACCTGGGAGGCAGAGGTTGCCATGAGCCAAGACTGCACCACTGCACTCCAGCCTGGGCCATAGAGTGATACTCTGTCTCAAAAAAATAAAAAATAAATAAACTCAGTCAGAATTTTAAAACTATATAGTGTATCAGTTATCTCTACTTTTCTCTTTATTACTTATGAATTGTTCATTTGTAGAAACAAGAATTGAAATGGTGTGACTATGGAAAGAAGCTGTGGCTTTGTTGCCTCACCTATCCCAAATCAGTTGGTTTGCTATCTGCAGGGAATAAAGAGCAAGTTATTAAAAGCAGTAAAAGTAAACACGCAATTATTGAATAGTTGGTTATTCATCCTCATTTCATTTGGGCTGTCTGGCAGATGTACCGACTTCATTCTCAACTCTTAAGAGTGATCTTAGGAAAATTGTCTCATGTTGCCCTGTTTACATGGAACATTTTAATAATCAGAATACCAGAAAATGTCGTGTGAAGTATAGTGAACGACATTCACATTATCTATACAGGGTATCTAAACATATTTTCCTGTCTCTAGCCTCCTTCTATTAATTTTCCTTATTTTGTATTATGAGAATGTTAATGAGTCCCCTCAAAATCTTCTTTCAAACTAGGCAAAGAATGAAAAATAGGCCAGCACTTTGGGAGGCCCAGGCAGGTGGATCACTTGAGTTCAGTAGTTTGAGACCAGCCTAGGCAACATGGTGAGATGCTGTCTCTACAAAACAAACAAACAAAAAATGGCCAGGTGTGGTGGTGTGCGCCTGTAGTCCCAGCACTTTGGGAAGCTGAGGCAGGAGGATTGCTTGAGTCCAGGAATTTAAGACCAGCCTGGGCAGTATGGCAAAACTCTGTCTTTGCCAAAAAAATAAAAGTTACCTGGGCGGGGTGGTGTGTGCCTAAGGTCCCAGCTGCTAGGGGAGCTGAGGTTGGGAGGATCTATTGAGCCTGGGAGGTTGAGGCTGCAGTAAGCCATGACTGCACCACTGCACTCCAGCCTGGGTGATAGAGTAAGACCCTGCCTCAAAAAAATAAAAATAAATATTTCCCCTTTCCTAGCACCCAGGTATTGAGAAAATGGAGGGACTAGCATGCCTAAGGGCTCTAAAGTGGAAAAAGTGCAGGAAGGAAGAAAGAGTAGCATGACTGGAGTGGAAAGGAAGGGAGGGTGGGAACGGGAATGATGGAAAGCTAATTTAAAAGTGAGCCAGGTGTGGTAAGATGCACCTGAGTCTGTGGTTAACCACATACAACCATAAAATATCCTTGGCGTACAATAAACTCCATCTACTTCTCATTCCCAACTTGTCTACTCTGTGGGTTGACAAGAATTTGGCCAATATAGGCTGACATCAGCAGGCTTTGCTCCAGGCCAAGGGTTGGATTTATCTTTGCTCAGTTTCTCTCAATTAGCTGGGATCACCCAGATCAGAAGATAATTTTAGACAAGGCATGCTTGTGTGTGTGTGTGTGTGCACGTGCGTGTGTGCGTGTGTAGAGCAAAGCATATCAGGAATAGAATGTTCTTTTTCTTTTTCAGAATGAGCCTTCAGTTGTGTGACCTTGGCCATTCTGGTATTTAGTTAGCTTACCTGTAAAATGGGGATGCAGATAATGTCTACCTTTCAGGGAGGATGACACCAAGAAACCTGAAGGACCTACTAGAGTTACACTTCCACAAGTGGTCAACGGATTATTTGCTTCATCTCATTCTCATCAATAGTAGTTATCACCAGGCATTGTGGCTCACTCCTGTAACCCCATCAGTTTAGGAGGCTGAGACGGGAAGATCACTTGAGGTCAGGAGTTCGAGATCAGTCTGGGCAACATAGTGGGATCCTGTCTCTACAAAAAATTTAAAAATTAGCTGGGCATGGTGGCGCATGCCTGCAGTCCCAGCTACTCAGGAGACTGAGGCACAAGAATCGTTTCAACCTGGGAGATGGAGGTTGCAGTGAGCCCAGATCGCACCACCGCACTCCAGCCTAGGCGACTAAATAAATAAATAAAACTTTAAAACCAGAGTTTTAGTTAGGGAAAAACAACCTTTGTCAAGACATGAGTAATTCTAGGGCTTTGTTTTCTGCTTCCAATCTATGCACTGTGTCAGACATTTCTCCTTCAGAATTGCCTTATTTACAACTATTAATATATTCTGTATTACATTATCATGTATATTATGTGTTTAAGGATATGAATGAACATTTTTTCTATAAAGACTTTAACATGGGTCTCTTTCTGATCTGGATTTGCAGGAAGACCAAAAGGCTTCACAGGATCCTCATAAATAAGCTCTTCATTCATCGTTTCATGAACGAGACATTTTAATCTTTTAAATGCAAATGTTAGAAAGACTTGCTTTCCAAAAACCAAGAATATTCCTTATTCATGCAAGATGTTTAGTAAACTGGGCTTAACATTAAAAACTCCGTTAATAGAAATCCTATTAATTGCAAATTTATGGAGAAACAACAAGAAATAATTTGTGTATGAGACAGAGCAGGGACCCCTCTTAGGGACTTGTGGGCACCCCCAAGCATGAAAATAAAGGAACATCTTAAATTCCTTCAAGGGAAGTTCCAGGCTCCTAGCTAGTCTTGAGAAGTAAATGAGCAACTTCATAAGCAAGAAGATAGGAGTAGCCTAGAACAATAGCCATGGAAGTTAGAGTGATGTTTGGTTCCCTATGTAAAAAAACTAAAGATAACATCTTAACACATGTCCCTGTGTTATTTTTCAGAAACACAGACCCCCACCAAATGGATCGGCTGGCACATAGGCCTCAGATAAGAGGGAACTGAGGAATGAACTCTGAGGCCTGCTGTTTTTTGTTCTAAATTTCTTCTTGAGGGGCCTGGAGGAAGTCATGCCCATGAGCCAGTACAAATATTCTTTTCTGCTGACCCCAAATTTTTAAACAGAGCTTCTCTCCCTTACTCAAACTGCAAATCAGAACATCTTTGAATCTACATATGATCTGTAAGCCTCTGCTTCAAGATATCCCACCCTTTTAGGCCAAACCAATGTATAACCTCCATACACTGATTTATGACTTAGCCTGTAACCTCTGCCTCCCTGCCTTAGAAACCCTTACCTGGGCCGGGCATAGTGGCTCAAGCCTGTAATCCCAGCACTTTGGGAGGCTGAGGCAGGCAGATCACGACATCAGGAGTACTGAGACCAGCCTGACCAATATGATGAAACCCTGTCTCTACTAAAAATACAGAAATTAGCCAGGCATGGTGGCGCATGCCTGTCATCCCAGCTACTCAGGAGAATCGCTTGAACCCAGGAGGCAGAGGTTGCAGTGAGCTGAGATCACGCCACTGCACTCCAGCCTGGGCAACAGGGCGAGACTCCATCTCAAAAAAAAAATAATAAAAATAAAAAATAAAAAAATAAAAATAAAAACCCTTACCTGTAAGCCACTGGAGGGGTTGAATCTTAAGCGTGCACTGCCTGATACTCCTTGCTTGGCACCCTGTACGTAAACATGCTTCTTTCTCCCACTGCAAACCTTGGTGTAGGTGTTGGCCTTACTATGCCAGGCTAAGGAACTCCAGTTCAGTTGGTAACATGGACAAGATTATAATTTTTGACTACAGGTTTCCAAGTATACAGAAAACATGGTTTAAAATGTTTGAAGGCTACCACTAACAAAATTTGTCTACCTTACTTTCAAAAAATTGATGATATTCAAAAATATATCCAATTGGCTGGTCATGGTAGCTCATGTCTGTAATCCTGGCACTTTGGGAGGCTAATGCAAGAAGACTGCTTGAGGCTAGGAGTTTGAGACCTGCCTGGGCAACATGGTGAGACTATCTCTATAAAAAATAAAAAATAGGCCAGGCATGGTGGCTCACGCCAGTAATCTCAATACTCTGGGAGACTGAGGCAGGCAGATCACTTGAGGTCAGGAGTTTGAGACCAGCCTGGCCAACATGGTGAAACCCTGTCTCTACTAAAAATACAAAAATTAGCTGGGCGTGGTGGCACATGCCTGCATCCCAGCTACTTGCGAGTTCTGAGGCAAGATAATCACTTGAATCCGGAAACGGGAGGTTGCAGGGAGGCGGAGGTTGCAGTGAGCTGAGATCACGCCACTGCACTCTAACCTGGGCAGGCAGATGGAGACTCTGTCTCAAAAAAATAAAAATTAAACAACAAGGCAAGACCCTGTTTCTTAAAAAAAATTTTTTTAATCTAATTACTTTAATAGTCCTTTTTCCTGTTTAGATACTTCCTTGCTATTCTAGTATCTGTTAAAATTAAGATGAATCCTATCTCTGAATTAATCTATTCTTTCTGTTTAATCATGAGATGAAAATTTCAGGACACTCTGGTGAAGACTAGTCAACTAATTTCACAGGACCTTTACTACATATTGAATGTATGTTCAAACCCTATTTAGATAAACTTCTTTGCTTTCCCTACCCCCAAGGTAGGAATAGTCAATAGTCTAAGTGGTCCTGAATTCCTGCTCTGAAGCTGTCCAACCAGTAGATTGGAAATTCTACCTGCAGGCTATAGATGGAATGACATATTCTGACCCTTTCCATGATATTCCTCTGGGAATGTATTGTGAATCCATGCTTAAATTTAAATCCATGTTACAATTACAAATTTGCCCTTGTTTTAAGTCTCATTTCAGCTTTGCTCTGATTTGAGATATAACAGGTGTCCTCTTAATCTAATGAGGAAGATTTTTCTTTTTCTTTTTTTTTTTTTTTTGAGATGTGGCCAACTTTGGGGGGCTAAGGTGGGTGGATCATTTGAGGTCAGGAGTTCGAGACCAGCCTGGCCAACATGGTGAAACCCTGCCTCTACTAAAAATACACACACACACACAAATAAAATAAAATTAGCAGGGAGTTGTGGCAGATGCCTGTAGTCCCAGTTACTGGGGAGGCTAAGACAGGAGAACTGTCTGAACCCGGGAAGCGGAGGTTGCAGTGAGCTAAGATTGCACCACTGCACTCCAGCCTAGGTGACAGATTGAAATTCCGTCTCAAAAAAAAAAAAAAAGAGACGTGGGCTCACTCTGTCACTCAGGCTAGGGTGCAGTGGTGCGATCACAGCACACTGCAGTCTGGAACTCCTGTTCTCAGGTGATCCTTCCACCTTGGCCTCCCAAACTGCTAAGATTACAGGCGTGCACCACCATGCCCAGCCTAAAATTTTAATTTCATCCATTTCCCACAAGAAGGAAAGTATAAATGGAGGTACCGGATATTCAGATCTTATTTATATGTCACAAAAATCCCACTTAACCCTCATTTATCAATAAGATAGTGAATTATTTTTGTTCTTTCAACTGCCAGTTTAAAAACAAAATCTAGAGTGTATATTATATTCTACCTTTCTATTTAAAGTAGTAAACATTTTTCCAAATCATAATTTCAATATAACTTTTAATGGCTTGATATACTTTGTGCATGAATATATCATAGATTTAAATAATGTCCTTTTTCTGGGCATTTGGGTTAAGTATTTAGCTATTATAAATAATGCTGAAATGAACATCCTTGTATGTAAGTTTTATACACATCTCTGATTCCTTTTTCCTCCTTTTTTGTGGAGAATGGGGTCTCACTATGTTGTCTAGGCAGATCTTGAACTCCTGACCTCAAGCTATCCTCCCACCTCTGCCTCCCTAAGTGTTGGGATTACAGGAGTGAACCACTATGCCCGGCTCACATCTCTAATTCTTTTTATTAAGTTATTAGACATGCACTTACTGGGTTAAATTGCACGAACACTTTTTTCTTAGTCCACTTATCAAGGACTTTCTTAGTCCACTTTATTGTATTTACAAACAATCTACAAATTTTATGTGTAGTCACCACAATCAAGATATACAACATTTCCATAATCTCCAAGAGTTTCTTCATGCCTCCTTATGGCCAATGCCCTTTTTGACCCCCAACCCATCATAACCACTGATTCTGCTGTCATTCTAGTGTTGCCTTTCTAGAAATGCATATAAGTGGAATCATGCAGCATGTGGTTTTTTGTGTCTGGCTTCTCTCACTTAGCATACTACCATTGAGATTAAGCTGTGGTGTGTATTGGCAGTCTGTTCCTTTTTATTATTATTATTATTTTTGAGATGGAGTTTTGCTCTGTTGCCCAGGCTGGAGTGCAGTGGCAAGATCTTAGCTCACTGCAACCTCTGCCACCCAGGTTCAAGCAATTCTCCTCCCTCAGCCTCCGGGGTAGCCAGGATTACAGGAATGCACCACCACACCCAGCTAATTTTTGTATTTTTAGTAGAGACGGGGTTTCGCCATGTTGGTCAGGCTGGTCTTGAATCCCTGACCTCAGGTAATCCACCTGCCTCAGCCTCCCAAAGTGTTGGGATTATAGGCATAAGCCAGAGAACCCGGCCAGTCTGTTCCTTTTTATTGCTGAGTAGTATTTCGTTTTGTTAGCCACTCTTCAGCTGATGAATGTTTAAGTTGTTCCCAATTTTTGCCTGTTATAGATAAAGCAGCTATGAACATTCATATACAAGTCTGTGTAGAACATAAGCTTAATTTCCTTTGGGTAAACAATAGTGAGGAGCAAACTAATAGGTTATATGGTAAATATTTAATTCTAGAAGAAACTGCCAAACTGTTTTCCAAAGTGGCTGTACCAGTTTGCTCTAGTTGCTGTGCATCTTCAACACCACTTAGTATTGTCTTTTTAATCTCATTGATATGTAGTGGTGTCTCAATGTGACTTTAATTAGTGTTAGTTAATTCAATCATATTAATCTTCAATTAATAACTTACAGCATGATCTTTGCTGTAAATATAATGAGCATCTTTTCATGTTTAAACATTTCAATGTCTTATTGGACATTTGTTTATCTTAGTTTGTGAAGTATCTGTTCAAATCAAGTGGAGGGTTTGAGGGACTTGGGGGCTGATCAAAGAAAAAGATATGAAGCAGTAATAACACATGGCAAGCTTTATTGAATGGTTCTTGGACAACCATGCATGAGAGAGGAAGTCCTTCACAGCATGAGACTTTCTGGATGCTAACAATGAGGGGCCTACCCTCCAGCAGGAGAGGGAGGGTATGGGAACTCCTTGGGAGAAGAGGAAAATCAGAGAGGGAGTTTACATGCCCAGGTGATAACACTCCACTAGCACGGCAAGGGAGTCTCTGGATCAGAGAACACTGAAGGACAGCAGCAGCAGTGATTTGGGTCCTGGAGCTTATCCTACATTTGGCTAGCAGGCGTGGAGTGATTTCATGGGTTATACCAAGCAGGCAGGTTCTAAAGTGCTGAAAATCTAGTTTGGGCTTAAAAAAAAATTAGATTTGTAAAAAAATTGACTTTGGCACTGGTAGACTTTCGAACTAATAAGTCTCAGCCTGCAGTGCTGAAATAAACAACCTAAAAGCCAAAACATCCAGGCCATCTTTGGCTCACTTATATAAGAAAGGTTTTGCTCATATTTTTAATTAGTTTGTCTGTTTTATTACTGAGTTGTAAGAGTTCTTTATATATCCTGGAGATGAATCCTTCATCAGATGTCTTGCAAATATTTTCTTCCTTTTGTGTAGCTTGCTTTTCATTTTCTTAACTGTATTTTGATAAGGAAAAGTTTTTAATTTTGATGAAGTCTAATTTATCAATTTTTTTCTTTTATGCTTCCTACTTTTTATGTATTATCTAAGAAATTTTTGCATCAACTGGGGGATGGAGCCAAGATGGCCGAATAGGATCAGCTCCAGTCTACAGCTCCCAGCGTGAGCGATGCAGAAGATGGGTGATTTCTGCATTTCCAACTGAGGTACCGGTTTCATCTCAATGGGGAGTGCCAGACAGTGGGTGCAGGACAGAAGGTGCAACGCACTGTGCGTGAGCTGAAGCAGGGCAAGGCATCGTCTCACCTGGGAAGCGCAAGGGGTCAGGGAATTCCCTTTCCTAGTCAAAGAAAGGGGTGACAGATGGCAACTGGAAAATCGGGTCACTCCCACCCTAATACTGCGCTCTTCCAATGGGCTTAACAAACGGCACACCAGGAGATTATATCCCGCAATGCCTCGGAGGGTCCTACGCCCATGGAGCCTTGCTCATTGCTAGCACAGGAGTCTGAGATCAAACTGCAAGGTGGCAGCGAGGCTGGGGAAGGGGCGCCCACCATTGCCCAGGCTTGAGCAGGTAAACAAAGCAGCTGGGAAGCTCAAACTGGGTGGAGCCCACCACAGCTCAATGAGGCCTGCCTGACTCTTTAGGCTCCACCTCTAGGGGCAGGGCACAGACAAACAAAAGACAGCAATAACCTCTGCAGACTTAAATGTCCCTGTCTGACAGCTTTGAAGAGAGTAGTGGTTCTCCCAGCACGCAGCTTGAGATCTAAGAACGGGCAGACTGCCTCCTCAAGTGGGTCCCTAACCACCGAGTAGCCTAACTGGGAGGCACCCCCCAGTAGGGGCGGACTGACACCTCACACGGCCGGGTACTCGTCTGAGACAAAACTTCCAGAGGAACGATCAGGCAGCAGCATTTGTGGTTCACCCATATCCGCTGTTCTGCAGCCACCGCTGCTGATACCCAGGAAAACAGGGTCTGGAGTGGACCTCCAGTAAACTCCAACAGACCTGCAGCTGAGGGTCCTGACTGTTAGAAGGAAAACTAACAAACAGAAAGGACATCCACACCAAAAACCCATCTGTATGTCACCATCATCAAAGACCACAGGTAGATAAAACCACAAAGATGGGGAAAAAACAGAGCAGAAAAACTGGAAACTCTAAAAATCAGAGTGCCTCTCCTCCTCCAAAGAAACGCAGCTCCTCACCAGCAAACGGAACAAAGATGGATGGAGAATGACTTTCACGAGTTGAGGGAAGAAGGCTTCAGAAGATCGAACTACTCCGACCTAAAGGAGGAAGTTCGAACCAATGGCAAAGAAGTTAAAAACGTTGAAAAAAAACTAGATGAATGCATAACTAGAATAACCAATGCAGAGAAGTCCTAAAAGGACCTGAGCTGAAAACCATGGCACGAGAACTACATGACGAACGCACAAGCCTCAGTAACTGATGTGATCAACTGGAAGAAAGGGTATCAGCGGGGGAAGATGAAATGAATGAAATGAAGCGTGAAGAGAAGTTTAGAGAAAAAAGAATAAAAAGAAACGAACAAAGCCTCCAAGAAATATGGGACTACGTGAAAAGACCAAATCTACGTCTAATTGGTATACCTGAAAGTGACGGGGAGAATGGAACAAAGTTGGAAAACACTCTGCAGGATATTATCCAGGAGAACTTCCCCAATCTGGCAAGGCAGGCCAACATTCAGGAAATACAGAGAACACCACAAAGATACTCCTCAAGAAGAGCAACTCCAAGACACATAATTGTCAGATTCACTGAAGTTGAAATGAAGGAAAAAATGTTAAGGGTAGCCAGAGAGAAAGGTCGGGTTACCCACAAAGGGAAGCACATCAGACTAACAGCTGATCTCTCGGCAGAAACTCTATAAGCCAGAAGAGACTGGGGGCCAATATTCAACATTCTTAAAGGAAAGAATTTTCAACCCAGAATTTCATATCCAGCCAAACTAAGCTTCATAAGTGAAGGAGAAATAAAATACTTTACAGACAAGCAAATGCTGAGAGATTTTGTCACCACCAGGCCTGCCCTAAAAGAGCTCCTGAAGGAAGCACTAAACATGGAAAGGAACAAATGGTACCAGCCACTGCAAAAACATGCCAAATTGTAAAGACCATCAAGGCTAGGAAGAAACTGCATCAACTAATGAGCAAAATAACCAGCTAACATCATAATGACAGGATCAAATTCACACATAACAATACTAACCTTAAATGTAAATGGGCTAAATGCTCCAATTAAAAGGCACAGACTGGCAAACTGGATAAAGAGTCAAGACCCAGCAGTGTGCTGTATTCAGGAAACCCATTTCACGTGCAGAGACACACATAGGCTCAAAATAAAGGGATGGAGGAAGATCTACCAAGTAAATGGAAAACAAAAAAAGGCAGGGGTTGCAATCTTAATCTCGGATAAAACAGACTTTAAACCAACAAAGATCAAAAGAGACAAAGAAGGCCATTACATAATGGTAAAGGAATCAATCCAACAAGAAGAACTAACTATCCTAAATATATATGCACCCAATACAGGAGCATCCAGATTCATAAAGCAAGTCCTTAGTGACCTACAAAGAGACTTAGACTCCCACACAATAATAATGGGAGACTTTAACACCCCACTGTCAACATTAGACAGATCAATGAGACAGAAAGTCAACAAGGATATCCAGGAATTGAACTCAGCTCTGCACCAAGCAGACCTAATAGACATCTACAGAACTCTCCATCCCAAATCAACAGAATATACATTCTTTTCAGCACCACACCACACCTATTCCAAAATTGACCACATAGTTGGAAGTAAAGCACTCCTCAGCAAATGTAAAAGAACAGAAATTATAACAAACTGTCTCTCAGACCACAGTGCAATCAAACTAGAACTCAGGATTAAGAAAGTCACTCAAAACCGCTGAACTACATAAAAACTGAACACCCTGCTCCTGAATGACTACTGGGTACATAACGAAATGAAGGCAGAAATAAAGATGTTCTTTGAAACCAACGACAATAAAGACACAACATACCAGAATCTCTGGGACACATTCAAAGCAGTGTGTAGAGGGAAATTTATAGCACTAAATGCCCACAAGAGAAAGCAGGAGAGATCTAAAATTGACACCCTAACATCACAATTAAAAGAACTAGAGAAGCAAGAGCAAACACATTCAAAAGCTAGCAGAAGGAAAGAAATAACTAAGATCAGAGCAGAACTGAAGGAAATAGAGACACAAAAAACCCTTCAAAAAATTAATGAATCCAGGAGCTGGTTTTTTGAAAAGATCAACAAAATTGATAGACCGCTAGCAAGACTAATAAAGAAGAAAGGAGAGAAGAATCAAATAGATGCAATAAAAAATTACAAAGGGGGGAAATGATCCCACAGAAATACAAACTACCATCAGAGAATACTATAAACACCTCTACGCAAATAAACTAGAAAATCTAGAAGAAATGGATAAATTCCTCGACACATACACTCTCCCAAGACTAAACCAGGAAGAAGTTGAATCTCTGAATAGACCAATAACAGGCTCTGAAATTGAGGCAATAATTAATAGCTTACCAACCAAAAAAAGTCCAGGACCAGATGGATTCACAGCCAAATTCTACCAGAGGTACAAGGAGGAGCTGGTACCATTCCTTCTGAAACTATTCCAATCAGTAGAAAAAGAGGAAATCCTCCCTAACTCATTTTATGAGGCCAGCATCATCCTGATACCAAAGGCTGACAGAGACACAACCAAAAAAGAGAATTTTAGACCAATATCCCTGATGAACATTGATGCAAAAATCCTCAATAAAATACTGGCAAACCAAATCCAGCAGCACATCAAAAAGCTTATCCACCATGATCAAGTGGGCTTCATCCCTGGGATGCAAGGCTGGTTCAACACACGAAAATCAATAAACGTAATCCAGCATATAAACAGAACCAAAGACAAAACCACATGATTATCTCAATAGATGCAGAAAAGGCATTTGACAAAATTCAACAGCCCTTCATGCTAAAAACTCTCAATAAATTAGGTATTGATGGGACGTATCTCAAAATAATAAGAGCTATTTATGACAAACCCACAGCCAATATCATACTGAATGGGCAAAAACTGGAAGCATTCCCTTTGAAAACTGGCACAAGACAGGGATGCCCTCTCTCACCACTCCTATTCAACATAGTGTTGGAAGTTCTGGCGAGGGCAATCAGGCAGGAGAAGGAAATAAAGGGCATTCAATTAGGAAAAAAGGAAGTCAAATTGTCCCTGTTTGCAGATGACATGATTGTGTATCTAGAAAACCCCATCGTCTCAGCCCAAAATCTCCTTAAGCTGATAAGCAACTTCAGCCAAGTCTCAGGATACAAAATCAATGTGCAAAAATCACAAGCATTCTTATACACCAATAACAGACAAACAGAGAGCCAAACCATGAGTGAACTCCCATTCACAATTGCTTCAAAGAGAATAAAATACCTAGGAATCCAACTTACAAGGGACGTGAAGGACCTCTTCAAGGAGAACTACAAACCACTGCTCAGTGAAATAAAAGAGGATACAAACAAATGGAAGAACATTCCATGCTCATGGGTAGGAAGAATCAATATCGTGAAAATAGCCATACTGCCCAAGGTAATTTATAGATTCAATGCCATCCCCATCAAAATACCAATGACTTTCTTCACAGAATTGGAAAAAACTACTTTAAAGTTCATATGGAACCAAAAAAGAGCCCGCATTGCCAAGTCAATCCTAAGCCAAAAGAACAAAGCTGGAGGTATCATGCTACCTGACTTCAAACTATATTACAAGGCTACAGTAACCAAAACAGCATGGTACTGGTACCAAAACAGAGATATAAACCAATGGAACAGAACAGAGCCCTCAGAAATAACACCACACATCTACAACCATCTGATCTTTGACAAACCTGACAAAATCAAGAAATGGGGAAAGGATTCCCTATTTAATAAATGGTGCTGGGAAAACTGGCTAGCCATATGTAGAAAGCTGAAACTGGATCCCTTCCTTATATCTTATACAAAAATTAATTCAAGATGGATTAAAGACTTACATGTTAGACCTAAAACCATAAAAACCCTAGAAGAAAACCTAGGCAATACCATTCAGGACATAGGCATGGGCAAGGACTTCATGTCTAAAACACCAAAAGCAATGGCAACAAAAGCCAAAATTGACAAATGGGATCTAATTAAACTAAAGAGCTTCTGCACAGCAAAAGAAACCACCATCAGAGTGAACAGGCAACCTACAGAATGGGAGAAAATTTTTGCAACCTACTCATCTGACAAAGGGCTAATATCCAGAACCTACAAAGAACTCAAACAAATTTACAAGAAAAAAACAAACAACCCCATCAAAAAGTGGCCGAAGGATATGAACAGATGCTTCTCAAAAGAAGACATTTATGCAGCCAAAAAACACATGAAAAAATGCTCACCATCACTGGCCATCAGAGAAATGCAAATCAAAACCACAATGAGATACCATCTCACACCAGTTAGAATGGCGATCATTAAAAAGTCAGGAAACAACAGGTGCTGAAGAGGATGTGGAGAAATAGGAACACTTTTACACTGTTGGTGGGACTGTAAACTAGTTCAACCATTGTGGAAGTCAGTGTGGCGATTCCTCAGGGATCTAGAACTAGAAATACCATTTGACCCAGCCATCCCATTACTGGGTATATACCCAAAGGATTATAAGTCATGCTGCTATAAAGACACATGCACATGTATGTTTATTGCGGCACTATTCACAATAGCAAAGACTTGGAACCAACCCAAATGTCAAACAATGATAGACTGGATTAAGAAAATGTGGCACATATACACCATGGAATACTATGCAGCCATAAAAAATGATGAGTTCATGTCCTTTGTAGGGACATGGATGAAGCTGGAAACTATCATTCTCAGCAAACTATTGCAAGGACAAAAAACCAAACACCACATGTTCTCACTCATAGGTGGGAATAGAACAATAAGAACACATGGACACAGGAAGAGGAACATCACACACCGGGGACTGTTGTGAGGTGGGGGAGGGGGAAGGGATAGCATTATGAGATATACCTAATGCTAAATGACAAGTTAATGGGTGCAGCACACCAACATGGCACAGGTATACATATGTAACAAAGCTGCAAGTTGTGCACATGTACCCTAAAACTTAAAGTATAATAAGAAAAAAAAAAAAAGAAATTTTTGCATCAACTAAGACCTCAAAGATTTTTCTCCTATTTTCTTCTAAAGTTTTATGGTTTTAGTTCTTATGTTTAGGTTTATGAATAATTTCAACTCCATCTTTGAATACAGTATGAGGCATGGAACAAGACTCATCTTTTTGCATATGGATATCCAACTGTTCCAGCACCATTCCTGGCTCATAACTCCCATATCCCTTGTTATAGTCTTTTGTTATAATGTTGGGATGCTTTAGACCTCAGAAGAAAACAGATTCTTCAGAAAACAGAATCTCTCTCTGACCTTCCTTCCCCTGCCCTCCTTCCACCAGCCCAAGGCAGGACTCTAATCTCCCCCTACTTTTCTGATTGTAGGTCATAAGACCCTCATTTCAGAAGGGTACTGCCCCATACCCTGGAAGAAAAAAAAATGCTGCCAGAGAGGCCAAGAATCTGAACTGACCAGCCTTACTGGGTTTCCTCATTCAGTAATAGTAATGAATAGTATGATCTTATTAGTATTAGATCATACTCTTTTTATCCATTCATATTTCCACACAGTCCTCATCATGCCTAACCAACGAAGTCTCCATAGAAGACCCAAGAGGACAGAGTGTGGGGAGCTTCCAGATATCTGAACATGTGAAGTTTCCTGGAGGGTGTGTGCCTGGGGAGGGCATGGAAGCTCTTCACCCCTTCCTCCATACCTCGCCCCATGTATCTCTTCATGTGTATTTTTTTTTTGTAATATCCTTTAAACCAGCATACATGTTCTGTGAGCCACGCTAGCAAATTAATTGAACCCAAACAGGGGGTCATGGGAACCCTATCTTGAACATGGTTGGTCAGATGTTCTGGAGGCCCAGACTTGCAACTGGCATCTGAAGGGTGGTGGCAGTCTTGTGGGACTGAGCCCTCAATCTGAGGCTATCTCCAGGTAGATAGTGTCGGAATTGAATTGGAAGACACCCAGCTGGTGCCTGCTGCAGAACTGCTTGCTTGTCTGGTGTGTAGGGGAAAAATCTCCACACATTTGGTATCAGACATCTTCTCTGTGTTGATGATTGTGTGGTGTGAGACCAGAGGAAAAAGTTCCTTTTTCCACACCTATTGTTTTACATAGCATAAATTTATAAATTTGATTATTTTAACCAAATTCCACTGTCTTGATTACTGTGGTTTTAAATTGTTAAAACCAGGAAATGTAAGTCCTCCAACTTTCTTGTCTTGACTACCCTAGAGCCCTTGCATTTCCATATATATTTTAGGATCAGCCACTTTGGGTTTTTTATTTTTTAAAAAAGCTACCTGGTATTTTGATTGGGATTGCTTTGAGTCTATAGATCAATTTGAAGAGTTGAAATCTTAACAACATTGAGTCTTCCAATCCACGAACATGGTATCTTTCTCACAACTTATGTATTCTTTAAATTTCTCAGCAATGTTTTGTAGTTTCAGTGTACAGGTCTTACACATATTTGTTATATGTATCCCTAGGTATTTCATGTTTTCTGGTGCTATTTAAATGGTTTTGTGGCTGAGCACAGTAGCTCATGCCTGTAATCCCAGCACTTCGGGAGGCTAACCAGGCAGGTCACTTGAGGTCAGGAGTTCAAGACCAGCCTGGCCAACGTGGTGAAACCCTGTCTCTACTAAAAGTAAAAAATAACTGGGTGTGGTGGTGTGCACCTGTAATCCCAGCTACTGGGGAGGCCGAAGCACAGGAATCACTTGAACCTAGGAGGCAGAGGTTGCAGGGAGCCGAGATTGTACCACTGCGCTGCAGCCTGAGGCGATAGAGCGAGACTGTCTCAATCAATCAATCAATCAATCAATGGATTTTTTTAAACTTCCATTTACAAATGTTTATTGCTAGGATATGAGCATTTTTAAGGATCTTGATGAATAACTGTACTTTATAATGGTCATACCAATTTACATATCCAACAAAATATGAGATTGCCTGTTTGACCATACTTCTGTAACTGATCTCATTTAAAAATTTGTTCCAAGTGAGGCAGACTGAAAAAATGGTTCTTTCAGTTTACTTTGAGAATTATAATCTTCTCTTCTTGGAGTGAGGGAGTATTGTTTGACCTCCAGCACAGAAAGTATGATGAATATGTCTTGGTTCACAGCACATTATCATCATTGGCTTCTCATTTTATTTAGTTTATTTTAACTCATTCTCCATTATCCTCTCCCTTTCTTCTTTCATGGGCAACATTTACCTTGCCCTTTAGGTATTCATTCCAACGTGTTTTACATACCTTTTTGAACATTTCTAGATTCCACTTTTTATTTTCATGAACACTGTACTTCTCAAACATTATGCATGGTAGATATATGTAGTCTTTTGCTTCTATCTGATGCATAGCACATTACTCTCCCCTTATGGGATACATTCCAAGACCCTCAGTGCGTGTCTGAAACAAGGATAGTACTGAACCCTATAGATCCTGTTTTTTCAATCCAACTGAGATAGCTACTAAGTAACTAATGGACAAGTGTAAGGTTTCATCACACGACTCAGAATGCTGCAAAATATAAAGCTTTTGAAATGTTTATTTCCAGAATTTTCCATTTAATATTTTCAAACTGCAGTTGGCCACAGGTAACTGAAACAGCAAAAATCGAGACTGTGAATAAGTGGGGACTACTGTACTACATGTGTGCATCCACCATATTTTACCTATGTATTCCTCCAGTGATGAAGAACCTCAGGTTGGATCTGAGACTCTGCCATGAAAAACAATGTGATGAACATCCTCACATTTCCTCCTTTAGAGACCTATGTAAGACTTGAGGCCATATACCCAGAAACAATTTAAGATCTATATTCATTTAATTAAATTCGGCCAGGCTGCTCTCCAGAACGGCTCCACCACTCTATATTCTCACCAGCAGTGTATGAGGGTTCCTAACCCCCATCCCCACCAATACTTGGCATCATCCATCTTTCTCATTTTTCTTAGTCTACTGGGGATAAAGAGATACTTTATTGTTGCTCTAATCTTAATTCCTCTAATTACTGAGTTTAAGCGTACCTTTTCATGTTGTTAGCCTATTGTATTTCCTCTTTGAAATAACACCTGTTCATAATCTTGGCATTTTTCTATTAGGGCTCTTGTGTTTGTTTTGTTTTGTTTTCATTTGAAAAACAAACAAAACTCCTTACTTATTGTAGCTACTAGTTCCTTATCAGATTTAGACAAGCAAATTGTACCCATTATCAAACAAAAATTTTCCCCAGTATTTGTTCCTGTTATCTGTCATGGCAAAACAAACCACCCACAACCTTAGAAGCTTAAAACAAACCATTTTATTTGGCTCATGATTTTATGGGGCAGAAATTGGGAAGGGTACCACTGGGCAATTTATCTGATTTACATAACAACTAGGGCAGCTGGGGCTGGAGGATCCATTTTCAAAATGGCTTCTTCACTTAGTGTTCTTTGGCCTCTTCCTTGGTGCTCTTTTGCCTCTACACTTGATGTCGCATCCTCCAGGGCTTCTTCACTTGCCTTTGGGTTTCTCATGACATAGTGATTTCAGGGTGATTACATTTCTAACATAGTGGTCAGCTTCCAAAAGGCAGGAAACCAAACTTGTCAGGTGAAATAAGAGCAATACCTGGAACTGGAACTTCACTTCTACCACATAGTCTTGGTCAAAACAGTCGAAGGATCCACTCAGATTCAAGGAAGTGAAAAGACTCCACCTTCTGATGACAGAATGACATTGTCACAATAGAGAAGAATAGGTAAAACCGGGAGACACAGTTGTGGCCACCTTTGGTAAACACAATCTGCCAAATTATTTATTGCCATTTTTATTTTTTCTTTTGTGAATTGCCCAGCCATGGCTGTGTCCTTCCATTTTTTTCTATTGATTTATAAAACTATAGTACATACCTCAAATCTTTTGCACGGATAAAAATTCTTTTTTCCAAGTTTTAATTTAGAATTCTTCTACCTCAAGTAGAAGAATATAATAAGAGTGTGTTTCATTTACTTTATATGCTTCCTTTTAAAAATCTGTTAGGATGAAACAATTACAGAATCCTATGTGTCTAAAAAATTAATATGATATTATATATATAAAGCCATTTCTCAAATATTTTAAAATTAACTCCATTACATTACGAATTCAAATTCTATCAGAAAGTAATTATAGCAAATGGTACAGAAAAGCTAAAAATCACTGTCTTCATTTTAACCCTCTACTACAATGGGCCCTTTTCTCCCCTTATAAACTACATATAATCAATACCTTTGGTTAATAATTAAAAAAAAAAAAAAGACACAAGTTGGCTACTCTTTTACTACAACTTTATTGAAAACATGGCTCTCCCTACCAAAAATGAATTCTCCTTAAAAACAATTTCAGGTCGGGTGCTCACGCCTGTGATCCCAGCATATTGGCAGGCTGAGGCAGGCGGAACGCCTGAGGTCTGAAGTTCGAGACCAGCCTGGCCAACATAGCGAAACCCCGTATCTACTAAAAATACAAAAATTAGCTAGGCATGGTGGTGGGCGCCTGTAATCCCAGCTACTTGGGAGGCTGAGGCAGGAGAATCACTTGAACCCAGGAGGTGGAGGTTGCAGTGAGCCAAGATCAATCACACCACTGCACTCCAACCTGGGCAACAGAGTGAGACTCTGTCTCAAAACAAAAAATCAAAAAAAAATTTCAAATCCAGACACATAAATTTATTTCCGAGTTAAGAAAACAAGAAAGTGGTTTACTAAATAAAAAAAATTTTTTTAGATTGGTAAACACATATAGAACTGCTTTATTCGATTCTTTTATGTGAATTCAAGGATTTCTCCTTATACTGTCCTAATAAAATTTTCACATTATATTTAGTGTTGGGCAAGAAGTGCTTTTCAGATTTCTTCTGAAACGGCCAAATCATGCATCTCTCTTCATTGTCTAAAGACTGTTAATAACAGAAAAAGAAGCTACAGCTATACATCCCTGGATTTTTTTGCAGGCCAAATTCTGGAACTTTGTGAATTTGGTTTAAGTAGCTAGCTCATTTTTTCCCAAAAAAGAAATTCAATATTTATAATATTTTAATTATAAAAATGAAATATGACAAGAATGACTTATTAAGATCATGTTATGAATAATTTAGGTGAAAATGGTTTTAAGTTGAAGCAAATAATTTGAAAAATAATCCAAAATAAACAAAAATGTCATTTAAATTCTCGAACCCCACAAAGGCACACTGAGAGAGAAAACTGAACAAAAAGAAAAATAAGGAAGGCAAAGGACAAAGCAAAATGATTATTTATGATTTTTTTTGAGGCTTTAAGATACAGAATCCTTTAACTGGTAGGACATATGCATATGATCTTGCTTTATTTCTAATGGAAATGAATATCTTTTAATCTACATTCAGCATTTTGAAGTAAGTGTTGGTTTGCTCTGTCCTACCCATAAAAATCATCCAATACTCTGACTTCAAAAACAAAGGGCCCAGCAGGGCAGAGATAATATATTCTGTCCTGGAAATACATGTAGGAAGAATCAAAAAATAAAATTCATCATTAATAAGCATAGAAGTTTTAAAAATACCACTCCTCTTTCTCTCAGAAACCTTACTATCCTGTCAGGGTGAGGGGTGAATATACATTCCATGTTTAAGAGTACTGGAATCTAAAACCAGACGTACCAAACTTAAGTGTACAAACTACAATCAACAATTCTTCTTTTTCAAATAATATTAATGAAAAATAAAGATCAAATTCGGAATGGGTGATTTTGTTGCTTTATATGCAGTTTTACCCTTACAAATGTTCACAAATGCAGAAATGCATTAATAAGAACTGCTTAGGGTCATGTGTGGTGGCTCATGCCTGTAATCTCAGCCCTTTGGGAGGCAGGAGGATCACTTGGGGCAAGAAGTTTGAGACCAGCCTGGACAACATAGTGAAAAACTGTCTCAAAAAAAAAAAAAAAAATTAGCAAGGTGTGGTGGAGCATGCCTGTAGTTCTAGCAACTCAGGAGGCTGAGGCAGGAGGATAGCTTGAGCCTGGGAGTTTGAGGTTATAGTAAGCTATGATCACACCACTGCACTCCAGCCTGGGTGACAGAGTAAGACCCTGTCTCCGAAAAAAATAAAGAACTGCTTACTTTCAGCAATGTGAATAGTTATATGCGGGAAAACAAGAGATTAGAAAGAACCTGAGTAAAGGCCCCAAACAGATACACTCTGTTCCCTTCTTGGAGTCTCCAAATTTTGGCTACTAAAGTGAAAATTATTTTGGTCATGTTCCAAATTCTATTATTTGGAAACAAGTTTCCATTTCTTTTTTGAATGAACACAAGAATTAAACGCTTTCATTTTATAACACCTTAGTCAAGAAAGTTACCCTTTGGTGTTATGCCTCATTGAAAACAGTTTCGTTGAAACTGTGCAAACCCTGGGTTTCAAAAAGACACCTTTTGACGTATCTATCCAATATGTGAACACAACCTTATGAATCATGTTCCAGAAAACATAAGTAGATTTTATCACATTTTTTTCTGAAACATCTACTGTTGCCTTTGTATATTACACAAAACATTTCACACCAGCATCAGAATTGGAGTGATAAGGATGGGAAATAGAGTATCAAATAAATGATTAAATACCAAAATTCTTGGACACAAAAACCTCACCACTTTGTAGAGAGATGTGACTACTGGCAAATGTCTGGAAGGGCTCTATGCAAATGCAGAGATGAGTTTACCTCTAAACTTAACAAAGTATGTACCTTTCCACTCTCAAAGTCCATTCAAAGCACCTTCTAATGAACTATTTGTTCTGTTTCTTTCCACTCTCAAAGTCCATTCAAAGCACCTTCTAATGAACTATTTGTTCTGTTTAACTCAAGCCAGAGGTAACTTGTCAATTAAAAATTCATGTATCTTCTTTCAAGGCAAATGGGCACTGTGGCTGTGGTTCATTCTAAATGATTCTACACACCTACAAAGTCTAGCCATCCGGTCTTCCTAAGATACAAAACCAATTCACCAGAACAACAGTATTTGACCACATCACCAAACAGTAACAAATATGGACAATACGGATCATTTAAAAATAAATTTCTCAATCTTTTTTATTCAATTGTCAAGTTAGTTAACATTCTAAGACACACTTAGGTCAGGTTAGAGGGAAGGAAATACTTTCCTGAGATCTGACTAGCAAACCAACAATATTAGCCTATCAATCCATACCTGAAATCAGTTTCAACAGAATCACATGTACATACCCAGCCAGCTTTGCTGCTTTCTCTACCATTACTATACATATATTTTTTGAGATGCAGTCTCACTCTGTTGCCCAGGTTGGAGGGGTGGAGTCCAGTGAAGTGATCTTGGCTCACTGCCGCCTCCACCTCCCAGGTTCAAGCGATTCTCCTGCCTCAGACTCCAGAGTAGCCGGACTACAGGCACCTGCCAGAACACCCAGCTAATTTTTTTTTTTTTTTGAGACAGGGTCTCACTCTGTTGCCCAGGCTGGAGTGCAGTGGCACAATCTCCGTTCACTGATATCTCCACCTCCTGGGTTCAAGTGATTCTCCCACCTCAGCCTCCTGAGTAGCTGAGATTATAGGCGTACGCCACCACACCCAGCTAAGTTTTTTGTATTTTTAGTAGAGACGGGGTTTCACCATGTTGGCCAGGCTGGTCTCAAACTCCTGACCTCAAGTGATCCCCTGGCCTTGGCCTCCCAAACTGTTGGGATTACAGGCGTGAGCCACCATGCCCGGCCCCATTACTATATTCTAAGCAAACCCAGACAATAGGGGAGTTATAAAAACCTCATTCATCACAAGACATCAAAGGGCTTTTTAATGATATATGAAAGTGGTTTCTTTAGTTTTTATATGCACTAAAATACCAAGAGAAATGGAACACAATTTTTACTCTCTCTATAAATCATTTCTGTCACGTGGTGGCCCCTAAAACTAAAACTTGATAGCTGATTTCCAAAACCACTGTTGTACCTTATTTCAAATCTCCCACCTTACCAAACTTGAATGAAAAAATGTTTTAGATACCAGTTCTACTTGTGGGAAAAAGCTTTTAAATACTGCCTGAAAAATGGCTTTTCATGACCAGTTAGATTTCAAAACTTACAGACAACAACCATGGAAATAAGGCGGAATTTATGGAGCAGTACATTGTGGCAGAAACAATGAGGTCCAATTCGTGTAGACAGACAAAACAGGTACTGCCATGCTTGGCTATCTACTGTTATCCTGAGATTGTGACACACGAAATTACACATCAGTACAAGGTGCTTCATTTAGCCTCAAGTGTTGAAACAGTACCCAATATCAAAGATCAGGGTCCCAACATGCAGAGAAACTCTGAACCAAGAGTAAGGTAACACAGCTCAAAGCAAACCTAATTTCCATAAATAAACTCAAACAACTTCACAGCACCAGGGAAGCCTGGGGGAGCTGGCTCCCTAGAACTAAAGGTACCTGCAACCCTGGTGCTCGTTTTAAATTCAGTTTTGCACACATATCTTTCTACAAGCAATTGCAAAGCTCCCAAGATTTAGGAACACATCCAAGTTAATAAGAAGGCATTTCACAAGTAGGAACTGCCTGACACTGGCTTTCAGCATTAGCAAACGAGGGGAAAGTTCACCACATGCAAGGGAAAGCCAACCACACGATCATGGACACGTTCATAACTCCTGCAACTGCTCACACCCCACACCAGACAGACAACACCCAGGACACTGCTGTACATCTTACAAAATTCCAGTTCTTGCTTAAATCCCACCAGACCCAAGAAAAAGAGCCCAGTCCAACCCCAAATAGGGCCATGAGTACCAACAGCCATAAGAACAGAGCCAAATGCGCTAAGAACAGTGGTGAGTGCAAGCTACAAACCACAACACAGAAAGCACAACCCCACATGCCTAGGCGCCGGCCACCCAGATATTTCAAAGGCAGAATGCCAGACGACCAAGGTCCGGCCGGCTGGGAACCCTCATCGACCCTGCAGCCGCTACAGGCCCCTTGACCGCTATAACGACGGCAAATCCCAATGTTAACCCATCAGGCTGCTTGCCCACCTTCCAGGAACACAACTAACAGGCCCTTGGCAACCTGGGGGGCTGTTGGTGGCCTTCTAACGGGACCGACAGCCCCCCAAACCCTCCGAAAGGCAGAAACCCTCAACTCCCTGCCTCGGCGGCGGCCATCACGGCAAGAAAGCAGGCTTTTACGACAACTCCCACAATGCCCGCGGCCTACAACTCCCAGTGTGCACCGGGCGCCGCCGCGGTTAACCCTGTAGTGGCGCCGGGCTGGCGAGCCCTGCACCCTTTCCCCTCCCAACAGCCAATTGTTGCACCAACTTTCACCCTTTCAATCTGAAAGTAACTTCGGAAATTTTCTCAAACACCTATAGTTACGCTATCTAGCCGCCTTCCCTTATCACACAAACAACCTCAACTGCTCAGAAAATTATCCCTGACAGAGAAACATTTGTTAATCTCTAGAGCACTCCTCATAGTGTCAAATGCTTCCCTTTTGAAAAGGGGACACTTCAATTAATCTTCCCCTTCGACTTTATCATTTTCCAACATTTTTCTAAATTATTATACTCCAGAGATTCGTGTACTCAACACTATTAATTTAAAATCTGTTTTCTAAGTTCTGGGAAGCAACAAGAGAGAAAGACTATCCTATAACTGCCCACAATGTTCTACATCTCTCCATTTTATAAGACAAATTTCCTCCAATATATTGTCTCAAAAAAATTATGCGACTCCAAGTAAGTCCTAATAAGAAATATTAAATATGGGCAATATATTTTTTCAATTTGAAGTTAGTTTTTTTTAGGGGAAAACCTGGGTTGTGTCAATATACTTTGGTTTCCCTTTCACTCTCTTGATAATCAGAAATATAATAATGTTGCTTTATTACTTTTTAATTTTAAAATGCCAACAAGCAACAAGTAAGGAAACATTTTAATAAAATTTGAAAAATAAACTAAGAGTTCATTCTTTCAGGAGACTGCACAATTACATATTTTATTCATAAATGAACTCCTTCAAAGTTTTTCTCATTTTAATTAAAAATAAGAGTTTAAAAACGCATTTCTTTGAAATAGTTTGCCCATAATTTCAGTAAAGATTAACAATCACGTTTAAAGAACACTGTATCTCAATGTAAGTTCAATATCCTGTTTGTACATACAGTACAAACTGTAACATGCCCAGACGTATAACTGAGAGATAAAATAATTGTTTAGTATTTGATGCATGCACTAAGGCAACAACTAGAATTCTCCCAAATTATCTGCTATTTTTCTCACACCCAAATATAAAATGAAATGTACATAATGTCTGATTTTTCCACAGAAACAATTTGCCTTTTGAAAGGGCACTCAAAATGTATCATGAATTTCAAATCACAAAACTCAGAAATCCTAATACACATGCAAAAACCTAAAGCCTTGTTGGAAAGATACGTATTTAGTAAGACTCTACAAAATTATATTTTAAATGTGCCCCTTACTATTACATTTAGCTTATTAGTACATTTTTTATCTAGTAAACTATGATGAGAAAATACTTCATTTACTTCTTCACTCCTGTACAATATGTAGTTTCCTAAACAATTAAGACAAATGCTATATACCAAGATATAAAAAATTATATATTCATATATATTTGGAATTTTAGTTTATTATACTACTTTAGCATCTGAACTCTTTAGTTAGTATTTTGCTAGGCAAAGCTCTGTTTTTTTCTCCTCTTTTTTAATAGCTACCAGGTTATAACATTTTAAAGCGTATTTTATGTATTATTCTCCTGATGTTAAAATACATGATGATTCATAAGAAAGGCTCGAAAACAAGTCAGAAGTGAAACTGATCTCATATATTTATTACATGCTTACAACTCTCTTCTCAATACTATAAGATTATATTTTCCATCAGGAGATTAGTCATTTTTTTTCTTTTAACGGTTCAAAATATAAGAGGTAAAAACTGATATATTAAAGGGCTTTACGTAAAAATTACATTAGAAATAATTTTATGATCTTTTCAGTTTACCCACATCATTCTTTTAAAAATAACTTAGAAGTTTAGTATATTTTAATTAAGTAATTTAAGTAGGTCTTAATCTATATACTTAATATTGATGTAAATGTCTTTATAAGAAGAAAATAAATGTATTCTAGAAATGAACTCTTCAAATTTATACCAAAAAATTTAGTATTTTCCCTCAAGTTTTTAGATTCTATTTCACCACATGAATTTTTAAAGTATATTTTTTTAAAACCCTAAACTTTATACTAAGATTTAAAAAAATTTATATGTAACAGCATTAATATGTTTAAAATTAGGAAACATTTTGTATACTTTTAAGAATATATATATGTTAATAGAAGACAAACATTGCAATCTATTTCTTTTCCCAAATGTGGCATTGGTGACAAAGCTAGAATGCGCAAATTTGCATATTTACAACAGATTCTATAATTTCTGAAACTACTTGTTTTATTCTTTTAATTTCATAAAATACTTCAAAGCATTTAAAATGTTTTTTTAGACAATTTAATTGCACTTGTAATCTGCTTTTAAAAAGCTGATTTTCACGTATGTATTTTATACTGTTCATGGAAGTAAACTGCACTAATAGAATTATTGCCAAAAATAGAATGAGTTGCAAATATTCTAATATGCTTAAAAAGTTAGTCTGTCTCCTTTTCTTATGTTATCAACGTAACACAATTACCAAACACTGAAAAGAGTTCACACACAAAGTACAGGTTCTTGCCTGATTAAACAAATTATTTATATTTACATTCTGACCCTACAAAAAAATATTTTCCCAGCATGTGAGTATATACCAAAGTTTAAGTTTGCCTGTTACTGCACAAATCTTAATTAACTTTAATTCACGGGCCTGCTTTTAAAACAATGACCAGTCTTTCAAATTTATCAAAATAGTTTATCACATTAGTTTACATCTGTGTTTAGGAATATTTTAGATGTCTGAAAATTCTCTTGTTTTTGATTTTGCTAAATATTTTTTAAAACTCTGTGCCAGAATCATAACTTTTATTTTAATTTGGTTATGTCTTAAATATTTTTAAAAGATGGATCATGGGAATCCTCTTATTCAGGCTATGAGAAAGTGCAAAAAAAAAGGGGTCTATCTCATTTTTTCCCCAACAAATTAATCTTTTTTAAATGAAAAATTTCTAACTACTTTTGCTTTATTTAAATTAAAAATCCTGCTTTCTATCATCTTCATGATGTTTTACATCAGTTAAGATAAGCAAAGTTTTAGTACATGATACTTCTTTCGTCTAATTGAAATGCTCTTTTCAACCCATGGATAAACAATAGAAAACGTTTCCTTACCTAAAGAAGAAAAGTTTCACCTTTAAAAGAACATCCAAAAAAATCTTCAAATTTCTTCAGGAGATGAAATTTTTGCTATTTTCCTATAGAAATAAAAAAAAAACAAGTAAATGATTATGATTACTTCTGTTCTATAAAAAATCATGATGGGCATATAGATATTTGTATTTTTGAGTCCTAATTTTATGTAGCAAGTCTGAAATATAATTAAATTAAATTAATGCTGCAATTAAAAACCCCATTTTGAATTTTATCACAGATAGTAGTTTCTGATATACTTAGTTTTTCTGCATTTTACCCTGCCACTGACATATTTTGGGGGTCTTATTTATGACTCAATAGTTTTAATACTTCAATATATTTAAATAATTAACTAGCCTTATCTATTTTAAAAATTTCCTAATACGTAACAATTCTTATTTTATATATAGTTTCTATAGTCTAAGCTTCAAATAAACATATGAAAGAAAAAAACCTAAACCCTAGAATTTCTAAGTTTCGAAAGGCCTTTCTGTCTTCAAATCAATTTTCTCGAACAGAGATATTTAAAACCCTACATACTCTAAGATGGAAATGCTGAATACTCAATTTAGGCTGAATTTTTAAAAACGATTATACTGCTTCTCCTTCTCCCTCTTTCTGCCCACGATTGTCTCTCCTTTTTAATGCAGGTTTACATTCATGAACTCACATGCCTCCTCTCCAAAGAAAAATTATTTTCTGCTTAGAAAATTTTACGATTTCTTACATATTCCCTTCATTCCCCATAAGGATCTACTACTTCAAACTCTAGAGGGGGGGAATGAGAATTAATTGTGCTGCTTTCCCCCCTCCCCACAGTGTTTTTCCTACACCAGTTTTCTAATTATTTCTTCTATGAATCCACCATTCCCCACTTTTTTTTTTTAACAGACCAATAAAATGCCTAACATTCTTCTCCCCAGCATTTGCAGGCATATTCTGATTTTATTTTTGTTTTCATGTTTACTCACAGTTTAGTTAAGCTTATCTCTCCATACTCCAAACATAACCAACTTTCACTCCCTACTAGGTACTTGTGGACTTGCAATTTGCCAGACCCTGGCAATTTCTTGTTCTTCACCAGGGCATCCCGCTTAGGGTTCTCATACAGGTGAATAAAGTTGGAGAGCACAGCTGAGTGAGAACCACAAGAAAGAATGCCAACTGCAGACACCACCCCTCATTTCACGAAAAGTATCTTGCTCAGAACTGACCCTGGTGCTTCACAGCAACATAGAACGTATAAAATTCCTATGCACAGACACTAAAAAATTGCTTTCCCTTATGCCATTCTTGGCAACCTTTGGTTTCCTAAGCTAGTTTTTTTTTTCTTTTTCTCTTTTTTTTTCCCCCTGAAGGATGTGACTTTTGTGGTACAAGTTTGCAAGTACTAAGCAGGGGTTCCTTCTATGGATAGAAGAGATGTCAACTCACAAGCCCAAGCAATTTCTAGGGCAGAAGCAACAGGACCTACTGTCTCCACCCAGACTAAAGGCTTGAGTGCTCCCTCTCATTTTGCCTTGTCAAAATGAGGGATTGTAACTAGGCTGTGCCTCAGTTTCTTCATCTCTAACTTGATTCCATTACCCAGCACAACAAGCAGATACTGAAGTGGGAGCAGCCAAGGGAAGCAGAACCAAAAGGCAAAAAGAAGAAAGACCTAAACTAAGATAGTATTCAGCCCTCAGCTCTACTCATTTTCCTGAAGCCTTTCTCCCAGCAAGGCGGGCGGGCTGTGCTGTTAGGCAAGGTTGAAGCGTCCAATATGGAGAGCCTCTAATATCTCCACACCTTACAAAAGTGCAGATGAGAAATAAGTGCAATGTTTTCCTTTTTAAATTAAAAACAATGACAAACTCAAAGCCTCTTTCTGAAGTACTTAAAGATGTGGTAGGTAAATAATGCTTTTTATATAAAATAAAACACAAGTGGGTACATACAGAGCCATAAAAATCTTATCTTTGATTCACCCTCAGGGCTGTTGGCTTATTTTTCTCCAGGTAAACAGACACACTAGAGATGTGGACTTTCACAAGTGTCCTTATTCAGACCTGACACTATTGGAACTGGGGAGCTAGCACAGTGGGGAGCCCTTAAATCTTCGGGAAGACTCCCTCCAACCCAACCCTGTCTCAGGAAACTGTCAAGGAATGTAGCAAAGCATTTTTAGTGTTCTGAAAGAGGACTTCAGTCCCGTTCCCTGCTCAGAACTCCATGCCAAATTAATCTGACTCATTAGTTCCTATTGAGACACACTGTTATTTAAAAGAAAGCATTAGGCATAAACTTATTTATAAGTAATTATTTAAAACACCAAGATATATTAATCTTAAAAGAGTAAGGGATTAACATAAACTGCTTACTAGGTTCAACACTAGATGCAAATAGATCCTTCCTTTGCTGGAACCATCAATGCTGCCAAGCTCTCCCCCAAACTTCCCTTTCCATTTAAGAAAACCAAGTTCCTAGAAATAATAAAATAAGAGTTTTCTTTTTCATCAACTTTTGAACATTAGCTACAAATCCATTCAAAAACTGTTTAGCATAAAATTAGATGATCTCTTTGCCCTTTCTCCCTCTTTCTTTCCCTTCCTCTTTTAATTAATTTGGGAAAATTCACTGCCTTACCCACTCTACTTTCCTACCTGGACATCACTCTAAAACTGAAGGAATGTCCGCTTTCCCTTCATCCTAACATGAAATCTCTCTTTAAACACACCACAAACTTCCCTGATTTCACTATACTGAAATCCTGGCCAGATTTCACCAAACTCTATTCTCATAGAAAAGTAAAATGTAAAATGAGGGGGTTGTACCAGACAATCTCCAAGGTCCCATTTAGCACGAACATTCTATATGTGTCTATGATGATCCAGAGAAACTGGAATATCGCCATATAAGCACCCGAATTTGGACTTCATTTCTATATGTGTTACTGCTGCCTCTCTCAGTCTGCTTTCCCTCCCCCTCCCAGACACTGATGGTTTATTTAACAAAGCCCTCACTGAAAATCTGCATTCTGACAAATGCCACAGAGGCAGATCTACCCTTGACTCCACCAGAGAGCCTTCAAGTGCACAGAGGGCCATGGTAATAATTTGCTAATTATTACTCACTGGCTTGCCTAATGTTAACCACCTAAATATAACCCCTCCCCATCCACGATGGTATTTACATATCACTTTTTCTCTTACACATTATTGAAATGTCATATATTTAAAAACAGCCTGAAAAATACATGCACCTACCTAGCTCATGGACACTGTGTTTCTATGAACTTGTTGCTGAATTACAAATTAACACACATTTTTCTGAACGAACAGTCTCCTATTAACTCTGCGTCTTCAACATAATTTATTTCTTTCTCTAAAAAACCATTCTGTATCACTGATGATAACCCCATTCTTTCCATTAAGACCATGACAATCACTAGCACCTGTTTCTGACCCAATAGAGGATCTGTTAATACTACTGTAGCACATTCTTCTAAGAAAAACAATAGTGTCGGCCAGGCACAGTGGCTCACACCTGTAATCCCAGCACTTTGGGAGGCCAAGGCCTGCGGATCACCTGAGGTCAGGAGTTCGAGACCAGCCTGACCAACATGGTGAAATACCAGCTCTACTAAAAATACCAAAATTAGCTGGGTATGGTGGTGCATGCTTATAATCCCAGCTACTTGGGAGGCTGAGGCAGGAGAATCGCTGGAACCTGGGAGGCAGAGGTTGCAATGAGCCAAGATTGTGCCACTGCACTCCAGCCTGGGTGACAGAGGAAGACTCTGTCTCAAAAAAAAAAAAAAAAAGGAAAAACACTAGTGTCTACTTATCCAGTCACTACCATCATCAGT